>NC_068299.1:8979345-9689988 GCF_025860055.1 Xyrauchen texanus | reverse complement strand
GGTTCTTGCGTGTCTTGTCACTAATTTTGTTGAATGAGTGTGAAGTGATTTGAGATAGCGCCCCACACTTTGAGAATCACTGCTGTACATGATGTTATGTATTTGAAGGTTTAAAAAAACAATTCAAACACAGACCGTGTGACATAAAGAGGTTCAGTTTAGGCTTTAAACATTTGCTATATTTAGCCCCAAACCCACCACTTCGCTAGCACATTTTAGCTGCTTTGCACTTCTAAGAGGAGTCTGAACTGTAACTTAAGTTTGAGTGAAGAATTCTGAGCACTCACAGTGAAATAACATTTGCTTACGTTATTCAAAGAGATAAGCTAATTATAGTAATCCACCTATATTTTTGTTTGTTTTACACATATAATGAACACTTACAAGAAAATACATGTGAGACAGTCCGTGATATATGAGAATAATTTATTGTTTTATTTTTTAAGAATTTGATAAACAGGCAGATTCAATTAATATGTATATCCCTATAAAGGCTATAGCCTAGGTCTTAGAATGACAAGTACATACCATATATACTAGTAGGCCTAAGTTACATAGTCCTAAGACAAGTATGATTAGTTACGCAGTGCCGTTGCTAGCCATACCGGCAGCTGCACCCACAACGGCTCCCGCAGCGCCCATGACGACGTTAGCCACTATAGGGATTCCAGCAGCACCTAATGACAGAAATTATTTCAGGAGTTAAACATTTTAATGACCAAACCTCTAAGCAATTCCATAATTTCAAGTGGGAGATGTTCATTTAATGATTTATATGCCTGATATTTGGCTCACCAGCGGATTGAAGAATTGCTACCACGGATCCGGCTGAGACCCCACCGCCACTAGCCACTGCGGTAACTGACATCAGTGAGGAGGCAACAGAGCCTGCTGCTATTCCACTTGCGGTGAAACCGACAGCCGTTAAAACGGCAGGTGCTGCAACAACTGTTGCGACTGAGAAAATACGGCATATTTGTATAAACGTACTAGTTCAGCTGGATCGTTTTTGCATATACCATAAATAAAAATCATTTAATGCCTCTCAAAATATTTAGGGGTGAACGTCACTATTCCTGATTTTTATATCTTTGTTAAAGTAGTCTAAAATAATAATAATAACAATGATAATAATAAAATAATTAAGTGATTTGAAACTCAAGGGATCTTTAAAAAATTAATAATTATAAAAACATTCAAGCAACAACAAATATTAAAACATTTGTATTAGATTTACCTGCTCCTGCACCAGCTAGAGCCAGCGTATCTTGAAACAGGAGATTAAAATAAATAAAAATAAATTAATTACATTACCCTTAGTAAGTTAGTTTGGTAACATAAGGTTGGTAATGCCTGATAAAAATAATATGTAAGATTCTGCAGTTAGATTAGAAGTTACTTACAGAGATCCATTTTAACAGTAAACTTCAGCAGGGCTTGAATGCTCTTGAACTGAGCCCTTGTGTGTTAGAGTTTTAGATAAAGAACTAGGTGGCTCCTTTTCTGGAAACGAAACTAAAACTGTAATAAATTAACATGCAAACATCATAAGAACAGAGGACTAGTAGGACATATGATCAGACTCTGTAAGGAGAGAAGCAGAAATTCTAACATGGTCCTGTTTCAGTAGTTGGTGTTTGCTTTTAGACTATGTAATCGGCTTGATTCATGTAGTTAAATGGCAAGGACAAACCAGCCACTGGATGATAACATGATACTTTTCATCAAATTTCTGAGCGCTTAGCTAAATTCTAGCAACAACATGGAAAAAGTACAGCTTTAACATGTGAAGCGCTGAGGGCTCAAATGTACCTTCTAAATGTAATGAATCATTCAAGCAATCAGCCAATCAAGTCTGTGTGTTTAAGAGGTGCCTAAAACCCCCTTTACTGTTGTAAAAATGACTGTCATGCACTTTGAGTGGGCTATCACTTGTTTAAGACAGAGCCAACAGTGATAAAAGGTACCAGTGTTTGATAAATAATTACATGTATTAATAGTAATAATCACAATAAATAATTCTTCCACAAAGTCAAATAGTTAATCATCCCAACTATAATATATTGCACATGCTGTATATGTATTACGGTAGAATTCAATTCATCTTCAAACAAGGCTCTTCCAACCACACTGTCAGAACACAGCAGTCATGTGGGAATCATGTGATCCAGGCAGGATGAGCTGATGAAATAAACAACAATAAGACTACATAACCTTATGTAACCCACCCCAATATTTGGAGTTTGTGTTGAGTTTGTGGGCATATTTCAGCTGTGTTCGGTGATGTTCGGGCATGAGAGAGCAACGCTGGAGGTCCCAAAAATGGAGGACGATCATTAGTCAAAGGATGGAGCATATGGAAAAGAGGATTCTTCGTTGATTGAGGAGATTTTGCAGTAATTTTCACACTGAACAATAAACACATAAACAATACACAGGTCTGATTGGAATTTGTACTGATTTTATTAATTGTGTTATTGGTTTATTTCAAGACAGTGCTGTTGAGCCTGTCATTTCTGTATTTACATACAATTGCTATTCTGTTGTTTTGTTTGTTTTTGTTTAATGTGTAAACTGTGATCATCAGTAATACTGCTGATTTGAAGAAAGATAAGTGGTTCATACTGAGAATACAGTTAAAGTTTATTCAAACTAATACTGTTGTATGGTTTATTCATTCAGTTGGATATCTGCAGCTGGCGAAAACCTCAGGTTGCGGTCACATATACACCTTTGAACTTATATGATTATTGTTTCATACAAGTTGAGAGGGTCTTGTGAAACCCCGGACTCGGCACTCAAAATATTTGTTCATTTAAAAGTATTTAGTGAGCTCAGACCCATTGAGAATATCTTTTTCTCTTCAGATATATTATTGTGGCCCTGGGGGTAACACTTACGTCAGGGTTATATGCATGCAGTGTATTTGATGTCAGTTTATGTCCATTTTCTAAATGACTGGAGCAAGCAGTACGTTTATTTATGTAGCCACAAGTCTAAATACACCAAAAACCCAGTTCTTACATGAGAACTTGAACATTTATTTTAACATCTGCACCCATTCATGAAATTGAAGTAAAAATGTTTTATTAATATTTGTCACATTACAGTCACAAAGTTACATTTCCACAATCTGAGTAAACCTCAGAAAATGACTAATTTTAAACTTTAATGACAGAATGCAAACTACTTCAAGCTGCTTCTTATTTTAAAACACAATCTTTATCATTAAGAGTTGTGCACATTTTAACATGACATGCATGCTGCTGCCAAATGCCTTTTATAACCTTTTATTAATAGAAGATCTTCAACAAATCAGCAGCTCCACCTAATATAGCACCCGCGGCACCGCCCACAGATGCCGCACCTGCTGTAACCACTGCAGACATCCCAGCAGCACCTGATCAGGGAGAACATGGAAGGTCTTTAACTTAAAGAATACAGACATGTCTTTAATTTGAAGACTTTCAAAAGGAAGATTTAACTGGCATAATCATACTCAAACATAGGCTAATCCAGTGCGGTGAAAACCGTTCCTCAATTTCAGAACACAATAGCCTTCATTAATTTACCCTTCGCTAAGCCCCTCCGTAACAGCGCTTCTGACCAACCCTGTCATAGCAACTGTTGCCCTGCCACCATTGCTCTGACATGCTTATGCTATTTTCCAAGGATGCCTATGGAATTTATGTGCGTTTGAATAATTTTAAGTGGGATTTTATCTAAATAATCCAAAAATGTTTTTAAACACGTTGATGCCTGATCATTTGTAATAGTGACACAGGTTACCCAGAGAGAATACATGTTGTGTTTTCTTTCTTAAAAAAATAAAATAAATCTGGAGTAGAGCATACTATGGATTAAACTGTGTCAGTCCTCATTCCCAGACATATAATATCTGCAACGACACCTACATTTGCTCCAAGGTAAATTAAAGCTAATAACTGAACGTTAATTCATATATTGATTCAAGTCATAGTAAAGTGATAGTAGCTAAATAAACAGTTCACAGCATCAAAATGAGCATGTTATGAGATGTAAACAGTTCTATTTAATTTTGCTAATGTTATTAGATCTGTAATTGCTATTCAATTAACCCATTTGTGCCCAAATATTTCTGAATGGTTTCATGCATATAGTCATGTTAATAGTGTCCTATATGAACACGTTCTGCATTTATTTTCCCAAGTTTTTTTTTCTTCTTCTTGAAAATCATATTTGAATGTGCGGCAACTTTAGTTGCCGGTGGGCAAATATGTTGTATGCACGCCTTCAATGTCAAATTTGAATAGGAGGAGAACATTTGGCATCTTTCTCAAAATAACTGCTTTCAACAGATCAATCTTTATTCATAAAAAAATGTATTATGTGTAAAAGTATAAAGACATTCACTGCAAACCCAAAAAAGCTGCTTCTAGCTTATAATCTCTTGAATTTGAAAACAAATTATTAAAATGTTGAAATTATCTTGAATAAATGGGAATTTAAACAGTCATCAACAAATCCATTTACTTGGGTAGTGGTGGAACATAGTGCAGACATTAAGTTGCCCTAACAGGGCATTGTGTATCAAAAAGTTAAATGAAAATAAATATAATTAATGCATTAACACCCATGGTGCTGGAGAAAACTCTGGGCAACCAGCCTTTGTTAGGAGAGGAGATCTCTGTCTCCCTCTTTACATGACTGGTATGAATGAATGAAAGAATGCATTTTCAATTAGTGGGTTTTGAATGAATTAAATAATTAATAAATACATGTTTTGTTTTTGTGTCATGCCACCTAACATATAGACCCCATCCTTCCAACCTGCCACCCTGCAGCCTCACCTCCCACTTCCCATTACACCTTCATGTGCCTGTAATAACACCAGGCATTGACCATAGCACTGTTGTGTGCCCAGCTGTAGCATGGCCAACACCACTTCTTTGATCGGATGCCAATCTGGTAACGGTTTACACATTGGTCACAGGTCAACACAGCCACAAGACTGAAATGCACATATGGGAGATATGTGCATTTCAGTCTTTATACTGTAGGTGATTTCATAAAGTAATGTAAATGTAAACTCTTTACTTGTCTGAATTTCAACATTATAATGGAATCATAAGCTACTAGTCATAAAAAGTATTAGGGTCCTTGACTGATAAGAATGAAACGCATCCAAACTGGATGAAGGGGTCTCAATATTTTGCCCCTTACAGGACATAATATCATAAAAGTTTGAAAAACTACAGCAACTAATCAATTAAGTTATGTTTAGGTGGAATATTATAAAAGCAAAAAGCACTAAAAAGACCAATAACCTTGATTTATTAACCTATTAACACAGTATACCCCATTTCCCAATGATATATGTACTTACAAGGCATTTGCCCACCGGCAACTATTGTTGCCGCTTGAACTATTGAATAAGTATACAAGACACTATAGATATCTTGTAATATTTGTTTTGTTTATGTGATTCTAGAGACCTTCATGATTATGTAGATTTATATAATTATGTAAAAAAAAAAATACTTAGTAGTAACATGAAAATGACCTTTTATTGGGAGGGTTTGACTTTGCCATGCTTCCTGGAAGAAGGGGTAGGAAGTTGACAGCGTTATGTGACAGGAAGGAAGTGAACACCATTTTTTTTTTTTTTTTGAAATCCTTAATTTGGTTGTTTTCTTGCAAGTCATTGAGATATAAAACATGTATAGCATCTAGAAAAATACTTACAAAAGGAAAATGACAGCTATACACTGCGGCAACTATAGTTGCTGGTGGGCTTAAATGGGTTAAGTATTTCTCTTTTCAAGTGACTGTAATAATCATCTGCCTTGATTCTGATTCAGTCTCCACAGTTTTTAAACAAAATACTGTGTAATTGAATTATTTATTTTACAAAACCTCAGATAAATATGCATTACAATGTCACTCTTCATACCAGCCCACGTAAAAATATTATCCATTCTGTTTATGAGAATATTTAGCCAAAAATTGCATCGTTCACGGCAGTCTCCCATTCATTCCAATGGGGAGTTCTGCAGAGCTTGTCAGAGTGAGCCACCTAAGCTAAGCTAAGGGTCAATTAGGTGTCATAAATTTAGTTGCACCTATAGAAGTAATTAATTTCAACACAGGTACCTGCTGACTGGAGGACAGCCACCAAACTTCCTGCAGCCACCGCACCCCCATTGGCTACGGCTGCTGATGACATCATGCTGGCCGCCACAGAACTTGCTGCGATACCGGCGGAGGTGAATCCAGCTGCAGTGAGAGCCAGTGGAGCCAACACAACTGCACCAGCTGTAATCAACATAAATAGCGCTGAGCATCCTAGTAAATAATCCTAGAAAAATATTCTTTACCATTTAATATTTAAATCTACAGCACTACTTGATGACAGAAAAACGCTAAAACCAGCCCAAGCTGTTTGGCAGGTTTTAAGCTCTGTAGGCCTACACATATGAAGCGACTTAACGCTTGATGTCGCTAAAATTACATTTAGCTGTGGAGAGTGTTACATAAACTACAGCGGTGCTCAATGCATTAAATCATCAGATTAGTGTCACGAACCCCGTTCTTCTGCCCCATCTCCGCTTCCTCACACACGCACACTATCTCCCTTCTCACACACGCGCACTCCCTTGTGCTTACTCGCTCGTTCCGCCCCCTTCGAGTTCGGACGCTCGCATTGCTCGCTCGAGCCCTCACGCCCACTATGCTTCCCCGGGCTCTCTTATTCGTAAAATATCTCCTCCCTCTGGCGCACTCGCCTCAATCAGCCTGAACATTATCACCACTTGCACTCACGCGCTTCCTATCTTCACACATTGTTTACACCTGCACTCACGCGCTTCTTGTCCCCACACATTAGTTACACCTGCACTCGTCCCTATCACCTGTCATTGTTTACACCTGTTCTCGCCCCTATAAATACACTATCCTTCCGTTTGTTTCCCGTTGGTTATTGTATTTAGATTCCCGTGTTTTGACCCCCGCTAGTCGCGTCTAGTTTTGACTTCCCCACTCTTGATTATCCCCTTAGTTTGCCAACTCCCTATTCCTCTCGTTTCCCTGTCTTTCGCTTCCGCTTATCCCGTCTTGTCTTGTCCATAGTTGTTAACTGTTTTCCCCACTTCGACCCCCGCTATCGTTCACCTCCCTCACTAGATCTGCCCCCTTGTTCATCTCTTTGATTCCCCGGCTCTTGACCCTACGCTTCCCACGACTACTCTTCATTGGATTTGCCCCTTGTATGTACTTTTGCCTGCCTGCAAATAAACGCAGTTTTTGACTTACATTGTGACTGTCTCAACTTGTGTGCGTTACAATTAGTGATCTGTCAATGTACAAAATCAACGACTCAAACCCACTCAGACTGCCAATGATTTCTAAAACATCATTCTAATTTGACAAATAATCTTGTCCATAAAAATAAACATTCTGCAGGGGAGAGTGATTTAATATGAACTGCACCAGTGCTCATTGCATCAATTTAATCACAGGCTGTTTTTTTTAGCATGGTGACAAGGATTGTCTCTATTAAGCATCTCATTAGACAGAAGCAAATACTGAAAATATCTTACCAGCCCCAGCTGTAACCCCAATAATGGTGAATAGTCCTGAAAATAAATAATACAAGGTGTTCAAAAATGATGAAACTCAGAAAAGACGTTTAGTTAAGCTATAACCATAAACAAAGTACCATAAATATAAAAATCATTCTCTGTCTATTTTCAATTCTTCTCTAGCTTTGGTACTAGTTAAAGAATTGACTTACCATTTCTTACCAAGTTAAGAAATCAGAGCACTTAAATGAAACATATATTTAATTTGATATTTTATAAGTTACAATTCAATTCTCATGGAAGTTTTTTTGTTGTTGTTGTTTTTTCTCTCCCTGTTCGGGCGTCATGTTCCGTCAATGGAGAGGCGCCCAAACGAGCTCTTCTGATTGGCCAAAATTCTCTGATC
Organism: Xyrauchen texanus; assembly: GCF_025860055.1. Classification (NCBI taxonomy): domain Eukaryota; kingdom Metazoa; phylum Chordata; class Actinopteri; order Cypriniformes; family Catostomidae; genus Xyrauchen; species Xyrauchen texanus. The sequence continues at coordinate 9,682,023 of NC_068299.1, read as the reverse complement.
TCTGAACAGTGCCCGCCTGCTGCCTCTACAGATGCACAACTCACTGTTGCTCCATATTTTACACAGACATGTGGTGCAGAAGGGAGAGCGCGAGAAAAACTGTGTTTGAGACTCGTAGCAGCAGATTCAAGCAGTTGTAGTTTTGTACTTGTGTTTGTGCGAGAAAAATATCAAAGAAAAAATAAAATATTTGTGAGAGAATATTCTGCAAGTGTGCAACTCTCATTGGATGAATTCACATACTGATTTGCGGATGAACAAAATCTGTCCATGACTTCACATTTTATGATGCGGGTGTGTGAATGTGTTTTGCACCATATTTGGTGTATGAAGTCCCCATTTCAACGGTGGAGGGCTTTGAGATGAGGATTAGCAGGTTTTTGCGCAGGTGGCTGGGACTGCCTCGAAGCCTGAGTAGCATTGCACTATATGGGCAGAACAACAAGCTGAAGCTTCCCATGAGCAGCCTGAGCGAGGAGTTCATGGTGACGCGGTCCAGGGAGGTCTTACAGTATCGGGATTCCAGTGATCCAAAGGTTGCCCAGGCTGGGATTGAGGTCAGGACAGGGCGGAAGTGGAGGGCTGCCGTGGCAGTGGACAACGCAGAGTCAAGGCTACGGCAAAGGGTGTTGGTGGGCTCAGTGGCACATGGGAGAGCTGGCCTGGGCAGCAGAAGAACTCCTCGCTATGACAAGGTAGAAGGGAAAGAGAGGAGGTCCCTGATCCTGGAGGAGGTGCGTGCAGGAGCTGAGGAGAAATGAGCTTGCCAGATGGCTGGGATGCGGCAACAGGGCGCCTGGACAAGATGGGAGCGAACAGTGGAGCGCAAAGTCACATGGACTGAGCTTTGGAAGGCTGAACCCTACAGGATAAAATTCCTGATCCAGGCGGTCTACGACGTGTTGCCAAGTCCATCCAACCTCTTCTCCTGGGGAAAGGTGGAGACACCAGCATGCCCCCTATGCCAGAGGAGAGGAACGTTGGAACACATCCTGAGCTGCTGTCCAAAAGCCCTGGGCGAAGGGCGGTACCGCTGGCGGCATGACCAGGTCCTAAAAGCCGTAGCGGATTCTATCTGCAGTGGAATTAGCCACAGCAAGAGCCTTCGCCCAGTGAAGACCACAGCCTTTGTCAGAGCTGGGGAGAAGTCAATACCAGCTGCCCGGGGCACCTCCTCTGGCCTGTTGGCAACGGCGCGCGACTGGGAGCTGGCAGTTGATCTGGGCAAGCAGCTGAAGTTCCCTGAAGCAGTTTCCATAACAACATTAAGGCCTGACATTGTGCTCACCTCAGAGGCCTCCAAGCAGGTGATTCTCTTAGAGTTAACAGTGCCTTGGGAGGACCGTATGGAGGAGGCCAACGAAAGAAAGAGGGCAAAGTACTCCCAGCTTGTGGAGGGTTGCCGGAGCAATGGGTGGCGGGCAATATGCCAACCTGTCGAAGTGGGATGTCGAGGGTTTGTGGGCCATTCCCTTTGCAGGGCCTACAAAATGCTTGGCATCACAGGGGCGAGTCAGCGAAGGGCCATCAAGTTGGCCACTGATGCTGCAGAAGTAGCATCAAGGTGGCTGTGGATCAGGAGAGGAGAGGCATGGCGTGTAGGGTAGTAGCGCCACCTGGACATAAGCTGGGACTTGATCACCCCGGCTGGGTCGCCTAGGGGAGGGGTCTGATTGTTGAAAGACCCGAAACCCCCGTGATCCTAGGTTACATCACTGATGATATGTCCAGGTGCACCAGACGGTGTATCAAAATCAGCAACAACTGTAGCAAAAATGTGAGCGTATGAGTTTCTTAATTTGTGATTCGTAGTAAAGGATTTGTGCACCTGCAATGAAGAATTTGAGAAGGTGTAACTGTTGTGTTGTGTTTGTGGGAGAGAAAATAAATCTACAAGCTTGCAACTCTTAAAATAAATTTCTCTGTGACTTCAAATTTACTGATACACATGTGTAGCTAATCTCTACAACTACAAATAACACTGTCACAGGTGCTCATTTGATTTGCACCAAAAATACTTTCATCCCCCTTAGATCAGGACATTCACTCAACTCATAGAAGAGGCACTGACAGCACAGAGAATTGCCAGTTTCGCAGTTTTAATGATCCGATTTCGTAATATTTCAACTTTAATAAAGCTATGACGCATTAAATATAACGCTATTAAAGATGTAATGGCGGGGTGTTTCCTTTAAAGATGCTCGACAGGCAAGTTTTGCTTCAGCGGAGCCTTTCTTCTGTATTTAATTATTTAGTATTTTTGCATTATAATCCCTTCACACTTTGCGATCTACATCACCTGAAGTTGTTTGGGGCGGACTGTCCATCGGGAGAACCGAGCGGGCCGGTCGCGAAATGTGCCGCAATATCAATAAGTCGACAGTGAAATAAGAAAATTGGATACTTACCGACCGGCATGATTTCGAAGGTAACAAAGAGTGAGAACAGCCGAAGAATGGGAAAATGTTTTCCTGCACAAGACTGATGTGTGCTGCTAATAAATGCATGTGCTATGCAGCAGGGGCTTTAAAGGCGGCACCACGCCCAATAATATGAGGTATTTCTTTAAGGACAAACGAAACTGAAACAGAAGGCGCTTGGCAGCATTGACGGTCATCAATATATTAATTGGTTTATTTTAACAAACATTAAAGATTCTACAGATTAGATGATACAGGGATACATCTCAAAAGAAAACATTATCCAGGCTTATATGCTGTTGAACTGAGCATAGTTTCTGAATGAAGTTTGAGCTTAAACCTCTGGGCTTGTGGTTTTTGGGAAACGAAACTGAAACCAATTAAACGTCTAACATGAAAAGGACAGACATGGACATTTTTGGGGATTTCGCAAGAAGAGCAGAATTACATCCTAGATATAAAACATTGTCCTATTTCATTAGTTGGTGTTTGCTTTAAGACTATGCACACTTCAGTTTCAGTCGACAATAAAAGTGAAATTAGTTAAATGATCTTTTGTCAAAATTACACATTAAAAACATATTTTCATTGATTTCACTGATTGATTAATGTCATTTTTTTTAAATCAATGTTTATCAAGGGCAAGTGATCAGATCATAATAGGACACGTTTCCTTTCATTTCTGAGAACGTAATCAGGTCCAGGTTTATCCTGTGAAAAACCAAGATATTGATGGTCATCAAGAATGTGATATTTAATATATATATATGCCTTTATGTGAGCTTGCTAAAGTGAATACATTTGCTGAAATGTATAAGTCATCGTCATAAATAAAAAATGTGTTTGATATTATTTAAAGTTCATTCATTACAATGCTAAATGGTGAGTCAAGCGCATTGCATTGTGGAATACAATACTCTGCACAATTAGCTTTTTTGTATACTACACATGCAACAAATATAGTAGGTTATCAAAGCATTCCATACATACAGAAAATGTTATTACATACAAATAATACTTTTGCTGTATGTAAGATTATCGGTGAACAACAACTTAAATTTCAGTCTGTTCCTCACACAAAGCTATGTAATGACTTTAGAATATTTTGAATGTAGTGCAGTATTATAGAATACATTTGTTGTGGTTTTTTGCAGCTCGGCAGTATTAATCATCATCAGAAGGTCAGACATTCAGCCTTTTACGTTTCACAGATGATATAAAATAACACACGGAGAGAAGTACCGGTAAATTACAAATTTATTTTCACGTGAACCATTTAGATTAATCAAAATGGAAAGAGGAGAATATTTTTTTTTATAACAGGGTGTAAACTACTTAGTTGCAATAAAAAAGTAGGTTGAACTATAATCTTCACAGGCTTGCTTATCGTGAGGTGACAAATTGGCAATCCAGTAATCTTGTTTAAGTCAGTGATAATAGACATCCTTTTTTATTTTATCATGCTAACAAAATAAGACCGTAAAATGCCGGTCCATGCAAACACACACAAAAGGTACTTCCTAGAGCCTTCCATGACTGTTGTGAAGTGCTAATTTCTCAATGGCATAAGCTCTTTGGACTTCAAAGTCCTCATCTACATCCCCTTCCTCATTGTAATCGTCATCTTCAGCTGGAGATGGACTTTTGGAATGCCCAGAGAACCAATCCGCAGTTCCACCAAACACAGCACCTACTGCGCCACCCACAGATGCCACAGCTGTTGTCAAACCTGCAGACAGACCAACAGCACCTGAGGAATAGCAAAAAAAGAGGATTGTGATAGAGACCAAGCAGTTACGAGGAGAATCACACCGGAGAGAAGGAATGGCATTCCAAAAGGATGCTTATTTTGTGTCCATGAAGAGCAAATGAGCAAATAACTAGTGTTAAGAGTAAAAAAAAAAGTTTTAAATGTCTAAAACCTAGAACTGTTGGATACTAAAGCAGTACCAACTCCCCTCCTCCAACAATGGAGGCCAGAGTCCTCCGCACTCAAGCAGTGCAAACAACCTTGTTTCTCCATGTGCCATCTTGTCTAGCAGCACCTCAAATTGGAACATACCTTTTCTTTTACATAAAATTAACTCACCACCACATTCTTACACACACACACACACACACACACACACACACACACACACACACACACACACACACACACAAATAAAGAGTTAAAATTAGAGTTAACAAGCAAATCAAATTCAATACATAGGATATAGAAATAATATTTGAACCTTAAATAACTATAATGAACAAAACCCCAATAAATATTTCTAAATGGCGAGTTAAAACATATCTAAGTCCTTTGAACATAGCAAAATGTCATGATGCGAGACTGCTCCACAGGCTCACAATCACAAGGACGTTTAACTAACAAATTCAGTGAGTGCACAGTTTAGCTTGTGTACAACAAACCGTCAGCAACACCAAAGATTTTTGCACTTTGTTGAGACTATTCATCTGTAAAATGCTCCTGTTCAAGAATTCTGAAATAATAATAATAATAATAATAAAAATGCAGTTTTTATGTTTACTCTTTTTGACTGTCGGTGATTTTTGGAGCTTCAAAAGAGAAATCTCCATTCACTTGCATTTGAAAGACCTACTGAGCCAAAATATATTTCTATTTTTCATCAAATGTGTTCTGGTGAAGAAAGAAATTCATACACACCTGGGATATCATGAGGGTGAGTAAATAATAAAATAATTTTCATTTATGGGTGAACTATCTCTTTAAGGCCTTGTCTTTTCACACCAAAAGTGAACCTTCACCGTAAAAAAAAAAAAAAAGAAACAATGGATTCCTAACGAGCCCTTCACACCTGGAACGAACATTCGTGCCGAATTGTGCGCTGACAAAGAAAAGCTTTTTTTTTTAAGGTCATACAGCAGGTCAACTGTTGCAAAGACTGGATTGGTCCGAAGCACTTTTAAGGCAGGGCTTAGCAAAGGGCCAATAAATCAAATTCACATACTATGAATGGAAAAGGTTTGATTCATAGCATGGACATTTTAACTTTAAAAAATACAACAGGGACTTCACTGCTTCCAGCTGCTCATTCAAATATTTAAGGAAATTAAAATGTGCACCTCTACAATAATCTACAACATATTACATTGTAAACAATTAAAAGTAAACATTGTCATATTTAACACTATATCGTCATCATCAACAGTTGATCATTAGTAATCACTTGTCATAAATTTCCAATATGGCCTAATGATCTGCAACATCTGGAAACATTCACAAGCCAGGAGTGCTTGGAGAAAATAATACAGTACCACATTTTCACTCTGAAGGACACAGCACATGCACTTATTTAATCAGATCATAATCTTTTGAAGTTTGATAATCATATTCCACACCCACAATTTAAGACCTCTTTAATTGAAAATTCAGATATTTAAGACTTTTTATGACCTTACATTTTGGAAACAATTATTCAAGACATTTTAAGACTTTAAGATCTGTAACCCAGCAATAATACTACTACTACTAATAATAATAAATTAGTGAGCACCTGCTGACTGGAGGACAGCGACCAAACTTCCTGCAGCCACCGCACCCCCGTTAGCTACGGCGGCTGACGACATCATGCTGGCCGCCAGAGAACCTGCCGCGATACCAGCGCTAGTGAAACCCGCCGCAGTGAGAGCCACAGGGGCCAACACAGCGGCACCAACTGTGTAGACATAAAGAGCACTGACATGACATGCATATTCTGTACAATTTTGCGTTTACATTTGAAGAAGCAAACACACAAAACACATTTACCTGCCCCAGTTACCACCCCAATTATGGTAAAGAGACCTGAAAATTGAGAATACAGTTATACCGAACTGAAGACAAACAGAACCATTATCTTTGTGCTACTTATAGCCTACTAATGAAAACTAATGCTCATAAGACAATGAAAAGAGTCTAATTTAGTTAGAAACCACTAGTAATTAACTTACCGCGCGGCATGACGTCGAAGAGTTTAAAACTAGCAAGAACTAGAAAACGTCCTGCAGTTTTCAGTGCTGTCTTCTTACTCTCTTTGAATTTTAACGACGATTGGATACCATCAGCTGGAGCATTATTGCCACCTATCGAAACTTCTCTTCGTTTTTGTGACTACTGTACAAGAGTGTGTAACACTGTCACTTAGCAACAAGCAAGTTAGCTTGCAAATTACGTAACGTTATTAACGTTAAATATTTTCCCAAATTTGGCAGGTCTGCGTTGTTAACTCAGTTCACAATTTCAACTTTCCACATACACCCCAGTCGTTTACCTTTGCAAAGGAGTTAAAAGCACCGTCCTCACCAGAGGAACCAGCCAGACGAAGGAAGAACGAGAGGGATAAAATCTATTTTGAGTTGTTATCGATTTGCAATCTCTTGAAATGATTGACATAATGCATTTGTCAATCATCTCCTCTTGATAGTTGGCGGAATTAACCCAGCGCTATGATTGGTCGAACTCTTCTTCTTCTTTTCCATTTCGGCAGGTTAGATGTTGCTGCCTCTTGCTGTTAGACTTGAGTAATTTTTTATTTATTATTGGAATATTAGGCGAACACTTAATACAAGAATAATTCAGTGAGTTTTGAGCAATTATATAAATTAACATTGGATGACAAATTAGAAGTGATAAGAAAAATAAAATAAAAATAAATACGTAAGTATCCAAAATAGTACATAAATAGAGAGGCAATTAATTAACAAATTATGATACAATCAAAAGTTCGTCATACAATTTAACAGTTGACACTTAAAAAAAAAAAGTTTTTAGTGTCCTAATTAGTTAAAGTTATAAAGAAAATGAATACATTTGGGTATTATTGAGGAAAATGTACATTTATTAATAAAGTATTATGCCAATAAAATAATAACATTCCCTATATATTCTATAATTACAATGAGAAAAAAAAAATTATATTGCACAATGTTAAGGCAATAACTGATTCAGTTTTTGAGGTAAAGAATTTGGATAGATCAAACCAAAATTCTTGGATAAGGGGACATTTAAAGAAAAGATGCTCAATTGACTCGATTGTTTTTACAAAATTTACAATTCAAATCCTTATTACCAAATTTACATGTGATATCGTTAGCTGGATATATTTTAGGTGTATTTCTCTAACTTTGTTGGGGATACAAAATGTATATGGTAAGAGCCATGATTTTTTCCAATTAATAATCTCTATTAGTGAATTCCAAAATATAAAAAAACTTTTCCCCCTTTTTTTTTTTTTAATTCGTTTCCTTGAGAGAAAAACATTTCTTAGAATTTTATTACTACATTTTGGGTCATAAATGTTCTTATCTTCTAATATAAATTTTTGTTCAGTCTTTACAGTCTCTCCAAATGAAACAGACCACTAGGTACTGCTTTTATCACTTCGAGAATTTCCTGGACAACAGGAAAGATGAGTTTAGACATGAAATCATAATAAGAGTAAACATTCCCTTCTGGATAAAACATGTTGCAAAGATAATCTATTCCTTTCTCATGCCAGTTCATAAGGAATATTGACTTGTTCTTTGCTATAATCATTTCATTATTCCATAACTTCACCTTGTGAGAGGAGAAATTGTGGACAAAACAAAGTTTCCATTCCAAGAGAGACTGTTCATGGAATTTGGAAAGTTTTATAGGGAGCTTAGAAGGGGAAAAGTTACAAGTTAACAAGATCTTAAGCTCTCCCACCATTTAAAAAAACATTATGTGGGATGAAGCGCCAGATAGAGGCTGGTGAATGAATGCATTGTTTAAACAAATTCAAATTGAATGTATTATTAACACAAAAAAAGTCTAACATGTCAAAACCTCCATCCGTTTTTTTTACCACTTATTCTGTACTCTGTAGTGGAATACATTTCAAAAGTAACAATCCCAACCAGACTGCCATAATACATAAAAATCATGTGGAAATCATGAGATCCAGGAGGCTGATCAGATAAACAACAGACTGCACCACCGTGCATTAGGGTCACATTAATTTACCGTATTTGATGTCAGTGTATGTCCATTTTTGAAAGGACTAAAGCAAGGGGGGGATCAACATTTAAGATTTAAATTTTTATTTAACTTCAATATGAGTCACATTATCACTATATAAAAGAACCTCAAACAATGACTTGTTTTAAACATTCATGACAGACAAAATATACATTGCTTTTATATTTAAACACTTGTGATCCTTATAGGATGTGCAAATTTTATCATGACATCAAGGTGCTGACAAACTCCTTTTATAACAGTTGAGTGTGCAGACTTTGTCTTCATTTGTCAACAGATGCTCATTGGACTCCAGTAAATTCCTTATTTTCTCAACCTTTTCAAAAAATGAACAGCTCCACCTAATACTGCACCGGTGGCTCCACCCACAGATGCCACACCTGCTGTAGCAGCTGCAGACAACCCAGCAGCACCTGATCAGGGAGAACATGGAGAACTTAAAGAACACAAAACAATAGTCTTCAACTTAAAGACTTTCCTAATGATGCCAAGAACTATACAATCCAGTCCAGTGAAGTCTGTTCCTCAATCTCAGAACACCAAAACATTTAATGTACATTAATCAGGTTCATGTCAATAATGTCTGTTTGATACATGTTTTCCTTTCAAAGCAATTCAAGGCTTCATAGAGAAATAGAGGGTACCTGCTGACTGGAGGGCAGCGACCAAACTTCCAGCAGCCACACCACCCCCATTGGCTACGGCTGCTGATGACATCAGGCTGGCCCCCAGAGAACTTGCTGCGATACCGGCGGAGGTGAATCCAGCTGCAGTGAGAGCCAGTGGAGCCAACACAACTGCACCAGCTGTAATCAACATAGCACACACAAATAAATAGTGCCGAGCATCCTAGTGAAAATTAGTACAGTTTAACATTTAAATCTAAAGAACTCACTGAAGAAAAAAAAAAAACCTAGCTAAAACTACACTAATCTGGTTTGCCAGACCAACCAAAATGTGCCCAAAACACAGACTGAATCTGCAGATTCAGTTGCTTGACTATTATTTATGCTTACTGTACATCTAACAGCACATGCCTTTTTACGGATTTCTCTTTACAGGTCTACTTCTGCTTCCCTGTTAACATTACATGTCACTTCACTGCACTGTCTTGCACAACCCATTTCCCTTTTTTCATTGCAATGCCCTGTCAGTGTTCCTGAACAATAGCACTATTACTATACTATCATGTTAGGCTTACAGAGATACATGATTCCTCCCTTTTTGCTTATATACACTAATTGTTTACAACCTGTGTTTTAGGATCTGTGCTATTTAGATTCCTGTCTGTGTCTGTCTAAAATTGTCTCTACAGTCTATGTCAGTGTTTCCCAAACGTTTTTCTGCCACGGCACACTTTTTACAACCAAAAAATTCTATGGCACACCACTATGCCACATAGGCTAACCATCATCAATATTTTTCTTTCAAGAACTTGTTATCTGTCCGTCTTAGTAATGTGTTACTTGTAATGTTTGAAATTCGGCTATGCAAAAAAAAAAAAAAATCAAGTCATATACAGTGCTTGCGTTAGACTCTCTCATCGTCCGTCATTTTGACGGAGAGGGGTCGTAAAAATTCCATCATAATCTATTATTACCCGTCATTTAAATTTTCATATTTTATTGATAATATATTAAATTGCTTTTATTTTCGTTCACATTTTCATTTTTAATCATGAATTTACAGAACGAGCATATAGCAGATTATGCATTTATTTATTCATGAAGAGAACAGAGGTACAACAGAGACACCACACGAAGCAGATGAATGACAGCGGAGGGCACTAAAATATGAACAACGCAATATTACAAAAATACAATTAAAATTTTAACAAAACACGTAAAAATGAACTGAGCACAACTCAATCAAAAACTCAAACCTTCCTCCTGGTCCGCATCGACTTAAACTGGGTGCTCGCCTGTGCATAATAAAACGCATCAAGGGAGACTGAAGCTGAGGCAATTGTCATTAGATTTAGTGTCTTTGCCTCGGACAGACGACTTCTCGTGGCAGTTTTAATTTGGTTCTGGAGGCTCAACTCAGCGTCAAGCGCCGCATTGCCCTCCACATGACAAGAGTAGCAGAAAGAGTCACCAGAGGTGCGATTTTACGAGTTTGCTACATAAAAAAGCGAGAGGTGTGCACAATAAACATTGAAAACATGTATTTGGAAGAGAGAAAAAAAGCTTGCAGTTGCTTTGATAGCAGAAAGTAATAAAAGGACGTGTTTATGTTTGGGTCAAAGCGTTTTCTTGGTAAATTAGTTCAATAACTGGGGTCTCTTGATATTCATAAACGATAAGGTAAAATTTAATTAAAAGAAATTATGAGACATGAAAAAAAGAAATTATGTTTTTAAAAATTTCTTGTTGCTTAGTACTCTCAAAGACATTATTGGTGAAGAAAAAACGTGTGTGTGAAAAACTTCGGTGTAAAGTGACGTCACTTCATAGACTTCAATGTATTCTGCAGCGCTGATGCGAATCCTGTGAAAGACCCTTAATGCGTATAAATATCAGTCACATTTGCACATTAATCACTGCACTTCACAACCACAAGTGACCGATTATGGTTTCAAACCGGTGAATTTTTCAGAAAGGTGAGGCGTTTTGATCCCTGAAATGTTGTTTTTAATGCATTTATTTATTTTGTGGAATTTTATAATTTTCCAGGGCAAACCTGACAATCGTCACGGCACAGTGGTTGGGAAACACTTGTTGTCACAAGCATTTTAATGCCCATGTGAACCCTGTGTAATCTGTGCAAATGACAAATAAACTTGACTTTGACACTGGTCGAGGTGACCAGCTAAAACCAGCCAACCAGCTTAAGCTTGTTTTAGCTGGTTTTTTTTTACATTTTCAACAGGGTGTCAATAGTTTTCTGTATTAAGAGCTTCATTACACAGAGAAAAATACTGAAATCTTACCAGCCCCAGCTGTAACCCCAATAATGGTGAATAGTCCTGAAAATGGAAAACACAGCAAATTTAAAAACAGAAATGACAAAATTCAGAAATGACATTTGTCATGTACAAATGCTATAACCATAAACAAATACACTTCCTATAAATACATAAATAAATGCTTCTTAGTGTCCCTTTCCTTTAATGTAAATTCTGCTTTAGCTTTTGTACTACCAATGCTGATAAAACCAGCTGAAGCCAGACTGAAGCTGGTCTTAAGATGGTCCAAGCTGGTGCTCAGCTGAAAGGAAATGTTAGCAGTCCGACCAGCAAAACAGTGCTCAACCCCCGTCCCCTAAAACCTGCCAACTGCGAATATTGTTGGTTCACGTATGATAAATCGCTTGTGATGTTCCTCATTTGTAGCTTGCTTTAGAAAAAGAGTCTGATAAATGATTAAATGCAATGCAATCCTGTTTCTGAAAATGCGCTACTTACCTCTCGACATTATTTTAAAGAGTTTAAATTAAACGACAGAGAACAGCCGAATGACACGAGCAGCGTTTGTACTGCTGAGTTGAGCAGAAGTTTTAAAGACGGCACCGCGCCCCATGGAATGACGTCCTGAAGCCGAGCCCGAAACCAAAGCCTGCTTGTGACTCACTAGTGACACTGCTGCTACTACTACTTCTTCTTCTTCTTTCTGTTTACTGGCGGATGGCAAACCAACGTGTATAAGTACATACCGCCACCTACTCTACCGGAGTGTATAACAGCAGGGTTTTACATACTTCGGGTTACATACAAAATAAAATAAAACCACTATATTTTACGATCTAATCCTGTATTTTTAAGAAAATTAAAGCGAGCCTTGCAGTAATCCCTCATTTTCTCACTCATCCACGGTCCAGTTCATATATCTTATTACGTAAGATGTTCCTCTCTGAATTATATTTACTACACCACATAATGACATGCTCAACGTGTTCAGGAACATTACAAACTTCACATTTATCTGATACGCACTTTGCCAAAGGGACATTTCATTATGTCATCCTCATTTAATTCCTACGCTCTCTTTGCAATCTCGTCTGCCTTCTCATTACCCTCTACACCAACATGAGCAGGAACCCCAAAAAACTGTACATCAGTTCCAACCCTTTATATTCTCAACATTATAGTAAAAATGTCCAGCAATAGATCATCTCTTATTGTTTCTTTTGAGTTCAAGCTACTTAGAGCTGCAGTAGAGTCTGAAAAAATGACAACTCTCTCAGGCCTTACCTCTTCTATCCATAGTAATCCTAAAATGATGGCGACTATTTCAGATGTAAATACAACAATACAACATATCATTAATTATTTTGCATATGACATTAACATTAAACTTGGGTATGTATACTCCTGCTCCTACATGTTCACCCCCTGGGTCTTTAGATCCATCAGTAAATATTGGCATTTAATTAAAATAGTTCCTTTTCACATATAATCTTGAACCAAATATCCAACATTTTCCACATTCCTTTCAGTCCATTCTCTCTTCTGCTCCACAAGTTGAAAGTCCACCTTGGACACTGGAAATATTAATGGAGGAACATTACCACATACAGTATTAGTCCCTAATCTAACCTAAAAACAAAATTCACCTCAGCTATTGTATGAATATTCCAACCAAATCCTTTACGTTTTTGTTGTTGTGAATATTTCCAACAATCACACTGCACCTTTGTTGCAGGCTGTTCCTCTCCAGATCCTTTTAACTTAACCCAATATGCCAATGACAACTTTGAACATCTTATTTCCACCAGTAATACATTAGTGGGAGTTGTTTTAACTGCACCAATACGGAGTCTTAGGGCTCTGAACTGAATTCTGTCAAGTTTTCCCAACACACTCTTAGCTGCTGCTCCATATACCATTCATCCATAATCAATACATGAACATATTAAGGCCCTATAAATATCCAGTAGTGATTATTTATCTGCTCCCCATTCATAACCAGAAACTGATCTCATGTGATTCAATACCTTTTTACATTTTGTTCCAACATGTTTAATATGATTCTTCCATATACATTTCTTATCAAACCAACTACCTCACTACCTACCAAACGGTAGTACCAGAGCACCTTTCCTGCTACCAGGTATTACACGTTCTCTCCGTATCTTATTAAACAGATTTAATATCATTTCCAATACTTCATCTGGTAATTGGCTAAACATAGCATAACATAGTTGGTCTTCTCCTGGTGCTGTATATCCACTTCCCTCTAAGGCCATTTTCAACTTGTGTAATGATACGTAAGTCCATGTCAAGTGCCGATCCATCACTATCCTTTAACATTGTTACATCAGTATTTGCTCTTACTATGTCATCTTTTCATTGTTTATGTGTTTAATCTAAATTACTTCACTATGTACACTTGCAAACTTCTTATCCAGTAGATCAGCTTTCTCCTTATTTGTAATTGCCAGATACTCTCCATCTCTCAGTACTGGTATTTTAACAGATTTTCTTTTCCCACTCATCTTTTTAATCATTAACCAAACGTGTCTCTCTCTCTCTCTCTCTCACACACACACAAGTTTGGAATAATGTACAAATTTTGCTCTTATGGAAAGAAATTGGTACTAATTGGTACCAAGTGTCATTCAACTGATCACAATGTATAATCAGGACATTAATACCATGAAAAATTACATCAAAGAGTTCTCATCAAAATATCCTCCACTTGCAGCAAATGACAGCTTTGCTGATTCTTGGCATTCTAGCTGTCAGTTTGCCCAGATACTCAGGTGGCATTTCATCCCACACTTCCTGCAGCACTTGCCATATATGTGGCTGTCTTGTTGGGCACTTCTCACTCACCTTACAGTTTAGCTGATCCCACAAAAATTCAATGAGTTTAAGATCCAAAACACTCTTTTCCAATTATCTGTTGTCCAGTGACTGTTTCTTTGCCCACTCTAACCTTTTCTTTTTCGGTTTTAAAAGTGGCTTTTTCTTTGCAATTTTTCCCATAACGCCTGCATCCGAGTCTTCTCTTTACTGTTCTACATGAAACTGGTGTTGAGTGGGTAGAATTCAATGAAGCTGTCAGCTGCGGACATGTGATGTGTCTATTTCTCAAACTAGGGACTCTGATGTACTTATCCTCTTGTTTAGTTGTACATCAGGGGCTGAATATACAATGAAGCCTGTCATGTCGCTTTAAAATGTGTTTTCTACCCTGTTTCAGCAGTTCAGTGGTTTGTTTATCTTTGTAACCATAGTAACGTAGTACCAGCGCATGTTAGGAAACAGGAAGAAAAATTGCTATGCGCTAATTTGCTACAGGAATGCGCGAGCTCTACCAGTCGTCAGTTTCTGAGTCGATCGCTTTTCCTTTCCCCTTTTTGCTAAGGCAACGTCTGTGAGTATTTATTATCGTGTAACATTAGGTTACTGCTTATTTTAATTTTGTAAGACTATTGAGAAGGCTAATTTAGCTTTGTTTATTGCTGCTGTTTTTTACTAGCTCTAATGTGTTAATCATATAAGCTGCACTGCTATGTTAGCTAATCGGTGCTATTTACACTGTTACTGTGTATTTGGGTTTGATTAATAATATAGACTTCTTATACTGTATTGCAGTTTCACAAAATTCCCAGTAAACTTCTTGGAAATGAATCAGCTGTGTCCTGGAGTTTCTTGGGAGTGTTTAAGCTGAATGGAACATAGTCCATGATAGTGAAAAGACGGCAACACAGCTAATGAGGGATACAAGGATTGCCATCCTACGAAGCAACTCATTACCGGGAGATAAGCGGCTAACACTACAGCGCCCTGTCGGCTTCACACTAGCTTCCTTCCCCTGATATTGAAAACACTGTGAGTCACAATGTCACAACGTAGCAAAAGTAAAAAAGGAAATGGTGATAACCAATCTGAGACTGTGCGTTCAAGAAGCAGTCGTTCATCTGGTACATTGTCCAGCTCGAAGATTAGCATGGCTGTCGCCATGGCAAAGGCAAAGGCTGAAGCAGCGCAAGCTAGAGCGGCACATGCGCTAAAAGAAATTCAACTTAAAGTGGAGCAGGCACGAGTTCAAGCTAATCTTGATGCTTTAAATGATGAAAAAGAAAAGGATGCTGCCATAGCAGAGGCAAATGCTCTTGTGGCTGGTTTACAAGATATGGGCTTTGAAGTATGCAGTAAGGCTAACAGCCCGGTCCCTCAATCGGTCAAAGACCAGCGCGTCGCAGCCTATGTGTCGGCACAAGCCAGCCTAAGCAGCAGGGGTCTACCCATCAGAAGAGGGAGTGACTATGTTTCGCCAACGCTTCATTCTCCACACCCTCAACCAATCAATGTAATCTCTTCAACACCCCAACCACTCAACGCAAGTCAAACCCAAGCTGTTGCTTCTGCCGACATTATGTCACACCAAATTCCTCAGGCCCCTCAGACCAGTGGGGCACCGCCACAAAAAAGCTTCAATCAGCCTCTCAACTCCTCTCCAGCTCTTCAGCTTGGTGGGAATCGTCCGCAACAGAACTTCAAACTGGATTCCTCATCTCCTACACACGCACCTGCTCACAGGATGCCTTATGGAGCTAGCTATGACCATTCTACGTCCACTGAAGACCTCATCAAATACCTCGCTCGCAGCCACCTGGTGACTTCAGGCCTCACCACATATGATGACCAGCCAATGAACTATTGGGCCTGGAAAACATCGTTCATGAACGCTATCGTCGATTTAGACCTGTCTGCCGCAGGAGAACTCGACCTCCTCACCAAGTATCTGGGTAAAGAATCAACAGAACAAGTAAGAAGAATAAAAACAGTCAACATCAAGGATCCAGCAACTGGACTGCACATGGCATGGGGGTGCCTCGACGAAATATACGGCTCACCAGAGGCCGTCGAGCAGGCTCTATTCAACAAACTAGAAAGCTTTCCAAAGATCACAACAAAGGATCCACAGAGACTCAGGGATCTAGCCGACCTGTTGGCAGAGCTACAAGCCGCCAAGGAAGACGGCTATCTTGCAGGCTTGTCGTACTTGGATACCTCTAGAGGAATTAAGCCTATCATTGAGAAACTCCCATACAACATACAAGAAAAGTGGCTTTACTTTGGTACAAGATACAAACAGGAACATTTTGTTAGCTTCCCACCTTTCTCAGTGTTGGTAAACTTCATCGCCACGGAGGCAAGAGCTCGCACCGACCCAAGCTTTAACCTCTTCATGCAAGCTCCAGCAGAGAGAAAGAGTAAGTGGGAGAGGCCTACAAAGACATCTGTTTATGTTCATAAGACGCAGGTCTCAGGAACTGCTAAGGACGAGTGTAAAGAGAGTACAGAACGAATTGATCCAAATAAATACTGCCCTCTGCATAAAAAGCCCCACCCTCTGAGGAAATGCAGACGCTTCCGTGAAAAGAGCATAAATGATCGCAAACAGCTTTTGAAAGAGCATTACATCTGCTTTCGCTGTTGCTCCGCCACAGAGCATCTTGCAAAGAACTGCACAGCTGAGATAAAATGTACAGAGTGTGAGAGCACCGCTCATGCGACAGCGCTTCACCCCTGCCCACCTACCTGGAAATCTAAGTCGTTCCCTTCCACTTCAGACGACGGCGGGGAGGAGGACAGAGCAGAGATCCAGGAGGTCAAGTCGAAGTGCACTCAAGTATGTGGTGAAGGATTGAGTGCTAGAGCATGTGCTAAGATCTGCCTCGTCAGCGTGTTCCCAAACGGACGCAGGGAGGAATCCAAGAGAATGTACGCCATACTGGACGAGCAGAGCAATCGCTCCCTGGCACGGTCGGAGTTCTTCGAGGTTTTTAAGATCTCCGGAAGTTCCTACTCATATACACTCAAGACCTGTGCGGGACGTTCAGAGACAGCGGGGAGGAGAGCCAGCGGTTACACTGTGGAGCCGGTGGACAAGACAGTAAGCATTTCTTTGCCTACACTCCTCGAGTGCAACCAAATCCCTAACGTTCGCACTGAGATTCCTACGCCGGAAGCAGCTTACCATCATGCCCACCTGAAGCACATCGCAGATAAGATTCCGCCTCTGGATCCGGACGCCAAAATACTCCTCTTACTGGGCAGAGACATCTTACAGGTACATAAGGTTCGTGAGCAGATAAGTGGCCCAGGAGATGCTCCGTTTGCTCAAAGGCTTGACCTAGGATGGGTCGTCGTCGGTGATGTGTGCCTCGGAGGTGCCCACAGACCACTTGAGGTGAGGAGTTACAAAACAACCACCTTAGAGAACGGTCGTACAAGTTATCTTCTGCCATGCAACAACCAGATCAGAGTGAAAGAGGTGTTTGATCAAGTGCCTAAATCTCAGCATCATCCACAACTAACCTCCACCCGTGGCTCAATGATGCCCAGTGGAGACTGCTTGGGGCAGACTGTCTTCGCTCGTACTCCCGACGACCACAGACTCGCTCCATCCATGGAGGATCTAGAGTTTCTGAAGATAATGGAAGCTGAGTGCTGTCAGGACAGCTCCAAAAGTTGGGTTGCACCTTTGCCCGTTCGATTGCCGAGACAGCGGCTGCCTAACAACAGGAAACAGGCTTTCGACCGTCTTGTCTCACTCCAGCGCTCATTGGAAAAACGACCACAGATGAAAGTCGATTTCCTAGAGTTTATGGAGAAGATGCTCCAGAAGACACACACAGAAGTTGCCCCGCCAGTGCAGCCTGGACAAGAGTGTTGGTACCTGCCCCTGTTCGGTGTGTACCATCCTAGGAAGCCGGATAAGATCCGTGTGGTCTTTGACAGCAGCGCGTCATGTGAAGGAGTGTCACTCAACGATGTCTTGCTCACTGGCCCTGACCTTAATAATAGCCTGCTAGGTGTTCTTATGAGGTTCAGGAAGGAACAGGTGGCGATCACTGCCGACATCGAGCACATGTTCCACTGCTTTGTCGTTAAGGAGGAACACCGTGATTTTCTCCGCTTCCTGTGGTATAGGAATAACGACCCTACCTCCGACAGTACAGAATGCGGGTTCACCTTTTTGGGAACAGTCCCTCGCCTGCCGTCGCAGTGTATGGTATGCGACGGGCAGCTAAGGAAGCAGAAGCTGACTATGGCAGTGATGCAAGAAGGTTCATTGACCGCGAGTTCTACGTTGACGACGCTTTAAAGTCGTTCGGCACCGAGGAAGAGGCCATCAGCATCCTCGGGCGAGCACAGAAGATGCTTGCAGCTTCTAACCTCAGGCTGCACAAAATTGCTTCAAATCGACCGGCAGTCATCGAAGCATTTCCATCCGAAGATCGCGCCAAGGACGTCAACAGCCTAAATCTCTTTGTTGATGATCTGCCAATCCAACGTAGCCTTGGATTGTTCTGGAACATGCGCACAGACACCTTCATGTTTCAAATCAAAGATGATCAGAAGCCATTCACTCGCAGAGGGGTACTCTCAACTGTGAACAGCCTCTATGATCCTCTAGGGTTCCTTGCACCCATCACGGTTCATGGAAGACTTATACTCAGGAAACTCACCACGCAAGCAGAGGACTGGGATTCACCTCTTCCCAAAGATATGGAGATTGAGTGGACTAGATGGAAACAGTCACTCCAAGACCTAGAGGGGCTCCAGGTACCACGCCCTTACACGTCCTTCTCCACCGCAGGTGCGCTAAAAAGAGAACTCTGTGTCTTTGCAGACGCATCAGTCAAGGCAATAGCAGCCGTAGCCTACGTCAAGGTGACAAGCCACCAAGAACAGACCGAGATTGGCTTTGTCTTCGGGAAGGCAAAGTTGGCCCCCAGCCTGGCTTAACTATACCGAGACTTGAGCTCTGTGCGGCTGTACTCGCCATCGAGATCGCCGAGATGGTAGTCACAGAGATGGACACAACATTCGACAACATCACCTACTACACAGATAGCAAGGTCGTATTGGGGTACATCCAGAACCAGTCAAGGAGATTCTATGTATACGTACACAACAGGGTCCAACGAATCCATCAATCACCTTGTTCCGGCCAGTAGAAGTATGTCCCAACGCATCTCAACCCAGCTGACATTGGGTCAAGAACTGTTACACCAGCCTTGCTTAGCAGCACAACTTGGCTCAAAGGACCAACCTTTCTCCATGATGGATCTTCGCATTCACCTGAGCTTCAAGAGACTTATAACCTTATTGAACCTGACACTGACTCTGAAGTGCGTCCCCAGGTGGTGACAAGTCTCATACATATTACCAGAGATGTGGTACACCCACAACGCTTTGGACGCTTCTCCAAGTTCAGCAATCTCCTCACAGCCATAGCGCACCTCATCCACGTGGCCCGTTCCTTTGCCCATTCCACCCAGAATAAATGTCAAGGGTGGCACATCTGTCGCTCTACAGAGGAAGAGTTGTTGAGGGCCAAAGTGTGCATTGTGAAGAGTGTCCAGAATGAGTGCTATACAGAGGAACTTAAGTGTATCAACTCAGGATCCAACATCCCATCTTCCAGCAGCCTGTGGAAATTGCACCCCACCATAGACCAAGATCAACTTCTTAGAGTGGGAGGTCGGATTGGACAGTCAGATCTGAGCATGAACGAGACTCACCCCATCATCATTCCTGGCCAGCATCATCTCGCAACCCTGCTCGTGTCTCACTATCACGAAGCAGTGAAACACCAAGGAAGACATCTGACCGAAGGTGCCATTCGAGCGGCAGGGTTCTGGCTGGTGGGAGCTAAACGCTGCATCAGTAGTCTGCTTCATAGATGTATCACTTGTAGAAAGCTCAGGGGAAAGATCGAACATCAGCAGATGGCAGCTCTGCCAGCAGAACGGCTACAAGTAGCACCTCCTTTTACCTACGTAGGTGTCGACGTCTTTGGACCATGGGACATTGTCTCACGCCGCACAAGAGGAGGAGTCTCCAACTCTAAACGATGGGCTGTGATGTTCTCATGCATGTGCTCAAGGGCAGTTCACATCGAGGTAATTGAAGCAATGAGTTCCAGCAGATTTATCAATGCCTTGAGGAGGTTTTTTGCAGTCAGGGGCCCAGCAAAGCAGATCCGCTCTGACTGCGGAACTAACTTCATCGGCGCCTCTCGTGAGCTGGAGATGGACAAGACTAATCCGGGCTTCAACAGTGTGGAAGAGTACCTGGACACTCAGAGCTGCACCTGGGTATTCAACCCGCCCCACGCGTCTCATATGGGTGGCGCGTGGGAACGAATGATTGGCATTGCTCATCGTATTTTGGACTGCATGCTGCTCGAGCAGAGGAGGTCCCACCTGACACATGAAGTTCTGACCACACTCATGGCCGAGGTAGCCGCAATCATGAATGCTAGACCGCTCATCCCAGTGTCATCGGATCCGGAATCTCTTCTCATCCTCACCCCAGCAATGCTCCTGACTCTCAAGACAGGCTCTGCACCTCCTCCTCCGTCAGGAAGCTTTGAGGAAGCGCATCTCGTCAGAGAGGAGTGGAAGCGGGTTCAGGGCCTAGCAGACATGTTTTGGAACAGGTGGAAACATGAATACCTCAAAACATTGCAGCTTCGACACAAGTGGCAAGGAAAAAGGCCGAACCTCCAAGAAGAAGACATAGTTCTCTTGAAAGACAATCAGGCAAAGAGAAATCAATGGCCTACGGGCATCATCACAAAAACCTTTCCAGGAGAAGATGGATTGGTTCGGAAGGTTCAAGTGGAAATCGTCAAGGATGGAATCAGAAAGACTTTTTCTCGGCCTATTACAGAAGTGGTTCTGCTTCTTTCCCCAAAGACTGATTCTGTTAATTGATGTGGGCTCTTTAAAGACCCCAAGCGGGGAGTGTCATGTCGCTTTAAAATGTGTTTTCTACCCTGTTTCAGCAGTTCAGTGGTTTGTTTATCTTTGTAACCATAGTAACGTAGTACCAGCGCATGTTAGGAAACAGGAAGAAAAATTGCTATGCGCTAATTTGCTACAGGAATGCGCAAGCTCTGCCAGTCGTCAGTTTCTGAGTCGATCGCTTTTCCTTTCCCCTTTTTGCTAAGGCAACGTCTGTGAGTATTTATCATCGTGTAACATTAGGTTACTGCTTATTTTAATTTTGTAAGACTATTGAGAAGGCTAATTTAGCTTTGTTTATTGCTGCTGTTGTTTTTTACTAGCTCTAATGTGTTAATCATATAAGCTGCACTGCTATGTTAGCTAATCGGTGCTATTTACACTGTTACTGTGTATTTGGGTTTGATTAATAATATAGACTTCTTATACTGTATTGCAGTTTCACAAAATTCCCAGTAAACTTCTTGGAAATGAATCAGCTGTGTCCTGGAGTTTCTTGGGAGTGTTTAAGCTGAATGGAACATAGTCCATGATAAAGCCGGTTTAGGTGGCAAGCCAGGTATGTTTCAGTTTAGTTTGCGCCAACCCTGGGTTTTAGGCACCATGAAAGTGGTTTGGCTTTTAGCAGTGTTCATCGCCATAGTAACTAACGCTCCACGGCTGGTCCGGGGCAGGTTATGTTCTGGATTCGAGTTTTCAGACTGAAGTTTGACCAATCAGCTGAGAGCAAAGAAACACATAGGTGACGTAACTTATTCCCAGCTTCTGTTCGCTGTTGCAATGGCTTCACCTCTTCCAAATCCTGTGGACATCTCTGCGCAAATTGTTAGACGAGCACTTCATAGAGATAGAGTTTTTAGGGACAGACAAAATCCCCTTGACTTTCCTGATACTTACTTGTGTGAAAGATACAGATTTTCCACGGAAGGAATGTCTTATCTTTGCGAACTTCTTGAGCTGCACATAACAAATGTGACTCAAAGACATGCACTTACTGTACCGCAAATGGTATGTATTGCGTTGCGTTTTTTAGCAAGTGGAACATATTTGTATGCGGTCGGTAATGCAGAGAATCTAGGGAAAAACACAGTTTGTCGAACCATTCGCAAGGTGGTCCTCGCAATTCAGGGGTACATAAATAGCTTCATTGTGTTCCCTGGACATTTAACAACCATGTCCATAAAAGAGGGCTTTTATAAAATTGCCTTTAAGATATATTTATGGGGTGACATGAACAAATTTAACCGTTCACATTTAGTTTTTTTCTTTTCTTCAAAAAGCAGATTTCACTTAACATGTAGCTACTGTAGACTATTGTATAATACATTTAAGAATGGTTTTAAATATGTAGCCTGTTTTATTATTCCTATGATAGGATTCCCTAGAGTCATTGGAGCAATAGACTGCACACGTTGCCATCTCCACAGCTCTAGGAGAACATGAGGCGGATTATGAGAACAGAAAGTCCTTTCACAGCCTTAATGTTCAGGTAGGGTGTGAGATTATTTTTATTTGCAATTTAATAGTAACTAACAGATAGGACAATGATTTACTGTGCATTTCATCTGCAGATGACTTGTGATCATGAATGCATGATCACAAGCTTGGATTCCAAATGGCCTGGCTCAGTGCATGACTCATGAATTTTCCATGATTCTATGTTGTGTCAGCGCTTTGAGGAAGGCAAGTTAAATTTGTTACAGTACAAAACACTTTAAAGTGTTCATTTTAATTGTGACACAGCAAAACTTACACAATTTTCCCTTTTCTGTGGCAGGGCTTTTTGATGGCCTGTTGGTAGGAGACAGGGGTTATGCATGCATACATTTAAGATTTGAATTATTATTATTTTTTTTTTATTTAACTTCACAATACAAAAGAACCTAAAACAATGACTTGTTTTAAACGTTCATGACAGACAAAATATACATTGCTTTTATATTTAAACACTTGTGATCCTTATAGGATGTGCAAATTTTATCATGACATCAAGGTGCTGACAAACTCCTTTTATAACAGTTGAGTGTGCAGACTTTGTCTTCATTTGTCAACAGATGCTCATTGGACTCCAGTAAATTCCTTATTTTCTCAACCTTTTCAAAAAATGAACAGCTCCACCTAATACTGCACCAGTGGCTCCACCCACAGATGCCACACCTGCTGTAGCAGCTGCAGACAACCCAGCAGCACCTGATCAGGGAGAACATGGAGAACTTAAAGAACACAAAACAATAGTCTTCAACTTAAAGACTTTCCTAATGATGCCAAGAACTATACAATCCAGTCCAGTGAAGTCTGTTCCTCAATCTCAGAACACCAAAACATTTAATGTACATTAATCAGGTTCATGTCAATAATGTCTGTTTGATACATGTTTTCCTTTCAAGGCTTCATAGAGAAATAGAGGGTACCTGCTGACTGGAGGGCAGCGACCAAACTTCCAGCAGCCACACCACCCCCATTGGCTATGGCTGCTGATGACATCAGGCTGGCCCCCAGAGAACTTGCTGCGATACCGGCGGAGGAGAATCCAGCTGCAGTGAGAGCCAGTGGAGCCAACGCAACTGCACCAGCTGTAATCAACATAGCACACACAAATAAATTGTGCTGAGCATCCTAGTGAAAATTAGTACTGTTTAACATTTAAATCTAAAGAACTCATTGAAGAAAAAAAAAAAAAAAGCCCTAGCTAAAACTACACTAATCTGGTTTGCCAGACCAACCAAAATGTGCCCAAAACACAGACTGAATCTGCAGATTCAGTTGCTTGACTATTATTTATGCATACTGTACATCTAACAGCACATGCCTTTTTACGGATTTCTCTTTACAGGTCTACTTCTGCTTCCCTGTTAACATTACATGTCACTTCACTGCACTGTCTTGCACAACCCATTTCCCTTTTTTCATTGCAATGCCCTGTCAGTGTTCCTGAACAATAGCACTATTACTATACTATCATGTTAGGTTTACAGAGATACATGATTCCTCCCTTTTGGCTTATGTACACTAATTGTTTACAACCTGTGTTTTAGGATCTGTGCCATTTATATTCCTGTCTGTGTCTGTCTAAAATTGTCTGTACAGTCTATGTCAGTGTTTCCCAAACTTTTCTGCCACACCACTATCCCACATAGGCTAACCATCATCAATATTTTTCCTTTTCAAGAACTTGTTATCTGTCCGTCTTAGTAACGTGTTACTTGTAATGTTTGAAATTCGGCTATGCAAAAAAAAAAAGAAAAAAAAAAAGTCATATACAGTGCTTGCATTAGACTCTCTCATCGTCCGTCATTTTGACGGAGAGGGTCGTAAAAATTCCATCATAATCTATTATTACCAGTCATTAAATATTAAATAGCTTTTATTTTCGTTCACATTTTCACTTTTAATCATGAATTTACAGAACGAGCATATAGCAGATTATGCATTTATTTATTCATGAAGAGAACAGATGAACAGAGACACCACACGAAGCAGATGAATGTTTTTTCCCCCCGCAGTGACAGCGGAGGCCACTAAAATATGAACAACGCAATATTACAAAAATACAATTAAAATTTTAACAAAACACGTAAAAATGAACTGAACACAACTCAATCAAAAACTCAAACCTTCCTCCTGGTCCGCATCGACTTAAACTGGGTGCTCGCCTGTGCATAATAAAACGCATCAAGGGAGACTGAAGCTGAGGCAATTGTCATTAGATTTAGTGTCTTTGCCTCGGACAGACGACTTCTCGTGGCAGTTTTAATTTGGTTCTGGAGGCTCAACTCAGCGTCAAGCGCCGCATTGCCCTCCACATGACAAGAGTAGCAGAAAGAGTCACCAGAGGTGCGATTTTACGAGTTTGCTACATAAAAAAGCGAGAGGTGTGCACAATAAACATTGAAAACATGTATTTGGAAGAGAGAAAAAAAGCTTGCAGTTGCTTTGATAGCAGAAAGTAATAAAAGGACGTGTTTATGTTTGGGTCAAAGCGTTTTCTTGGTAAATTAGTTCAATAACTGGGGTCTCTTGATATTCATAAACGATAAGGTAAAATTTCATTAAAAGAAATTATGTTTTTAAAAATTTCTTGTTGCTTACTCTCAAAGACATTATTGGTGAAGAAAAAACGTGTGTGTGAAAAACTTCGGTGTAAAGTGACGTCACTTCATAGACTTCAATGTATTCTGCAGCGCTGATGCGAATCCTGTGAAAGACCCTTAATGCGTATAAATAGCAGTCACATTTGCACATTAATCACTGCACTTCACAAGCACAAAAGTGACCGATTATGGTTTCAAACCGGTGAATTTTTCAGAAAGGTGAGGCGTTTTGATCCCTGAAATGTTTTTATTAATGCATTTATTTATTTTGTGGAATTTTATAATTTTCCAGGGCACACCTGACAATCATCACGGCACAGTGGTTGGGAAACACTGGTCTATAATCTGAGCCTTGTCACAAGCATTTTAATGCCCAGTGAACCCTGTGTAATCTGTGCAAATGACAAATAAACTTGACTTTGACACTGGTCGAGGTGACCAGCTAAAACCAGCCAACCAGCTTAAGCTTGTTTTAGCTGGGTTTTTTTTTTTTTTACATTTTCAACAGGGTGTCAATCGTTTTCTGTATTAAGAGCTTCATTACACAGAGAAAAATACTGAAATCTTACCAGCCCCAGCTGTAACCCCAATAATGGTGAATAGTCCTGAAAATGGAAAACACAGCAAATTTAAAAACAGAAATGACAAAATTCAGAAATGACATTTGTCATGTACAGTAGCTATAATCATAAACAAATACACTTCCTATAAATACATAAATAAATGCTTCTTAGTGTCCCTTTCCTTTAATGTAAATTCTGCTTTAGCTTTTGTACTACCAATGCTGATAAAACCAGCTGAAGCCAGACTGAAGCTGGTCTTAAGATGGTCCAAGCTGGTGCTCAGCTGAAAGGAAATGTTAGCAGTCCGACCAGCAAAACAGTGCTCAACCCCCGTCCCCTAAAACCTGCCAACCGCGAATATTGTTGGTTCATGTATGATAAATCGCTTGTGATGTTCCTCATTTGTAGCTTGCTTTAGAAAAAGAGTCTGATAAATGATTAAATGCAAATGCAATGCAATTCTGTTTCTGAAAATGCGCTACTTACCTCTCGACATTATTTAAAAGAGTTTAAATTAAACGACAGAGAACAGCCGAATGACACGAGCAGCGTTTGTACTGCTGAGTAGAGAAGACGTTTTAAAGACGGCACCGCGCCCCATGGAATGACGTCCTGAAACCGAGCCCGAAACCAAAGCCTGCTTGTTACTCACTAGCTGGAAAAAAACAGATCTCGGTGTGTGAACTTATTTAACCAAGTAACCCTTTAGTATGAACACTATGAATATTTATTAATGTAACTTTCTCTTGCTCTCTTCCTCCCTAGCCACATGACCAATAAAACAGTTTGAGACCTTTCGGATTCTGCAGTGCCAATGTGCTTTTATTAAGTAAAATATTGTGTTGTGATTGCATCTCTGACTGCTGTGCCAGCTGGGTGGTCAAGTGTGATGGGGTCAATTTTATCGGGGAGAAGCTGGTTTTGTGGTGGTACTCGCTCCTTTCTGATAGTGGCTATATTGTGCAGAATGGCACATGCAGCCACTATCGGTGATGCCCGCTCTGGTGATACTCTTAAGCGCCTAAGGCAGTTGAAACGTGCCTTTAGGATGCCAAAGGTCATCTCGATCTTGACCCTGGTTTTACTGCGGGCCACATCAAAGTTGTTTTGTGGCCCTGTCTGAGGGTCAGGATAGGGGGTTAGCAAAAACCTCTGGCATGCATAACCCCAGTCTCCTACCAACAGGCCATCAAAAAGCCCTGCCACAGTAAAGGGAAAATTGTGTAAGTTTTGCTGTGTCACAATTAAAATGAACACTTTAAAGTGTTTTGTACTGTAACAAATTTAATTTGCCTTCCTCAAAGCGCTGACACAACATAGACTCATGGAAAATTTGTGAGTCATGCACTGAGCCAGGCCATTTGGAATCCAAGCTTGTGATCATGCATTCATGATCACAAGTCATCTGCAGATGAAATGCACAGTAAATCATTGTCCTATCTGTTAGATACTATTAATTTAAGGATTGGTCTAAATTGCAAATAAAAATCATCTCACAGCCATACCTGAACATTAAGGCTGTAAAAGGACTTTCTGTTCTCATAATCTGCCTCATGTTCTCCTAGAGCTGAGGAGATGGCAACGTGTGCAGTCTATTGCTCCAATGACTCTAGGGAATCCTATCATCGGAATAATAAAACAAAACAATAGGCTACATATTAAAAACCATTCTTAAATGTATTATACAATAGTCTACAGTAGCTACATGTTAAGTGCTCTAAGTGAAATCTGCTTTTTGAAGAAAAAACAAACAACTGAATGTGAACGGTTAAATTTGTTCATGTCACCCCATAAATATATCTTAAAGGCAATTTTATAAAAGCCCTCTTTTATGGACATGGTTGTTAAATGTCCAGGGAACACAATGAAGCTATTTATGTACCCCTGCAGTGCGAGGACCACCTTGCGAATGGTTCGACAAACTGTGTTTTTCCCTAGATTCTCTGCATTTCCGACCACATACAAGTATGTTCCACCTGCAAAAAAACGCAACGCAATACATACCATTTGCAAGTGCATGGCTTCGACGAGTCACATTTGTTATGTGCGTCTCAAGTAGTTCGCAAAGATAAGTCATTCCTTCCTTGGAAAATCTGTATCTTTCATACAAGTATCAGGAAAGTCAAGGGGATTTTTTCTGTCCCTAAAAACTCTATGAAGTGCTCGTCTAAAAATTTGCGTGGAGATGTCCACAGGATTTGGAAGAGGTGAAGCCATTGCAACAGAGAACAGAAGCTGGGAATAAGTTACGTCACCTATAGGTTTCTTTGCTCACAGCTGATTGGTCAAACTTCAGTCTGAAAACTCAAATCCAGAACATAACCTGCCCCGGACCAGCCATGGAGCGTTAGTTACTATGGCGATGAACACTGCTAAAAGCCAAACCACTTTCATGGTGCCTAAAACCCAGGGTTGGCGCAAACTAAACTGAAACATACCTGGCTAGCCACCCAAACCGGCTTCATGGTATAGGCCCCTCAGCTCACAGTCCAGCTCATATATTGAACAGTCTAGTTCTAGACTCCTTTTGTAAAGGGCCCTGACGGAGTCGGTTTCCAACTGAAACAATTCCACCACAAACAATGATTACAAGTTTTCTGGAGTTTAATCAAATCACAAAAAGTGGCATGACTTTTTACAAACATAGGACTGACTGTAACTTATGTCAAGGGTTTAAAGTATTACCTTGTTCACATTCCTTCTGTAGCCCATTGAGGTAGAGGCTTCAGTTTGTGGGTCAGGTTGTGAAAAACCCTACAATAAAAGGTGTAAGGGCCAGTCACTCAATTATGACATTCAAATGTGTGCCATAATAAAAAGCCCAAATGCATTTACCTCAGCAACTGTCTCAGAACACGCAGACAGAGTGTTCATCATTTGCTTCACCCTAATAAATAAAAGTAGGCCAATATAAAGCATAACTGTTGTAAAACTGTTGTGTTTTGTCTGCTGTATACGGACCTCTGTGTGGGAGACTGTGTGCTGGCTTCAACAGGGACACTGGATTTCCCTCTACTGCAGAACATAGTCAGCCATATTTAACACTTTTAAAAAATTAGTAATGAATTGCACAAAACTCCCCCAGTTTCTGTTTGCTGCAAACAAGTGTTTGTGATAAAATGTTCACAAAAATAATAAAAGTTTGTGGTAAATACACCACTTTGAATTATATTTTGGTCTTGATCTGCTGCCAAGAACGTTTGGAATTGCATCTAAAAAACAATGAATATCAATCTTTCTTAGGATCACACACACGCGCGCGCACACGCACACCATTTAAAACATTTTTTATATGATTATATAGGCTACATAAAACATTAATGGCCTATAGAATGTATTTGTTTAACTTACGCATTAACGCAATCAGCAATCTTCCTCCAAGATTGTTCTCTTGCTTTGGAAGCGGAGACGGTGTTACTGCGTGCTTGAAAGACATTTCTATATTCTTCGTATTTCTGAATAATAATCTCTTGCTCCTCCGCAGAAATATATATATATATATATATATATATATAGCTCTCGCTCTATCCATATCGAACGCGATTGGTTGTTCGGTGCCGACTTCACTCTTTTATGTGCACACGCCCGTGGAGTAATCATAGTTTCAGTATCAAAGCCTGAGTTGACAAAGATAGTTGATGGTGAAGTGTCACGGTACCAATAAAGCCTGATTGCATCGGTTTGGTTTTGTCAACTCTAAACCAATCCTGCAACCCTGAGTTTGTTCAGCTACCATCATGGTACAGGCCCCTGGTCTTCCACATTTCTTTCTGTCCTTGTTAGAGCCAGACTTTCATTATCTTTGAAGACTGTATTGTACACCTTTGTATGAAATCTTCAATGTTATTTTGGGGCAATTTCAAGCATTGTATAGCCTTCATTCCTCAAAATAATTATTGACTGACAAGTTTTATTTTTTTGCCATTGTTGACCTAATATTGATCTTAAGTCATGCCAGTCTATTGCACACTGTGGCAACTCAAAAACAAATACAAAGACAGTGTTAGGCTTCATTTAACAAACCAAATAGCTTTCAACTGTGTTTGATATAATGACAAGTGATTTTCTAGTACCAAATTAGCAATATAGCATGATTACTCAAGGATAAGTTTTCCCTGCTGGAAATGGGCCCTGTCTAGATTTGTTAAAAAATAGTGATGGTGCTGTTTTTTTTATATCCTATATATATATATCCTAGGGACAGCTTAAAGATGTGAAGTTCTGCATTGGTTATGACCCAATACCAACAGTGTCTGAGCAACCTGTCAAAAGCTTGGGTAGATGGTACAATGCAAGCCTCAGGGACAAAGACCAAGTGCAGCAAGTAAGGCAGGACATTACCAACAGTCTAAAAAACATCAACAGTACCCTTCTGCCAGGGAAGCTCAAGCTCTGGTGCCTGCAATTTGGACTTCTCCCTCGGGTAATGTGGCCACTCACTATTTACGAGAAATGGCTCGGCGTCCCACGCTGTCTGACTAACATCAGCCTCTACGGCAAAGGGGTCCTTGAACTTCCTATCACAAGCCTCACCGAAGAGTACAAGTGCTCTAAAGTGAGACACCAGATGACTTTGAAGGACTCCAGAGACCAGACCACCAGCAATGCCGTTCCACCTCTGTTAACTGGACGGAAATGGACACCATCCGATGCGGTGCAGCAAGCTACATCAGCCCTGGGGCACAGCGATATTGTAGGGCACGTCCAGTTGGGAAGAGGAGGCCTTGGCCTTATGACAAACAAGCCAACTTGGCGTAGTGCCTCAACATCAGAGAGGAGGAACATGGTGGTCGAGGAGGTGCGCCGTCAGGAGGAGGCGGAAAGAAGTGCAAAGGCTGTCTCTCTTGCCAAGCAGGGACAATGGATGAGGTGGGAAGGCCTGGAGAGGAGAAAGCTTAGCTGGAGGGAGCTCTGGGAAATAGAGGCAAGCAACATCAGCTTCATCATCAGAGCCACCTATGATGTGCTCCCATCTCCAAAAAACCTCCACCAGTGGTATGGCGAGGACCCAACCTGTGCCCTCTGCCCAACTCCAGCGACTCTTAAGCACATCTTGGTCGGTTGTAAGACCAGCCTCACACAAGGTTGTTACACCTGGAGACACAACCAGGTCCTCAAGAGTCTGGCAGCAGCTCTTGAGAGCCAGAGGAATGCCACCAACTCCTTGCCCCTGAGAGCAATCAAGTCCATCACAGCCCCAACCTTCATCCGAGAGGGACAGAAAAAGCCCAACCATCCCCCTACCAAACCAGAAGCTGGACAGCTAGCCATGGCCCGGGACTGGAAGATGCTAGTCGATATAGGCCAGCAACTAATCTTTCCACCTGAAATTGCAGTCACCACCCTTAGGCCAGACTTGGTTCTCTGGTCCCCTTCATTGAAGTCTGTTTACATCACTGAGCTCACAGTCCCATGGGAGAATTCAACAGATGAGGCCTATGAACGCAAGAAACTGCGCTATATAGAACTGGCAGCAGACGCTCAACAACGAGGATGGAAAGCGAAAGTCTATCCGGTTGAAGTGGGATGCAGAGGTTTTGTGGCTTTTTCTACCATCAGACTGCTGAAAGACCTTGGCATCTGTGGACAGGCTCTGCGACAAACAATTAGCTCAGTCTCTGAAGCGGCCGAAAGAAGCAGCCAGTGGATATGGATTAAAAGGAAGGACCCTTGTTGGGCTCAAAGAGCATCAACATGACCCACTCACTAATCCCCCCACCCTATAACCCACTTGAGAACCCAGGTCACAACCCTCCATGAGGAGGCTGAAGCAGAGTTTCCGCTAGAAAAAAATGGTGCCGGTCAAAGTGACCGGCAGAGGTTTCGTTTTACGGACATTTTGATGATATGCCGGTCAAATATATCGCCTCTTAATTAGTCAAGTTGAGGAAAATTGGAGGCAGTCTATGTAACTTAAAAAATGACATAATCAGGCCGTATAGAATGCAACATACTATTATTAGCTTAACTTTCAAATAGACGGAAAAAAAAACATGAACGTCCGATTTCATGGCGTCAATCAACGCCAATTGTTTTTTACTGTGGTTTCACACACATTCACTTTTTGAAACATTGAGGCACGGATGTACCTAATACAAATAAATAAAACATCTCCAGTTAACTAGCAGATCATTCATTTAGTCCGTTATTAAATAAGAGATCTAGCGCTAAAATCTGTTGTTTTAACTCTCTATTCATTCCGGTGAAATCACAAAATAAAATGCACACAAACGTGTCCCTGCTTGATATAGACTGTAACCATGCACTGATGAACATAGGCTATTCAGTTTTGATGATAGAGAAAAAAAACTCACGAATGCGCGGATTAGAAGCACTGATCTATCTATAATGAGATGTTCCTGATTCACCATCGTCTGGCCTCTGAAAAAAGCTTTTAAAGCTAGTCTGCCTGGGCCTGGCCATATTTGAAACGTCTCACTCAATCGTTCGTTGTTTAGGTCTATATTGCAGCCGTTTTAGGCGTGCGCTTTATTTGAAATGCAGCATGCGATGTTGTTTCATAACTTTCAAACGATAGAGCCTGTTCCTTTATAACATAGCAAGAGATCGGTGTATTTTTGCTTTATACATTTTAGGCTTATTCTCAAATTCAGATTGTGTTAGGGGGACGGGATTATTAGGCAATTTTAATCGGACAATTTGACTGGAGAGATTTAATTTTGTCGGACATTTAATTTTTTTACCGGCCAATGTCCGGTAATTACCGGACAACGGAAACCCTGGGCTGAAGGTATGCGGTCAGCCTTATGCTTGACTCAGGGAAGAGGACGCCTCCTGCCTTGCATAGTCCTAATTTTCATGATTGGGCATGGGACACAAGCTCAGGTTTGATCACCCTGTAGCTGGCCACCTTTGATGAGGGTGTCTAGTGTTGAAAGGCCGAAACACCCCCTGATTCAAAGGTACATTATTGATGATGTGTCCCGAAATTTACATCTTTCCCATGACTGAGGTACAGCTCCCACGCCACTCTCAGCATCAAGGCAAACCTCATGTGCATACCATCCATTGGCACAATGGACAGTTTACCATCACGTCCCGTGTTTATGATTCTGATTCTATATATTTTTAAATTGTATATATTTTTATATCCTGACTATACTTTGTGATCAGTTGAATGCCACTTTGGTGAATTAAAGTACCAATTTCCTTCCAAAACAGCAAAATCTGAACATTATTCCAAACTTTTGGCTGCCAGTATATATATATATATATATATATATATATATATATATATATATATATATATATATATATATATATATATATACAATAAATGGGTGAAATTAATAAAGTCTAATGTACTCAGTATGAGAGTACATCATGGGTCATCAGGATCTGCAATGTAAGCGTCATAACGAAGTATATGAAATAAACAACACCGTCCTCTACTGACAACTGTAGCACATTACGTGTTGATTGCTGGTTCAGAGGGTCAACAGGAAGTACTACTGGTGTGTGTCCCACCGCAGATCCAAAGCGGAAAAGGCTGTGGATTTAACGACGGCATTCCGTATGGCGTCTTACCGCCGTAACCGATAATACAAGCCGTTCTCCCATTATGCGCAGACTCTTCGTTAACTGTGACACAAACGGTGAGTGTTTTATCTTGCAGCTCGGGCAGAGTGGGCGTGCACGAGCTCCGTCCGTTCAGCGTGAGGCCTTTCAACGCAAATGGGCCTGGAACTTTATTTACGTTCAGGGGATGGTCTCGGTTGTAATACAAATGCTTTTTTTTAAATTTTTTTAATTTTTTATAAGTGAGATACGTCCCGGTGTGCGCATAAGATGAATGCAGGCTTGTAAAGGCCCCCAGTGTTCGCGAAAGCGTTTTGTGTGTTTGGGTTTGTTTGTGTGGAGCTATCTTAACGTCGCTTGTTGCTTTAGCGACAAATGCATATTCTACAAACTGTGGAACTGCTTGAAACAGCTGCTTACTCCGTCCAGAGTGGGTTAAAGTAAGTGTGTTGTCGTTGTGAGCTGCACAGGCCCGCATGCGCTAGCTGTCTGCACGTGAGTGGATCTGTAGTCAAAATAAAAAACATTCAGTCGCTCAGAGCAGTCTACTCTGCATGCATATGAATACGACTTTATTAATGCTTTATTTAAGACAGTACATGAATACAAGTCTCTTCTGAGTTTCTCGGAATGTGAAGTGTTTTTACTCTACAACGCATTTAGCTTTTGGCACCAAGGTAACGGATGGACAGTTTGACACCTGATGCCGATGTCTTAAAATGTTGTAATTCATTTGAAATCCCTATTCTCTTGTTATCAATTATTTCATGATGCATTATTTTTGATAAGCAGTTGTGTGGGGTTGATTTATTAATAATGCAAGTATATCTGTGTAAGGTTTGCAATACTGTTGCATGAGGATCTCTTCATGCCAAACATGCCTCATTTTATACCTCTATGCAATGTTAGTTATGTTGATACATTTTGCTTATTCTTTCAGAGCAAACAGTGCAGTGCAGGTATTCATGGATATAGTTGGTGGTTCATTCAACCATCTGATTCCCAGTGACCAGTTGGATGATTCTTTGCTGCTCGGACAGAATCTGGAATGTGAAGCAAGTGATGAGTTTGATCCAGGTCGTTGTCAACACGAAGGTTCACTGAAGAACATGCTCAGTGATAAAGACCCCATGTTTGGATCTGCCAGTGACCAGTTTCATCTTTTAGAAAATGAAGATGTCAATTTCAAACTTGGAAGCTCGGCAGGTATCGTGTTTTTTATTTTTTATATTTTAATGAGTCCTCATATACATTATGTATTTACTTTTTCCACCTCGTCCACCTCTTATGTTTGCTATTTTTTTGGTACCAAAAACACAGTTATAACTTTGTTATAGCTTGTTAAAGTTTTGCAGCTTAGTTTCAATAAGTGATATTGCTGGACTGTGGAGGAAGGTTTTGAGTTCTGAAAGTTTTTGTTTTCAGTAATGTTTTCAGAGTACATTAAGCTCTCTCTCATTTGAAACGATCAAGAAAAATTTGATCGTTTCAAATTGCATTAGCAACAAACAAAGCTTTCAATGAATTCCCTTGACCGATGCATTGCAGATGTCGATCATGACATGGGAACAGGTGTCAGTCAGAGTCCATCTGATGGTGAACACAGTCAGTCCAGTTTCTCACGGGGCAGGAAGAGTCATGCAAGTCATCCACAGAGGAGACAAACAGGTGCACATAACATGAGGGGAAATGAAGGGGGGCAATTGGGTTAATTAATTTGGATTGCTTTGAATCTTGCAGTCTTTGTCAAGTAAATAAAATGCTGGATATAAAGCGAGATACTTGCCAGTAACTTTATTAGGAACTGCAATATGATGCATGGATAACATTGCAAGATCTATTATCTGACCCTCACTGTTTTTTTTTCTTTTCTATATGACGTAAGAGACACGAGCGATTCAAATTAAATGCATGCAAAATGCTCAATCAAAGATTCTTGAAAATCGGAGGAACACAAACATGATGTATACTGTTTCAGTCAGTTATACCGGGACTTTGTGGCAGTTTTAAAT
Organism: Xyrauchen texanus; assembly: GCF_025860055.1. NCBI lineage: Eukaryota > Metazoa > Chordata > Actinopteri > Cypriniformes > Catostomidae > Xyrauchen > Xyrauchen texanus. The sequence continues at coordinate 9,646,677 of NC_068299.1, read as the reverse complement.
GATTACATTTGCTGTGGATTTTCTCAAATATTGCGATGCAGTTTGCTGTATTTTTTTTTGTTGTTTTGCAGTGAAAGCTCACAAATCATCATTGTGTTGGTGTAATTTGTGTCAGTGGTGTAAATGTAATTACACGTAAATATTTTAGTGCACAATAACTGAATATGCAGTTAGCAAGCAAAAAATAATAAATACACACAAAAATACCATACATTTAGGTGAAACCTGTGATTTGGCTATTGAAAGATCCTTAATTATATATTTGTTTTAAAGTTTTCTGCCTCAGACAATACAAGAGAACTTTTCTGAAGTTAAAATTGACATCCATTAAATCTGTAAAATAACACTCAAATTAAGATTCAATAATCAGGCCTGTTGCGATTTTATTACATAATCTGCCATATACAAACATAAATCTATAGTTGATATTTGAGCATTTTCACATATTCTAATTACACAAGTATTTGAATAGATAAATGTTTCTTAACTTAAAATGGCAATTTCTTTTTATATTTTGAAATATACTGTATACTGCATATACAGTATGAACATATGTGACATTTTTAAATGAGTGAAAACCACATATGAACATATATTTCATAAGTGTTTACCATATATTGCAATTTATCAGATCTGTACTGTATAAAGCATTTCAAATTCTAATCACATTTTTTATCCAACTAAAGGAATTTTAAGTGAATATAGAAATGCCATTAACGCCAGGATTTTGTGTCTCATTTGCCGCATGCGGAGTGAAGATTAAAAGCTAGCTGTGATGTAAATGTGCTGTCTGTGGTCCCGCAAAATTTTGACACTGATTTTGATACTGAACGCAAAATGTTTCCGGTTTGCAAAATGGCCATTGCATGTTCATACGTGCAGGGTTAATGACACAAGAGTAACACCAGAGGAGTTGTGGTGGACATGCTCATACTCTGTTTCTAGAATGGCAGCTGTCTGTGCAGTTAGATATTTCGCAACTGCTTCAAGCTTTTCGAGCATGTGTTTTGTCGCTGTCAGACATACCTCAGATTCACAGGTTTGCAGGCATGGTAATGGGCCCTGCTTGTTGTAATGCATCCAACAGCTTTCCTTTTATGTGTCTTAAAATATCTGATTTATTTGGATATTAGTACCGCCATAATGTTTATAGTTTTAAAGTCTGCCTGTAACCACAATTTTTGGCTCAAGAGTTATTTTGAAACAATATTTTTGCACTTCTCTTTCAGCAAGCCGGGGTAGAATCAAAGGTGCACCAGGCAGGCGTCCAGGTCCTGCACGCAGACCAGCAGACAGGAATGACCAAGAGGCAACATCTAGTGGAAACTCTGATGGAGAAACAGGCTCTGAAAAAAGGGAAGCCCTGCTCAGTCGTCGATTTGGGCTCCATGAGGTTGACTCATCGATGAACCCAGTAGTTGTGTTACGCCGATTAACTGTTACTGTGGGAGGCTTTAAAATTGAACTGCTCCCTGGACCATCACATTCATTTGGATCATTTAACACAAGCGCCGTCCAGTCCCTGGACTTCCAAGATGAGGCTATGACTGCTGATGTTATCGGGATAGATTTGGGACAAAGCCAGGACGATAACACACAAGAGGTTGATCATTCCACACAAGAAGTTGTGGGAGAAGTGATGGTTGGCCAGCCTGGTAGTGACATCATGCCGATGGATTTGGGAACGTGTGTAAACCCAAATGATGTGCAAGATGCCAACAGCACGGAAAACGCTGCACCAGCTGACACCAAATCTAATGACCAAATCAAGACTCAAAATCCCAGCATGCAAAAATCTTGTAACAAAAATGGCATGGCGGTGCAACCTGCAGTCAAAAAGCTTTTGGAACACAAACAGACTCTTTCTGCAGTCAAAAACAAGCAGTCTCAACTTAGCAGCCCAGGTCTCTTACAGAAGGTATCCAGACATAACAGAGACAAGAAAATTCTTGTGAACCAACCAGAAAAACTTCAAAGCCACAAAGGGAAACCTGCTAATGTCAGCTTGAAACGTACTGGAGGGGCTCAATCTCCTAAATCACCCACAAAAATACAGAAGACTCAAGATGGACATCCTGTGCACTTAAAAGTTAGCCCGTCTGTCCCCGCGAGTGTAGGGAAAAAAACATCCTCTGATTCTGGCTCTGGTGTCAAGTCAGTCCTAAATAAATCTCCTCACCATCTGAAAAAGCCACAGAATCCTCCCACACCTGTAAATAAAACAAACCCCCCAGTGACAAACAGCCAAGCAGATGAGGAGCAGGAGAAGATGAAGAAGCCAGAGAAGATCCAGCAGACACACAAGAGTAGAAATTCTCGGAGTATCTCGATAGAGGAACCGCAGCTGTTTATCCCGGATAATGCCCCTGTGGTGAAGAAGGAAAGCGAGGGCGACCCTCCTCCTGAAAGTGAGACTGTTTGGGATCACAACAAGCACTGTGGATTATGCAAGAAACCTCACAACAACAGGTATGTGCTTATTTTTATCCTATAAGAAATCAGGTAGACTTTTCATAAAGGAAGAGTTCACCTAAACATAATCATTTGCAGAATAATTGACTGAATGTTAGCCTCAGTGATCGTTCACTTTCATTGCATATTTTTTCCATACAATGAAAGTGAATGATGACTGAGCCTAACATTTTACCTGACATCTCCTTTTGTGTTCCAAAGTAGAAAGAAACACATATGGCTTCACAATGACATGAGAGTAGGATTTTTGGGTGAACTATTTCTTTCAAGTTTTTATTTTTATTTCTAGGTTCATGGTGGGCTGTGGGCGCTGTGATGACTGGTTTCATGGGGACTGTGTGGGTCTGGATCTGGCTAAAGTTCAACAGATGGAGGAGGAGGACCAGGAGTATGTGTGCTTGAAGTGCTGTGCTGAAGAGGATGGGAAACCCGGTGGGCAGGCCACAGATCAGTCAGACGATAAGTTATCATCTAAACTAAAACAGAGACCCCAGCCGTCACTCACTGCAGGTGGAATACGGCCCTTCAGAAAAGTAAGCATGTCCTCTAGTTCTAATGGACAAAGCAATATAATGTCACGCATAGATAATCAAAACATGGACATTAGTCATCATAAATAATAAGAGGTGAAATACCCACAATGAAGATGGTTGTCTTTAATATCCTTCTCTTTATTTATCAAAAGAGTGTACCTGACATGCATTAAACAAACCATAGACGTTATATAATTAGCACTGAATTAGCCAGCATAACATTGGTTTATGAATCAGATTATTTAATTTACACTGGAAGCAAAAACAAGATCTGATTTGGTTGATCCATATACATTTTAATCATCAAATTAGAACATAAGCTGATATGTGTTTGGATCATTTGCACATTTGATAATTGCTTGTTGTCATATGTTGTACCTCTGCCCTTTCTGATTTAGCTTCTTTTAAAGGTTTTGTATTTGTAATTTTTAATGTTTATTTTCCACATGGGTAAGAAGGGGGTCAGTTAGCCTTCACTCAGTGTAGGTGGATGGTTCCTCACATGTTCACACTGAAAGTTATCCACACTCGCCTACAAATCTGCAGCTACCACTGATTTTTATTTTAATTTAGGCTCATATGGTAGTTTAATATTATATTCAGAGACAAAATTGTGTGACAATTTGTTTTTTATAGGACATTGGAGAAAGACGACTGTCAGAAGATTCTGCATCAAAAAGTGGTATGAATATTTCCACCAGTTATTTTGTGTATCTGCGTCTAACTAACATAATAAAAGGTTTATTAGCCTCTCTTGGCATTTAAAACATTTTTTGAAGGAGGAAATGTGAAGCATGAGATGAAGAAAGTGAAAGTGTCTCACGTGAGCTCAAAGAAACCGTCCACCGGAAAAATCAGGCGGAGCGTTAGAGACTCGCTGGAAGAGATTCTTCTGAAACGGTGTGAATGTGTTATTTTTTGGTAGACTGCACTGCACAACATTTGTTTTAAAGTGAGGTTCCTTGGTTGTTAAAATACAGCTTATTTGTTTATCCAAATCTCCTAAATGTTTTAATGTCTCTCCTCACTTGTAGACTGAAGGAATCCGATTTAAAGATTTCATCGGACAGGCCTGCTGAGTTGGCCAGAAAGACAGAGAAAGAGCTTTTTGCTCTCTTTCAGGGTGTTGACAGCAAATACAAAAACAAATACAGAAGTTTAACTTTCAACCTGAAAGATGCAAAAAATAATGTAATTATATTCATTTTGTTTTTGAAAATACAATTTAGCAAAATAGATTTTACGTAATGCAGAACTTATAAACATTTATAGCAAAACACAATGCTGTGTTCATGAAAAGTTTCTCTTGCAGGTGCTATTCAGACGCGTACTCAAGGGAGAAGTTTCCCCTGCTGATTTGGTGCGCATGACTGGAGAAGAGCTGGCCTCTAAGGAACTGGCTGCTTGGAGACAAAGAGAGAATCGACATGTCAGTAAAACCTTGTCATATTTAGCTGCATTTCCAAAATGTCATTTTTTTTTAAACAACACGAAATAGCATTTGCAACCAAAAGTTCCATTTTGATTTTCTTGTTGTCCTTAAGGATTCTTATAAAATTGGAGGATTGCAATTGCAGTGATGTGGTTTTTGTTAAACCTAGTGTTGTTTCTATCGACAGACGATTGAAATGATTGAGAAAGAACAGAGAGAGGCAGAGAGACGCCCTATCACTAAAATCACCCACAAAGGAGAAATTGAAATTGAGAATCAGGAGCCTACCAAAGCTCCAGAGGCCATTGAAGTTGAGGTAAGATATGAGACTTCACTACATTCTGAGGATCTCTGCTATTTTCCATCAAGGAAAAACTGAAATGGCGTTCTGAATATTTCTTATGTCCTCAGCCTGTGCCGAAAGCAGTAGAAGTGCCTGAGGAGAAACCCCCCGAGGCTAAAGCAGAGAGTCCCAAGAAATCTGTAGATACAACCATTCTGCACAAATCTCATCTTTTTGACCTCAACTGCAAAATCTGCACAGGTCCAAAATATAAAAAAAAGCTCTGCAATTTTTGGCCATGTGAATGAAAGTTGTGATTGTGAGTCAATCATAAAATTACATTTTACATATGTTTCTCTCAAGGTCGTATGGCCCCACCTTCAGAGGAAGCCGCTTCAAAAGTGGTGAAAGTGGCTTTAACGGTCGTGAGGAGGCAGTCCAGTGCTGCTGAAGAATCTCAGTCCTCCACAACTACACCTACATCAGCACTGATTGATGATCTGTCTTTAAGAGCCATGCAGGAAAGTCTCCTCAATTTCTTGCCTGAACCCAGGTGAGATTACTAACATGTCCTACTCATCACAAATTTTGCTGCAACAGGGGTCCCATGGTTATGGAATTATAAAAGTGGAATTTAAGAAAAATAAAAGGTCCTGGAAATTGTAAAACTGAAAGTGTAAATAATAAAACCCTTAAAAGTCATGGAAATTAAAATCCTAAAAAGCCATGGAATTTTCTATAGTGAATATCACATTTTGTAATTATGCTCTCCTAAAATATTTAATCTGCTAAAAAACTGCTCTTTGTGAGTGCAAAATAATTGTTAGAAATTGTTAATGGGGAAATACCCTCTGATTTACTTCTAATATTTTCCCACAGGTCAGATAGTCTGAGTAGCAAGGAAGATACAGCTACTTTCCTCAGCAACTTGGAGAAACTGTGGGGTGGCTTTGTTGATATGCATGCTGTGGCTAGGTTTTTAACAAAAGTTTATCCTGTCTCTGGAATTCTGGACCATATAACACTGGTAAATGTAATTTATAACAGTTGTAAATGAAACCTAAATGTGTCAGTTGGATATTTTAACCTATTAGAAGTATCTCTAATTCTGTCTTCAGGATTTGCCAGACAACATCCAAGTAGGTGGACGTATTTCCCCTCAAATAGTCTGGGACTATGTCGAGAAAATTCGTGCCTCTGGGACAAAGGTGGGAATGATTTTTATACTCTTGATTTCTCCCATTCCAAACTTGACTTATTTGATTTTGTGATTTAATTTTTGTGTGTTGTTTTCAGGAAATTTGTATAATTCGTTTTGCCCCTGACACAGAAGAAGATGAGATCTCGTATACTTTGCTCTACGCATATTTCAGCAGCCGTAGAAGATATGGAGTTGTTGCCAACAACCGTAAACAGGTTAAAGACATGTATCTCATTCCACTTGGCTCCACGGAAAAAATACCCCACCAGATTGTTCCGTTTGATGGTCCAGGTAAGACTTTCATTTTCTCTGAAGGTTCATTTGTTGGACTGATTACCTATGATCTTAACAACCTTCCTCTTGCATTGTAGGACTGGAAACCAATCGTCCAAATCTTCTTCTTGGATTAGTCATTCGCCAGAGACCTAAAAGGGACTTTGAAGTAATCCTGCCAAGTGATGTTAGTGATGCTCCAAGTTTCTTGGAAGAAAGCAAACCTCAAGTTAACGACAAGCAGAAGGCTTCTATGACACAAGATGTGGACCAAAGTTTTATTGGTGTTCTGGGGACCACACATACAAAAGACCCTGCAGATCTGATTAAATCAGTTGTTGAAGATGAACCAATATTGGATACAGAGACCGATGAGAATGTTTCTTTGCGTTTTCTTCCTGGTGTGCTGAAGTTGCCTGGAATCACCACATTCACCTCAAGTGACAATGTGAAGAGTGTCTCTACAACACCAGTGCCCAAGACTTCAACTGTTGATGGTGGAAATCAAGCAGGAATTCAACCTAAATATACAAGCAGTAGTCCTCGACTTGACCGCTTCGTAATCAAGAAAAAAGACCCAAAAACTGTAAAAACAGAAGAAGCACCATCTAACTCAAGTCTGGAGACTAGATCAGAAGCAAACAAGAAAGAAAGAAACCCCCAGAGTGGAGTTGTGCTTTCTCTTAGTGATAAACCTCCAGATGTATCAACAGATAGTTTCCTTTCCTCTCTCGCAATGGCCAAACCCAAAGAGGATTCCAGCAACACTAATACAAAGAGTAGCACAGCTGCACCCACTAGTCAAGAAACAAACGAAACTACTTTGTTAGATGTGTCAAAAGATGCTGTTAGTGACAGTTCAAACTTTGGCCCCAAAAACAAAACTGTTTCGAGTCCCACCAAGACTTTAAAGACACCTCCCCCAGGCATTTTAAAGAAATGGTCTTCTTCATCTTGTGATTCTACTGATTTACAACCACAACAGTCCTTAAGTAATTCAGAAATATCTCAGCAGAAAGTTACTCTGCAGCCACCTTCTCAACTTGCCCTAGAGTGCAAAGTCATTGATGAAATCCAACCCATCACCATTATCTCATCTACGGGCATAAATGAAGGTCTCAAGCAGTCCAGGTCCTCCTCTTTCAACCCCAATGTTTACAGTCCACCAAGCCAAGTTCCTCCACCACCTGCTTTCTCATCTTATCACACTGGTGCACCTGAACACCAATACCACCCTAGGCCGGTACACAATTACCCTCCACCTGCCAATCCTGCACCATTTTTACCTCTTCAGTCATCTCCACCTTTCCCATTTTGTCTTGTCCCTCCTCCTCCTCAAGTATTTCCTCAAACTGATCCTCAAAGTCACATGCTTGCTCCACCTTGGCCTCAAGCTCTACATCCTCCAATGCTACCTGGACCTCCAGTGATATATGAAACCCAAAGGCTGCCTGAGCCAAGCTTGTCGACCCCTTTGCCCTCTAGCAAAGACGAGAAGGGTTCCGACATGTCATCCAGACGCTCTGAGGAGACCTACAGAAAGGAGGACCGAGACCGCTATGACAGACAACATCATAAAAGCAAGTACTACGACAGGGATAGAGAAAAACACAGGGACAGAAGTCACAGTCACAAAGACCGCCACTCGAAAGACGATAGGTATGAGAGGCCAAAAGAGTGGCACAGCAGCAGCAGCAGTAGTAGCAGCAGCCATTACAGACGGGACTCTGATCACGAGAAACACAGGAGAGACTCAAGGGACAGGCGCTCATGATTTTTATACTCATCACCACATCTGTTTCTTGCCATGTTCCTTAAAACTATGTAAAGCAGTAGATGAAATCTATTTATAAAGGTTCAAAATGATTTTTATATTATGAACCGATGTTAGTTCCAGATTTTTAGTAGGCTTGTGTTTTTTTTTTTAAACTTGGAGGATATTTGTTGGTTTTTAAGTGTAATTCCCCCCACAGTCTTTCTTAGACTAAGCATGTCTTCACAAGCAGCTTGTCCTAATCAATTACAAGATTTTGGAAATGATACTACTTTTAAGCGCATAGTGCCATGAGAAAGGACATCCCATGGATCATGAGAACGGCTTATTTTGCTTCACCATTTGTTCTACCATTTTAATTTTTCTAAATTGTCTTAAGGATTTTCTACGTTTCAGGTGACAGTTTTCTTTGTACATTTTGGCTTGTCACACTAAAGAAATGTGCATATTCAGCACATTGTGTTTATGTACATTTCATAATAAAATGTTTTTATTGTTAGTAGAAATTAAAATCTTTGTTTCTTAAAGATACTAATTTTTTATTGGACCCAAGCATTGTAATTTAAAATAAACACAAGTTCAAAGAAGAAGGTAATGTTTATTTCAGAATGACAAATAAATTGATTATGCAAACAATTTGATGGGGAGGCAAAACATCGGACAATGACATAAAAATCTTTTTTCACTGTAATATTGTTTAGAAATTATGGAAAAATATTCAAAATTGCAACAACAGAGAAAGTGCACACGTGTGTAAAGTCACACACTCATGCTGTTTTAAGTTCATGGTGGTTTGTGCATCTGGGTTTTTTTGCAGAACAAACATGCTCAACAAGAACACTAAACTTGAAACGTATTAATGGTTCCTCTACAAGAGGGACAGATATAAATATCTAGCTATAATATGTTCATCTTTTCACAGTGTTTCAGAATTTTACAAATGGTAAATAAATTTAAACTCTCTGCACTGTGATACTGCTACTTTATCTGTATTCATAAAAAGACCCATTAACACATTTAGTGCACCTACACATTACCACAGAAGTTCAAGTGTGTGGGATTGCTATAGGGAGGTGCGGAATACTGCCGTAGTTCTTAAATCTAGTTCACATTTTGCCATGTTGACAATACTAATGGAGTTTGTGCTCTGCCTACACTATGTGGTCTAAGGTGCGCTCACATAATCAGAGTTCTAAAGTGTGAGCCAGATTTGATTGGGTGAAGGGGAATATTTTCAGTGAATGACGACTTCAATTTTGGTCTGTTCCTGACACAACACCTACTTAACATCCTGGCGCCAGTCTCAGCTGAGTTTGTCTGCATCTGGAAAGAAATTAAGTTTTTACATTGAAACCCGTTTTAGACAAAAGACTAGAGTCTAGTTTCATCTGATATGCCATTTTTCGATTTATGGCATGCTGTTAAACACAAACATGAATATTTGAGAGTACTATAGGACTTTTTCCCCTGTAGAAATCATATATCTGTGTATTATCAAATTGAAAAACAATAGGTTTATCCAAAAGCTGGAAAATGTTGCTTTCAGAGGCTTTAGATGGAGTTAGGATGAAAATAAGGTCCACTTCAAACTGTTCTGAGACCAGTGCAGACAGGCAGCACAGTGGAGGTTAAGTCATTCACTTAATAGGGAGCAAGGAAGGGAGAATCCTATTGCTTTCCTATGCAGCCAAGTACGATCACTCCTAACATCAGACCAAAAGTTCAGTTTTAAGCAGCAGATGATGTTTGCACCACTCAAGATATTTGGCAGACATGGGACAATGGTAATGATTACATAGATTCAGAATTTATAATGGTATTTTTTTTAACATGGCTGGCAGTGATTGGTGATTGTATCAGACTACTTCTTCAAATGCTGTGTTCAGTGACATTGGCGACCATGTAATGCCACTCCATCCTATCCTTTGCAGAAGCTTGATCTTATCCACACCAGTCCAGTTTGCAATATTCTGAAGAAATTTTGTTCTCTGTCTCTCTTTCCCTCAATCCTTCCAGTTAAAATTAAATACTCTAGACCTTCTTTCCTCACACAATGGCCCAAGATCTCAAGTTGTTGTTTCCGGATCTTCCTGAGTAGCCTAATTTGTGGTAAGACTTGTCCAAGTAATATGTAACATACATCTGAGGAACCACATTTCTGTTGCATGTAATTGATCTTCCATTTATTGTCATATCAAACAACTCTTACAACCATATTTTAGAAATGGCATTACATAGCAGTCTAGTACACTGATCATTGTTTCCATTGTGATTTTTAAATGACGAAGAAGGCAGCCCATTCTAGAGAAAGTTTCTTTAGCCTTTGCAATTCTGCTCTCAATCTATCTGTTGCACCTCCCATCTGATGTTGTCCAACTTCCCAAATAGTTAAAGCCTTTCACTTGATTCAGACCTTCTACAAAGATTTTAATATTGCAGACTGGTGATTCCTTTTGCTTTGTAACCACAAGGCATACTGTTTTCTTGCAGTTGATAAAGAGCCCTTACTTCTCACTCTCAGATGCAAATTTATTCACCATTTGTTGGAGGTCCGATTCAGATCTAGCTATGAGGACTATGTCATCTACAGAACTTAGATTGTTTATCTTTATACCACCACCATCCATCACTATTCCTGGAACTACATCCAGTGATATCTGGTATCAGAATTAATTATACTGATTCTGATTGGCAAAATGCTTCAGCACTGGCTACCATTGTTTGCTTGACAGTGCAGAGAGAACATGGAGATTTTGTTGACAAAGTAGAAAAAAACTTTTTAACATAAAATTAAAATCAAGTCAAATAATTTGTATTTGTATAGTTTTTTTTATTGGTGTTTTTCCCAATACACATTATTCCAAAAGTTGCTTTACAAAAAAATCAGCTGTAATGTCTGGCATTTCTATTAGATGCTACTAGTTACAAATCAAAAAGTGAAAGGAAAAATGCTCACACGCAATCGGGTCTCAGGAGGTTATAGTTCTTTTAAGTGCATCTTTAGCTTGACAGTCAGTGGCAGTCTATCACATTCACAATCTTTTTAAAGGGATAGTTCACCCAAAAATAAAAATTGGCTCATTATTTACTGACCCTCATGATATCCCAGGTGCGTATGACTGAATTTCTTCACTAGAACACATTTGAAGAAAGATAGAAAAACATCTTCGCTCAGTATGTCCTTAAAATGCAAATTAATGGTGATTTCTCTTTTGAAAGTCCAAAAGACATTACCAGCTATTAAGACATTAATTTAACAGCTAGTATAAAAATTAAAATAAAAACTTGAGAACCACTGGATTCGAGAAAGCTTTGAAAGCATTTGATGGACAGGAATGTGCAAGGTCCATATTGAGGAAAATTGAAAGAACCAGGCATGTAAAGAAAGAAGCATAAATACTGTAAATTTGATTTTCGTAAGCACAACTGTCAATGAATGCCAAGTGCTATCCAGCAGTCACTTTTGCAAACTTTTATCGTCTACATCCTTAAAATCAATGGATTCACTCTAGTGTGTAGATGCCCTTATTTTGTTCTAGAAGAGAACATGATACTTAAAGTTTGAGATGAAAATAGTAAAATATGCACAATATTTTTTTCTATTCTTCTCCTTGAGAGACACCGTAACCTTCACTGCTTTGTAGAAACTGCAGCTGTCTAGTGTCTTGAAACAAGAATACATCTTTAATGCTTCCAACAAACCCTGTAGTAAATAGACCAGATGTAACTGTTGCTGTATCTCGATTTAATTCAAATCCTCCAAAATAAATAACACCTTCATAATTTATGGCAACATACTGTTCATAGGGGTCAATGTCTTCAAAAATAACTCTTTCCTCATTAACATAAATCTCAACGATTGTTCGGTTGTGAATAATTGACAAGTAATTCCAGTGATCACAGCAGAAAGTGGTGTTTTGGTAGAACAAAGGTAGACCGGTTCTCTCTCCAAGATTGACTGAAACCTTGAGATAACCATCATGGAGACCAACAGCTAGATGATCATCATCTTCACTCTCTGCTTTCCCCATCCATAAAATCAAACCATCCCCTGATGATGTGGAGAAATTCAGTGACACCTCAGTGTACAACAAATTTCTTGAGTTATACTTTGGGTCCTTGTATTTCAAATATGAATTTCCACTAAATTTCATCATTCTTAACGATACTTCTTGGTCACAGTAAGTTCCATTCCACCCCAAAGCACACATGCACGAATATGAAGCAGACATTACGCTATGGACGCAAAGAGAACCGTGTTGACATAGGTTGTTGTTGCAGTACATGGACTGCTGGCACTGTGAACCGGTCCACAGCAGGGAGCAGATACACATGAATGAGGAAAGGCCCACTGGATGACAGTATCCACCATTCAGACATACCTTGTACCCACAGGCTGTCCCATCCCAGTCACCCACATTGGTTCCGTCAAGTGCACCAGTCTCTGTAAGGTCAATGTCATGCCCATTGACAATGACTTCTCGAATGCCACCCGTGAATCCCACTGGGTCTTTCTCCATCGCAGTCAGGGATATTGCATTCAGGGAAGGGAAGCCGCCAATAAAAATGTTTGTGCTGACATCCAGAGTGGTTGGGCCCTCTGAAGAGTTCCTTGTTATTGCCTCATTGTCTAAAACGAGGAAGCCGCGGTTGCCTTCTCTCCCAGCCTTCAACGTGTGCCATCTCATGCCAGTTAAATCTACCTTATTTGGAGACTGTACTACAATGGTTTCGTTCCCAAGATTATAGCGGAGCTGCACATATCCAGCTGATAGGGACACACTAAGAAAATCCCCTTAAGAAAGGGCAGAGAATACATGTTAATGCAGAGCATCCAATTTTGGGACAGTAAAAGTCACATACATTATACAGAGATAGACACATATTAAAGGAATAGATCCCATAAAAATAATAATTTTGTCATCATTTACTCCCCCTCATGGATGAGTAAAGTTTTCATTTTTGGTGAAATATCCCTTTAAGAATGCATACCACAAAAATGCATATATGCGAACAAACTCTCATAAACATCTATGTAGATTAGTTAAAATCAAGAATAAAGTATTTATTGACCACTTGAAGCAATATTCCGGGTTCATTACAAATTAAGCTCAATTGACCATGTTGATTACCACAAAGAATTATTTTAATTCATCCCTCCTTTTCTTTAAAAAAAAAAATAGCACAAATCGAAGTTACAGTGAGGCACAATGGAAGGGAATGGGGCCAACTTTTGGAGGGTTAAAAAGGCAGAAATGTGAAGCTTATAAATGTATAAAAGTGTTTGCATTAATTCTTCAGTTAAAACTCATACATCATATAAGTGACTTAAATAGTTTTACTTAAATTGAGGGTTTTTGCTGTTACGTCGTCATGGCAACAAAGTTGTAAAATAGGACACCACCTTACACAGAAAATGTTATTGAGTGATTTTATCACATTAAAGTCATGTTAACCAGCAGAATGTTTGTGTCTTGTGCCTATACCTTTGAAAGATTTAGTATTTTAACATTTACAGATTGGCCCCATTCACTTCCATTGTACGTGTCTCACTATCATCCAGATTTATGCTTAATTTTAAAGAAAAGGAGGGGTGACTCGAAAATAATTGTTGTGGTAATCAGCATAATGCAACAAATGCTATTGACTGAGATTAACTTGTTTTGAACCGGGGAATACTACTTTAATATGTTGTAAAACACTTTAAAATGCTTTTTAATTTAGCATAATGTAGGCTTTGAGTTTTCAGTTCAGAAACTCTCTTACCAGATCGTCTGCTCAGGTAACGTGCTGTGTAGAACAGGATGCCCTCTGGTGACAGTGATTGAAACTGCAGTTGCAGGTGTGTTCTATGTCTTATGTTGACTGGAGGAAATGACATCCAGGACGACTTATTTCCACTGAAGAAAGGATCACTGATAGACAGAGCTGCAAAATAATTAAAGAGAAAACTTAAGTCAAAATGCTCTTATCCTTTGATGGTTGGGGAATTGGTTTGAAAATGAAGAGCATATGTGATGTTTTGATACTTGTTTGAACTTTGCAAGGCAACTCTTTACACTGTAGGTGTTGCACATGTTACATGCTATTCTAAATACTATAATAATAACAATAACAATGTGTGAATACAAGCAGCACTAAAAACTTATTAGGCCTACATAATCATTTTTTTAAATTCTCAGTCCTTATGTAAATACACAGAACACTTTAATATAAAATATAACCAATTATTTAAATTAATATAATCAGTAATGTCTTACGTGCACTTTATGTAGGAATGTGTAGGTTTTATGTAGTCTGTGTAGTATTATGTGGTTCTGTGTTTGTCCTATGTTGTTTTTATGTAGCGTCATGGTCCTGGAGGAACGTTGTCTCGTTTCGCTGTGTTCTGTACTAACTGTATATGGTTGAAACGACAATAAAAAAAACACTTGACTTGACTTAAATTGATATGTTTTACTGTATAAATGCAGTTAGTTTTAAATATTAAGTAAAAGAGAGGAAAGTGCCCGTTAAATCCTTTTTAATTTAAAATTTTCTAACTAACACCAATTTATGACACAATAAAGCGACAAGCAATAAAAGCTATCTCTTCCATGTAAATATAAGAGTTTGTCCTAATCAGCTCTGACAAGAGACAGCTGATGAGTTATCGGACGTGTTGTCGCTTGCTAGGTGTCTATTTCTGCAGCATTATGCTGCTAAGCCCCGCCCACAGTGAAATCTAATTTTCAAAAATCCAACTCCACTCAACTGTTCTACACATCAAATATATTTTGATTGACTATCATTGTGCTGCATCTCAAAGCATTTTTGCTTTTATTGTGGACTGAGAAATTACTGGTCACTGGAAACATGTCGTGCCTGGCTAGGACACGGTGTAATTTACCTGAATGCACTTTTAACAGTAGGTAAGATAGGGTCTTGTCTAACCTTGCTGGCAGAAGCGTCCAGCAGTGCCTAGGGGACACTGGCATGTATATCCTTCAGGAAAGGGTACACAGGTGGAGCCGTGGGCACAGGAAGGCGGTGGGATGTGTTCAGCATCACAGAACGACACTTTCTGAGAGCACAGAGCACCTTTCCATCCAAACACACACTGGCAGCTGAAATGAACAGACAAATAAAGCAAGTTTTAAAATGTGACAGTCCTTCACTCACACAAAGTTGGGCACAAACAGGTTAGTAAGTCAAATAGAGTGGAGTCCAGTTGAGTCTTACTGCACAGAGGATCCAGAGTCCACACAAGCTCCTCCATTCTGGCAGATCACCAGGCTGCACGGATTAACGCCACACTGACCCACATTACGCCCTGATGCTGGCCTGCCATCTGGGCCCCCTGGGACATTAAACTTCCCATTGCGCCTTGTCCGAAACAGTACATCAAAAATGCAGCCTGTAAAAATAAAACATAGAGAAATAGTGTCCATCAAAACATTTTCATATAATACTTTCCTCTAAGCCCTGAAAATGTCTCTCTTAAAATTGACAAAACCGTTAACAAAGCGTGTAATAATTTTTGGAGCAGTCTAAAGTGTGCACAAGGTTGGTCAGTGATTTTATCACAATAGTCTCATATTAACACATCACATTTTAAAGCATTGTGGCTATAATTATTCAAAAAGTGTAGTTTAAAGTTTATTATGGTGCAATGCTTTGCTACTAACATGTCTATTATAATTGTATTACTGTAAACATGATTCATTATTGTGTTTAAGAGGGATCAGTGTGATGTAAAAACTTTTCTATAAACAATTTACAAAAATGACACCTGAGAAGTACACTAAGCAGATCCAAGCAGAAAAGCAGATCCATTCCATTGGTAACACTTTAAAATAAAGTTTAATTTGTTAACATTAGTTAACAACATTAGTTACCATGAACTAACAATGAACAATACTTTAACAGCATTTATTAGTCTTGCTTAATGTTCATTTCAACATACAGGTATAACACATTTTTAAAATCAAAAGTTGTATATATTAATACTATGCACCTTGAACTAATGATGAACAATTGTATTTTTAATAACTAACATTAACTAAGATTAATAAATGCTGTAAAAACACATTGTTCCCTGTTAATTCATGATACCTTTGGTAAAAAAGTGCTACCACTCCATTTCACTCTCTTGAGAATGATTCACAGCTACGATAAAATACTAGGTGTTTGTAAGATATGACATTTAAAAAATATACTGTATATTATAATAACATGGATAAAAATCATATGATTTTTTAGGAGCTATTCATCCAAAAAATCTGAAAAAGGCTCAGAATTGCAATAACAAGCATTTTTTTTAAACATCAAGAACAAAAAATCTGCTTTGTGATAGATGGTTGCACACATATCAAGGTAAAGGGTCCCATCAGAGCTCAAACAGTTCTTAAATAACAAGCAAAATATCAAATCACACACGGTGCTCTCTCTATATCATCAGACAGATGATCGATGTAACAAAGACTGATTTTATCATGAACTGACAATCTTAATCAAGACATAATAAAAGATAATAATAAAAATGGGAAAAAAACACTACTTTTGAGATACCTTGAAAGCTGTTCTGGAATCGAGAGCCTGCAGGCAAAAGCTCGGGTGTGTATTCTTCATATCCACCAACATAGAGCTGACTGAAGGTGTTGAAGCCTGCCAGCGGTCCAGGAGATGTGCCTGTCCTTATCTTCTGCCCATCAACCTACTCGGACCAACACACATCAGCTGCTAATGTACACACACACACACATATATATATATATACACTGGTGGCCAAAAGTTTGGAATAATATTCAGATTTTGCTCTTATGGAAAGAAATTGGTACTTTTATTCACCAAAGTGGCATTCAACTGATCACAATATATAGTCAGGACATTAATAACATGAAAAATGACCATTACAATTTGAAATGTGAACTTATTAAACTACATCAAAGAGTTCTCATCAAACATCCTCCATGTGCATCAATGACAGCGCAGTGCAGATTCTTGGCATTCTAGTTGTCAGTTTGTCCAGATACTTGGGTGTCATTTAACCCTGCACTTCTTGTGAGGGACGTCTCATGCACCTTACAGTCTAGCTGATCCCACAAAAGCTCAATGGGTTTATTTAATGTTATCTGTTGTCCAGTGACTGTGTTTCTTTGCCCACTCTAACCCTTTCTTTTTGTTTTTCTGTTTCAAAAGTGGCTTTTTCTTTGCAATTATTCCTGTAAGGTCTGCACCCCTGAGTCTTCTCTTTACTGTTGTACAATAAACTGGTGTGTTGAGTGGGTAGAATTCAATGAAGCTGTCAGCTGAGGCGTCTCAAACTAGAGACTCTGATATATTATACTCTTGTTTAGATGTATCTGGGCCTTCCACATCTCTTTCAGTCCTTGTTAGAGCCAATTGTCCTTTGTCTTTAAGGACTGTAGTGCACAGCTTTGTATGAAATCTTTTTTTTGGGGGGCAATGTCAAGTATATAGCCCTCATTCCTCAAAACAATGGTTGACTGATGAGTTTCTAGAGAAAGCTATTTTGCCATTTTTGACCTAATATTAACTTAAAGACATGCCAGTATATTGCATACTGTGGCAACTCAAAAACAAACACAAAGACAATGTTAATCTTCATTTAATGAACCAAATAGCTTTCAACTGTGTTTGATATAATAGCAAGTGATTTTCTAGTACCAAATTAGCAATTTAGCATGATTACTCAAGGATAAAGTGTTGGAGTGATGGCTGCTGGAAATGGGGCCTGTCTAGATTTAATCAAAAAATTATTTTTTCAAATAGTGATGGTGCTGTTTATTTACATACTTTTTGACTATACTTTGTGATCAGTTAAATGCCACTTTGGTGAATTAAAGTATCAATTTCCTTCCAAAACAGCCAAATCTGTACATTATTCCAAACTTTTGGATGCCAGTGTATATATATTGTATAAACACAGGTCTGACCAATGAAAAACAGTCATTAATTTGCACAGAAATTAAACAATACACCTTTAACATGGTTACTGTATAAGGATGTGATTCTGCAGGGCACCACTTTTATATTCCTTCAAATATAAACACACCTTCAGCCATCCATTTTTCAGATATCTTCCAAAGTGCACAGTGTGAATGTTGATCCTCGGATTCAGGCGCTCACTGACAATTGATGCCAAACCTGAGCCGAGATTATACTTATGAACAATTCTGCCGTTCTGCACCCCTAATGCGAAGAAGTCATCCCCCCTGATACCTTCATAAAAACAATAAAACACAGAATCCAATTAGCTCATTCTCATACAGGTGGTTCTTCACCAGCCAGCAATCTATAAAAGTAACATTGTTTTGGAGCTGATGGATCTAACGCTCCAATTTATCTGCCCAATTATCAGGTGAATAGTTGCTTTCTCATCCTCTCTGATCCCTTTTTTTATTTTGTTCTCCACTGTGCCGCACAGCTCCCTTGACAATTGCTTCATTATTCACAGAGCTGTCCGCTTCTCTCTTTCCATCGATGAATCACCCTAAACTGTAATCCCGAGAGACACTCGCTGAACTGAGGAAGATTCGTACCCCCTTACGCTTTTATTCAGCCGCCTGTCTTTTGATTAAACATGTCCGTAGCAGTGACGTGTCAGTTAGCAGCCACTCAGACTGACCTTAAAATAAAATGCCAATTGGTGAAGACGGGCTGAAATCATGAGAAAGGTTGACAGAGACACTGTGCCTCACATAATCACAGGTTTCCTTTTTAAATGGCATTTTGGACTGAAAAGTTGATTTTGTTAAGTATAAGGATCCGGAAAGAGTGCTTCTATATGAAAATAGATTTTTCTTTGTAATTTATATAATCTTTCTTGTCTGTTTATATGTAGTGGGAACTTATTTGTTGTCACAAGAGCTTTATTCGTAACTATAAGGTGAGTCAGCAGTTCAATAACACATGTTTGTTTAGCAGTGGATTTGTATGTGGGTTGAATATGTATTAGATTAGATCATATACAGGTCCTTCTCAAAAAATTAGCATATTGTGATAAAGGTCATTATTTTCCATAATGTAATGATAAAAATTAAACTTTCATATATTTTAGATTCATTGCACACCAACTGAAATATTTCAGGTCTTTTATTGTTTTAATACTGATGATTGTGGCATACAGCTCATGAAAACCCAAAATTCCTATCTCAAAAAATTAGCATATTTCATCCGACCAATAAAAGATGTGTTTATAATACCAAAAAAAAGTCAACCTTCAAATAATTATGTTCAGTTATGCACTCAATACTTGGTCGGGAATCCTTTTGCAGAAATGACTGCTTCAATGCAGCGTGGCATGGAGGCAATCAGCCTGTGGCACTGCTGAGGTGTTATGGAGGACCAGGATGCTTCGATAGCGGCCTTAAGCTCATCCAGAGTGTTGGGTCTTGCGTCTCTCAACTTTCTCTTCACAATATCCCACAGATTCTCTATGGGGTTCAGGTCAGGAGAGTTGGCAGGCCAATTGAGCACAGTAATACCATGGTCAGTAAACCATTTACCAGTGGTTTTGGCACTGTGAGCAGGTGCCAGGTCGTGCTGAAAAATGAAATCTTCATCTCCATAAAGCTTTTCAGCAGATGGAAGCATGAAGTGCTCCAAAATCTCCTGATAGCTAGCTGCATTGACCCTGCCCTTGATAAAACACAGTGGACCAACACCAGCAGCTGACATGGCACCCCAGACCATCACTGACTGTGGGTACTTGACACTGGACTTCAGGCATTTTGGCATTTCCTTCTCCCCAGTCTTCCTCCAGACTCTGGCACCTTGATTTCTGAATGACATGCAAAATTTGCTTTCATCCGAAAAAGTACTTTGGACCACTGAGCAACAGTCCAGTGCTGCTTCTCTGTAGCCCAGGTCAGGCGCTTCTGCCGCTGTTTCTGGTTCAAAAGTGGCTTGACCTGGGGAATGCGGGGATGTTTCTACTCCAGACTCAGTCCACTGCTTCCGCAGGTCCCCCAAGGTCTGGAATCGGTCCTTCTCCACAATCTTCCTCAGGGTCCGGTCACATCTTCTTGTTGTGCAGCGTTTTTTGCCACACTTTTTCCTTCCCACAGACTTCCCACTGAGGTGCCTTGATACAGCACTCTGGGAACAGCCTATTTGTTCAGAAATTTCTTTCTGTGTCTTACCCTCTTGCTTGAGGGTGTCAATGATGGCCTTCTGGACAGCAGTCAGGTCGGCAGTCTTACCCATGATTGCGGTTTTGAGTAATGAAACAGGCTGGGAGTTTTTAGAGTTAATTAGTTGATTCAGATGATTAGGTTAATAGCTTGTTTAGAGACCCTTTTCATGAAATGCTAATTTTTTGAGATAGGAATTTTGGGTTTTCATGAGCTGTATGCCAAAATCATCAGTATTAAAACAATAAAAGACCTGAAATATTTCAGTTGGTGTGCAATGAATCTAAAATATATGAAAGTTTAATTTTTATCATTACATTATGGAAAATAATGACCTGTATCACAATATGCTAATTTTTTGAGAAGGACCTGTATATATAAATATATATAAATAGTATTTATAATTTTATATATATACACAGTACTGTGCAAAAGTTTTAGGCACTTGTAAAAAATGTTTGCATAGTGAGGATGTCTTCAGAAATAATGAAATAAATAGTTTTCATTTATCACTTAATGTCATTCAAAGTCCAGTAAACATAAAAAAGCTAAATCAATATTCGGTGTGACCACCTTTGCCTTTAAAACATCACCAATTCTCCTAGATACACCTAGACACAGTTTTTCTTGGTTGTTGGCAGATAGGATGTTCCAAGCTTCTTGGAGAACAAATCGGCACAGTTCTTCTATCTATTTAGGCTCAATTGCTTCTGTCTCTTTATGTAATCTCAGACTGACACAATGTTCAGTGGGGGGCTTTGTGGGGGCCATGGCATCTGTTGATTACAGCACAGTGAACAGGAGCTGCCCCATTAACATCTCCTTGTTGAGTGGAATCACTTTCAAACCTCACTTCCTCTACCATAACCTCTCGTACCCCACTGCTGACATTTTTTTTACAGCCATACTGCTATGAATCCATCTTACGTTTCCACACACACAGCTGGTATATAAAGCATTCTATTCTAAGTGCTAAGGGACATATTACACAAGTTTTCAGAATTAACCAGAATTGCCATTCGTTGACAATTTTAAACAAGAAAGGTTAAAAGTGATGCCTTGCACAAGTTTTCTTCCATTGTTTTCCCCAGACACATGAAAATGTGAGTTACACACACACACACACACACACACACACACACACACACACACACACACACACACACACACACACACACACACACACACACACACACACACACACACACACACACACACACACACACACAGAGCTGCTATATGCAGCATTCTATTCTAAGTGCTAAGGGACGCATTGCAATCAAAGTGAATAGGCAGAGATAAATAAACAAATATAAGAAGATAGAAGAAAATATTCCCATTTCAACTCACCTTGTCCCTTTTGTCCGGAAAAGAGAATGAGGTTGTTTCTCAAAGCGGAGGCATTATTGGTGAAGGTAAGCTTCAGATGGAATTCATAAAAATGGCTCATATTGGGAACAGGGGGATAAGCCACATAGGATGAGTAACCAAATTCATCAAGTCCACTAAACCTGGGCCGAGTGACGTTGACAACTGCAGAGAAATATCAAATAAAATACACAAATGGGCATTTGTCCATGAGTTTTCTTAGTTATAAATAAATATGCATGTATAATATAAAGTGCACATTTTAGCTGATCACAATTTCTTTCAAGTTTTTCACCATGGTAAAGATTTATTTGATAAATTTTTTGTGCCATTTAATAGCTTATTTTAAATGGTAATTTGATGTGACATATCATTTTTTAAAGTAAAACTATTCCATATAGTCTCTCAAATAATATGAGCTTATAAAAGTAAGATGCATAATAACAAATAATAAAAAAAATTACAAAATAATAAAAAATGGAAAAATGCTATTTAATACATATACATATACATATAAAAATAGTATTAAATGATAAAAAGGAAAACAAATCATCACTGTTACCCCACCAGATTTCCATTAATCATGTACTATAACATGTATCTGATTCAAAACAAGAATACAAATCTGGTGGTTTAACCTAAAGGCTGCAAGTTCAATCTCAGGTAAGGTTGCATTACCATTTCAATTCAATGATCTCATTCTTGTTGTTAGTGCACTCCAAGTCACTTGTGACACAAACGTCAAGTAATTTACAAAAAAGCAGCTGTGTGAGAAAGGGCCACAAGATGGTGATATTGCATCATACTTTGTGCTTGTCCTATGCATTCTTATTTAATGCCAGAGAAAATGCTGCAGCTAGCAATTATTTTTATAATTTTGTGCCATCACCCGTTTTACTCAACAAATGGACAAAGTTCCACGGATATTTGCAAAATCTAAGAGCAATCATTCAGAATATGAGAAATGGCTGTTGCTTTGAACATTAAAGGTATTTTAGAGACAGAAAATTGTCCTAAAACTTCAACATTTCATCCCCTGGCCTACCAACCACGACTCTGAGATTCAGCAGCTTAAGTCACATTAAGCATTTACACACTTTATGCCAAATATGTGCAAGCCAAAGTCTTTTCTCCACCCTCATTTTATCTTTATGAATTGTGCAGTCTGCAAACTCTCTCCGGAGAATTTCTCTAGAAACAGTGCTGAAGTTCTTTCCTCTGCTCTTCCCTTTAATTATTGATGCCTTTTAAAACTGCACATATATTACATTGTTGCAGCTTATTTGCACAATGCCTAATGAAGGACTAATATGTGGTTTTAGCAGAGATGCTTTGATGGGACTAGCTGTATTCTTTTTTTCTCTCAGTGTAGCTGATGGCTCTGTGAAAAGCCACAGATGATGAATTGAGCTTTCTTGTTGGATTTGGAAGTTGTTATTAATAAACTGGTAATTAATAAACATTAATAAAATTCCTCTGAAGTACAGTGCCATCCCAAACTGCTATCTATCTGTCTGTCTGTCGGTCGGTCGGTCCATCCGTCCGTCATATATTTAACTTCTGCAATAATAAAGACTTGCTGCACTGTAGTTATATTGTTTAAATATGATCCATTTCTCTAAATGTAAACACTATTTTAATAATGGTTACAATCTATATGTAATGCTAAATAAATATATACGTAAAATTACTCAGAAAAAAATCCATCCGAGAATAAGTCTGGGCTCATTTGAAGAAGTCCAGCACATTCCAAGCTGAGTGACTGCAGAGAGCCACGGAGGCCTTCCTACTAATCAATACCAATTGATGTAACCTGCTGTAATCAGCCTTTAAATTCAAATGTCAGTCCCACTCGGTGTGACACTAGGAGATTAGAACACTCTATTTGGCATCAGGCTCTTTGCTGTCTGATAGAGGGACATCTGGTGGCCCTGCCTGCCTGGCATGCTGTGCCAAGCGGTCTTCAAACCCCGCCACCCAATTAGATTACAGCAAAATAGAGGCAGTTCTTTTCCCTCTAAGCACAGTGGAGGAGATGAAGAGCTATCTGTGTAAGCAGATATTCGACTTTAGCTGACTTAACACTGCAAGGAAAAGCTGGGTTAGAGAGAACATTAAGTTACACAGCACTATAGTCTATGTCTTCATAGCTCTGCTAGTGGTAACAATAAAATATGCCAAACTGCAGTAAGCAAATTCTGTGACTACATTTTGGAAAAAGGTAGAAAAAAAACACAAAAAAAAAAACAAGTGCTGTGCGCAATAGATTTGAATGTCTTTTCTGCTACCTGAAAACTCCTGAAAACGTCATTGCATTAAGTAGAACTAAGTTAGCAACCTGCAGAAAGGCAGTTATCCTTAGAACATTCATGGACAAATTCACCAAACCAATGCAAAGTTTTTTGTGTTTTATTCACACACCACCAATTTAACCAGGTGCTAAATGTCCTGAAATAGCTCTGCACCATCTTTATGTAATTATTCTGTTGTGGAGAATATTCATTTTGTTCAGTTAAAAAAAGACCCTGTACAGTAAATACCAACCTGGTCTCATAGAATGAGTTACTCTAATTACATTTTTGTAACTGACTTGTATGGGCCGCTTTCTACGTTTTGCTACACTTTCCTGGTGACATGAACACTAAAGGCACTACAACAACTGTGTGGTTTAAATGTCAATAGGGGTGGAAAAATACATTGATGCATTGCGGTGGATCGATTACGAAAATGTAAATATCGATTTTCATGATAAATTACAACCAATGTGTCCATCTCATATTACACAAACCTCCACGTCAATGACATGCGGCAGCTGCTAATATATATATATATATATATATATATATATATATATATATATATATATTTTTTTTGTATCTTTCGCGGTGTGTGCCGCAAACAGTCCTTCATGAAAATGCGATTTCATTCTCGTGAACGGGCTTGACAGGCAAAGGCGTCTCCATTTAGCCGCCTGGCACCTCTTTCCCTAACACAAAATGAATAGGGTACTCACAGTTACCACATCCTGTGTTATCACCTTTCCAGATTCACAAATCTAATATAAGTGAATTTGTGTGAACCCAGACTGCGTGTTTGCTGGAAATATCTGGACTTAAAAAGGGATGACAGGAAAACAAATTCACAAATCATACTGGTCAAAATGAGAGTGGTTTCAGTCTTCAACTTTTGGACCTATTTGGATTAGAAAATTAAGAGTCGTAAAATTTAAATGACTGATTGCGAAGCGGAGGATTATGTCATCCAGATTCACAAATCATGAAGAATAAAATGCAACATTATTTGCATGTCTACCACAGCGCATAACGATAGCCAATTGAAATCTGAATTTCTTTAGTGCGGCCTTAACATGCTAATAATAGCATGTCATTTTTCATTCTATGACCCTGCTACATTAAAACCTGGATCATATCTGCCTGCACATGACATTAAAATTCCTGTTTTAAGATTTCACGATGCATCGTAATTTTAGGTAAATAATTGTAATCTAATCGAGCAAATCGTCACACCCCTAATTGTCACAGAAATCACAAGTACAATTGCTGATTTTGACCCTATTATTCACCACATACTATGATATCAAAACACATTTATTTCAATGCATTATTTAAAAAAACAAAACATTTTAACACTTGTATTACAGACCCACCTACATATCCACACTTATTCCAATACTGTTAGCTTACTTGATTGAGCATTGGACTTTGGGCTAGATGGCCGTGGATCAAATCCAGCCAGAGATGAAGGAAAGTGAAAGTGTGCCAAATGCCATATTATGAGGTGCCCCTAGGGACATTATTCAGAATTACCATGCACATACATGTACTTTTCCTCTCACATACACATATGAAACTAAATTCATTCACATACTATAGTGAAATGCTCACACACATACAAGTGAAATGCTTTTACAAACACAACTGAAACACTCTCATACATACAACTGAAAATATTACGCTCACACACACACAACTGAAATGCTCACACACACACAACTGAAATGCTCTCACACACACAACTGAAATGCTCACACACACACACACACAACTGAAATGCTCTCACACACACAACTGAAATGCTCACACACACACACAACTGAAATGCTCTCACACACACAACTGAAATGCTCACACACACACAACTGAAATGCTCTCACACACAACTGAACGCACTCACACTGCAAACGCGCTCTCACACACACAAGTGAAATGCTCTCATACATACAACTAAAATGATTACACTCTCACACACACAACTGAAAAGCATTTCAGTATGTTGTATGCAAGCATTTCAGTATGTTGTATGCAAGCATTTCAGTATGTTGTATGCAAGCATTTCAGTTGTGTGTGTGTGAGCATTTCAGTTGAAACGGAAGCACATTTCAGTTGAAACGGAAGGTGGTTAAAGTACCCACTCCACTCCAGTTGGTGGCAGTAGTGCACCTCAAGACGAATAACTAGAAGCTGTTGAAAGAAAGCATAGTAGAAAACCGCGCCTTCCACAACATAAGCGACTGTTGACCGTTAGTTCGCCCGCCAATTGCGCTACACCAATGTCTTCCCAACAACAGCAAAGAACATTAGTCGATGCAGCGGGCTTGCTGAACACCATATTGGCTTCAGCGGAGACCATCAGAACACTGTCAAATGCCACAACAATCGGGCAGCAGCCTATGGAAGCATATGGGTAGCAATATTCAATTTGACATTTAATATGCAAAATGACAATGCAATATGTAAAATGGCAATGCATTCTGTATTTAAATTTACATTTTACATTATCATTCTAGCAACGTTTGGCGCAAAATGAAAATGAAAATGAAATTACATAATTTACATTTGCCATTTCATACACTCGTTTTAATATGCATTATTGAAACGCTTTATAAGTTGCAAAATTAAAATGAAAATGTATTACAGAAATGATTAGATATGTGTAACATGTTCAAGCAAAAACTGTGGCAAAATGATCATTCAAATGTTATTTTTCTTAATTGCATTTATACTCACAGTCAAGACACTTGCGATTGCTTTTTCATTAAATGTCCCGCAATGAATGTAGCAAAATTCAATGTGCACATTGAAAATGCATTCCGAGCCGATCACGCCCCTGCCCCGCCCCCTCCCGCCCTGTCAATCACTGCATCAAGGCGGGGCTCGGCAACAGGTAAACATAACATGTTATGGCTATGTTACGTGTTTTGAGGTGTTGGAAAAATGGCGGCGGCAGAGCTAATACGAGCGTTAAATTCACTAGCAGATGAAGTGGAGCGTGAACAGAGAAACGGTAGTATTTCCGAAGATTATTACGAGTATGTAGGTGATAAAACCAGTACGTTGTTGGAACGTCTGGGAGAATTTTCTGCCTTATCAGGCGCCGACACCCGTTTGGCTGCTGACCTCTTAAAGGTGGTGGAAGAACAATTGTATTCGGAGAGGCCTAGGGGAGTGGGGAGACCAGCAGCCGTGGAGATCCCTGGCGAGGCCATAGAGGGGTATCTTATGTATGGGTTAAAAGTTAAAGATATCGCGGCCTTGTATGGAGTTAGTCGATGGACGGTACATCGACGAATGCAGCAGTGTGGACTGAAGTAAAGAACAATTTAAATATATTTTAATGATTTTACACAAATGCCTCAAGGCCATAATCTCTGTGTTTACTCCCGAATTCTGCCATGGGGATTTTAATAAAAAAAAGGCAGTTTTGTTTTTTAAATGTAGTAACGTTAACTGTTAATAGTTATCTAAAATTGTATAAAATCATTAAAATATATTTAAGTTGTTGTTTACTTCAGTCCACACTGCTGCATTCGTCGATGTACTGTCCATAGGCTGCTGCCCGATTGTTGTGGCATTTGACAGTGTTCTGATGGTCTCCGCTGAAGCCAATATGGTGTTCAGCAAGCCCGCTGCATCGACTAATGTTCTTTGCTGTTGTTGGGAAGACATTGGTGTAGCGCAATTGGTGGGCGAACTAACGGTCAACAGTCGCTTTTGTTGTGGAAGGCGCGGTTTTCTACTATGCTTTCTTTCAACAGCTTCTAGTTATTCGTCTTGAGGTGCACTACTGCCACCAACTGGAGTGGAATGGGTACTTTAACCACCTTCCGTTTCAACTGAAATGTGCTTCCGTTTCAACTGAAATGCTTGCATACAACATACTGAAATGCTTGCATACAACATACTGAAATGCTTTTCAGTTGTGTGTGTGAGAGTGAAATCATTTTAGTTGTATGTATGAGAGCATTTCACTTGTGTGTGTGAGAGCGCGTTTCAGTTGTGTGTGTGAGTGCGTTTCAGTTGCGTGTGTGAGAGCATTTCAGTTGTGTGTGTGTGAGCATTTCAGTTGTGTGTGTGAGAGCATTTCAGTTGTGTGTGTGTGTGTGAGCATTTCAGTTGTGTGTGTGAGAGCATTTCAGTTGTGTGTGTGTGTGTGAGCATTTCAGTTGTGTGTGTGACAGCATTTCAGTTGTGTGTGTGAGAGCATTTCAGTTGTGTGTGTGTGAGCATTTCAGTTGTGTGTGTGAGCGTAATATTTTCAGTTGTATGTATGAGAGCGTTTCAGTTGTGTTTGTAAAAGCATTTCACTTGTATGTGTGTGAGCATTTCACTATAGTATGTGAATGAATTTGGTTTCATATGTGTATGTGAGAGGAAAAGTACATGTATGTGCATGGTAATTCTGAATAATGTCCCTAGGGGCAGCTCATACCATATCACCAAGTAGCTCAAGACCTGTTGCCCAGGTCCAAGTTAAGCAGGGTTGAGCCTGGCCAGTACCTGGATGGGAGACCTCCTGGGGAAACTAATGTTACAGCTGCAAGAGGTGTTAGAGAGGCCAGCAGGGGGTGCTCACCCTGTGGTCTGTGTACATCCTAATGCCCTAGTACAGTGATGGGGACACTATACTGTAAAAACACACCATCCTTCAGATGAGACCTGACTCTCTGTGGTCATTAAAAATCCCAGAACACTTCTTGAAAAAGAGTAGGGGTGTAAACCCAGTGTCCTGGCCAAATTCCCCCCACTGGCTCTTATCAACCATGGCCTCCTAATAATCCCACAAACATCCATCTAAAATTTACCTTAAAAACCTTGTATGATTACCTAATTTTGTTCGATTGTGGCACCCTCTGCTGGACATTTCACTTGAAAACTGCAGCCAAACGTGCGTGTACTGAAGCATGAAATTTCAGTTTTGCAAAAACGTTGCAATGCTCATGTAAATTTTATGAGACCAGGGTGGTAAATACAAAGCTCCTCTTTTGAATCTAAAAATTAACATTGCCATATGTGTTTTTCACACTAAAAACAAGCCTTTTAAAATACTGTAGCATTTCATCTGGAAAGAGCGTCAATTATAAATCAATGGTGGTACAGTTTTTTTTGTTTTTACAGTAGTTGTACAGTAAACCCTTTGAGTAACAAAAACTATGTTAATTAGTATACTTACAAATGATATCTGTTTGAAGCAAATACAGAATCATGGATTTTTAAAAAAGCATTTTTCTAGAATATAAACCTAAAATTCATAACAAATTCCCTAGCAACACCCTAGTCATCACCCAAAACACTCTGACATTGCACAAATATAAATAAATAACTAACTTTAACTTATTCTTTTATTGATTGTTGTGGAGATTCCAAAGGTTAAATTAAGACATTTAAAGTACAAACGTGCATCCTTTTTACATCATTTATGCTCTTTATTCAGAATTATTAATGTTGAACTTTTTAAATAAAGGAGCATGCTTAATAGCATTATTATTTGTGGTATCGAAACTGGTCTAAATAATTGTTTTATTATGCTGCTGTCGGTTTCGACTACTGATATTTAGGTACTGAGACATCCCTAGCTGGTGCAATTTATTCTTCGTAGATTGCCACCTCAGATTTGAAAGCCTCAGAGTTCAGTTACTGTTTAGCAAGTTTATAGAGAACAGTTAGCTGCCCTAATTGGAAAGCATTTCACCAGCTTGCATCAGGCATCAGTTAAACAACACTACTGTGAATACATCTCAATCTACCAAACTTCAGATGTAACTATTAGCAAAAATAGAGAACGAAAGCTCCTTGGCTTCTGTTTCTTACATCACATCTCCATTGATACTGTCGTAAACCTCCATCAACACACAAACCTTGATGGGAGACCTACCTTCATCACAGAGGAGACCTTGCCTTCCATAGGGACACAGGCACGCTGCTTCAAGCTGCATCTGGGGAACGCAGGTGGCACCATGTGCACACGGGTTTCGCTCACAGGCAGTGAACTGGCACAGCTTACCAAAGTAGAGTAAGGGACACACACAAAACCAGTTCTCTGCATCGCTACACACCAGAAAACCAAAAAACAGGAGAAGAAAGCAAGAGATCATTATGATACCAATGAAATGTACTCGTACTGCATCGTTAACTTCATTAGAGTTGTGTAGAAAGCATACACTCCAAACAGCAGAGCAGAATACAAATGAATACAAAGCAGAATGGATAGGATTCTGGAAGTTCTGCTGCTGAATTCATAGAAAACCATCATGAATTTTAGACCAGTGGTTCTCAAATAGTTTCACGTCAGGACACAGATTTCAGATTGGACTTTAAGTAGCGACCCAACACAATATTAAAATTATTTATTGTACAAAATTAAACAAGTATGTCCTTAAAAAAACCACACATTGACATCTATTCATAATTTATGAAGCCCATTTATGAAGGCCATCTACAAATCCAGAGTTACATTCTGCTCATGTTGATCCACCTTTGCTGAAATGGAATGGTTAGAAACGTTCAAGCTAATGCCTGACTGCCAAGGTGCGATTCCTTGAACGTAACTTTCCTAATTCCAGGCATTATCCCCAAGTGAGAGGGAGAGGGTAGGCCTGCATTATAAGCAATATTCAGACAAAAACTTCATAAGCTACTGGAAGATGTAAGTGGTTTTCAAAGGTATAATATCAGATTCAGGAAGCATTAGAGGAGTTTCAGCCTTATAAATTAATAATATGTTTTGAGCTCCAGCACAGTGGTAGAAATGAAATATTTACATTCTGTCACTGGGATTTAGAACCAGTGCAAGAGATTGATACAAATACACACACATACAAACACAAACACACATACCTGTATGTGACACTGCAGGATATTCTGACATGAAAAGACTAAAGCATGAGAAATGTCTGCAAGGAAAATATCTGCGTTTCATATAAAATCACATATAAATGTCACAAAAATGATTGCATTTATGTAAACAACATTAGATAGGACAGTCTGTAACCTTGCCACTCTGAAAGAAACTAATCAAGTGACCTTGTATGTAGCGTTTGCACCATTCCCAGAGAAAGACAGCGGATGGTTTGTCACTGCTATTCAGAAGAGCAGGGGGTAACGCCACAGCAGGCGGTGAGATTATTGCCCCACATTATGTAGAACATGCAAAGACATCTGTTTCTGTGACTGATTGCCCTTCACCAGCCATGCGAACTAAGACTGACGCAGAGAACAGTCAGGAGAAACACTCAGGTGGCTGCTGCATATGGCAAGCTCTACACAGCGAACTGGGTAAGATAACAGGGGATGTGTTTACCAATCTTGAAAAAGATCAAATACGTTTTTTTATACTAAGCATAGGAGAGCAGTCAGATTTTGAATTTTGAAATAGTAGATCATGACATTTTAATTAAGCTTATTTTTATTTATTTATTTTGTTTATGAAAATGTTTGTGTTGAGTTTTGTGGCTACTAGCTTTGAGGTCATCTATACGCTAGTATACTACGCTACATATGCTCCAAGTATAAATTAAAAAATGTACTTTACTAAATTAACTTTTTATGCAGAATTAGGCATTTAATATTTGCAATCTATGGGAAAAAACTGGGAAAATATGCGAAAAATCAGCCAACCAGTTTAAAGCTTGTTTTAGCTGCTTTTTTATTTTTAAATATGTCAACACAGGAAAGAAAATTGCATTTGTCAAACCCTTACACAGATCTTTAAATTGTATGTAGGCCTATATGTGTAAGTTCCGTACCATTTACGCCACCAAACTTATTTGACATTATAAAGACAAATACTGTAGATTCAAAAGAAATTTTTCTAACACTCCCCCATGTGCCATTGGCCAATCAAACAGATATTCCGCCCTAAACTCACACCATTGGTTGAGCCAGTTTCTGTCTCTTCCAGTTCAGGATGCTCAAACAAACAGAGCAATGTTTTAATAGTGCCACAGAGCCACACAGTTTACTCTTTTCGTGGAAAATAACCTCACGCTGGGATTGGAGAAAGTATTTTAACAGCCAAAAAATACACACTTTAGCTTTGAAGATAAATCTGAACGTAATGGCAAATGCTTTAAAGCTTTAAAGAGACATAGACCACGTTTAAATGCAAAACTTTTTATTCCAGTGTTTTTGCACAATGCGGCATTCTGAAACATCATGTAAACGAGAAAGCCATTTTCCTTACACTGTTTAAGGGATTAAGAGAAAACGGTTTAACACACCAAGGTTTCTTCAGGAGAATGTGGTTTATGTGGCCATGAAAAGAGGTAATTCATCCAAAAATGAAAATTCTCTCATGATTTACTCACCCTTCTGGAATCCCAGATGTGAATTACTTTCTTTCTTCTGCAGAACACAAAATAATATTTTTAGAAGAATATTTCAGCTCTGTAGGTCCTCACAATGCAATTGAATGGGTGCCAACATTTTGAAGCTCCATAAATGGAGCATAAAATGTAATCCATATGATTCCAGTGATTAAATACACTTAATAAAGCAATGTGACAGGTGTGGGTGAGAAAGAGATACATTTTAAAGTAATTTTTTGTTATATATTCTCCTCCCTGACCAGTAGGGGAGAAATGTATGAAGAATGTAAATAACCAAAAACAGAAGGAGAAAGTGACATAAACATTGATCCCAAATCTCTGGTCTCCATGAATACAATCAGAGACAATGGTAACTTTAGCTGGAACATGAACAGTTGGTCCTGATCCATGCTTGAGAATCAAATTTTTTTTAAATCCTGCTTTATATTGACACTCATTCACAAAGCAGTCTGGTGTAAAATGATTTGCCCAAATCATATCACTTCAAACGATATGGATTTAATCTCCAGAGTTGTCTGGAGTACTTTTATTTGGCCCTATAGTGAATTTTGGCACTTCAAAATTTTGGCACCCATTCACTAGCATTTTAAGGACCTACAGAGCTGAAATATTCTTCTAAAAATCTTCGATTGTGTTCTACAGAAGAAATAAAGTCATGCACATCTGGGATGGCATGAGGGTGAGAAAATGATGAGAGAATTTTCATTTTTGGGTCAACTAACCCTTAAAGATAGAGCCATGCATCATATCAATAAGTCAATAAGTCAATACAACGAAAACTAATTTAAATTTCTGGGAGTACAGTGGGAAAAGGCAAAAGCACATACACTATAAAATATACCAATTTATACACACCAATTTAAAATATGAGCTACTGTTCCTCATGTCCTCATAAATGCCACGTACATGGGGAGATTCCTGGAGCTTGACGTAGGACGGAAACCCCACTACTGCAACGCAATTCGCTGCAGGTTGTGATGGAAAGTTAAGCAAACAAATACAGCAACAACTCTGGACTATCTGGAAATAAGGCCAAGCAGCAGAGAATAAAATAGTGAAGTCTTCCTTGGATCCCATGTTTGTTATTTACACAAGCGTCAAAGGAAAAATATGTTGCCGTGGTGAAGGCTGCTTACTGACCGAGGCGCATGTATACGGAAGTAAAGAGAAAGCCGATGACACCGTGCATGTAAACGGGAGTGCCACTTTTCAAACTTAAGCAGCTTTCTCGCAATAAACGGCTTTCTGTTCATGTAAACAAGCTGACTGGTATAGCTCTTTGAAAAATATTGTTTTTAAAATGGTTCACAGCTTTATTCAATTAAATAAAGACACTGATTCAAATGAACTTAATGACCACAGAGTATTATGTAAGACAGTCAAGAGACAGAAACCAAGAGCACTCGTCTGTGTTTGGGCAGAATGGAGGTGAATCAGAGGTCACAGCTGCAAACCAAGAGACTTTGAAAAAAATCTACAGAAACTTTTCTTTCTAATCCCTGGGTCTCTAATTGGGTCTAACGCCTTCCTGACGCACACCTCTCCCAGCAGATATAATGAGCTGCCATCACTACTGACCATTTCTGCTGCAAGGAAAGTGAGCTTCTAGAAGCAAATGCGTATGTAAAATTTAACAAGGAAAGTATTTGGCATGTCTATTTAAATAAGGGCACAACAAGCGAAGGTAAGCCAACAAAAAGAGACAGATGTCTCTAAACGCTGCTTCTTTGAAAGCAGTAGTCATGCTAGACACACAAGTCTTTGTTAAAATATAACAAAAGGGAAATATATATTTATGCAATGCTGGCACTAGTAGCCCAACATTCAAAAACAAAATATTGTTATGCATTTTGGCAGACGCTTTTATCTAAAGTGACTTACAGTGCAAATATTACAGGGACAATCTGGAGTTAAGTACTTTGCTCAAGGACACAATGGTGGTGGCCATGGGGATCGAACCAGCGACCTTCTGATTAACAGTTATGCTTTAGCCCACTATGCCACCACCACTCTAAAATTACATTTAATTAAAATTACACACTTTAGCTTTTAATAGGTTATTGTCTTCATGTTTTGGTCATGTTTATAGCTAGCAAGGTAGTACTGTTGTGATATTCCAGTTGTAGGTTTGTTCTAAACTCATAACTAAGTATTAAAGGAATATTTCTGGTTCAATACAAGTTAAGCTCAATTGACAGCACATGTTGATAACCACAATAAATTATTTTGACCTATCTCTCCTTTTCTTTAAATAAAGCAAAAATCTAGGTCACAGTGAGGCACTTGAATGGGGCCCATTCCATAAATGTTAAAATACTGTTTCAAAAGTTTAGTCACAAGATGTAAATAATATGCGTTTACATGATTTTGGTGTGTTAAAATCGCTTACTAACCTTATCTAATTTCACAGCTTGTTACATTTACATTTATTAATTTGGCAGACGCTTTTATCTAAAGTGATTTACAGTGCACATATTACAGGGACAATCTCCCCGGAGCAACCTGGAGTTAAGTGCCTTGTTGCATGAAGATTCAACACTGTAAACCCTAAAACAGCAGTAAAAATTCACTTTTACATGGTGTTTGTACATAAATGTGAGTAGGAAGTGTGTGTGTGCACAACCACCCTAAAATGTTAAAAGTCCACCCACTCTTCTTTCTTATATTTCTATTAATCAAAAACAGTGTGTCAAAATGAATGGTTTTCGTTTCCATCACCCACGACTGTTGACGGACTCCACCCTATTATCATAGATCCCCTGAGTGAGCTAAACACAGTCTGCCATTTTTTCTGTGCTGGAGGAGATACAGTGAGAAGAATAATGTCTCAGCTTCGTAAGCATCATAAGTGTTCTGTTGTTGGCTGTAAAAGTGAACATAATTTTCATGACCTCCCAGCATCAGAGCCACTGAAGACGCAGTGGACAAGTTTTGTTTTTGAAGGAAATGTGCCCCAAAACATAAAAAAATGTGTGTATGTTTGGGCAAATCATTTTACACTGGACTGCTTTGTGAATGAGTGTCAATATAAAGCAGGATTTAAAAAAAATTTGATTCTCAAGCATGGATCAGGACCAACTGTTCGTGTTCCAGCTAAAGTTACCATTGTCTCTGATTGTATTCATGGAGACCAGAGATATGTCATTATTTTTAGCTTACTGTCTGTATAATTCATAACCACACCTTTATTATGTACAATACAATAAGGTGATTGTCTTTTTGAAAACTATGTACGTTTTCTGTGAACATAAGGGAGTTGTACTAAAAGTGGAATGTTTACTTGCAAAGGCCAGCTCATCTGCACAACATATCAGTACCACAAGGGATGTTGGTTGCCAGACTCACCACAGCTGTGTAGTGTCAATTAACCATTCAGAAACATCCTGGTTCATTCTCACAGTTGTGACTTCTGCCGGAGTCTCTCCTTCATCAGTGTACGTCTCTGGTTCATACATATATGGCTGAACTCCTGTATTTATGCTGTCAGTCATTTTGGTTCTGATTTGTTGTTGCTGTAGTATATGTAGTATGCTGTAGTGACCGTCATCGGCGAGCCTCTTCTTTTTATATAAATGTTTTTTGCCAGTTTCTGTGAAACTGGCTAAATAAACATTAGCTAACAATACTATGTACATTATTAACTAAATATCAATAACCTTTTTTGCCAAATTTGTCCCTTGTGAAAAATCCACCTAAAGTAATGTGAGGCAGACAGCAGACTTTTTTCTTTTGGACGCAGTTCACAAGCTGTGAAGACACAGCCCTCTTCTTGAAAGGGGGCGGGGAGCAGCAGCTCATATGTATTTAAAGAGACACACATGAAAACCGCGTGTTTTTGATTCAACCCAAAAAGAGACATTTCCAACATATAATAAAAGATCCATGGGGTATTTTGAGCTGACACTTCACAGACACATTCTGGGGACATCTGAGGCTTATATTATTACTTCTTGTAAAAAGGGGCATAATAGGTCTCCTTTAAATAAAAAGTAGAAAAGTGTCTAAATAATATTTTGTTGTCATCAACATTGTGCCACAAATGCTGTCGATTGAGCTTAACTTGTATTAAACCTGGAATATTCCTTTAAACTTATACAATTAATTCAGCTAAAACTGCTTAATGTACACTCTATTCAAGTCTTTGTTTTGTAGACAGTGTAAGCATTAGGGCTGTGTTTGCGTGGCCCAGCCCGGCCTCTCAGGTGTGCTATATATTTTGGGTTTTTGTAAACTCAGTAAAACTACTAACCCATATGCAAAGATAAAACAAGACATGCTCGGTGTCATGACAATGTCTAAAGGATCCGTTGCAGCAGAACCAAAGGCACGAACCTTCCCAAAAACTAACAATACTGCGATCACTAGTATTTCTTTCAGGAAATGCAAATCTAGTTTTAATATGTCATCATTTAATGCTAGTAACTAAAAGTAAACAAAGGCATTTTAACAGTGCTGACCAAAGAAGACATTTTAAATCCAAAGTCCTCACCTATAAATGTCACATGAGTTCCATAGCTGACAGGATGCCTAAAATGGAGAGGCCAGTCCTCCAAACGTGCTGGATTGCCTGTTTAGTGGGCCAAGCACTCGATTATACACTTGGGCTGGCGTGAAACACTCAGTAAAATAGTTTAGTACTCAGCTCGACAGCGGGGTGAATGATGTCGCTTTACGGGAATGAAAAGAACGGCTGATGTACAGCTGTTCACTCCTGCCCGCCGTATGCTCGAGCTGTAACCCGGCGGAGGTGGGTAGAATCTGTCTCAAAGTCGCAGGATTACAAACGTCAAAGCCATGAATCACTGTCAGACCTGAACACTCCTGGGGACTTTAAGCAGGAAGCCAGGTACTTCAGTAACAACATCATGTCCAAGTCCACAGCTATATATGATCCTGGAAAAGTTTAGGTGTGCCAGAGAGAAAACGGATGAAGTGATTAGAGGTAAAACATCACTTTGGGAGATGGAAATAGAGAGTAAGAGAATTCTGAAGAAAATGAGTGCTGCTTGCCTGCAGTAAAAGGTTGCCGCAAAGAGTGTCATGGCTGTTTTAGTGCATTTCTATGCAGTTTCTAGGGTGTTCTGGTGGGTTGCTGTGTGGTTGCTTACTGGTGAGAGTCAAAAGAGCCCATCACCAAGACTCTATGATATTCTGGCTCTCTCCTTTAAAGTAAATCTATTTTATTGAGTGAGTGCACTATCCTTTTAATACTTTGGGTTAGAGGTTTATTCAAATCAGCAATAGTAATAGTGATGCCTGCCTTAGCAAACCCCACAAATGATTCTGAGGAGAAGTGAAAGGCAAGGAATAAGGGAATGTGTTTGAGAACCATCTGTTGAGAAATTCCAGGCCTGCTAGCATCAGCTGCTGCTTCAGAGAAAATGTCCATTCTGAGCCTCCGCTCATTTCAGCTAACTGGTATTACCATCAGGACATCATCCAGGGCTATTATCCGCCTTAAATGAGTGCAGCTAGTTTGAAAGAAAATGTGGACTGTTGTCTACGTGGGACTGTGATTTCATGATGCAGAGTCTAAGTACTCTGAACATGAAGTCAGAAAAGAAAATGAAAGCTGCATGGCGCGAGTGGTATGAGTGCATACAAGGTTTCGACACAGTGTATCAAAAGAACGACATGATATCAAACAGAATGCTTGGAAGATTTGTTTACATGAAATGCAGGGGAAACGCGGGGGAGAAGACACAGTAAAAGATGATAGAGGGCCATTACTGCAGACAAAGTTTGTTTAAAGAAATAGTTCAACCAAACATTTTAATTCTCATCATTTACTCACCCTCATGCCATCCCAGATGTGGAGACTGACTTTCTTCTGCAGAAAACAAAGTAAGAATTGTATATGATTATTTCAGCTCTGTAGGTCCTCACAATGTGAATGGATATCAAAATTCCAAAAGCACGGGGGCCTAGGTAGCTCAGCGAGTAAAGACGCTGACTACCACCCTTCAACAGAGCTGAAATATTCTTCTAAGAACCTTTGTTTGTGTTCAGCAGAAGAAAGAAAGTCAATGAGTAAATGAGAGGTGTTTCATTTTTGGGTGAACCATCCCTTAAAATGTAAACCAACTGTAGAGGCTGGACTCAGGGTCAGTGATGGGGCTAAAGTTGGGTATCGTAAAAATGTTTTTTTTTTTCATGTATAATCAATTTATGATCCTTGACCAGAGCACTTGGGCATAAAGGACATCACCAAGGTGACTACAGAGCTACATAGACACCAGAGTGTACATGCCTGTGTGTTTAAACTGAAATAGGGGACACCGGGGCTAGTTGTCCCATGGGAAGTTGTCATAAGGGCTATATCTCAGTAACTGAGGCTTTCACTCAAAAGTCCAAAGTCCAATGACACAACTGATTGTTTCCTCTAGCAATAGTGTTGTTAGCTTCAAATTAGACTTTTTGTTAATTCTATCCTCTAACTTCAAATTAAAATCATAATTTTTTTTTGTTTTAGTTGTTGAGTTTAAAAGTGAACCCAATAAAACCTCACTGAGGTACATTTAGGCAAGGGTCAATGTATACAGAAGGTAGACTTTAACTGAACGGTTGAACTGTGTTCTCAGGACAAGGGTATTTTTAATTAAAATATATACCTTATATTTTGTCATTTTATAAAATGTATTAATGACAATTTCTATTGGCCAAAGCAATGGTTTATTTTTTGTGTTTTATCTTTGGCGTGATTTCACAATCAATGTGCAATCAATGTGCAATCTTTTTTACTGGGCAAGACAGGCTGAAATTTGTAATAGGTTTTTGTTTTTTCTGGGGTTTTTTTGTAGCCAAGGCTTTAAGGTATGTTATTATGCAGAAATGGAATTTCAAAAATAAAACTGCCTTGTGAAACACTGATCTCCCCAACATGCTAAACTTGTACTTCATTTCAATATTAAACACTTTAGATTCCAAAATGCATCACCAAATCAAAACTGTTACACAGAAAAAAGTCAATATAAAAACCTCAAATAATGTGTAATTATAAACTATTGGGTGTAGGAAACACAAAAAGCTGCCTGTGGTTTGCCAAAACATTCATGCACTCACATCCCTGCAATCAGGCTTGTGATTCCTGCTATTTAAAACTCAAGTGAGCATCTTCACAGAATCTGCCAATTGACAATATTTACAAACTATGTTCCATGGCAAAAGCACTAAATTTATTAGAAAATTGTATGTATGCCAAATATTGAAAGCTTCAGAGATGTTCATGAAATAATTTTGATTGGGGCTGAATGCACTTGAATAGGAACTCCTCAGGTGACATGCTGTCTCCCACTCACCAGAGTCCTTTATCGAGACACATCCAATTAAATTCCTTTTCATTTATGGCCTGTTTTAAATCTAAAACATTATTTGCAGAATGCTGCCTATGAAAGTTGAGAAAGCTCTTTCTCCAGTGGAGATTCAAAAAGGAGTGGGGTTACATGGTGTACTGGTAATAAAAATGTACAGCAGCAATTTATGTAATCGTTTTGCACATTTCTGTACCTGATCTGGGAGACAATGTGCATTTTTATTTTAGTTTTTTGCTCAGATTTGCAGTTTAGGCAGTATGATGCAAAGCATTAATCTTAATGCATTGGTGTTAATTAAGCATTGATGCATAGTTTTTATTAAATTGTATTAAATGTTTTTTTTAATGTTTAATGACAGGATTTTCATTTTTGGATGGACTATCCCTTTAACAGTGGCGGGTAGTAACGCACTACATTTACTCCGTTACATTTACTTGAGTAACCTTTTGGAAAAACTTTAGAGTCGGTTTAAAAGTGGGTACTTTTTACTCTCACTAAAATAAATTTCGAATTAATTTTTTTTTACTTTTACTTCTTTACAATGGGTGGCATTCCTGTTGTTACATTACTGGGTTTAATTTGAATTCATGTGCAATTAATTGAGAGATTATTGAATGGGACTTTTAAGAGAGCGGAAATTCACACAGCTGCGTGCGCTGAGACGCTGTCACAGACTGTCACTCAATCACTGCTGCAGCATCAAACTTCCTCACTTTGCACAGTGAAAAAGTTAATAAAAGAATGCATGATGACAATTTTGTCATGCAATGCCTTCATTTAACACCAAGACAAGCTGATATTTCAAGATTAAAATCTCAGCTTCAACTTAAGTTGTGGCTCTAATGCTAATGTGGGCTTTTCCGTGTAATGAGATTTTGTAACTGGGCTCTTATGACATCAGATTTTAAGTCTACCGTTTTAAATCAGTGCAGCAATATATTAGTGTGCTTTGTCCCATGTCCTGTATGTCATGAGCAGTATTCCATTAATGATAATAATTTCCATTAATAATAACAATTCTATAATACATGTTAAATTTGTATTACATATTGAAATATAGGGTAGTAAACATCCATTATGTAATTTGTGAAAGTAACGAGTTACTCGCTACTTGAGTACTATTTTAATTGGATACTTTCTTACTCTTACTCGAGCAATTATTTATGTTAGTACTTTTACTTCTACTGGAGTAATTGTTTTTTTAAATAATTGTACTTTTACTTGAGTACAGTTTTTGGCTACTCTGCCCACCTCTGCCCTTTAACTATAAACAATTTTGACACAGAATTATTCTTTCTGTTGACAGTTGTAGTTTCATTTCATCAGTTGACTGAGGCTGTTTTTGTTATTCGATTTTGCATTAATACCAAGCTACCAGGTACAAGTGCTAAAGCCAATAATGTAGTATCGACCTAACCCTAAATAGCAGTTTATAACAGAAGTGACCTCATACCTGACACAGGTTCCTCCATTGCGGCAGGGTTGGTGCTGGCAGACTGCTAAGTCACAGTTCTGAATATTTTGGCCTCTGGATGCTACACCCATAACATACAGCTCTTTAGAGTCGATCTGCAGTTCATGGATACAGCCAAAGAAACCAGAGACATTCCCAGTGTTGTGGTGCAGCTCTGAGAGAGATGGAACGCCACCCAGGAACGTGGAGCCGAACACCACCTGAGCATTGGGAGATAAACAGTATGGTAACAACAATGATTTTTGGCATGTTTTGGAATAGTAAAGTATTAGGTGTCAAAATGCTACACATTGTTATATAATGTTTGCTACAATGCAGTTTATTCATTAATATACAAAGATATGTCATTAAGGCTTAAATTAACTGCAGTTCTGGAATTAATGACCCTTAAACCCTGGACATTATACTGTAATTGGAGCTAAAAGCTCTAATTATAATGTCTTTGAAAACACTTCCACAGTATTTAAACAACAACCTTTTGTTGTTGTATGAAGGCAGCAATCACTGCATGGATATTTAAGTCAAATGAAAAGAAACTACCATTTATTGCTTTGATCAAGACATAACACATCAGCACAGTCTAAATTATAGAATATTACTGTGTCCGTCTGAGTCAATCTTTGCTTCTTTATAAATTGCTGAATTGAAAATTCTAGCTATAACTACACCAGATGAATATACACAAGGTTGTGTGGTTGCATTTTCCGATGTAGAAAACATAAAAACCATTATTCAACAGTTATTTTTGGTCCTTGAATCTGATTGGACGAGAGACATTCCAAGAGTGCAGTTAGTCTGGGAGCACTGGGACGGTTTACTGTTTGTATCACTCCGCTTGTGTTTGTGGCATTCTAAACTAAAGTGTAACACCCTGTCTACACTGGGTACATCCGTTAATAATTGTTTTTGCAGGATTATAGGGGTTGCAGTGTTACATCGTCATGGAAACGAACACTTCCAGTGTAGACAGCATCATTGATTATAATCAATGAATGATTTGTTTTTTTTCCTTTTGACATGAAACGCTGCATGTGTCTGGTGTAGACAGGGTGAAAGAAAGTAGTTTCCTGCACAAGTGCTGTACATAATTGTTTTTGTATACTTCTTTGTTGAACTGTTGTATAAAAGCAATACAACAGTTCCACACTTGCAATCGAGCTGTATGGCCATAAATCAGCATGGCTGTCATTGCCTGTGGACGAATTATAGCCATGCTGATGTAGGGACATACAGCACTCTTGGTTGTGTGATATTGCTTTAATAACAATCAAATTGGCCATCACTAATTACCAGGAATTACTACATTCCAAAATTGGTCTGTGCTGCTCTCTACACCGGGCGCATCCATTGATGTGACACGATGCAACGGCTTGAGGCTGTCTACACTGGACTTGTCGACACAAATGTTCTAAACCAATTATTTGTGTTGTTGGCAGTAGTGTATGGTTGTAGTGCCAGCGCGTACAGCACAAAATGGAACGGGACACCCATTTACTGTCTGTGCGCAACGCTGTGTTGCAATGGGAGATTTCAGTGTAGACAACATAATGATAATAATGGGTTCTACTGCTTTTGACGCAAAGCACTGCTCACGCCCGGTGTAGACAGGGTATTAAGGAACGTTTTGGTTTAAATACAACTTCAGCTCAATTGACAGCATTTGTGGCATAATGTTAATTACCAAAAATATTTATTCAGACAAAAACAAAAAATCTTGTGTCAAATTTTATTTAAAAATGGCAAACATTTAGGTCACAGTGAGGCACTCACAATGAAGTGAATGGAGATTTTTTTTAAAGGTTTAAAGGCAGACATTTGAGGCTCATGGTTTTATAAAAGGAAGTACATTAATTCTTATGTTAAAAATTTTGTATTATTTCAGCTGTTAAGTTGTTTAAATCATTGTTTTTTCAGAATTATAGGGTTACATCGTAATGGCAACGACGTAGTAAAATTGGATATAATTTTACACAGAAAAGTTTAGTAAGTAATTGATAAAATACACTAAACTAATACTAAAATCATGATAACACATATATTTGTTTACATCTCATGGCTATAATTTTGAAACTTTTGAGTATTTGAATATTTATGGACTGGCCCCATTCACTTCCATTGTAAGTGTCTCACTGTAAAAAAAAAAACATTTTTTTTTCATTTTTTTTTTTAAGAAAAGGAGGAAAATAAATTTGAAATAAGTTGAAATATAAAAATGAATGAAAATAAATGTTTGTAGTAATCAACATTATGCAGCAAATGCTGTCGACCAGCACTTCTACATATTACTCGATTACATATTTCTCTAAAGTTCTCATCAATAGTGGCGAATATATGAACTAATTATTTGTAATTTAACGAGAGTGATAAAGCTTATTATTTATGGAACAACTATAATTACACAAACTCTCAAAAAGATAGGCTGAGCTGTATTCTTTAAGAAAATCAATGTGGTAATTACTTCCTGACAGCTAATGAACAACTGTTAATAGTAATATTAGAAGGTAGACTAATTAGTTAACCTTTCTTTGCAATAGCAAGGAATAGTATGTGTAAATGGGGTTCTGGGAAGTAAATAAGTTGAACTACAGATAATTCATAAGTTCCCTGAAATTATTTAATTGATCAAATGTGTAGAAGCAGGTTTACCTCTGACACGGGCTCGTTCATATATTTCTGCTGCCGATTAACAGTTCCATTAGCAACAGCAATTTCAATTATACAGAGTTGGCCATTGTCGTGGGATGGCAATGCATATCTGCAAGACAGAGAGAGAGAGAGAGAGAGAGAGAGAGAGAGAGAGAGAGAGAGAGAGAGAGAGAGAGAGAGAGAGAGAGAGAGAGAGAGAAAGAGAAAGGAATACAGATCAAGAATGAGAGAGTAAGACAGAAACAGGGCATGGAAGGGAGGAAAATCTAATTAGATCATGCAGCATTCACAATAAATCCATTTAAGCATGAAAACTACACAGATTGGTGAGAGGAATTCTGGGCTAGTGAAGGGCTACTGCACTGACGAAAAACATCTGAACGTCCTTCACAAATAGTAAAAATATACAGAAATTAATATGATCTTTTTGGGTTTCTGTTCCATCTCCATTCTTTTATATTCTACTGTTTCAGCAATACATTTCCTCAATCACATCAAAATGTCAGAAGACAAAATAATTCATTTTCTTACTGGAACAGTAAAACTCACTAAATGCTTCAGAAATCTTCCCCACAAGCTTTCAACTGTGACCTCAATAAAGGGATCTATGAAATATTTTGCTGTAGATGTCACTACCCTGTCTCGAGTTCCACCACTAACACATTGTTTTCATGGAAACATACTTGCAACATAAAAAAGACCGGGGGACATTGTGCAGCTATATTTTGAGGGGCACCAGTGGCAGTCCTGGA
The DNA here is from genome assembly GCF_025860055.1 of Xyrauchen texanus. NCBI lineage: Eukaryota > Metazoa > Chordata > Actinopteri > Cypriniformes > Catostomidae > Xyrauchen > Xyrauchen texanus. Next base: position 9,602,395 of record NC_068299.1, on the reverse strand, counting down.
TAACTTGGTCTAGTCTAGTGGTATAGTTTTCAGATAGCATGCAGGGGACACAGGTTCAAATCCTGACTAAATGTGTATGTAGGTATGTATTTATTTAACTTGACATACCAACTGAACTTGACAGATCACCATGTAGTAGTATGGAAAAGAGAAACCTTGACATTTCAATAATCATTTTTATTTTCCACAGTTTTAAGTGACATAAATGGTAGATGAAGAAAGACTTTTCAGTTTAACGCAAATAATCTGCGTAAAACTGACTGCGTAAAGTGCGACTCTATTGGACTGTCCAAATTTAGTTGTGTGATTTCTACCTCAGTATTTTAGAAGAACACATTTGTTTTATCTAAATTAATCATGCAACATAATAATGCAAACTGAGCCTTGTTGTAGGTTTTGAGGCAGTTTAATGGTGAAATAAACACTAAAGGCTGAATTTTATTCACTTTCACAAAAATCAAGAGTAAATATCAGAATATCAGTTTATAAATACTCACTTATCACCCTTTTCCTCACACAATGCTACCTTATGATATCAAAACACTTTTACTATATACAGCGCGTGACTTGTAAGGCACTAAATTTTTACATCTGCATTACTTAAACAACTTTACAAACTTCTTTGAGTGTGATCAAGTTATGCAGTAGCTCAACTGCACTTGCGGGGCAAAGCATTCACTTTGTGGTACTTTGATGTCAAAGTCAAAGTACCACAAAATTACATTTTTCATCTCACATTTGCTTTTATGACACTTTCAGTTAGGTTTACATTTAAGGTTTAGGGTAGGAAGGTAGGTTTTTATTTTAATTTTTAAACTTTATACCTTAATAATAATATAACCTTAAAAACCTAATCTGTTTGGGAGATAATTTAACTCCGCGATTGACCTCATGCTAATTTGCAACAGCCTTGCAAGAGATGTCCCTGAAGGCAATCAAAGCCCTACAACTTCAGGTAGCATTAATTACAACACGGGGAGTCGGACTGCATACATATTGACAAATTAATGCCCAAACGGGCCTTTGAGTAGGAAATTCAATGTGACTGACAGCCCAGAGCTCAACCAGTACATAATGCCTATGAATCCAGACCATAAGGACATGAGCTGATTCAATTGTTCATAGAGACTCCAGCAACAACTGTAATATCCTGATACTAATCCAAGAAGTGTGATGTTATAAGGTACTAATTATTTTAATCATGGCATAATCACTTTAGGAGCATTGGACAGCTGTTTGCATTTACAGGAACCTTTCATCTGGTCCATTGTGTTCTTTATGATATCAATTTCAGTGTGGGTGGTAAATGCAGGATTCTTAAACTTAATTTCACCTTAAAATTATGGCACGCTGTTTTCAAACAACATTGTGGGAAATTTAGTTTAAGACCCCATGAATTGGCTTGATGAGTGATTTCTTTCCAGTGTTGATGTAGGGACATGGCATATTGAAGGACTTTTCCTTGTATTTTCTAATACCCTCCAGCCTTTAGTTTACAACAGCTGTGAACCACGATTTGCTACTTGTTTTTGCAGAGGCAGGTGGTAGCCTCATAGGGGGAGAGAAAAGATAAGGCATTCAAATTTTTGGTTTGTTTTTGTTTTCTTTCTGAATGTTAAATGCATTTATATGCAAAAAATATACATTTTCATACATTTTTGTGGGATACCAGGCTAGTATATAGATGGCCTCAAAGCTAAAAGACATGGTTTAAAAGCCACTTAACTAAATCCTTATTTTTAGTACTTATTAATGTTCCCTCTCTTCTCCAGACAAATCAGTTAAGTGCCACTCTGTGACATCGTCAGGGGTCGGCAAACTTTTTGACATGGAGCGCCATTTTTTAATGTCAATGGCTGGTACAAATGATATTAATGTCAATGGCTGGTACAAATGATATTATCAGCATAACAGTTTGAGTGAAAAACCTGCATGAGAAAAATCTTGCACGTGAACTTTCACAGAGCATCTTGTGAAAGAGCTTTAATGAAAGAAAACCTGTAATTTTGTACTAAATTGACACAGTTAATGTCACAAATTTCCTTATTTGATTACTGATCAAGGAATTGTGTAGAATCTTAAATATTTTGTATATTATGTCATTCATTTTTCAAAATCAGACAGAGGGGTAATCACTTGCATGCAATCAACAGCGAGAGAGGAGCAGGCTATTATATTTTTATGATGTTTTCTCACCTGACCTGCATTCCAATCTACATCTTGATGTCCTTCCTGATGATAATGCAGCGTGTTTTCATCAGCTGAATGGGAGTGTGACAAGACTTGCGCTGTGCATGCAAGCCATTCGCACAAAACGAGCCGATTAGCTAATCAGCCCTTTTCAGTGAATCACACATGCAAAATCCTAAAACGTTATTTCCAGGTTTAATGTATTTTCTGAATTTGATCAGATTTTGTTTTCTCTTTTAATCTTTCAATGTAATTTTGAATGTGACCATGGTTTAAGGACGGTGTACCTGTATGCTGGGTTGGAAATCTCAAGGATTAATAGTGGTATTTTTATTACATGACGTGTTGTTCTGAAAGCAAAAAGAAACGAAGGAAACACGGAATGTAGGCTGTCATCCGCGCAGCCTGACCAAAGCAAAGAGGGCGCGTTGACTCACATGACTAACCGAAAGTGACGCACTGCGTGATCATGAGGAAGGATTACATCAGGATGCAGATTGGAATGCAGGTGTGGAATTAAATTTGCATAAAATAGTCTACTTCTCTCTCGTCATTGCTGGCATACCAGTGATTACCCCTCCGCGTGCCAATGCTACCACGCGTGCCATAGGTTGCGACCCCTGTTTTAAAGCATTAAATCAAATGAACCACAGTCATCAGAGAAAGTGCAAGAGAAAATCTGATTTCACAAACACTTTATACAGTTATAACAAATTACAGCTATGCTGTACAATGCAAACATGATGTTAAAAAGGATGGAATGCCACTTAAGGTTTTGTCATCGACCACACTTTATAAATTGGCTGCATACTACCAAACAGCAAGCAAAGCTATAGCAAACACATCTCTAGGCTCAAATTAAATCTCTAAAGGAACATGTAGTGCATCAATCCAGTGTCTGTGATAATATCACAGTGATATAACTGAGTGCTGGTGAATTTCTTTCTGATGAGCTCTTGTGGACACATGAGTACAGTCCCCAGGGAAGAGAATGAGCACACTAGTTATTTACAGAGAGAGACAGACACAATTCACTCATGTAAGAAACTCTTATTCTCTTATTATCTGTTGACATAAAAATAGCATTTTAGAAATAAAAAGAGGGAAAAACATTAAGTCAAGAAATATGCTGCCCATGCTTAAAGACCATATGAAATAAAAATGGTGGTTTTGTGGCATTAAGTCCATGTCTATTAGCTTTGAGGCTGTATATATGCAAGTCTCTATGACATTCTGTCCCTAGATGTGGCTCAGCTCAATTCATCAATACAAGTCTATGGGATTTTTTTACCTGCTATATTCTTTCAGAGTCTGAATGTTAATAGTAATAGCACATGCATAATTTGAGGTAGCCTATCATTCACATCCATTGCACAAACTGTGTGCGATAAGTTAAGCATCGAAGTTTGATAATTACATTTATGTATTTGAAAAAACTATTCAGTCGGCAAAGGCAAAACAAGGCAGTTCCTTTATTCCTTAATTTTATATTTGACAGAAATGACTGCCTCCTGCAGATTATGGAGGTAATTTCTGCACTTAAACTTGACGTAACTGTGAATTCTAAGAATTCAACAGGAGTTACAGTATAAATGCAGTTAATTCTGTAGTTCACTAGAATGGATGCTGGGAGATGCAAAGCATTGCAGAGACACTGTTTGTCACATTACAAAACATGTATAAAGTGCTGGCAACAGATGGCAGTAAAACATCACGTAGTAGCTGAAGCCCTGCCGTACACACACACACACGCGCTGCTGCTTTACTGGTGGATGTGAAAACAAAGCCAGAAATTAGAAAGGACTTTCTGATGGGTAACAGAAATACCATCAACAAAATTCTCTGTTTGTCTATGGATGGTATACACATAAAGGTACATTCACGTATGGCTGGTAATTAAAGGGATAGATTACCCAAAAAATACAATTCTGGCATCATTATTTCCCCTCATGTTGTTTCAAACCTAAATTACATTCTTTCTTTCATGGAACACAGAAAGAGGGGTTAAGGCGCAGTCATATTTACCTTTAAAATGGCAAAATTCCATTGGCGAAATATAGTCATCTCAATGGGAATCCACGTTATTGTGAATTTCGCACAATGTACTTCCGGTGGTGAAGCATTTCCCCTCGTGGAGTTCAAGTTTGGTGAACTTTGACAGGCAAATTCACCACATTGACCAAAAGGAAGTTGCTTGGTTTTAGAGTGACCTCTGTGTGGGCGGTGCTTCATTAACAGCTACACTGAATATTTACAATAGACAAAAATCTTGCTTTTTTTTTTTTTTACTTCAGCCTCCCAGAGTATAAAGTGCAGCATTAAATAGAGGCTAATTGGCAATAATTTTTTGGCTGGTTTCACACGCACTAGGCAAGGCAAGGCATCTCCCCTCGCCTTCGTTGCCCATGGAATTTTGTCATGCAAAGGTAAATGTAACAGTGCTTTTAAGCAGAATGTTAGGGACTGACAGCCATGCTTTGGATGAGAAACAGATCAATACTGAAGATAAACTTTTCATTCTAATTGCATACTTGCTCTTCCATGCAGCCTCTCGAGTGACGTAAGCGTGTTGGCATGTTTACGCAAGAACAGGCGATACAACCGGAAGTGCACCTCGATTTGTTTACAAGAGAACACTGTTCAAAAGCTTAATTGGTTTTGCTCTCATATGATCATGACAGCGAGCTTACGTCTTGTGAGAGGCAGCATGACCTGGATCCCCTTATGGACACTATTGGAAAGCGACTGGTAGTAATTAATTATAGTGAAAAGGACTTAAATATTGATCTGTTTCTCACCCAAAGTGATCATATGGCTTTAGAAGGTATTAATTTAACAACTGGAGTTGTATGGATTACTTTTACTACAACTGTTTATGCTTTCAAGCTTTGAAGTGCTGATAACATCCACTTGCATTGCATGGACCTACAGAGCGGAGGAAATCTTTGTTGGTGTTCTGCTGAAGACAGAAAGTCATACACATCTGGGATGGCATAAGGGTGAGTAAATGAGGAGAAAATGTTCAATTTTGGGTGAACTATCCCTTTAAGAACTGTCAAACAGATCCACAAGTCTTACTTTCAGAAGTGCTTAAATACTTGTTTTTATTGCACCGTACCTAATTCAGTTACCCACATATTTGCCACCATGTCTCACTTATTGATAATTTTTTATCAAAGCATCCAAACCATGTCAATAGTTCAAACTGTGTCATCAAAGCAATTCCATGGCTGGAATTGAAGAGCTCTCTTCCCATGCACATGCCCTTTCTTGAGCTGCGATAACAACATGTCAAAGGCTGTAGTAAGGTTGGTGGAAGATAATGCCAGTTTACTTGATCACCGCCACCAAAAGAACAGAGAAAGACAGACGCTGCCTCTCAGAGTCACTCGACCAGCTGCATTGACTTTCTTGGATAAAGTGTCAAGGCTTTTTTTATGCATAACAAACTGACTTGAATGGCCTCAGTTATTTTGAGCAGCCTGTGCTCTTAGTCATGTCTCCAGCTGATCTTCCAGACCCAAATTAGAGGCATACCCTACGGCTTTGAGACGCTCCTTCAGATGAGGTATTCTGGGGTAGTCTATTTTTCTGATTAAAAACAACAATGGTTAGGGGCTGCTAGACACAAATGTTATTGAAGAGTTTAGAGAGGACAGTATATTTTAGACACAGTGCATGTAGGGAAATTTTGCGGAACAGTAACTAGCCAAAAGTAGTGACGCTACTAACTTATGTACATTTTCAGTAGCGTGACAGTAGTTCAGCAATTTTTTAAATAGCATAGGTTTTCCAGAAACAAGCAATTTTTTCAGTCGGCAAAATCTGACAAACGATACGTTACTGTTGCTGTCACATTGTATTTCTCACAGCTTTTAACCAATTGAGGTTTTGTGTTGGAAAATCGGATTCATTTTGGTGAATCAGTTTGTTTGGATGGTTCATGTACATAAACCATTTCATACACCAGTTCATTTCAGTCCATACGCAACATTCTTGTCTATTGTGTATTTAAATAGTTAATTAAACATCTCTATGTTTTAGGCTCAATTATATAATTCAGTTTGTTTTTCTAGTTGTATTGGTTGTATTAGTGTAAATGTATAATGCCTCACCCTATATAAGATTAATTCATTCAAAAACCCTAATAGATTCTATGACAGATAACAACCTGATCTCATAGGGTTTCTATAACTACAGTACACTTTTGCTAATTTATTTGTATGTGGCTCGTTGTACATATTGCAGAAATGTCCTGATGAAATAAACACTAGAGGCACTACAACAATTACTTTTATTCCCTTTCACACAAGTTAAATTTCGTCTTCTCACAATTTAAATGGCACATTATCAATTCATAAACAATTTTCGCTCTAACAACTACATTTACATGCTTAATGGGTCTGTATGGGTAATAATTTAAATAGCTTTTAGCGTTACACAGTGGACATTTCACCTCAGAACCACGTGCAAGAAACCACATTTCATTGTGCAAAAATGTTGCCACAGTCACATTCAGACCTCCAGATAAATACGGCTCTTATAAAGTTATATAAATATTGGGCTCTATTTTCATTAGAGCACCTATTCTAAGCTCAGAATATCAGATGTAGGAATGGATGGGAGTGTTTGTGCAGTCTGTGGGTGCATGTGCGCAAACTGCGGGTGTTTTGTTTGTTAATGATGTGGCGCACTGCACAATTTTCTATTTTCCTGAGATGTTTTAAAACCATGGCTGTTTTCAGCGCAAAGTCTAAATTCAGTTAATACATTTGTAGTTTGGAAATTCCACCAGGAGGTGGTAAAAGTTCATGTCCAAACACTGACAATATAGTGGAACATCAAATTATGTCCCTGACAATCACAGCTGTAACCATTTTATGAAACAAAAATGTATGAGATTTGTATGAAACTATCTATAGGTCATTGTTTATTTTCAATAATTATAATTATTGTGTATTTAGAACTGTATTTATGATTCAATTTGTATTGGTATTTTTCCACCTGTTCTTGTAGAGTGATTTTTAAGTCACTGCAAAAGGGGCCAGTAGAAGAAGTTGGAGAGGGTAAAATGTTTAGATATGGTATGATTGTTTTGACCACTTCATTATTTTGATTATATTTTCATTTCATTTGAAGTGTCATTTGAACTAATAATTATTTTTGGCTTATTTTTTCATTTTCAATACAGTTTTCCAAAATCAAAAACGACCTGTAGAAGTAAAGCACATGTCGATGCAATCAATGTTAAAACTAGCCATGATTTTAGTGTCCTTAGATTAAAATGATCAATAATACTTGCACTCTCTATAATATAATGGAGCCTACATCACATTTTATATGTCTATAAAAGGAGCGTGTCAATGTCAGAAATATGCCTGACACATTGTGTGTTAATGCACAAAAGAATGTAAGTCTAAATTTTGATTACTGTATTGTATACAGTATCAATAACCACTAAATTGCACTTGACCTAGCCCATCAGCGCTTTGAGCACGTTGTAGGGTATTACATATATAATTTAGAGATGTGGACTCAATCAGTTAAAATGGGTATTTTGCCTGCATTTTACCATCATAATGTGTAGGGTAATTTGCACGCATGCTAAATTTAGGAGGGAATTTATGGTCTTGAAATATGTGAGCTATGAACTAAATTAAACTGTCCTTATTAGGTAAGGAAATGTATAATGGAATTAGTCGCGTTCGACAACCATTATAAATGAGATAAATGACAAATAACTAGATTATTTCTCTTAATAGATTCTCCACCATTGAAAACACAATACAACATCTAATTCTATAAGCTCACAATTTCTACAGTAAGGAATTAGCTTTAATAAGAGAATTATGATTAATTCACTTATTGGAGTGATATTATTCTCATGGCTTATTGAAAATAATATCACATGTATTTAGGTACAGCATTGAAGTGAAATCTTTCAGAAACAGGGATGAGATTATTTATCAAAATATACCACAGTCAAGCCAACCCACTTGAGCCCAGGTTTAGGGCACGCTTTCACAAAAAAAATAAAAACCCCCTCATAGCCATGCCCATTGACTTTGTAATGACTATAACTTTTGGCAGAGCGCTATTTTGTTAGTAAGTGTAGTGTAGCTCATTCTTTATTTTTTAACTACTTTAAATTGTGTTGGCGTGCAGCTTTTCAATGTTATATGCACTAAAAAGATTATGCACCAAATTCAACAAATGTTGGACAGAATCTAGGGAACCAAATTGAGGTTTCAGAAGTGGCTGTGAATTAAATAGCGAGGAAATAAAAAATATTGGTAGATCAAATGCATTGATCCACAGAGCTGTCACATTAAGAATGCTGCCTTATTTCCCCAGAAAAACCAGCAGTAGTCCCTCAAGAATAAATGGCATACATTTAAATAATAATATCTGCTAAGAACTACAAAGTTCATTAGTAATTAAGGAAGGAAAGTGATGCTGTGTAATGCTGTGTCCCACGCTTGTTGACCTTTGCCTATGTGTGAATAAAAATGCACTCACACACACGCATGCACACACACACACGTACACACACACACACACACACACACACACACACACACACACACACACACACACACACACACACACACACACACACGGGAGAAAGCCAACCCCAGTGGGAGCATCTGACAATATATGCAGATACTCCCAACACTCATTTCAGACTTATAGGAACTCGCAGACTATTCTGCCTCTCACAGACCAGTTTTAAACAAGATTAAAGCAAACTAAACATTTAAAAGCCTCCAGCCATAAATATTCAAGATCAACAGTACACATTTAGAGGGGTAGCCTTACATGTTGTGTTCAGAGCATGTTGACTTCTAATGCATGCATACTAAAAAAGCCAACAGTAAGTTATGGATATCGTTTATTTTCTGTAGCGGGTATGACAACCCCAAACAAGACATAAAAAAAGATGATTTATTTGCAACAAGTGTCACCAAAAAGCATTGCAAAAATATGAAACGTTTACAATCAAGTTTCATGAACACTACCCCTCTGCCATTGGTTGGACAGATAGTCGCGCCTCAGAGTCTCCATTGATTGAGACAAAGTTGCTATGTCAGTCTGGTCGGGACGCTCAAACGATCAGAGTGGTGTTTAGATAGCGTCACCAAGTCACAAGTTAAGCTTGTAGTGCCACCTCCATGTCTTTGCAAGTCATCAGGGGGCAGTAAGTGCAACTCCAGCTGTACAGCCAATGCTTAGCTGTACAACAAACTGATTGCTGATCAAAGACAGCAGGACAAAGTAATTGCAATGTCCGTACTGGGAGACAGAAAGGACAGCTGATCATCCTCGCAGTGGCAGACCACATGTAAAAACACTTGCACTGGATTGGTACATCCGGATATCACACCTGTGGGACAGGTACATGATGGCAACAACAACTGCCCGAGTTACACAAGGAACACACAATCCCTCCATCAGTGCTCAGACTTCCCGCAATAGGCTGAGTGAGGCTGGACTGAGGGCTTGTAGGCCTGTTGTAAGGCAGGTCCTTACCAGACATCTCCGGCAACAATGTTGCCTGTGGGCAAAAACCAACCTTCTCTGAACCAGACAGGACAGGCAAAAAGTGCTTTTCACTGATGAGTCATGGTTTTGTCTCACCAGGGGGGATGGTCGGACTCGTGTTTATCGGTGAAGGAATGAGAATTACACCAAGGCTTGTACTCTGGAGCGGGATCGATTTGGAGGTAGAGGGTCCGTCATGGTCTGGGGCGGTGTCTCACAGCATCATCGGACTGAGCTTGTTGTCATGGCAGGCAATTTCAACGATGTGCATTATAGGGAAGACATCCTCCTCCCTCCTGTGGTACCCTACCTTCAGGCTCATCAAGACATGACTCTCCAGCAGGACAATGCCACCAGCCATACTGCAGGAATGTCAATGTTCTGCCATGGCCAGCAATGAGCCCGGATCTCAATCCCATTAAGCACGTCCAGGAACTGTTCGATCGGAGGGTAAAGGCTAAGGCCAGAAATGTCCGGGAACTTGCAAGTGCCTTGATGGAAGATTGGGGTAACATCTCACAGCAAGAACTGGCAAATCCGGTGCAGTACATGAGGAGGAGATGCACTGCAGTACTTAATGCAGCTGTTGACCTTCACTTTACACAACATCAACACCTCATGCAACCCCCCTCCTCCCCCCTACTGCTACTCAAGCTGCACTTAAGATCTGTGAAGAGGAGGTGTGCCATGTCTTTCAGAAACAAAAGACAAGGAAAGCACAGGGCTCAGACAGTGTTTCACCTGTAGGATATTTAGGGGTTGATGAATTTAGACGGGAACTGTTAACGTGCCTGCATTCTCATATCATTATATGTAGGATATTTGGTATGCAACCTTTAAAGGCAAACTTTAAAGTGCCCTCATTCTCACACCATTATATGTAAGTTATTTGGTACTGATGAATTTAGACAGGAGCCATTAACGTGCCTGTCTTCTAACACCAATATATATATGGGAATTTAGGGTCTTGAAATATGTGAGCTATGAACTAAATTAAGCTGTCCATATTGTACATTATTAGGTAAGGAAATGTATAATGGAATTAGTCGCATTTGACAACCATTATAAATTAGATAAAAGACAAATAACTAGATTATTTGTCATTATAAAATGCTCCACCATTAAAATTGTAATGCAACGTTTCGTTGTATCTGCTCACAATTTCTACTGTAAGGAATTACCTTTAATAAGTGAATTATGATTAAATCACTTATTGGAGTGATATTATTTTCATGGCTTATTGAAAATAATATCATACCTATTTAGGTACATCTTTGAAGTGAAATCTTTTAGAAACAGGGATGAGATCATTTATCAAAATATACCACAGTCACATCGTCTTTGAACACAGACAAACTTTATTGCTATTCTAAACATAAATCTAATCTAACACATATATACAAGAGACAGGTTGGTGAGAAGAGTGACAGAATGTGAAATAAATGATCAATACAGTGAAAATGAACTTTATGGAGTTGGTTTACAAAGCCTTGAGAACCATTTAACCTTATTTGAGTCTACATTGATTTGCTATCGGATTGCCGAAGTATTCAACTAATACACCAGCCCTTTGAGCACAATATTGGAGATGAACTTGCGTGTAGTGGTGTTTCCTTGCATTCTTTGTGTTGCTTGGTTCTTGGTCAAAAGTTTGTTCCATCAATGTTTTGGACCTCTGCAAGATCGGAGTTATTGTCTTTATGAATGATGAGGTTGGCTTTGAAGCGAGGGCTTCTCATGGACCATAGATGGTGAGAGTCTTCCCTTTCAGTCCCGAGCTTCCTTGGACCGCACATGGCATGGATCTGGTTCCAACGAGATCCAGAGAAGACCCCGAGGGAAGAGTCAGAGCGATGCCTGAGCAGTCTGAAGAGCAGGAGAGACAAGCAGTGAGGGAAGATGACAAGAGAAGAGGCTGAAGAGAGGGTGTTCTTCCTGTTTGGAAACATTTTAACTGAAATTAGCCGCATCCTCAAAGGTGTCCTGCGCCAATCAGAAGTGACTTTTCAGAGTCACATGGTCAACTGGGCTGTCTTTTCCGACAGTTGATTTATGGTCCTTTGTTTCAGATTCTTTTACAAAATTCCTGCTATTTAATGATTAAGGTTTATGTTTAATCATTAACTTTATATCTTGCATATAGTACAAGAGGCATGACATTTATTGTCATTAGCTTTCTCTGCATATGCCAGCTTACATACTAAATGAAATTTTTTTCATGGATATTATACTGTATGTGTAGGTAACAAAACCTGACAATCCCTGGTTACAAATCATACTGGTTAATTAATTTGTTATTATTACACACATTTTAACGAGGTATATCAGGCTATAATCATTAATTTGTCAGTTATACAAGTTACCACAGTTCAAAGCAATTGTCAGAATTACATAGCAAGCCTAGGTATTGCATAAATCGTAGATTTAAATGCATTCTGTATATTTTAGAAGGTTAAGTCAGTAAAGTACTGTGACTTTGTATAGAATGTTCCTGGATTAAGATGAAATGTCCTATTTAAGATGCTGTTTGCTGAACAACGATCATGATGTGGTGATCTGATGAGTCTAAGTGTAGCAAACTCGTTTAAATTGGAGGACAAAATCTTGTGTGTCACGAGTCTCTCCGGAACTCCAAGAGTGTGTGTTCTGTCTTTTATTGCTTCGACCTTTCAATTTAGGGCCTCTTTGCAGAGACATTTTCAAGTCATATGGGATCTAGACAAGTCTCTTTGTTAGTTTTATTGGCCAGATGTGAGACTTACTGGCACTAAAGTCTTTCCATTTATGACATTGTGGAATTGCAGGATTAAGATTGAGTAAATCCTAGATTCAAATCATGTTGTTTAAATTCTTCTGCATGTATAATACTACACACCCACTTGTCTAAAATCCTGTGCTTACCAGCTGGCCCCATCTTCACACAGATCTTCAAAAGATCACTGGAGCAGTGTGAAGTTCCCTGCTGTTTCAAATGCTCCACCATCATTCCTGTCGCAAAGAAACCTAAATCACAGGACTCACTGACTACAGACCCGTTGCTCGGACGTCTGTGTTCATTTGAGAGACTGGTGTTGGCCCAACTGAAGGAGATCACTGGACCATTTGCCTATCGAGCAAACAGGTCTGTGGATGATGCAGTCATCATGATATTGCATCATATCCTTCAACATCTGGACAGACCAGGGACATAAGCAAGGATGCTTTTTGTGGACTTCAGTTCGGATTTCAACACTATCGTCCCAGCTATTCTCCGGACAAAATTACACCAACTCTCTGTTCCCACATCTATCTGTCAGTAGATCACAAGCTTTCTGATGGACAGGCAGCAGCTAGTGAGACTGGGGAAATTCCCTTCCAGCACCTGTACGATCAGCACTGGTGCCCCCCAGTGATGTGTGCTCTCCCCACTACTCTTCTCCCTGTACACAAATGACTGCACTGCCAAGGACCCTCTGTCAAGTTCCTGATGTTTGCAGACGACACTACTGTCATCAGCCTCATCCAAGATTACTTCTTTTTACAGAAGGGAGGTTGAATGGCTGGCTCACTGGTGCAGTCAAAACAACCTGGAATGGAACATGCTCAAAACAGTGGAGATGATAGTGGACTATAGGAGGAACACCCCAACATTGACCCTGCTCACCATTCTAAACAGCACTGTGGCAGCAGTGGAGCACCAAAACCATCAGGCACAGGAACAGTTTTTTCCTCTATCAATCTCATGAACAGTTAAAAAGCCCCATTGAGCAATAATTATGTGCAGTACAGCTTAATCTATTTATATTCATCCAACATATCCTACCTCTTCAGCCATTTATTCCCTTGCATCTGTATATAACAGATTTGTATTTGTACATATGCATATCCATCCATCCATCCATCCATATTTTGTCTTGTTGTGTATTTCTATATATACTTATATTTTCTATTCACTTTTTATTTGTATTCATTTTTTTATTATTATCTCTGTCTTGTTGTTGTATTGTTTGTGCACTGGAAGCTTCTGTCACCAAGACAAATTCCTTGTATTTGTAAGCATGCTTGGCAATAAAGCTCATTTAGTATACAGCAAAGTGCACTGTGTAGAATACTGTTTTTCACAAAGCATTGCACTCAACTTGACCTCCACTTTCAGTGTGACGAATGAACCAAAAGTAATATCAGCTACAATTTTAGCCATTTAGATTTTAAACTGTTTTGGAACTCGCAGGCTAAACAATATGTCACCACCGCAGGCCCTCAACCTAGTTCAACCTGAGCAGTATTAAACCAGATTAAGCAAACTGAACTTTGAAAAGCCTCCAGCAGTATCAAAGATCAACCGACCACATTTTTACATGTAGTGTTCAGAGAATGTTGACTGCTAATAGCATACATTTTAAAAGCCAACAGCAGTATTTGTTGCGTGCCTGATGCAGCGAGTATATCTACCCATAACAAGACATGAAAAGCCTAGGAAAGACATTCTCGCAGTCAAACGATGAGAAGAAGGCTGGACTGCTCCAAAGCAGCACAGTCAAACTGCGTTCACAAAGTATGAATTAATAAGATCAACGTATGAATAAAAGATTGCTCTTCAAGTGAATTGAATACATCAAACATCCACAACAGTACTTTATTCCCAGAAACGAGAAAAAACGAGGGCGAGGTGTGAGCTTTAGACTTTTCTAAAACTTAGAGGCATGCTTTGATGTCTGAAATCTAGATCATCAGTTTAGGATGAGTGATCAAAAAGTTTGGACTGAAGTATTTCTTCCTTCCTTTCTTGAAGCCATGGAAGGAAGATGTGGTGGTATATTTCAGAGTTGGCCCATCCACTTGTCACTTGGTATGAATTTATGTGAGCTGAGTAAGATCAGATGAGATAGAAATGTATTGATCCCCGGGGGGGAAATTTACTTGTCACAGTGGTACAGTGTCACACAGAACTGTGTGCCACGGACTAGTAAACATGAAGTCGCAACATAGAACAGTACTGTAAAATAAAATAAAATAAAAAAAACACTATAATAAAGGAAATGACACTTGTAATACATCAAAAAATACATACTGCATTATCTGCACATGAGTGGATAACAGTTATTTTTATACAGTTATTTTTTATGGTTTGTCGTAGGGATGCTGCTGTTTTGCACATGAAGTATGCTGCTGTATGCTAGTGTACACGGTACTCATATTTAGCTAGTAATCAAACATGTATATTACACATTATGAAAAGTTCCCAAAAGAATGGAACAGGTCATGATCTACTACATTTGACAAAATGAGCAGTATAAGGCAGAGCACACTGTGTAGGTTACTGTATCTCACAATGCAACACACTCAACTTGACCTTCCATTTCTAGTGTGAAGAATGAACCAGAATGAATATAACAGTGAAGAACAGTTTTGCTTTTCAACTTGAACAAAAGGTTGTATTCATTAACATTACTTAACACAGTAGTTAACATGAACTAACAATGCACAATGCTTTTACAGCATCTATTAATCTTAATTCATGTTACAACCCCAATTCTAAAATAATTGGGGCAATAAGAAAAATGCTAATGAAAACAAAAGGAGTGATTTGTAAATTACATTCACCCTTTGCTAAATTGAAAACACAACAACTACACATTATATGAATTTCTTTTTTTTTATGTACAGTAATTTCAAATCAGAAGATTGCAACATGCAACATGCTAGAGACAGGGACAATGTAAGACTAATAACAATTTGACGAGATAAAATAACAAGGCAATGTGAAACAGAAGATGTTAAACAGGTGATGAAATCGTGTAAGAGTATATAAGAAGCCTCCAAAAACAGCCTAGTCCTACAAGAGCAAAGATCTTTCAAGATTTGTCAATTTGCCAACAGATGCTTCAGCAAATAATCCATCACTTTGAGAACAATGTTCCCCAAAGACAAATTGGAAGGATTTTGGGCATTTCACCCTCTACAGTGCACAATATTGTTAAAAGACTCAAGGAATAAGGTCAAATCTTGGTGCGTAAAGGGCAAGATGAAAACCACTTCTGAATGTCCATGATCTTTGAAAAAACATCATTCATCTGTAATGGATAAAATTAACATGGGCTTGGGATTACTTTAGTAAACCTTTGTTAGTCAACACCATTCGTCGCTGCATACACAGATGTAAGATAAGACATTACAATGCAAAGTTGAAGCCCTACATCAACACTGTCCAGAAGCGCTGCCGACTTCCAATTTGGTTCAATGAGTCCACATTTCAAATGATAAAGTAGCAAAGGGTGAGTTTAATTTACAAAGGTTTAATTCACTCCTTTTTGTTTTTATTACCATTTTTCATACTGTCCCAACTTTTTCGGAGTTGGGGTTGTAGTTTCAACATATAGTTGAAATATTAAATTAAAAGTTGCATATGTTTACATCAGTTAATTCATCGTGAACTAACATCAACAAATGGTTCTTTAATAAATTAACATTAAGCAAGATTAATAAGTGCTGTAAAATTACTGTTCATTGTTAGTTGGTACCTAATACATTTATTTATTAATATTAACAAATAAAATCTTATTGTAACGTAACCAAAAATAGATTTTCCATGAGGTCCCTTAAGGGGCCTTCACATATACAGTGACTTGTAGCGACAATGTGACAAGATGCAGCAACTACCAATGGCAGTGCAGACAGTGATCCACCACTCCCTTATGCAGTCAAGTAGGAATGGCCATTTCATTGTTTTAATTGCTGTAAGTGTGAACACCCATGCAGTGGAAGGCAGACTTACAGAAGTCTGCAGGTGCATTGATATTGGTGCAGTGTTCGCTTTATGTATATTCTAAAAAGTGTGATCCCAAGTGAATAAGTGATCCATAAGAAATGGGGCAACACGTCAAATTTCAGCTACTTGGCAACTGACAAGGTTTTTCATCATTGTTCGACTGCTGAACAGCTGCATAATTCTCTTAGCCTCATCTACAAACACTGACATCTCAAGTGCCAAAGGACTTTCAACAAGGGGATTTTCCAAACAGTGCATCACACACTTCCTGTACTACCGGAAGTATAATTTCAAATTTTGCACTACAATGAATGAGTTGAGCACTTGGTTAGATTATGTCAATTGTGTCAATTCCATTCTTTGTTGATGAGACTGCAAATGCCTAAAAAGACTAGTTGTGTCTGCACACACTCTGGGACATGACTAAGGACACTGGAAGGAATCAGTGAATAATTTACAATATCAGTCAAAGGTTTGGACACACCTACTTATTCTTATTATTACGGTACAATTTTCCACGTTTTAGAATAGCAGAAAAAAAGAAATCATAAAATGTTTAGATTTAAAAGTGCTGATGCTCCTCTAACGAAAGGTGCCATATTAGTGACTAGTGACCCAGTTGAGGGACCCCAGTTTACAACAGTTAGGTTTTCCCTGAAACACTTTGTATTACCTAAATGCAATTATTCCAAACCAGGGGAACCTGCACACCAGGAGGTACCTAAACAGGATCCAGAAGAAATCTAGACTTTGAGATATAGAAGAGAGGTGATTTAGACTTTGTGTTTTATAAATATATAAAAGAGAAATTAGAACTTAAAAATATTGGGGTATTAAATTGATTAAATCTACTGATAAAACTACTGTTAAAACTATAACTATATTAAAAATGCTATATGTTGTTTCATACACAACATAGATTGTTAAATATTGACATTAATTATATTATTATGAAGAGGAATGCTAACTTAATTAATAAAAAAAACAATTTACAATGTATTCGCAATATACTGAACAGTATATCTCTTCATGTGTTCCCAGGCAACATGATCTCACGGGAAGTCGGCATGTTGTTTCAGAGATTTCCACAACCCTAGAATCAGCCACATTATGCCGGCTCACTGACAAGTGCCATCTCCTATCAGACATTTTTGCTTTAGCTCCAGTATGTTTACCTTCCTTTGTGGTGCGAGGGAAGACCCGGGTTTGGATCCCACATTAAAACAATGAAGTAATCGCGTTCTCATAATCAGTGACAAGCACGAATCTGAGGCTGCCCACTAACATTATATTTTTATGTTATGTTAAGGTCTGGAGTTTGGGTTGGGAGGTCCAGTTTATAAATCATGCATTACTCTTCACAATATTACTGCTTGTATAGCTGAAAACAACTCCCTTCACAACTCGCTTTTGGCACACCTCAGTAGACATTACACCTGGAACATTAAACCCAACAACATTTACTGCTTAAGCCACTGGGATCAGTATTTCTAATTTCCGTAAGCACAGACCGTTTTTAGCTAAAGAAAAGTCAACATACTGTTTCCGTTTTCACTGTGACATCAGTTTGTACAAAGGGAATCGAACCAATGATCTTGGCATTGCTAGCACTATGCCCTAACAGCAACACCATTTCTCCTTTCACCATCTAAATCAGGTATTTCTAATGCATTATATGCATAATATTTACAGTCTCTCAACATGTACTGTACTCTGCATCCAAAATATTATTGGACATTAATATGCCAGTATAAAAGAATATATAATTCTGTGGAATATCCAGATCAAAGCAGGAAATCAGACATTGGGAAAGTGCAGATGGCACATCTGACAATATCTCCATTCCCTCAGCCAGAGTACTTCCTCAGACAACTAACAGAAGGAGATGAACCTTCTCCAAGTCCTTAGTGTTGAGACCACTAAGTCAAATAAGGCAGCATGAATATCTAGAGACAACTGATGCAGGCTGGCGGATTGTTAAGTTAGAAGCACTTGGCATCATTAACACATCCCCTTTGAGAGAAAAGCTGTTCAAGAGACCCATTAATTCTAGAAGTGAAAACAGCACTCTAATGGCCGAGGTTTTCTGTACACATTGGCAATTCTATTTGCAAAAGGAATGTTTAGAACTCTAAAATTGATATTTCCAGTTGACACACTAAAGTAGAACATTTAAAATAATCATCTTAAGACAAATGCTTTTGTAAAACATTTATAGTGCCTACGATTTTTGCACAGTACTATACAGTATACAAAGAGAGAGAGAGAGGCTGCATCCAAAAACTGAAAAATGCTGCCTTCTGAGGTTGTATACAAAGGTAGGATGAAAATAAGGTGCTTTTCAAACTGTTCTTAAACAAGTTTCTTTAAGAGTTCCATTCATTCATAAATGCAGACTGATTAGGCAACAAGTCAGCTGCCTACATTTTCGAATGCCAGTGTGTTTGTGTGTGTGTGAGATAGAAAGTGAGAGCAACTTAAAGCAGATCAAAGGCCTTTTGTGGGTTTGTTTGGATTTTAATTTTTGACAGTTGGAGATTCAATTAATGAGCGTTGGCCTATTTCAACATTCCGACAATGCAAGTCTATTGACCTGACCCATATTTGTGACCATCAGCGAGAGGAAAAAATGGTGGTGAATGAAAAAAGACCTGAAAAACGATATCAAGAAAAACATAAAAAATTGCTTTTGATCCATGCCAAGTCCCAGGAAAAGTTCACACAGGACTGAAGACAGCACAAATTTGACCAAATTGAACTTTCACGGAAAAAAACCAAATTTTATCCACGATACATCCACGGACGCAGGCGAGTCTTATGTGTGACCAGCGAATACACATGTCCACCGGCACATCACCATAAACATTTCTCACTCAGAAGTTACAATTTTTTTTGTGTTGTTTTCTGGTCTGATTTAGTCAACATCTGTGATGACCCATCTGTATGAACGTAAAAGCTTCTTTTAACTACTGAATAAGGTTTTTGTCACATCTCACTGCGCAGCACAACGAAGGTATATGGGATATTGGCACAAACATGACGGGGCAGTCATAGAGTGACGTCATATGAAACAGGTCAATAGGATTTTTCAGATTTTTGATTGTTTGTAATTAATTAAAGACAAAGCTATTACAGAACAATCTAAAAGGTCTGTGCCGAGTTTGGTGGGCGTAGCTTAAAAGATCTAGGAGTTATAGTCAGATATTTTAGTCTTTGTTTAGAGATTTTGAAAAAACCCAAACAAAGTTTGTAGAATAACAGTATGTTGGCATTGTCAAGCCAATGTAATTAATGCAATTGTGTTAAACACACTCTTGATAGTCAAGACAGCCTCTTGAATTCATATGTAAATTATTTTGGTATTATGTATGCATGGTCATCAATGCTTATAATTTTTTTTAATAGTGCCCCGTACATAATCTATTCTGCACGAGTGGTTCTGTTCTTTTAATTATAATAATTATGGATTTTTACACTTGTTGTGATGGATAAAATACCAAACCAAATCAAGACACATTATTACGTGTTGAAAAAAGTAAAGACTAATGCGAAGCAAAGCACTGTGTGATTAGTTAAAACCCAAGCCATATGAAAATGCAGCTTTAATGCCACTCCCATGACATTTACATGTCAAAACTTAAGACTGCAGGAGTTCTACAATGATCTTCAGAGCACACATACATCAAATAAAAAGCCTAAAATAGACCATGAAAGTGCTGCTGCTATCATTTATAAATGACAAGACACTAAATATTAAAAACCTGTGGCTGTGTTAAAAATAATTGGTATAGGAAGAAATAGGTATTTCTTCAACCATGAGCATTTTTAGAACTCTCTTAAACACCTTTCACACTTTCAGTAGTTTATTTATTCTCTCCAATAAAAGTGTACAACAGTGTAAAAACATACATCACAGGAGAATGTCTGTCATTTTTGTCATTTTGTCTGAAACGTAATTAACATCTCCAGTGCCATGCCCACTATGTTTCAAATAATTTATTGTGTTTAATAGCATGGTTGGCATTTTAAATATTTCTGGAAAATAATCTCATGTGTTTTGCTCAGGCTAATTTAATTGCTAGTATTTTATACTTACTAAATATACACAATTATTTTCATGTGTTTTAAAAAATTTGACAAAATTACAGCTTAATAAAGCAATATCATACAAGCAAGAGTGCTGTATGTCCATATATCAGTGGCCCCTTGTGGTGCAGCTAATCAGATCTGTGCTGATATACAGACAAAACAGCACGAGTCTGATACTTTTTATACAATAGTATAAACTAACAAGATCTTACGGCACAGATCAGGCTCTGCTGTTGCTAGTTGAGAGATGCACCAATGCCTCTGTTAATAATTTGGAAATGTTACCTGGGAACTAGTAACAATGGCTTGGGCTGTTATTGGAGTAAAAATGACTTGAATGAGTGTGCATGTAAAAGAGAGAGTGAATGAGTGTGTGTGATTGCCATTTCCTTAATAACATATAGGGGTGTGTATTACATTTTTAAGATATAGTTTCAAATTTCATATCAAAATTCCATTAAATTTACTTGAGTAAACTTTAACAAAAGTGAATGAATAAAACTTACATTTGTAGTTTTCTCAGTTCAATATGGTGGAATTTTGTTAAGAAATTGAAATGCGTAAATCTTAGAAATAGACTAAAATATATAATTTTTTTTATGAATGCAAGCATGCCATAGAGCACAAAGTGTGATTAAACACAATGCAATAGTGGAAATCTAGTAGCTTCTACCCTGTTTTTGTTCAGTGATGCGACTCGTGACACATTTTGTTTTCCTGGACACCCCTGATCTATGCTCTTCACTGACAAATTTGTCTCCTTGGTAACCAAGTACACTAACTTTTGATAAAACATTGTTAGTGGCAAAATGTTGGTTGTGATGGAAATGACTCTGCAACTGAGGTTGTAGTTTGAGGAAATATGAATATAAAGGTTTTCACACAATAAATATTGAAATGATATTTGATTACCTCATTCTTTGTTAAGATTACCATATATTTAAAATGTAATAAATACAATTTTTATGATGGACTTTCACATTTTAACATTGAAAACAACAATTAACCCCTTAGACAACAAAAGGGCCCAAAGTTGAAGAAACACTCATGTATAGAATTGACGGTCAAACTGCAATAAATATCATCATATTTCTGTATGCGTTTTTGTTTCCTGAAAGTGACAGCTATCTGAAGGTCACTTTAATGACACCCTGGGGTGTAGATGATTAAAATGGTTTAATGTTGTATTCTTAATTTCATCTAAAGTGTCTTCTCTGTTTCTATTTATTAAGTGTGAGGTAACCACAAAGGAACAGAGATAACAACTATTCTTATTGCTGGTCAAAATCACTCTTTTGCTGAAAGTCTTACTGTGAATCATGTGGAAATTCAAAATCACTTTAGGTAATCTTACATACATTTGTGTTGTTTTTAGTATGAATTTTGTGTTTGACTAAATGCAAACAATAAGAGTACTAAAGATATTATAAAAATATATATAATAATTTATTTAAAAAAAGAA
This sequence comes from Xyrauchen texanus, assembly GCF_025860055.1. Taxonomy (NCBI): domain Eukaryota; kingdom Metazoa; phylum Chordata; class Actinopteri; order Cypriniformes; family Catostomidae; genus Xyrauchen; species Xyrauchen texanus. The sequence continues at coordinate 9,580,364 of NC_068299.1, read as the reverse complement.
AAAGAAAAGTTCTGGAATTCTCACCTTACTGTAACAGGCACTAAGCTGTCATTTGCCACATTTTGATAAGCCACCGAACTCAAAACTTGACTGGCACTGCAACCCAATCTGGCCACTGGTCTTCCATTCTGGAGGAACACATGGAGGAAGCGGTCTCCGAAATTCTGCTCCCGGGCTGAAAGGGCAGAGGGAATATAAAGAGATGAGGAAGGATTCACTTAGTATGAACTTATTATAATGAGATTTAGAGATGACCCGTTTCGTGTGTGGTCAGACACCCTGTCTCAATTATTTTGAATCACTGAAACGTTAGTTCTCATCTCGTACTAATATGAAGGATAAAAAAACAAAACAAAACAAATAAACCCGGCAATCAACATTTTTACTTGTGTTACATGTATAGGAGATTACATGCATTCAAACATTCAAAAATGAGCATGTACACATTATATATGAATATGAATAAGATTAGCCTGAAAAATTACATTTTATTCCTGCAACTTCACAACATCTCTGACTTCATCTCTGGCATTATACATTATCTCATTCTGATATAATTATGATCTTTAAATTAAGACATTCTTATTGTTTTGTTTGAATTTCTACTACATACAAAACAATACATTATATACATTGTGCACACAGTTCAAGGTGTCGCAACTAAATCTGATTTGATTGCCATTTCCTATCCAAGCTTAAAAATATTGTGCTTAGTTGAGTTTCTCCTTGTTGTGGCATATTTGGGAACACATCCAGTGGTTGCAGCTGCACTTGGCAACTGCTGCATCAACAACAGTTGTAGTTCCACTCCATCATTCTTATTATATGGGGGTGTGAAGAAATGACAAAGTACTCTTTACTGTCCCAGTGGCCTTGTTACCCTGTAATAATAATAATAATAATAACCTTTATTTTCTATAGCGCCTTTAAATGTACATCTCAAAGCGCTGTACAAAAACAATTAAAATAGCAAAGATACAACACACAAAAGAGACATAATACACAGTAAAATAAACATAAAAAACAACAAGCATAAAAGACAATAAATCAATTAAAAGCTAACCTAAAAAAATGAGTTTTAAGCTGAGATTTAAAAATTCCAAAAGATTTAGCTTGCCTGATCTCAATCGGTAGAGAGTTCCAAAGTTTTGGAGCTAATGAAGAAAAAGCCCTATCTCCCATTAATCTCAAACGGGTTGAGGGAACAGTTAAAAGACCAGTATCTGAAGAACGAAGATCACGTTTTGGAGTACATGGAGTTAAAAGCTCTGTCAAATATTGAGGTACCAAACCATGCAGTGCCTTGTAAGTAAGCATCAAAATTTTGAAATCCACCCTAAACCTAATGGGAAGCCAGTGCAAAGACTCCAAAACGGGAGAAATATGGTCTCGTATGTTAGTTCTTTTAAGGATTCTGGCAGCCGAATTTTGTAAAACCTGCATTCTGTTTAAGGTTACTTTTGACACGCCAGCTAACAAGGCATTACAGTAATCAATACGCGAAAACACAAAAGTGTTTATCAATCTCTCTGCAACAGTAAACGACAGCATTGGACGCAATCTGGCAATATTTCTAAGATGGAAAAATGAGATTTTAACAGTATTCAAAACATGTGGCTCAAACGTTAAATTGACATAAAAAATTACTCCTAAATTCCTAAATTCCTCAATTCCTCTGTACTGGGTCTAACAGAGTGAACGTCCTCCTGTCAGTACCTGTCACCCATTCTGTTCACTCTCCCTCTCCTCGGCTGATGAGTGAAGCCCAACAGGAGTTTGACATGGCACTCGGGGGAAGGTTTTGTTTAGAGCAGATGAGAGGCAGGTGTAACTCTGAGCATTCTCCTGCATTCTGATGCATGTCATAGGCTTGTCTTCTGATTAACTTCCTTTGATCTCTAGAGTTTTACTGTTTGTTTCTATTGGATTTGCGGCTGGTACATGTCATAGATTAAAGGTACAGCATCTTCTGCACACTAGTTGAGGGCTGATGTACTCCTGATTGTTAAGCTACACATGCAAAATATCATTGTACTTTGGGGAGTTTAAAGGTGAAGTGTGTCATTTCTGTGCCACTAGCGTCATCAAATGGAATTGCTAAAATATTAACGGTTTTCAGTCAGTTTTCCCCACATCTTCCACTGGTTAAAAAATAGATAGTCCCAACCTAAACTCACATTATTGGCTGAGCAAATGGAGCTCATTCATGAAACATGAGCAGAAAGAATTTTTGTGGAAATCAGTCGTAAAACTATTCTTATGTAAAATATTTTAAACTATATTGAAAGAGACAATTTCAGAAAGAATGGTTTTTATAAAGAATTTACACAGAAAATCATTCTGATTGCATATCATGAATGAGGCCCAATATTGCTGTATTGGGCTATTTGGCTCAAACCAAGAATTTGTTTTTCAATTGCACCACAGTTTTTACACTTTTCAGGTTAATCAACGCACAAATGGCTTACTTGTAGTTGCCTCTGCACATTAAAGGTGCTGTAAGTTATTTCAGACATTTTGTCATTTTCAAACCATAGAACTTTTACAAAGTGTGTTCGTAGCACATTATAAAAAGGTTACCTTCGTTAACATTAGTAAATGCACTGACAATGAACAATATATACAGTATCTCACAAAAGTGAGTACACCCCTCACATTTTTGTAAATATTTGATTATCTTTTCATGTGACAACACTGAAGAAATGACACTTTACTACAATGTAAAGTAGTGAGTGTACAGCTTGTGTAACTGTGTAAATTTGCTGTCCCCTCAAAATAACTCAACACACAGCCATTAATGTCTAAACCGCTGGCAACAAAAGTGAGTACACCCATTAGTAAAAATGTCAAAATTGGGCCCAATTAGCCACTTTCCGTCCCCGGTGTCATGTGACTCGTTAGTGTTACAAGGTCTCAGGTGTGAATGGGGAGCAGGTGTGTTAAATTTGGTGTCATGTGTCGTGTGTGGTGGAAACCAGGTGAGGAGTACAAAGACAAGTGTGTCTTGCCTACAGTCAAGCATGGTGGTGGAGTGTCATGGTCTGGGGCTGCATGAGTGCTGCCGGCACTGGGGAGCTACAGTTAATTGAGGGAACCATGAATGCCAACATGTACTGTGACATACTGAAGCAGAGCATGATCCCCTCCCTTCGGAGACTGGGCCACAGGCCAGTATTCCAGCATGATAACGACCCCAAACACACCTCCAAGACGACAACTGCCTCGCTAAAGAAGCTGAGGGTGAAGGTGATGGACTGGCCAAGCATGTCTCCAGACCTAAACCCTATTGAGCATCTGTGGGGCATCCTCAAATGGAAGGTGGAGGAGCACAAGGTCTCTAACTTCCACCAGCTCCGTGATGTCATCATGGAGGAGTGGAAGAGGACTCCAGTGGCAACCTGTGAAGCTCTGGTGAATTCCATGCCCAAGAGAGTTAAAGCAGTGCTGAAAAATAATGGTGGCCACACAAAATATTGACACTTTGTGCCAAATTTGGACATTTTCACTTAGGGGTGTACTCACTTTTGTTGCCAGAAGTTTTGTTTACAAAATTGTTTACGCAATTTACACTGTTATACAAGCTGTACACTCACTACTTTACATTGTAGCAAAGTGTCATTTCTTAAGTGTTGTCACATGAAAAGATATCATCAAATATTTACAAAAATGTGAGGGGTGTACTCACTTTTGTGAGATACTGTATATATTTACAGTATTTATTCATTTGAGTTTATATTGGTTAATAAAAATACAATTCTTCATTGTTAGTTCATGTTAGTTCATAGCGAATTAACAAATGTTAGCATATACAACTTTTTACTTTAAAAACATATTAGTATACTACTGTATGTTGTAATTAACATTAACCAAGATTAATAAATGCTGTAAAATGATTGTTTATTGTTTATTATTCTAAATAATGTTGTTGTTAAAAAAATTTAACCTTATTTTAAAGTGTTACCAGTGTAATATACACCTATTTCTGTGTTATCTGTCACAAAGTAAGGCAGTGCCACACAGTATTTTATGCATGGAATAAAATCAATCAATCAATAGAATACAGTACTACACTATTTTTTCCTCTGACATTATTAGTCACGTACCAGCAGTGTTTCCTTTATATTTCACAGAAATGTATGTTAAAATTATTCAGATAAAATTGACATTGATCAAAAGATATTTAGCCACAGAATAATAAAGAAGTTCCTAATAGCGTTCAGGCCAGGTTGGGAGAGCATTTTAATTAAATCAGTCATTTTCCTCCTCTAAAATTGATGAATCTGTCACAAGCCAAATGAGCGAGCTTACCCAAATGCTTTTTTCCTGTCTGTTTTTTTTTTTTATTTCATGAGGACCATGACAGGTAGAGACACAAGATAAACATGGTCAGACTGCCCATATCAGGTGATCTGCATATTATATGATAATCTGACATGGTGGAAGAAAAAAATATTTTCTAACTTGACATCAAAAGCAATCTCATTCAAAGATGACAGTCCATCCAACCCCTCTGCCTTTAGTGCCTACAATTTATAGACATGACTCATCTCGCTAAAAGGTTATTTAAATGTCAGGAGATTGCCAAGACTGCTGCTATTGATGTAATATGGACAGCATTTTATAAATTTGAACTGAGATTGGTAAAACTTCCAACATTTTTGACTGTAAATGGGCCACTCAATGGCTGCAGCTGTAAAATATTCTTATTGAAAAAGCAGTTGACAATCTCTTAAGCAAATGGCGATGATTTTACACCTGTAGTGATGCCTGATGAGCACAATATTCAGCAGGCACATGAACGCAGTCATGTCACACTGAACCAGCATTGGATATGTATGTGACCTGCTCTATCTGAAGCTTAGAGGTAGTATACTCACATCTACAAAAAAAGCAGGTGTACAGCTACAAGTTGAAGTTCATAGAAATTAGCAGAGATGCTAGTGTTCCTTTGTGAATGTTTTCTCTACATCCAGTGATAGTATACTCCACCCAATTTTTATCTCCTCCTATAAAAAACTGTATAACTTATCAGGGAAAAGAATATCAGTGTGTTTGACCTGACGAAGACCCAATTTGTGTCGAAATGCAGTCAATAAACGACTTTCTCTGAGTCACGCTGACCCAAAATCACAAACAATATTTTTTTTAATACTTACTCCTTTAATTATAATATAATGTTAATCAGACTCACTCAATTACAGGTAAAATCCCGAAATACTCATTCAATGGAGTTTTCCCCAGTCAAGGGAGCATATTGGTTTAGGACAGAGTAATTGAAGAGCATCATCCGGCAGGGTTAGCCAATTAGCTAATGGGATCAACCATCATAACTTGAAAATTCAACCCACAGCACATATCCTTGTCTGGCGTGATTGATTACACCAAGAGACATTTGCTATGCCATTAACATGACCTGCGTGATTACTGCATTATTGGGTAAAGAGGTAGTTGGTCTGGTGTTTTAATTTAGCGCTGAGGCTTACACTTCTATGCCTAGCCTCATAATTCAAGGAACCTTCAGTATATCTAATGTGCAGCTGGCAATGTTGTTGTCAATGGAAAGCCGATTATTCATTAATACACGTTGACCGAGTGTGAGTTTATCAAGTCAAACTTTCTGTATCGTTTGGAGGTGATTGCTGTTCAATAGACATGTGTGACCAGTGAATATGTCATGAATGGGATGTCACAGTTAATTACTTACCCCTCAAATCACACTGACATTATTATTCTAACAAAAACTCCATGTATGTATACAGCTGTTCACCTGAATCTTTGAGCAGGTAACCATAGAAACTAAGAATTTCTAAAGAATATTCGATTAGCACCGCTAATAGGTTTCCTCTATGTTCATGACATTTTTTAAGACCCATAATGGTTTCCATGGTAAATTTTAATAGACTACACCAGTCTACACCTGAAAAAAAAAGAAAACAAAATTAATAAATGCAGGGGCGGACTGGGAAGAGAAACTGACTCGGGTGAGGGTGGGGTGGGGCTGTCCTTTTCTGCATATCGCAGTGCCGTTTTGCGACCCTCTGCAGCCAGTCACGGCACATTCAGCATAATGCGGCAGCCTGTTTCAGCTTATCACCGCCCGTTCGGCCCCGTTTCGTGGCCGGCCCACCGGGAAAAGTCCTGGTTCTCCCTATGGCCACTCCGCCCCTGATTAAATGTATAGCAAATACTCATACAATGTAAGGTAAACCCTACTTGACATTAGCACATTTAGTTATTTAAAGGGTTTTGTTGCTTTTAGATCATGCCTATTAGCTTTAAAGCCATCTATATGCTAGTGTACTCTTAAAATTGACCAAATGAAATGAACAAAAATAAAAACAGTTACAGTCTTTCTCTTCTGGGAAAACAGACTAATCATCTTACACTAAGGGGCATATTAAAAATGTTATCCAGTAAAACGCTCTCTTGAATGAAAATTGCCCCCCTTATACTAAAACCAAAAGCCACCAACTAGTAAAAGAAAGTAGTAATTCATGATTGTGACGTTAACTTAAGGCAAGTGCTATCTTCGATATTTCCCCAACTTCATTTTATTCAATAGGAAACATGTCAAAACAGAAAAGGAAATGGTTTTTGTCAAGCCATTTCATGGGGTCTTTAAGAGCTGTGTTCTGCGGCAAGTTTCAGATACTCACTGTAGAGAATAGTACCATGAAGTGTCTTGCTCTTCATTGTCAAATACACAGTCCTGTTGTCCTCAGAGGATTTACTTGCAAAGTGACTATCTGACTGCAACAGGGACGTCAGAGGCGGCAACTCCAAGAAAGATCTACCGTCAAACCGAGGGAAAAACACTGATGTATCTGAAAAGGAAAAAAAAAAATACAAAATGTACAGTAGCCTACTTGAATCTAAAATCCACATAAGAAACATCTGTGTTTTTTTATATCATGGCAGAGTCGACAATTTAAAAGGATTGTTCACCCAAAAATAGAAATTCTGTCATCATTTACTTACCCTGATGTTGTTCCAAACCTGTATGTCTTTCTATCTTCCTTGAAACTCAAAAAGAGATGTAAGGCAATATTCTAGGGACTGGCAGCCTCAATCACCAGTCACTTTCTTTGTATGGACAAAATATGCAATGAACATAAATGGTGACAGCTGCTGTCATTCTGTCTAACATCTCCTTTTGTGTTTCATGGAAGAAAGAAAGTCATACCGGTTTGAAACAACATGAGGGTGAGTAAATTATGACAGAAGTTTCACTTTTAGGGAAACTAGCCCTTTAATTTCCATGAAATTTTGATTACAAGCTTTCCACATTGATATTTATTTGACACATAAAATCAAGATTTTATATAAATGTATAAAGGTAAAGTGTATATATTTCAGGTCCTGTAACCGGTCACTATTTTAAATCACATTTTGCTCTCACTAGTTTATTTTAAATGATCTTCCATTGTGACAAATTCATCTTTAAAAGTACAAGTATTCCATGTAGTCACTCAATTAACATGAGGCAATCAAAAGAGCATGCATAATAATGATAAAATGAGCTAAATTGTTTTTAACAATGATTTTATATGGAGTATACAGACGGATGTCACACCGCAGGACACGTCAATTTTACACATCAATAACTATGGTGTCATAAAAACTATGACAACGTAAACATGCTGTTTAAAATAGCGTTACTTTCCAAAAGCATTTCCTGTCAACCACCCATGTAATTGTTTTGGTCATCTTCAATGACTAAAATCCATAACCTGTATCTTATTGAACTCTGACTTGAATTTTGACCGTATATTGTGCAAGACCTCCAGCTGAATGCACAGTCAAGAGTGGTAACATCTGCCAGACTCTGATAAATAGCCTACAAGCAAAGGCAGGAGGATGCTGTCAGAACCTGTACTGGAGCAGTGTTATCTCCCAGAGGGTGACAGACGACAGTGACTTTAGGGGAAGAGGAAGGTGGGTGTTGTCTTCTGTGGTCAGGATGTCTCTGCAGCAGTAAGGATCTGTTAGCTTTTACACACAAGGCAATGTATGCAGTGTGACACTGTCAAGAGATACGTGACGATACTTCAACGGGGGCCGTTCACAGTGGATGTGTGTCACGGCGTTGCTCATACAGCGCTCTATATACAAGACATACAAGGTTGATTCAGCAATATGCATAGACCCTTCTCAGAGAGTCAGTGTAAAGCAATTTATGATATTTCAAGCCTGCGGCAATGAAAACTAAAATATACCTAATTGACACTTCGATAAGCTCCGCCCCCCTTGGTTATGGTTGCACGCTCTGACAAGCTCTGCAGAACTCCTCACTGGAATAAATGGGAGATCATCATGTCATGGATGGTAAGTTTTTTATAAACGGATGGACAATATTTTTATGTGGGATGGTATGAAGAGTGACAATGTAAAGCATATTTATCTCAAGTTTTTTGTAAAAGAAATGGTTACAGTAATTTGATTAAAAACTGTGGAGACTGTGAATCAGAATCAAGGCAAACTATTATTACAATCACTTGAAAATATATATATATTTTTTAATATTAATTACACATCTAATAACATTAGTGAACAGAGCTGTTTATAATGTCTCATAACACACACATTTTTATGCTGTGAACTGTTTATTTACTATCGCTTTTAGTATGACTTGAATCTAAACTGTCGCCCTCTGGCCGGCGCTACAGAGCACTAAGCGCCAGGACATCCAGGCAAAAGAACAGTTTTTACCCACAGGCCATTTTCCTCAAAACCAATGAAACTGCCCCATAGTGCAGAAATGTAAATACATATCTCATGTACATATGTAAATTCACATATTTAATTCAATAACTGTACACACCCATACCTTGCACATACATTACCACTTGCACATGTAAATTCTATTATATGTCCTAATATATATAAAGTATGTCTGTTTATACTCTTACCTTGTTTTATATTCTATGTTTCACTGTAATGATCTATGTGCACTTGCTTGTTTCTCCCATCACCGTAAAAAAAAAAAAAAATCCTTGTGTACGTGATTACAGGGACGGGATTAAGCCCTTATTACAGGGACAATCCCCCCGGAGCAACCTGAAGTTAAGTGCCTTGCTCAAGGACACAATGATGGTGGATGTGGGGATCGAACCAACGACCTTCTGATTAACAGATTACCAGTTATGTGCTTTAGACCACTACATTACTCCCATAGACTGTCATTGGAAAATAGTAGTGATGGGTCATTCATGAAAGATTCATTCATTTTGAATGAATCTTTTATGCGACTCAGAAGAATGAGTAGTCTCAGAGAGGGATTGGTTCATTTTTTGCCGCGCGTGTGCATTGCGCAACATCCGCTTGTTTGTTATGTTTAAACTGCATAGGAGCTGTACATGAAACAGAAATTATTAGTTCACCTTTCAACTCTTTTGGTCCGAGTCATTAACTAACATCCATATAGACTATGCATTGGTCACACAGGAAACAGACATGATTAGTTCACATCTCGAGTCTTCTCGTCCGAGTTGTTCGTTTTTCTGTCACGTGACTGCCGTATACGTTGGCTATCAAATGACAAAAGAACGAAAGACTTGGACAAGAAGATTCAATCCAGAGGTGAACTAATCATTTCTGTTTCTCATAATTTGTCCTAGGCTGCATTATAAATGTTTTATTATTGTGACTATAATCAAAGTTTGCGTGAATAGACGTGTTGGGGGGATTTGGCTATTGAAAATGTAACATTTTTATTTAATTCTGTTCAAATGAATGAAATGAATGAAATTACTTGAATAAAGATTTGTTCATTTTGCTGAACAAGACTCAAAGATCCATGTCAGTAAAATTATCCTCTTCCAATCACTAGAAAATAGCAAACGTGTGTCAGAGTAATGGTGGCAGGGCAACAGTTGCTAAGACAGGATTGGTCAGAAGCACTTTTAAGGTGGGGCTTAATTTTTAATGGGAATCACAACGAGGCTGTGTGGGATAGACGTACAGTCTCTTCAATGGGCTCTCCTAAAGTTTAAAGAGTATTTTGGATCGTTTTGCAGAAAAAACATTGATCAAATATCTGTCCAAGAGCATTCAGTATTCAAAGAACTCAAAGAAAATCAGATGTGATCTAGGAGCTTTATTATACTTTATACAGTTCTACATGCTCCCTTTTGCTTCACCCCAATTGTAGTTATTAGAGAAGCATTGTGCATGGGCACACCAATGTATAACAAATGTATAAAACTAAGCCCTTCATGTTTTGTCCAATCCAGCCATCAAACTAAAATTAGTTTGACACTCTTGCTTTAAGTGTTACAGTAAATAAAAATAACAAACAAAATTCATCCTCTTCACTCCCTACAGGCAATCTGATCTGGTTATTGTTGCAGGTACAGAGCTTTGGATAATGATCCATTATGATCAGTATGATAAAGTGTTCGGTATAACACTGTGTCCTCCTGCTTGTTACAGATGCTGGTTAGGCAAAGTGTTGACTGCTCACCATCCATCTTGAAAATAATGACAGCAAGAAACAGCATTTCCTTCCAAACTTCCAGCAGACAAATACATTGCCGATGACCCCTTTGAACTTATGGATTTGCATTTACATGACACGGAGTTCATTTTGTAATTAAACCACAGGTGCGCATCCAAATTCTTTTTAAAAAATGGAATTTTCGAGAGCTATTTTCTAATATAATTTTTCCTAATTTTTTTTATTATCTTCTCCCCTTTTTCTCCCAATTTGGAATTATCAATTTCCACTACTTAGTAGGTCCTCGTGGTGGCATGGTAACTCACCTTAATCCGGGTGGCGGAGGACAAGTCTCAGTTGCCTCCGCTTCTGAGACCGTCAATCCGCACGTGGAGGCTCATGCTACTCTCCACGATCCATGCGCAACTTACCACATGCCCCACTGAGAGCGAGAACCCCTAATCGCGACCACGAGGAGGTTACCATGTGACTCTACCCTCCCTATCAACCAGGCCAATTTGGTTGCTTGTTAGACCTGGCTGGAGTCACTCAGCACCCCCTGGATTCGAACTCATGACTCAGCGTCAACACACGCTGAGCTACCAAGGACCCCATTTCTCTGAATATTAAACATTTTTCTGATTACCCAGTGTGTTTTTCAGTATAACAGAACTATTAGGTTTAATTTCAGATTGCAAAGCAGTACTGTATTGACACTACTCAAACATTCTGGTATGTTTTCAACCCCTAACCTTAAGTATGACATTTCGCAATTATTTCAGCTTGAACAACTTAACATACAAACTCTTTTCAAACTTTGTTTAGTAGATAATTTCAGCCTTTAATGCTCCATCTATTTTTGTTTTTCATAAAATCTCTATTTTTAAGAAATATAAGAAAACATTTAAAAAATCTCCCATTGACTTACATTGATGGAATGATGTAAACGACCGTGACGATATCGTCATAATATTTGCATTCTAAACTGCATTTAGTTCATTTTCTTCATCAAAAATGTATTCCTTGCATATATTTAACTATCTATAGTCATATTTCCACTGCAAAGACTGTCAAGTTACAGTATGTGTTGATTGTTGTGCACGGCAGAAAGCCGTGTGAAGCACGAGTATTATGGCAATGCAAAGCAGCTCTGATGTGGCATTTCATTTATGCAGAACCAAAGCCTAAACTTGAGCTTTCCTAAAACTGCCAAAACCTAAACTTATGCTTTAGAAAATGGAAATCTAATTTGTTTGATGTGCTTGGATATATATATATATATATATATATATATATATATATATATATATATATATATATATATATATATATTCAAAAGACTTGTCTACATTCCTTAGACAGTATGAGTATGAATGCAATGTTTCTATAAAACTAAATAGCTCAATTTGCTATTTTCACTTCAGAAACAGGGCCTGTAATCAGAGATTTTAGGGATGGATGGTAAAGCTCTTTAGTGGAACCAGAAAAATTGTCACACTTGTGTACCATAATTAATCTATCCTGCTACCCCAGAGAATTTTACTCCTCCGTTCCCTGCACCAAGTTCCAACAATGACAATAATTGTTGTGCCAAGCGGCAAAGTCTTATTTGACTCAGACTACAGAACGAGAGGCTCCTCTGTCAAATCCCCAGACTTGTTATAATAATTCTCATTGAAAAACTTTGTCAGCAAGTAAACAGCCTTTGGACTCCACCCCATGAAGCACTCACTGCCATCACAGAATGAAGTTGGGGGCTCAGTAAATGGCCAAAGCAAATCAAGCATGTCCCAGTGCTCCACACAGGTTGGACTTCAGTCAGAGTGAAGGAGCCTTTCAAACGGATTCTCAATTCCTTTCACTCAGCAGAAAACATTGCACACTCTCCAGGCTGCTGTTTAAAGGGGAGTTTTACGAGGGTGATGAACCATGAGATAAGCACAGATACAGTCTTGATGGATAAACGAGGGAAAAGAAAAGAAAAGCACTGGCTGAAAGAGGCAACAATGCCTTATTCTTTTTGTTATCAGAGAGTAACTTTGATCCTTTAAACAGTAGACAATGCAGCTATTAGTGGTGAGAAAAGGGTAATTGATGTTTAGAAGGTTCTTTTGCATACATGCATATTTAATCAGGGCTCAACTATAAGGATTTTTTTCCTGCTGGCACACATTTTACTTAACCTGTCAACACAAAAAATAAAGATTACAAAAATATATAGGCCTATAATATACATTGTTGAAGAAACAAAATGTATGTGCCAGATAGAAAAATATCTGTGTTTTTTTTTTACAAAAAAGTGTAAATTCATAAACCCACTTTTGCTTGAAATCAAAGGCATACCAAGCTGATCACACAGGAAATTGACATGTTCCAAATGGTCATGTACCCTGAAATCGACCCCATTCTGCTGAATTACTGACAAGCGCCATTCACCATCTGACATTTTGGAATCAATTAAAACATGTTTACCTTTTCCTGTGGTGCTACTGATAGCACATTATCCAAGCAGCCTCAGACACATGGGTTCTGGTCCAATGGAAACCAGGAAGTAATCGCGTACACATCAGCAATGGTGCAAGCGATTCAGAGTTTGCATATTCACTCTTAAATGAAATATTTATAGTCCCCTGATGGTTATTTTTATGGTTTGGGGTTAGAAATGCATTTCTGTTCACAGTATTCTGTTGCACTTCTGTTGACTACACATAATTTACAACTAAATGTACAACTCACTTTTGGCACTAACTTGTGGAAATGTCACCTCAACAACACTTCCAGCTTTGGACACTAAGGTCAGTGGTTTGAATTTTGGTGAACACATTACAATTTCAGCATCAGAGCTTTCGACCTCCTGTCACGCAAATTCATTGTTATTTCAAACCCAATCGAAAAGAGCATTATAGCAATTGTGACAACCTTACAAGTTATGCAGCTAGATAAGGGGTCGGCAAACTATGGCAAACATGCCAGCATTGGCGTGCAGAGGGATAATCACCGGCAGCCTACATTCCGTGTTTCATTTGTTTCTTTTTGCTTACAGAACAACACCTGATGTAACAAGGAAAACACCACTATTAATCCTTGAGATTTCCAACCCAGCATACAGGTGCACCATCCTTAAACCATGGTCACATTCACAATTCCATTTAATGATTAAAAGAGAAAACATAAATACACATCGTTTTTAAAAATTTTTTTGAGTCTATTCAAAATATACATTAAAACTGGAAATAAAGTTTTAGGATTTTGCAGGTGCGATTCACCGAAAAGGGCTAAATAGTTGATCGCCTTGTGATGTGCGAATGGCTTGCACACGCAGTGCGAGTCTCATCACACTTTAATAGTGTTTAGATTCCCATTCAACTGATGAAAACACTGCGTGATCATGAGGAAGGATTACATCAAGATGTAGATTGGAATGCAGGTACGAAAAACTTAATATAAATAAAACAGTCTACTCCTCTGTTACTTGTGTGCTAGTGATTATATGATTACAATGAAATAGAAGAAATATTTAAGATTCCACACAATTTTTTGATCAGCAGTCAAATAAACATATTTGTGACATTAACTGTGTTAACTCATTTTGTACTAAAGGACAGGTTTTCTTTCATTAAAGCACTTTCACAAGATCTTCTTCTTTCGGCTGCTCCCATTAGGGGTCGCCACAGTGGACCATCCGTGATCTGTATATTTGACTTGGCACAGGTTTTATGCCAGATGCCCTTCCTGAAGCAACCCCAGTGGCTGGGGGACTCTCACTCATTTTCACATGATGCTCTGTGAAAATTCACATGCAGGATAATGATTAAATCATAATCATCGGGTTTTGCACAAAATTTTCACTCAAACTGTTATATATATATTATATATAAAAATCAAAATGTTTAAGTTTGCAATGCATAAAACACATGCATAGGATCAACAAATGAAGACATAGTGACTACCCAGCACTGGCCCTATAGGGCAAGTGACAGCCTATCAACTGACTGACCTGAAACTCTCTTAAACTGGCCCAAGGGGGGCCTAGGTAGCTCAGCAAGTAAAGACGTTGACTACCACACCTGGAGTCGCTAGTTCGAATCCAGGGAGTGCTGAGAGACTCCAGTTAAGCTTTCTAAGCAACTGATTGCCCCAGTTGCTAGGATGGGTAGAGTCACACTGGGTTAACCTTCTCGTGGTCGTTATAATGTGGTTCTCGCAATCGGTGGGGTGCATGATGAGTTGTGTGTGGATGTTGCAGAGAATAGCATGAGCCTCCACATGCACTAGGTCTCTGCGGTAACGTGCTCAACAAGCCATGTGATAAGATGTGTGGATTGACTGTCTCAGACACGGAGGCAACTGAGATTCGTCATCCGCCACCCAGATTGAGGCGAGTCACTGCGCCACCACAAGTACTTAGAGTGCATTTAGAATTGGGCATCCCAAATTTGGGAGAAAAGGGGAGAAAAAAAAACTGCCCTGAGAAGAGTATAGCTGAAAAGAGGCGGTTGCTCCAAACCACCATTGAAGATATATGGAGTCCCCTTTCCCTAAACGTAACAGTGAGTGGAAGTGACACCTCTGTTTTGGAGTTGGTGCAACCCCCTTTTGGAGTAACCCCGCCATCTTTTAGAGATTCCTCCCCCATTTGGAGGTCTCCGGCCTGCAGCTATACTTGACTGGCCCTGGCCCATCACAATTTTTTAGCCTGTTTATTGGTTTTATGGCTAGTTTATTGCACAGAAACATAGATGCAAACAGTAGCATCTTTCTGTGCCATGTGCACAACCTTACTTAATTATATAATACAGTGTCTACCTGATTATGTGGGGGGTGGGGGGCTACAAATGAGCCGGCTCTGAACATAGCAACCCCTTTGCTTTGCATAGTACCCAGAGGGACAAATAACATTTCAGTGGATTACTTAATTATCAGCACATTAGCACTTTGAGAACAAATGGCTGAAGAGTTGTGAAAAGGCTATAAGAGTGCAGAAGTGCTGAGTGAGTTGTTGAGAGAGGTCACAGTTTGCCTGCCTTCCCTTTTTATAGAAATGTACACACTCCTTGCCAAATGTTTTTCAATAAATACATGGAAAACAAACAACAACAACCCAGCAAACTTTTTAAGAAATATGATGGGTCTCTGCCAAAGGTCTGATCTTGAAAGTGATGTCATACTGCCTAAATACATTTATAAGCAGATGGACAGCTGTTAAAAAAACAGCCATACAGCATATGTGCAGTGCAGAGCAGAGCTCGTCCTTCCTTTAGGGACCTCTATGTCTAGATTATGCCCCCCCCCCCCCAAAAAAAGAAGCAAGCTGAGCAGTGTTATATAGAGGAAACCATATTGTATATATACTAATGCCCTGACACCAAACCTTGTCTGTATTATTACTCTTGAGTTGTAAGGCACATGCGCATCTGTAACTCCTAAAGGAGGCCACCGTCTGACCAAGCCGTGAGAAATGCTGAGAAGCAAACAAAGTATTTTCATCTTGACGACAACTTGCCTGTAGGTGCTTTGCTGATATCAATTTTTTTTACCATCTAAATTTAGATTTGTGACATTGTATATTTTGCTCCACATATTCTTGATTATAATGTAGAAATGTTTGTACAACACAAAATGTTAAATAGCTAGATCATTTATTTTATTTTATCTTAAGTATAAGAGGGAGGCCTTGATTCTAAGTGTGCTTATAGTGACCTAAAAAAGAGAGAATAAAATAAATAACAATCCCATCTAAAAATAAGAGACAACTATACAGTAAGTAAACCATTTGTACAGTGGACTGATTTCCCAAAAAGTATCAACACTGCAGTTTCATAAAAACAATGCTCTCTTTTTCTCAGCCAATGGCATGAGTTTGGATCGGGACATTAGTTTGTGTGACCATTGTATGATCGAGTGAATATTTTTTTTTTTTTGGACCGAACAATTAAGAAAAGCAGCCACAACTACTTCAATACTATTTAAAAAGCATCCCAGGGTGATACCTCAAGAAGTTGGTTTAGAAAATGTCAAGAGGAATATTTTCACTAAAACCTTGTCTGATTCCAACATAATTTTACTGGAATTTAGTGCCCCCCACTGGACATTTCACTGGGAAACTGCAGTCAAATGTGTAATGAAGCATGTAATTTCATTTTATATATTTAGATTTTTCATTAATACAAAAATAAATAGTAATATACAGCAATACTTAGTTTCTACATATATTTCATACTTCCGTGAACATTTTTGAGTGATAAAGCAAATTAACCACTGAATCAGTGTTTTTAACCAATTTACTTTGAAGTACTGTTTTTTTTTGCTCTTATGAGAGATGCTCTTATAACAACTCTGTCTGAATGCTCTCATACTCCTAAGTCGAGAGAAAAGTAAGGATTACTTTGGACATGCTCTTTTGGAAACATAATGGCCATATAAACAGCACATCAAAATAATTGTAACACTAGCACTAAACCTTAAATTTATATCACCAGCAAAATCATTGCAAATTGTCCACTCAGGCCACATGTACAATGCCACGTCCAAACTAATATGATTTCATTTGAAAACAGATTGATTGGGGCTGCTGTGGCTCAGGTGGCAGAGCAGGTTGGCCACAAATCGTAGGGTTGGTGGTTTAATTCCCGGCCCACATGACTCCACATGCAGAAGTGTCCTTGGGCAAGACACTGAACCCCAAGTTGGTCCCAATGTCAGGCTAGTGCCTTGCATGGCAGCTCTGCCATCATTCGTGTGTGTGTGTGAATGGATTAATGAATCCAACAATGAACAGTGTAAAGCGCTTTGAAAACTGTAAAGGTTAAAAAAGCGCTATATAATGCAAACCATTTACCATTGATTTCAACTAAGACATTCACTAAGACATTTGAAATGTAAGAGGATGAGTGTGGATGTTACCTTAAATGTGATTCCTGAGTTCGGAAATGTCCATATGATAAAGCAACACATACACTCACCTAAAGGATTATTAGGAACACCATACTAATACTGTGTTTGACCCCCTTTCGCCTTCAGAACTGCCTTAATTCTACGTGGCATTGATTCAACAAGGTGCTGAAAGCATTCTTTAGAAATGTTGGCCCATATTGATAGGATAGCATCTTGCAGTTGATGGAGATTTGTGGGGCACGAAGCTCCCGTTCCACCACATCCCAAAGATGCTCTATTGGGTTGAGATCTGGTGACTGTGGGGGCCATTTTAGTACAGTGAACTCATTGTCATGTTCAAGAAACCAATTTGAAATGATTCGAGCTTTGTGACATGGTGCATTATCCTGCTGGAAGTAGCCATCAGAGGATGGGTACATGGTGGCCATAAAAGGATGGACATGGTCAGAAACAATACTCAGGTAGGCTGTGGCATTTAAACGATGCCCAATTGGCACTAAGGGGCCTAAAGTGTGCCAAGAAAACATCCCCCACACCATTACACCACCACCACCAGCCTGCACAGTGGTAACAAGGCATGATGGATCCATGTTCTCATTCTGTTTACGCCAAATTCTGACTCTACCATCTGAATGTCTCAACAGAAATCGAGACTCATCAGACCAGGCAACATTTTTCCAGTCTTCAACTGTCCAATTTTGGTGAGCTCTTGCAAATTGTAGCCTCTTTTTCCTATTTGTAGTGGAGATGAGTGGTACCCGGTGGGGTCTTCTGCTGTTGTAGCCCATCCGCCTCAAGGTTGTGCGTGTTGTGGCTTCACAAATGCTTTGCTGCATACCTCGGTTGTAACGAGTGGTTATTTCAGGCAAAGTTGCTCTTCTATCAGCTTGAATCAGTCGGCCCATTCTCCTCTGACCTCTAGCATCAACAAGGCATTTTCGCCCACAGGACTGCCACATACTGGATGTTTTTCCCTTTTCACACCATTCTTTGTAAACCCTAGAAATGGTTGTGCGTGAAAATCCCAGTAACTGAGCAGATTGTGAAATACTCAGACCAGCCCGTCTGGCACCAACAACCATGCCACGCTCAAAATCACTTAAATCACCTTTCTTTCCCATTCAGACATTCAGTTTGGAGTTCAGGAGATTGTCTTGACCAGGACCACACCCCTAAATGCATTGAAGCAACTGCCATGTGATTAGTTGATTAGATTATTGCATTAATGACAAATTGAACAGGTGTTCCTAATAAAGACTTTAGGTGAGTGTATGTATGCTTCTGTCTGTGGTCCTTGTTCTAGTCTGGAGTCTATGGCACATGGATACACCACTATGGCTGCCTACATGTCATGCTGCCACCATTACTCAGGCTTTCTCATGTCACTACTTATAAAAACACTAGACCTCTATCTATTTTAAAGGAATTGCTACTAGGCTGGTTTATCATCTCTACGGACAGTTGTCCTTATCTTTGACATGGAACACTGAAGAGATTCAGTGTGACCCTATCGCTCCAATTCAATCAAGAAGTGATGGACACCCCCTCATCTTCCTCACCCTTTCACCCTTTTGGCTGTTTTGTCTTGGCATGTTTGCTGATGCTAGCTGGTCATCAAGCATAATAATTATGAGTGGACTAAATTAAAGTGACAAGCAAGTCAGTTTATCTAGAGCTGATAGCAATAACCTCTCACTGACCTGTGACCTGTGTTCAGGATCAAAATCAGAATGAGCTAGTATGCTTACACATACAAAAATAAAAAGCAAATAGAAAATATCAGTATATATATAGAAATACACAATAAGAGAATATATATATATATATATACTCACCTAGAACTTTATTAGGAACAGTATGGTCCTAAAAATAGTTCCCAATATGGTCTTCTACTGTCGTAGCCCATTCGCCTCAAGGTTCGATGTGTTTGCATTCTTAGATGCTATTCTGCACACTACAAATGTACAGAGTGGTTATCTGAGTTACTGTAGCCTTTCTGTCAGCTCAAACCTGTCTGGCCATTCTCCGTTGACCTTTTTCATCAACAATGTGTTTCTGTCCACAGAACTGCCGCTGACTGTATGTTTTTTGTTTTTGGCACCATTCTGAGTAAACTCTAGAGACTATAGTGTCTGTTGTGCATGAAAATCCAAGGAGATCAGCAGTTATACCAGTCAAACCAGCCTGTCTGGCACCAACAATCATGCCACCAATTTTCCCTATTGTGATGGTTGATGTGAACATTAACTGAAGCTCCTGACCCATATTTACATGATTTTATGCAGTGCATTGCTGCCACATGATTGGCTGATTAGATAATCAAATGAATAAGTAGGTGTACAGGTGTTCCTAATAAAGTTCTAGGTGAGTGTATATATATATATATATATATATTCTACAAATCTGTTACAGATAGTGCAAGGGAATGTAGTGCAAGGGAATGTAATGGCTGAAGAGGTAGGATATGATGTATAAATATAAATAGACATCTGTGTATTGCACATAATTGTTCAATGGGGCAGTTTTAACTGTTCATGAGATAGATAGCCTGAGGGAAAAACTGTTCTTGTGCCTGACGGTTCTGGTGCTCAGTGCTCTGTAGCGTTGGCCACAAGGCAACAGTTAAAAAAAGGTAGTGGGCTGGGTGAGTGATGTCCAGAGTGATTTTTCCAGCCCTTTCTGCACTCTGGAAGTTCTTGAAAGGAGGGCAGGGGGAAAATAATAATCCACTCAGCAGTCCGTACTGTCCTTTGTAGTCCTCTGATTTTGTAGCTGACCTAAACCAGACAGTTATTGAAGTGCAAAGGATAGACTCAATGACCGCTGAGTAGAACTGTATCACCAGCGCCTGTGGCAAGTTGAACTTACTCACCTGGCGAAGGAAGTAACACGTCTGCTGAGCCTTTTTCACAATATGGGTCTCCCACTTCAGGTCCTGTGAGATGGTAGAGCCCAGGAACCTGAATGACTCCACTGCAACCACAGTTATGTTCAGAATGGTGAGCAGGTCAATGTTGGGGTGTTCCTCCTAAAGTCCACTATCATCTCCAATGTTTTGAGCATGTTCAGCTCTAGGTTGTTTTGACTGCACCAGACAGCCAGCTGTTCAACATCCCTTCTGTATGCAGACTCATTGCCATCCTGGAGGGCACCAGTGCTGATTGTATAGGTTCTGGAGGTGAATTTCCCTTGTCTCACTAACTTCTAATCTGTCAGAAAGCTAGTGATCCACTGAAAGATAGAGGTGGGAACAGAGACTTGGTTTAATGTAGTCTGGAGAACAGCTGGAATGATGGTGTTGAAAGCTGAACTGAAGTCCACTAAAAGGATCCTTTTTATTTGTCCTTGGTCTGTCCAGATGTTGCAGGATATAATGCAATACCATGTTGACTGCATCATCCACAGACCTGTTTTCTTGATAAGAAAATTTAAAAGTATACAGAAAGGGTCCAGAGATGTCCTTCAGGTGGGCCAACACCAGTCTCTCAAATGACTTCATGACCAAAGACATCAGAGTGACAGGTCTGTAGTCATTGAGTCCTGTGATATGGGGTTTCTTTGGACAGGGATGATGTTGGTGCATTTGAAGCAGCAGGGAACTTCACACATCTGAGCTCCAGTGATCTGTTGAAGATCTGTGTGAAGATGGGGGCCAGTTGGTCAGCACAGAATTTTAGTCAAGTGGGTGAAACACTTTCTGGGCCCTGTGCTTTTCAAATCTACAGTAAAACACATTCAGGTTGTCAGCCAGTTGTTGATTCCTACAGTGTTGGGGGATGGTGTCTTGCTTATTAAGAAGCCACAGCTTTATCCTAGAGAATTGGTAATTACAGGCTGATTTCAAATCTACAATTTATGTCGATAATACTAGTAACGGTAGTGTCCTCCCAACTATACTCATTTCTACAGAGAAATGGAATATATGAACAATTTCAGTACAGAGCCTACACTTATCCGAGTTACAAATTACTTGCTCTTATCATCTGATCATGGCTGCATTTCTCTTCTAGTGCTTTAAGATCTTAGTGCTGCCTTTGACATGATAGATCACAACATTCTCTTGAATAGGCTGGAGAATTAGGTTTGCATTTGTGGACTTGCATTAGCATGGTTTAGGTCCTATTTATCAGACCGCTACGACTATGTATGTGTAAACGAGGAATTGTCAAATCAAACAAAAGTTGAGTATGGAGTGCCACAGGGATCAGTTTTAGGACCTCTGTTTTTCTCCTTATGCATCCTTCCCCTGGGAGACATGATCAGGAAGCATGAAATATGTTTCCACTGTTATGCCGACGATACCAACTTTATATTTGTTCTAAACCCAGTGAAAATTCACAAATCTGTAAATTAGCAGTGTATCAATGAAATCAAAGATTGGATAGCCAGAATTTCCTTCTATTCAATTCCGACAAAACAGAAGTACTAACAATTGGACCAAAAACCTCTAAAAATAAGCCGGTAAAATATAATTTGACTCTTGATGGATGTACTGTTACATCGTTTTCTTATGAAAAAGCTTGTGTGTTATATTTTATACAAAAAATTCTTCCACCTGAGAAATAGTGCTAAATTACGACACATGCTTTTTTTTTCTGATGCCAAAAAATTAATTCATGCATTCACAACCTCACGACTAGATTATTGTAATGCCTTACTGAGAGGATGTCAACCAAGTTCAATAAATAAACTTAAAATGGTTAAAAAAACAAAAAAGTTTTGAATGGTCTAGCTCCACAGAATTTAAGTGACCTTTTTATACTCTATATTCCGTCATGTTCATTAAGATCACAAAATTCTGGCTTGTTAATAATTCCAAGAATATCAAAATCCACAAAAGAAGGTAGATCCAATTCATTCTTGGCTCCTAAATTATGGAATAGTCTCCCAAACACTGTTCGGGATGCAGACACACTCACTCAGTCTAGACTAAAGACTCATCTATTTAGCCAGGCATACGCCTAAATAATCCTTCAACTCACAATTAGGCTGCTTTAGTTAGGTCTGCTGGAACCAGAAACATCCATATACTTCATATGCCACTGCCTGAACTTTGAATTTGGTATGGACCCCACCGAACCTCACCGAAATGACCTGCAGGTCAAACTGCAATTCCTCATTAATCTCTGCCTGCATCACCATTGTCTATTGATGGACTACACTCCTGAAATGGAATATATACACTATCATTTAATTGTTAACAAAAGCCTTCATCAGCCAACTAACAAAGGACAATGCATCTATGTAAACCTCTGCAGTTAATCCAGAATGGACTTCAAATACATAAATCATAAATCTTAAAGTTCATTAAAAATCTTTTCTTTTTCTTTTTAAAACACTGGACCTTAATGCTAACTTAATTTACAAATGTAAAATCATGACTTGCACTGCACACAAATAACTAATATTGGCCTTATATTCCAATATAAGAGCCTGGTTTCTCTTAATGTTATTTTTCTCCATTAACCAACATATTATGGAGTTTTGGTCCATCTTTTTACAGTCTTCACTACAGGTTTAGCTGATTTAAGTTTCTGTCTGTAGGTCGGAAGAAGATGAACCAGACAGTGATCAGAGTCCCAAATCTGCTCTAGGGACTGAGCGATATGCATCCTTTATTGTTGTATAGCAGTGATCCAATATACAGTGAGGAAAATAAGTATTTGAACACCCTGCTATTTTGCAAGTTCTCCCACTTAGAAATCATGGAGGGGTCTGAAATTGTCATCGTAGGTGCATGTCCACTGTGAGAGACATAATCTAAAAAACAAATCCAGAAATCACAATGTATGATTTTGTAACTATTTATTTGTATGATACAGCTGCAAATAAGTATTTGAACACCTGAGAAAATCAATGTTAATATTTGGTACAGTACCCTTTGTTTGCAATTACAGAGGTCAAACGTTTCCTGTAGTTTTTCACCAGGTTTGCACACACTGCAGGAGGGATTTTGGCCCACTCCTCCACACAGATCTTCTCTAGATCAGTCAGGTTTCTGGGCTGTCGCTGAGAAACACGGAGTTTGGCTCCCTCCAAAGATTCTCTATTGGGTTTAGGTCTGGAGACTGGCTAGGCCACGCCAGAACCTTGATATGCTTCTTACAGAGCCACTCCTTGGTTATCCTGGCTGTGTGCTTCGGGTCATTGTCATGTTGGAAGACCCAGCCTCGACCCATCTTCAATGCTCTAACTGAGGGAAGGAGGTTGTTCCCCAAAATCTCGCAATACATGGCCCCGGTCATCCTCTCCTTAATACAGTGCAGTCGCCCTGTCCCATGTGCAGAAAAACACCCCCAAAGCATGATGCTACCACCCCCATGCTTCACAGTAGGGATGGTGTTCTTGGGATGGTACTCATCATTCTTCTTCCTCCAAACACGGTTAGTGGAATTATGACCAAAAAGTTCTATTTTGGTCTCATCTGACCACATGACTTTCTCCCATGACTCCTCTGGATCATCCAAATGGTCATTGGCAAACTTAAGATGGGCCTTGACATGTGCTGGTTTAAGCAGGGGAACCTTCCGTACCATGCATGATTTCAAACCATGGCGTCTTAGTGTATTACCAACAGTAACCTTGGAAACGGTGGTCCCAGCTCTTTTCAGGTCATTGACCAGCTCCTCCCGTGTAGTTCTGGGTTGATTTCTCACCTTTCTTAGGATCATTGAGACCCCACGAGGTGAGATCTTGCATGGAGCCCCAGTCCGAGGGAGATTGACAGTCATGTTTAGCTTCTTCCATTTTCTAATGATTGCTCCAACAGTGGACCTTTTTTCACCAATCTGCTTGGCAATTTCCCGTAGCCCTTTCCAGCCTTGTGGAGGTGTACAATTTTGTCTCTAGTGTCTTTGGACAGCTCTTTGGTCTTGGCCATGTTAATAGTTGGATTCTTACTGATTGTATGGGGTGGACAGGTGTCTTTATGCAGCTAACGGCCTCAAACAGGTGCATCTAATTTAGGATAATAAATGGAGTGGAGGTGGACATTTTAAAGGCAGACTAACAGGTCTTTGAGGGTCAGAATTCTAGCTGATAGACAGGTGTTCAAATACTTATTTGCAGCTGTATCATACAAATAAATAGTTACAAAATCATACATTGTGATTTCTGGATTTTTTTTTTTAGATTATGTCTCTCACAGTGGACATGCACCTACGATGACAATTTCAGACCCCTCCATGATTTCCAAGTGGGATAACTTGCAAAATAGCAGGGTGTTCAAATACTTATTTTCCTCACTGTATTTCTGTTTCTGGTGGGGCCTGTAATGGGCTGTCTGTATTTTGGCAGTTCACAAATGCTCAAATGTAGGAACTGATTTTAGACTTTGCGTTGAGAATAGAGGTGCTTCTAAATTGTCTTAGCCCAATGACCTATTTCTCAGAAAAATAGAATATTGTGCTTTGCACCATTTCATTAACATAAAATACATCCACAGATAGTGCAACCACTCCCAACTTCACCCACTTTCACATTGCATTGGCACGGAAATTTCCTTAGAAAATTTGTCCAAATACGTTTCGGGGACACTATGTCCCTACCTCGGTCAAACTCATCTCTACACTAATGATCAAATATTAGTCCACAATTAGTAATCATAGAATGTGAAAGTACTGACAGTTTTATCTTATCAAGTTCAGAAATATCCTTTCACTTCTCCAACAAGAACTAAACTAACCTGTTCACAAACACATCACTCAATGTCTGGCACTGCACAAAAATAGAAATCTGAAAGCGGAATAAAGGATTTGTAATTAATTTGAAGCGAGGCATTTAACTGGCAGAGCATCTGAATGTTACATCAATAAAGACAGATGAACTTGTTGCTCAGCAAATTAGCTCTTTACCTGAGCATTGGCTTATTGACATGGGGCACAACATGGTGAGTCAGCAGGAGTTGGAGAAAAACACAATAAAAATCAAATTAGTACTGTGGAAGAGCACATTACTGTGAATACTGGAATACTGGATTCACATAAAAATTCTGTTTTCACAGACTGATTTTGATAAAAGCAAAGCCCATTGTCAGTTCAGAGTTGAGTAAATTGTTAAAGTGTGAAATATTCTGCTATGGCAGCAAAAAAAGTTGAATGTCAGTCAATATCAATGGGACTTTGTGTAAAAGACTCTCCCTTCAACAGAATTTAATATCATTCACATCTTATCCTGGCATGAGGCAGATGAGGTAAAATGAATCTGGAGAACACAACTGATAGGGTTTCATTTGTAGCAGAACTCAGAGGTGAGCAGATAGAAGGGTCTCTGACATAACAAGTTGCTCATATGGATCTTACTTTGTATCATGAATAATTTAAAGTGATTCCTGGCCCAAAAGCAAGGCAAGCTTGAAATTTTGCTTTAGAAAATGTACAGTGCGCATGCTTCTGTATTTTATTTTTTTTCAGGTGAAATGTTTGGCAGGAGATCATATTCCAATTTACCAGGCTGCTATTATGATATAAGAGGGAATCTATCATCCCAAAAGCTCTGTTGTAAACTTGACCTCTCAATAGGGAGAGGCTTTACCAGTTAAAGGATAAGGGAATTGAGCAGGGAATAAGGACGTCCATAATACCTGGTTATAGGCATGTTGCCCCAGAAGTAGCAATTTGAAATTTGCCATCTTTGGTAATTGGCACTTACTACTGATTTAAAAAAATAAAAAATATTTATTGACTAATAACTCTGGTGCTGTACGAAAATTACATCCTGACATAAGAAAACACAGAATGGCTGATGGCACCAGAAAAAAAAAATCTATACTCAAATATTACATCATTTCATGCTTTTATGAGCCAGTATAATGATTAATAAAATATTTGTGATTTATATATTGCTTAAAAATAAAAATGTATTAGAATACATAGCAACTTTTTAATGGCCATCAATGGAGAACAATGCTATTTATCCCCAGAATGGTGTAGTTATGGCATTTTCCAACCAAGATCACACAGGAAATTGACACGTTGCTTCCGAAAGTTCATGTACCCTGAAATCAGCCCTATTTTGTCAAATTACTGACAAGCATCTTCCCCCATTAGACATTTCTGCATCAGTTCAGATGTGAACATATTTCCCTCTAGTGCTACTGATAGCTTGTTGACCGGGCAACCTTCCAGATATCTGTTTCCAAGAAGTAATTGCGTTCAAATAAGTGATGGTGAGCACTATACAGAGGTTTTTCACTCTACAATTTTTACTTCACTAACGGTTAGGTTTAGGGTTAGGGTTTGAATTGACTGTAATTATATATTAATACCCAATGTGTCCGTCTCATATTTCACAAATCTTCTCGCAACAGACACAGAGTGGATCACGCAAGATTAAAGGGAAGGTAAGTGCACTGTGAAATAAAGAAAGTTTATGCAGCTGAGTTCGGCTTTCCGTGTCTTTATTCAAAAAATGTTGTATCTATTTGACCAATGTAAGTTGTTGTTGCCTTCTTCCCTGATTACGATGTATTATGTTAATATTGCTTTGTAGCTCCATAAAAAGTGTTCCTTCTCCATAAAACAGTTTAACTACAAATAGATCTTAGCTTAAATAAATGTGACTGGTGGCAGACATTGGCTGTCATTCTCTTTCTATATTGAATGTACAGAATAGGAAGTGATTTCAAACTGTTCTGAAGAGAACTAACCAGTTGATTACTGTCACCTGTGATTAGTCATGACACGCGGCAGCTGCAAAAACATCTATAAAAAAATATATACTTTGCAGCGTATGATGCAAACAGTCCGGCATTACAATAAGATTGAATTCTCATGAATGAGCTTCACAAGCGGAGGCGTCTCCGTTTAGCTGCTTGGCACCTCTTTCCCTATCCCAAGATGAATAGGGAACTCACAGTTACCACATCCTGTGTTACCACCTTTACATGCTACTAATAGACAGTTTTTCATTCTATGTCCCTGCTCGATTAAAACCTGGATCGTATCTGCCTGCACATGACATTTCATCTGTGATGCAATAAATCTTATATTTACATAATATGCAAATCTATTACGCTTATTTCCCATCTGTTTGTGTGTTTGCATTAAGTAATTTTGTTGCATCAGATGTTATGTTATCCTTTATTTATTTTGGATATCTATTATGCATGTAAGATATCTATAGATACCACATTATGTCTACATGAAACATATTCATATCTATAATGCATATCATGGAGGCCTTATGCATTTTTTATTATACGGTAAATGCAGCCACACATATACAGTAAGCAATCATCCTTGGTCCTAAATACATCTGTTACTCTAGTGCTCAAGTCTGTGCTTTCTAAATTAGGAATGTTCAGTAAAAACCTTTTTTTGGGATATTTTGGTAAACATTACGAACTGATCAAAATAATCAAATCAAATCGAATCATGACCAAATTTCAGATTTCACAATGCATCGTAATCACTAGGTAGAGAATCGTAATCGATTCATTGTCAGAGCGAATCGTTAAACCACTAGATTTTGGTAATCACAGACTTATTTCAGCAACTTTTGACCAACTGTAACCAAATTCACAGATAGTTTTACTTTTTAGTAACACACTAACAAGCTGGGCTGTGCCAGGGAGGGAAAGAGGAATGAAAAGTTTCACCTTTCTCACAGAGATGCCCAGTGAAGTGTAGAGGGCAGTCGCAGAAGAAAGACAAAGCCCCACTGGGCAGGGAGACTGACCGACACACTCCGCCATTGAAACAGGGAACCGGCTGGCAAACAAGTGATGGCTGGGTAGGTGGTGGAGTGGTGAGGTGAGAAGGATAATCTGTGGCGTTTACTGGTGGGTTGTGATGCCATGGAGACCTGAATAACATGTGAGCAAACGAGGTGGCACTGGTTACACGTTCTATTTTTGTCTTGTTCTTTTGTCTTTTCTTTTCAAATATCTAAACATCCTTTAAACAAGACACATTTACTTGTGACATAAGATATTATGTCTTGTTTTCAGAGAGATTTAATCAATTAAAATGGGGCTCATCTGTGTTTTGTGAGTATAATTACAAGACTAATTACAAGATATAGAGCCATATTCTTTCAATATGGACATGTGCCAGGAAGGTTATAAATTATGTTCTCACATTTAAAAGTGTGAAAGCATAAATTACATTTCAGAGCTAAGGTGAAAGGCAATATTTTTTGCGAATAGCTTGTTGGAAAGATCTAAGTCTCTATTTAATTCTCTTTGACACAACGCTATCATTATAGTTCAGAAAACTTGAAATAAAATACATGAGATGCCTTTTATGATACTTTTATGATGCTTTTATTGTCCTTTTGGGAGCTTAAAGGTATAGTTCATCCAAAATGATAATTCTCTCATCATCTTTTTTCTGCAGAACACAAACTAAGATGTTTTGAAGGATGTATGATTTGTGTATTTTTGCATACAATGCAAGTCAAAGGGCACCAATTTTTCAAGCATCAAAAAGGACAGATTACAAAGGTTAAATTCATGTCTTTTGAAGACATACAATCCATTTTGAGTGAGACACATGCACTGGGAGTGTAAGTGAGCTTCTCTCATGATGGTGCCAAAGAGACTGCAGATGTCAAGATTAATACTGAAAAAGGAGTTAAAATCTGGCATGGTTCTCACTCAAAACCAAGCATATCATATATCATTCAAATTCTTCGTTTGTATTCCGCAGAAGAAATAAATTCATATAAATTTGAGACGGCATAAGGGTGAGTAAATGATGAGAGAATAATAGTTTTTGTTGTGATATTGAACTATTTCTTTAAAAGTCTCTGGTCATTATATGCTTCTGTTGTATGCAATAAGCAGCATGAACATTATGCCTAATCCCTTTTGGAATTCCAGAAAAAAAAGTCAAGCAGTTTGGAACAACATGAGTATGCATAAATGATGACAGAATTCTTTAATCCAGGTGAACTATTCTTTTAATAAAAAAAGTTAAATTTATGTAAACATTCATCATGATACTCCTGTAAGACTATAGGGGCCAACATCTCTGACACAGGCTTAACCCCGTACAAGAAGTGATTTACTGTTGGACAAATAATAAAATGCACTATATCATGTTAAACAACCATAATATTCAGAACTAAACAAATAAAGCGTGATATAGTATGAGGCACGCCCAAAACAATGTTGTCATTCTAAACAGTCATGCTTATAATTCACTCACTTCACCAATCGTGGACACTAAATCAGAGCCCTAACAGCTCACAGAACAACCAGGAAATCTATGGGATATATCATTCCAATAGCCTTGACTAATGATTCTGTTGTAATCATGAGAAACTGCCATATAAGATGGCACAAATTGACACATTCAATTGGAAACACGTTCATCACCCTATTCCACTGCAATTCCAGACAGATGACAGAACAGTATAAATAATACAAATATGAAATGACAGAATGAAAATCTATTTCATGTAAATAAAAACATGCATCTGTGTGGTCACCAATATTATGCTGTGTTGATGATTCATTTCCTACCGCGTTTGTAAAACAGACCTAGACATTCTCTTCAATAAAACTCAAAATAGAGTCAGCATGAATGCTTGCATTTTTATTGGAACAATAAGACACAAACACTGGGGATCGTTCACTCAAAAATGAAAATTCTGGCGTCATTTACTCACCCTTATTGTTGTTCACCATATTACTTTCTTTCATCTGTGGAAGACAAAAGGAGATGTTAGACACAATGACAGTGTCAGTCACCATTCACTTTTATTGTATGGAAAAAAGTTGTAAGGGAATGGTGACTGAGGCTAACATTCTGCCTAAAATTTTGTGTTCCACGGAAGATAGAGTTATGACAGATTATTCATTTTTGGGTGAAGTATTCCTTTAAACTTCCCCAAAATCTGTCTCTTGATGAGCAATTTGCACACAGCACAGCACAGACCGTAGAGCCCCTGTGCACCCATGTGGTGCAGATTGTACAGATTGTGTGTTTGAGAGACTGCTGAGTGACACAATGTGGCAAAGAGCACATGCTTTAATAGCCATGAATGAAGAATGACAAACAAAATTAAAACAGGAAAAAAAATACACTTTTTTGTTGAAGAAACAAAGCGAAAGTGAATATAATATTGATGCCCCAGAACTGTATTAAATCCTGACGGAAAATCAGGTTCAGTTACCTGCAGTTGTCAACATTGTTCCTGGCAATGGCATTGGCCATGCTGAATCCTCTGAGCTTATTAATTTCGATTATTTCAATGCAGCCAGTATAGTTGTGGAAAGGCTCTGCTTCCTGAGGCAAAAGAGAACAACAAAGTCTCAACAGAAAAATATTTAGGCCTGAGGGTGAAAATGATATACATGTACAAAGCAGCTATTCTGAGAGAGGAAAGCACTATACAACAAAGTTGTTGCATTTAAAGCAATGGCTCACCAAAAATGGTTTACTTCACTTTATTTTCATTATTTACTCACCCTCAATGTCATTTCAAAACCAAAAGGAAAAGTAGATGGTAATTTATACTGTCAAACTCCCCAAAAAAACAAACACCTTTTAAAATTCATAGAAGTAGTTCATATGAAATGTGTGCTATATTTACAAATACCATAAAGCTATTAGATAGTTTTATTTGAGAAACACACCAGAACTTAAGCTGTTATTCAATGGTAATCTTCTTTACTATAGCTCTAGTGTTTCGCATAATTGATGTGAACATGTCTAAAGGAGCATTTATAAAAAATTTTAACACAAGCATAAATTTGATTTGTGAGCTTCAGCAGAGGGGAAGGTAGTCAGCAATGTTTTAAAATATTTTAAATATACAGTAGCACATAAGTTTTATTGACTACTTATAAAAAGCAGCTTTTGACATTCAGCCTAACATCTATTTTTATGTTTCATGGAAGAAAGAAAATAATATAGTCTTAGAACGACCAGAGGGTGAATATTGTAAATGATTAAACTGTTCCTTTAACATGCATGAATAGAACATACAAAAAAAAAGACAATTAGGTTTCTTTAAATGAAAAAGAAATGGCCTACACAACATTACCAAATGGTAATTGCTTTAACTGTAAAGATGATGATGAATTAAAAATATGTAGTGACCAATTGCACTAGGTGTAAATAGTACCTGCCAAACAGAAGGGGCTTTTCCCACTGCACGGTACAACTCGACTCAACTCGACTCTGCTCGCTTTTTTGGGGTTTTCCACTGTGGATAGTACCTGGTACCTGATACTTTTTTTAGTACCACCTCGATCGAGGTTAACTAAATGTGATGTCAAAATCCTGCAGATCACTGATTGGTCAGGGAGAATCGTCACTACCAGCGGCACTTGATTTCCGACATGCGACATCAACCCGCTTGTTTTAAAGTTAGCAACAGCGATATCAGTATCATTTGTTCAAGCAACTTTCGAATTGTGAAAAAATAAATGTCTTTTCGCAAAACCACGCTGTGGTCAGTAAACGAGGTGCAGACGATCCACTCGTTAGCAATGAGTGAAACGATAAAGGGCAATTTAACTGTTACACTTGTGTTAAATGACCATGCAACAACTGTTTTATGCAGCACAATGAGCTAGTAGCTAAAAGCTAGTGGTTGTGTTATTGTTTAGGAGCAAATATGACGTCTGGCCTATAATCCCACCCATGTTGAGGTAGCACTGCAATGGAAATACAAGCTCAGAAAAGTACATTCGAATCATAACGTGCAGTGGAAAAGTGCCAAGATTGGCTATTTGCAATCCAGAAATCTGGTGGAATTACAAAAAAAGAAGACAAACTGCACCCCTAGTGGTGCTGCAGTGTCGTGGGATGTAACTACGGAGTATATTTTTTCATGCGGATGACCCGGGTTCGATTCTGCCTTTTGTCCCACTTCATCCCTTCCTTTTTACTGTCTCCACTCTCAATAGTTCCTTTAATCCATCCATCCATCCATCGTCAACCGCTTATCCTGTGTACAGGGTCGCGGGGGGCTGGAGCCTATCCCAGCTAACGTTGGGCGAAAGGCGGGGGACACCCTGGACAGGTCGCCAGTCCATCTAGTTCCTTTAATATTACTTATAATAATAAAAAAGATTGTATATAATGGTTGACTTCCTCACAGTGATTTGGTTACTGTCAAGGTCGGAGAGTTGAGAGAAATTGTCAAGGTTTAATCTGGGTAAAATTTCCCATAGTTTTACTATATAATATTTGGTATGGTAATAATATGGACCTATGGTAATCCTATGGTTACTGTAGTAAAACCATAGTTAATTTTTGTAAAGGAAGGTTAGGGTTAGGTATAGGACTAGGGTTTGGTGTAGGGTTTTTGCAGGACTTTAAATAAACACAATACATATGTTTTTGTCATTCCACTATACTGGATGTTTGTATTTAATTTAATTATCTACCACTATATGCATCATGATGTAAATAGCATTTGACCCTATCTGCACTTCGTGCAAATATGCTTTTTTGCTTTTTACACTTAGTGCAAATAGACTCTGCCTTAAAAGACTCTGTCTTTCATCAGTAATTCTGTGAAAACAGGAAAATCATATGGATCAAAACGTTGTGGTCTAGACTAATACATCTTAACATCTCTTTTTCCTCTTGTTCAGTCTTTCAAGTGCCCATGACCTGCTACAAGCAGGCTGCAGGAGAAATGAAAAGTGTGCCTGCTAGATTCTCAGAGCTTTTCACTGTCAATATGGAGACCTTGACAGTTCTTTGAACACACATGATCCACTTTTTAGTAACCTGAAAAATCTTGGAAAATTCACATCCATTTCAATTTAAATTAAGTTTGTGGTGTATCTGCGGCAAGTGGTTGAGTCAATGTGTAACGTCAACAAGACAAAACAACAACCTTTGGGATCATTATTTAGTTGTGGGTTTATCAATATGGTTACCAAGTTTTTTGGCCAGTGAATTTCCATGATTTTCTATTACTTATTGTTTTGAACATGTTTTATTCTACACAAGCACTAAACAAAATCTAGCCTATGAAAACTACAAAGCTATACACTATGTTGCCAAAAGTGTCTGGTTGCTCCATTCTTATGGACAGTTTAGCTGTTATAGTAATTTATTTGAGGACAAGTCTTTATGCTACACCATACATTACATTCTAGAGAATCAACTCTGGTTTGTTGTGTCCAAATTAAATATGGCGACTCCAGCACAGTTTAGACTTCATGATATTTGATGCATGGTTGCCATATTTGATTTTGGTGCTGCAAACAGAAGTTAATCAATCATTTGCTTTGAGTGAAAAAGGATAAAGTGATGCTCTCAATTGCCATTAACTAGCTATAAGAAATTGTTTAAAAATCTAAACTGAATTAAAGTCTAGTGTTTATGAAATTGGATGGGAATATTTAACTTCATCTGTTAACTTTAGTTCTACTTCTATTATGAAATTAAAATTACAGTATATGTATTTTCTCTCATTATGTGTCCCTTTAAAAATAATTTCACACAGAATCTGCTCTTACCATATAAGGTGCATAACGTAGAGGAAGACCTCCTATGAAGAGATGCTTGGTCCTCTGTAAACTCAAAGGTAATGTGTAATTGCTCGGAATACTTCTGACAGTCCTAAAACCAGTAACAGTGACTTCAGCCACACATGGAGCAAGATGTTGTCTGGGGGAAAACAACGATAAAGAGCAAAAAAGTTGTGAAAAAAAGGTTTCAGTGTGATATATGGACACATGCTTGGTTTTTGAAGCTACAACCTCTATACCAAGTACTGGTATCATCTCTGTCTTGTTATAAACTACATTCAAGGTCATTGTTTTATGTATCTATTCACCTAGTGGCTGTAAATACACTAAATGAGATCCATAGATGGATTTTAAGGCAATTTAGTTCATATTAATGAGATGCATTTTCTTTGCCTTAGGAAAACACAATTATTTTTAGAGCTAAGCACCCCTAATGCTTGTTTATCTGTTATTATTTGCTGCTTTTTTAATATTCAGACCAATAACAGGTTATGCTGAATGACTCCTAATGACTGTGGCGTTTCCATGGATGCGTGAGATACAGGAAGGCACTCAAAGGGAAAAAGGGTCCACCTTGAATTCATTAGTCAGTAGGCATTTAAAATATCATGGTTTGCTTTTTAGCTCGAGAGCTAGAACTAACAATATACATGTGATTTACGGCCATGCCATGTGTGTAAATGGTTTTATCTCTTTACATTCATCAGCATATCAAAAAAATATATCTGATACAGCTATTCCAGATATCAGCATATCATACCATGCGTCTGATACAGCTTTTAAAAATACTTTGCAATAGAGTGCAACAATATCCTGCCACTTTAAACTGTAATTATTTTTCCCATATATTTTCTCCAAAGAGATTTCAAAGAAAAGGTCTGAGATGGCTCAAAACATTACAAATGTTGTTCGGAAGAATTGAAGCGTGAAAATCAGACTGTGTACTTACTGTGTAATTCTTTGGTGAGGAAACTAACTACAGTACTTATGCCATTAAGCATTCAGAATGATATAATTAAGTCAGAAAAAGCACATAATAAAAACACTGACTTATTAATCATTAATTATAAGTGTAAAAAATACGAAATATATTTAAATATATACTGAAAGTTGGTTGATAGCACATTGACAGACACGATTGCTGCTGCTTCTGTTTCCATGTCAACAGGGACTTCTCTGATTGGTGGATATCTCTTCAGGATAATAGGTAACGCAGTTCTTTACCGGAACTTTAGTAATTATGCACTTTTTTTCATTTAATAGAGCTGAGATCATGTTGGCTAATGTACTAAACAGAAAAATATATGTTTGCTTAACCTCGGATTCCTCATACCAAGTATGTATTGAAATGTTAATTTGTTATTGTTAAAAACTGTTACTTTTATGTTTTTATTTCTATTACTGTACATACTGTACACATATTTTATTGTCAGTGAAATACTAACTAAAATGGCAGGCTATTGTACTGACTGTCACAAGTTCAATAATCTGCCAGCCAAACAAAAAGTTTTGTTAGACTCGAGAGCATCTATCACCTGCTGCTCATCATTTCCTCTTTTCTTTCTTTTAATGAAATCACATGTTTCTTGGACAGCCTGTTCCACAAATGTACCCAAGTCTTGAGACTTTTCCAAAGCTTACTCTGCCCTTCCGAACAACAGGGGAGGAAAGATAATTACCTCAGTGTGGATTCTGGGCTAACTATGTGCAGCTGGAGAATTGGCCTAAAGATGCTCAGCATATAATGGCTGTACTCCCTCCCCCTCAAGAACTGATATCCCTCTAACCCTCTTCTGGGGTTCAGAGAAGGCAATCTGGACTGATTTGTTAAGCCTGTAAGTCGCAGGCATGGACTTTTCTGCTCTACTTCACACCTCAGGAGAACAGACCACCGGATCCCAAAAGTCTCCCCCCTTTGCATCAGCAAGAGATGTTAATTTAGAGGACATCTACCAGATGAGCCTGACATCTCGCCGGAGAGCCATCGGTCCTATTGAGTCCTTAAGAAGACAGTTCCCCAGGAAGACACACAGAGATGCAATTTTTACCTAGAAATGTCTTAAAAGCCTATCATACAGCACATAATGGTCCTTTTCACAGTTTTTGCTATGCATGAATAAAAAAGTTACGCTTAAAAGTGATGTAAGTAATTCCGGCACAATTAGCGTAATCAAATAGAATTACAAAAATAATGACTGTTTTCAAACAGGTTTCCAGAACACTGTATCTCTCATTGGCCGGACAAACAGAAAGTGCCAACCCAAATTCACACCATTTGGTTTAGCCAATGTTACAGTGTCAGTCTGGTGACACAAAAGAACAATGATGTTCTTTTGCAGATAAGTTTCAACAGATTATATTTTTGAACTTTGAAACCATACAACAGACTATTCTTTTTCCAATGGTGGATGAAATTAAATTGCTAATGATACAGTATGACCCCTTTAAGAGAGGGTTTTTCAACCCTGCTTTTCCCCTTTTTCAGTCGTTTTGACAACTCTCTTTCACATTAAGTCTTTTGATAGTTGGCACAAAAATAATGACTGATTTGTGCAGCTGGGGAATCTTCTTGGAAGCTTTTCAAAATCTGTATAAAACAAACATAAACAGGCTGATGCACTCAAGATTTGGCCGACTTTGGGACTCCGAATCTGATCAAGTCTTTCAATGACTCAATGACCATGCATTTCATTTCATGCTGAATCTCATGAAAAGAAACTACCCTAATGGGTCCATGAAATTGTGAACTGTGCTTCAAAACATCTTTCAATAATCTTTCAGCTTTCAGTTAAAATACAAATCTATGGTTATATTGCATCCATTACAGGGCTGAAGAAATGTAAGAGCTGGTTGGAAATATTCCCCATCTCATAACTTAATTATGCAATCTGTAAATATTATTTTAATAGAGTGCACACTTCAATCAGTGGTGCTTTCTCTGAGGGAAGGAATTAATTATTGGTTGAGAAAATAATTGAAAGCACAAAATTAAAGCAAAAAAAGTATAGATTAAAAAGTATTTAAGTATATAACTTTTTTTTTTAATTAACAGTCCAACAGCGATACCAGCGGATACAGTTTCAGAGGGAGCCAGTGTTGCTTTTGCCTCTTATGAGATCATTACGCACTCCTTGCGGTGCATTGCCACCTTGGCAATGGAATAATGCCACATTTTATGTTTACAGTTGGTCAAATTGGCCTGAATGGGTCAAAATGGTGTAAATGGTTGGAATAACCTCAGAGTAAACAACTAACCCACATGGACGTCATCACTTCCAGTCATGTTCGAAACTAAACGAATCAAGGTCAGCGACCACTATCGTAACAAATGCAAAATATGCTCATTATTGTGTTACTGTAGTTACAATTTTTGAAGTGATGACAATGTCAAAAAATGCATAAACGTGATGAGACTTTGACATTACTCGGGTTTAATAAATAGTATGAAATGACAACCAATAAAAAATATTATTGTACTTGTTGCTTGTTGATAGTGTAACCGTACGTTCACACCAGAGGCGGCGAGAGCGTCAAATCGACCGGAAGTCCTTCATTTTCAATGACAGCCAGCGTCTCTCAGCGGCGAGAAGCGGCGCGGCGAGTCTTGGGCGGCGTGGGCGTCAGATGGAAGTTCAAGTGCAGTCAACATAATGGTAATGAGCTGTGACGCGGTTCGGCGGCAACCTATTGGAATATAGAAGTGCTACACTCTAGCGAAGTCTAGAGAACACAACCATGTAAACTTTGGTTCCCACCAAACATTATTTCCGAAGATAAAATGGAGGAGAAACTAATTCTTGCCGTGGCGGGTTTCCCAGTAATATATGATATGTCCCTGTTTGCTTAGAGGGATATAAAACAACCAAGACCACTGTTATTATTACAAATGTATTTTATTTTGATAACAAACAACTATAATTTTAATTACTTTCTGCCATCGATCGATTTCTTATTTTCACATTTTAAAGAGTTCATGAGGATATACGCTACTTGTGATAGGTCGGCAAAAAGTAAATGGTCGACATGTCTGGATGTTTAAATTGCGGCCCCTTTAAATACAGTTCACAAAACAAAGCATTCTGAACAAACATTGCCGCTTATTTCAACTACGTCAGAGCGTCCACGAGGGTCCTTGAGCGTCGAAGGCAGGGCAGCCAGAGCGAATTTTGACGCTCTTGCCGCTTCTGGTGTGAACGTACAGTAAGGTAAATGGTGTTCCATTAAATGGAACGGAAACTTTTGACTAAAAAAAATCCCAAACTCAAATATGTGCCAATTTATTTCAATCCACAACACACCACTGACATCGATACACAAATTGATAGACTATTTTTAAACCTACTATCTGTTAAACTGTTTGGATGATGGAGGACACATTTTTTCTTACCTCAAAAACGTCACATACTCATTTCCATTAGACACCTGCTGTTCTGTATTTATGTGCTGAACTCCCTCCTTTTGGTTACAAGAAAAGTCATACTGGAGGGAAAAGGGAAAACATGTCACATTTCACATTTATTTATTTGGCAGACACTTTTATACAAAGTGGCTTACAGTGCATTCAATGTACACATTGCATCACTTTTTGTTCCCTAGGTATTGAACCAATAATCTTGTCATTGCTAGCGCCATGCTTTTCCAGTTGAGCTACAGGAACTATATGTATCAGTATTTTCCATGTCAATATTCAATATACAAGTCTTCACATTTAAAAAAAACTAAAAAGTTATATCTAGGTTTAAAAAAACAAACTTTTCATATGTACTCTTAGACTTTTTGGATCTGCATATGCACGTGCAGTTTTACCTTGAGTGTCCCTTTGTAAATGTAGAGTTTGATGAAAAAGACACCTCTGGGTACAGGGCCCTGATCCGAATAAAGCAGTGTTCCATCCCTGGCATTAGTCTGAAATCTTACTGTGACACTCAAAACAGCACCAATTTCAATGCCTGCAAACTCCAGAAAGGAATTCCCAGAATATTTCCCAAAGATAATATCTGCAAGAGGGAAATATAGAGTAAGCAGTTATACTTAGACAGCATGGCTTCACTCAAGTTGAAAATGTGATACTTCTATGGATGCGTGACAGTATACTGATCCAAAATTTGCATAGATATAAAAGAATTTGCTCATTATAGAGGTATGTAAACAAAATCAACATGTTTTCAATATTTAATACTATTCAATGTTATTTAATACAATACCATTTCATCTTGGGAGCAAGAATATGTAGCCTCATGCTACAGTGACTCATAATGAGAATGAGAACATCAGAGAACCTCTGTTGTTGTGTCACTTCAAAAAAGAGTGGGGAACTCCAGTAATATTATTAACAGTATTGTGGAAATAAAAAAACTATATGAGAACATATGAGTCACTTAGGATAGAGAGCTGCCTTTAATCTGAATACACTCTACAGAAAAACAGGGAAAATGAATTAAGTCTCAGATGGATGAGAAACTTTTGTGACAGTTATTTAGATGAGTTATTTTAATAACTAAACTTTTTTATTATTCAAAGATTCTTATGTCATTCTGTCACTACATCTCTGTTAAATCAACTTTAGCAGACATAAACAAACCTGGAGAATACATATGAGTGTCACATTATGCACACTAGAAACTATTTACACTCCCAAATGAATTCACAACATTGAGCCAATATTTTGCAATTAGGCCTATATTGTTAATTGATTTTAAAATAATATTGGGCTGCAAAGGATGTCAGAGCTCTCAAACACAACTGTGCAATGTATAAAAATGAAAAATTTATTATATAGCTTACTTTTGAGAAGAAAAAACAAGCATTAATAAGTATTATTTAATAGTATACACACTGCTTACACTATGCAATTTTTCAGTCTACATGGAATACATGCATGACCTACTTTTACCAAAATGTGAAGTTACAGCAAAGCACACAGCATGGGATACTTTATTCCACAATGTGATGCACTCAACTTTTCCTTTCATATACAGTGTAATGAGAAGCAATATCTTCCATAATTTTTTAACATAATTTTCATGACTTATTATTTAATTTGATTGCCTAAAATTCAAAATAAACCTATTTATTTCTCAGATAATAACTGGACGCCACTTGCTGAATGTAATAAGTTCATATGATGTCAAATTTAGCATGCTAACATTTAGCATGTGTTTATGGATAAGCTGAACTAGCTTTAGCAAAAGGCCACCTTTAGTTTAGTTTTTTGATAATGACCTTCCATTTGGTGTAATAAGAAGCAATATCTTTCATGATTTTTAACACCTCTTCCTTAACTTATCATTTACTTGGACTGCCTAAAATGCCTAAAATAAACACATTTATTTCCAAGATAATAACTGGACGCCACTTGCTGAAGGTAGTGAGGTCATAAGATGATAGTATACTAACATTTAAAATAATTATCATTGCATAATTATATTGTTTTACATACTATATTTTATAAAATATAAAGCAGTATACACTATGCAGAATGCTATAAGAATGCTGTAAGCAGCACAGCATTTCACAATTTCACATTTTTATCAGTACAAAAAATTGTAGCTTGTATAATTAGCACAAATAGATTCTTGAACATGTGCAATGTAACAAAGGACAGATCAGTAATGCATTTTTAAACATAAATATGCATCTATTAATAAGACCAATTTGTTTTTTGTATATTAGATATGGCAATGCTAGATGTATATTGAAGTGACCCAGTTTTGTACATTTAACATACAGTATATTTGATGAAAATAGCTATTTTAATCTGACTGCCAAAATAGCAGGTTTCCATCTAATTACTGCAAAGAATGGGAAGGAAAAGTTTAACGATTTTATCCTTTGATTAAAAAAGTTATTTATTTTTTATATAAAGACTAGAGTCATGCGCTGTACTTTCATTTTACTGTAAGAATAATTTGAAGGGCTGTGAAAACAGGTGAATGTAATATCCCCGACTTTCATGTTAAAGGCCTTTTATGATAATTGCACCTAGTACAGTAGCATCCTCTCCCACTGGAGAATGATCAAAGGTAGAGCACCAAAGCTATAAGTGACCATTACCTGCCAAGGCTTACAGTACAAGATGTAGAAGGCATTTTTTCTCCTCTGCTTTAATTGGAAGAGACTGAGGAAAAATGCAGAACGCATTTTAAATTGTATTAATCCTTTACTTGTGATCACGGCAACAGTCATTTATAAAAATGATGATTAAATGATGGAGAAGAGCATTACATCTGGGCATGTATTTGGATGTGCTTTATAGCCAAGTGCACTTTCTGCATTTAAAATAGCCGATTCTGTCTGTAGCGTCCTCAACAAACTGAACCAGCCTGGAAGATGGGAAATTGGGCCATGCATATTGCGTTCACCAGTACTTTTAAGCATGTTTGTGCGGTTTCTTGATTTGCATAACTCAAGTGAATCAGATGCTATAACACAAGGCAATGTGTGCAAATGAACAACACTATAAGTGGGCATAATTAATTCTTAGACAGTTTCCCCCTTAATGTTTCAAGTCGACAACATGTACAGTTACCTTTAATCATATTTACCATAAGCTCACAACCAGGATGTGTCTTTTTTTCTGATAAAAAAAGTAGAACCAAGTGCATCATCAATGAGAGAAGCTTGCTTTGGGATGGTCTAAGAAGATTTCTCTACTGCATAAACCTCTTTCTGTCAAGCCAGAGGCACCTCATCCCTGTACCATGATGGGTTTTAGCACAAATGAATACTGTATCCCACATAATATTTGCAGTATAACATGCTTTGCTGTGAATTGCAAGCCATAAACAGTACACTCACCAAGAGAGAGACTCCAAAGCGAGAGAGAGTGACTGTCTGAGAAACATTATACCAGCTTATTACATGCCTCATTTTAAGCCAAGAAATCCTTCTCTCTGTCATCCGTATCAGCCTGCAATTATGGGGCATTTTCAGAGAGACTTGCACCATCTTTGAGATCATTTAGGGTACTGATGCGGACAAACTTAAAAGAGCGCCTCTGACTTAAGCAATTTAGCCTGAGCATTAGCAGTGGTCTGGAGTTAATGCCCTTCATTCCAATGAAAGGTCTCTTCTCAGGGTATCATGCAATGAAACATACCCCATAATAAGGTCCTATCTTCCCAGTGGCATAGGAAAGATTTAAAAAGTGTGAATGTTTGGAGGCATGTAAAGACATAATATAAAGTTCTATAAACTTCAAAAATAACAATTCAAAGAAATGCTAATGGTAAAATCTAGCATTTAATACAATATTGACATATTTGTATCACTATTTGTTATACATGCACATTCTAGACCAGAATTTACCAAACTGGGGTTCGTTAGAGAACTGCAGGGGGTTCATTTGATAATAAAAAACTAGAAAGAACACAACTTAAAACAAGCATTATATGGTTAAAACATTCATTTAGGTTTATAGGCCAATGCTGCTTAACTGTCTCTCTCCCTGTGCTTTCAATCTCATGTAACCAAGGGTGAGAAAAAGGCACTTTATAATGCAAAAGTAAACTATGTAAAGTTTTTATACAAAGTTATGATGTAACTAACATACAGTAATTACTGGCAGAGACTTCTGCTGGTCTTACAACTGTCTTTATGCGGCCGACTACTATTTCCTAGCACGGCGGCTGAAACTCATAATATTTATGAATATAAATATCCTTGTGTGACCCCACATCCTTCTGCGTGGACTGTGTATTTTGTCTTCACCATGCGCTATGCATAATTTAAACTATTGACGCATCGAGCTATGTGACAAAACAACCTGTCGCCGATCTAAGAAGAGTTTCTCTATGGGAGAACATTTTTCACAAGTTCTTACTTGAAAACCTGTTGGAGTCAAAAGACTAGAGCAATTTAAAATGCCATTTATCCTATATTTACAGTGCATTATCACATTGAGACTAAATGGGTTTATCCAAATGATGAAAAATCTTGCTGTCGAAAGCTTTATATGGAGTTAGGATGAAAATAAGGTGCATTTTGAACTGTTCTGAGGCCAGTGTAAACAGACAGCAAAGGTTAAGTCATTCACTAAATAGGGAGCAAGGGCGAAAGCTAAGGAGAATCCTATAGCTTTCCTATGCTGCGAAGTGCTTTCCCTCCTAAAATCTGACCAAAAGTTCAGTTTCAGGCTGCAGATGATGTTTGCACCACTCAACATGTTTGGCAGACATGGGACAATGGTAATCAGTGCTTAGGTAATCAGAATTTACAATGTGTAATTTTGTTTTAACATGGTTGGCAGGGATTGGATGCTTTAGGATTTAACACGGTTGGCAGGGATTGGCCATTCCTTGTATCAGTTATTAATTATGCTAATTTATGTCTCGGTAAAATGCTTCAGCACTGGCTATCACTTGTTTGTTTGACAGTGCAAAGAGAGAAAATTGAGATTTTGTTGCCAAAGTAGAAAAAAACATTATTACATAAAAGTCAAATCAAGTCAAATCATTTTTATTTGTATAGTTTTATTTGTGCTTTTCCCAATACACATTATTCCAAAGCAGCTTTACAGAAAATCAGCTGTAATCTCGGTAACATCTCAAAAACATGAATAACCAACACTCCTGGAAACATAATAAAAAATGTGATTAAAAAAAATATCTGACCTTGTATAGCTTGGAATTATTACAAATTTTAGACTTTAGTCTCACTGTCCCAAAAATAGGACACACATTTTTAGGAAAACTATTTGCTCTAAATATGTTTTTGTTTTTTTCATGTTTATTCAGGGCTACTGGTTACAAATCAAAAAGGGAAATGGAAAATTCACACAGCAGTAATGCTAGGGTCTCAGGAGGCTAAAGTAACCTACTTTAAAAGCGCTAAACGATACATCATAGGCACAAAGTCAGTGGGCCATGATGTTTTGGTATTTTCGTGCAAGCATGCACTAAGTCTAGCTGTAAGTGGGTTTGGCCAAATTGTGAGCGCAAAGTGCTAATGGGCTGGGTCAAGTGCAATTTAATTATGATGTTCTTCTCCGGTTATTGCAGCATCAGCGTCCTATTATATAGTCCATTCCCTGTCA
This sequence comes from Xyrauchen texanus, assembly GCF_025860055.1. NCBI lineage: Eukaryota > Metazoa > Chordata > Actinopteri > Cypriniformes > Catostomidae > Xyrauchen > Xyrauchen texanus. The sequence goes on along the minus strand of NC_068299.1, from coordinate 9,536,561 downwards.
AGCACCAGCGATAAAAACAATGACAGAACATTCATAAGAAGTTGGTAGTGTAAATGGGCTGTATGCAATGAATCAGAAGAATAGAATTATTTGTACGTTGTCTTGTGTGTTAACAGCGTCCTTGTTGAGTGTAAAGCATATTTCTAGTGACACGCTCCTTTTATACACATGGAATATGTGGTTCTCGTTAGGATTTGGATCTTGGCTCCGGTAAATTATATAGAATGTAAGTATTATTAATCATATTTATCTGCTGACACAGAAATAATGGCTTGTATTAACAGTGATTTTATCAGCCTTCCAGGTCAGGATGTGGATCGAGAGATGTTTTTTTTTTTGTTGCATACACTTCACTTGCTTTAAAAGTTTTATTAATTTATTGAAATACGAAAACTTAAAACAAAAAGATTTCCAAATTAAAATAACATTTCAAATGGAACTAAAATATAATAAAAATTATGAAGCAATTAAGAAAAATCATATAAAACTACCACCCCAATTCCAAACATTTTACCCTCTCCAACGTCTTCCATCTGTTGGAGGTACTTAAAACTCATTCTACAACAACAAGTGAAAAAATACCAATACAAATTAGATCATAAATACAAATGTAAATATAAACATAATAATAACAACAACAACTGAAAAATAAACCAAACTATATAGATAGTTTAACACAAACTTTGGACATTACATTTTTTACCACCTGATGGTGGAATTTTTTAACTGAAAATGTAGGAACTGAATTGAGACAATGCAATGAAAACAGACGTGGTTCAAAAAAAGTCTTAGCGCAATGACCTATTCCAAAACACCCACATTGTGCATGCATACACCAAGAGTTAGCACAAACACTCCCACCCAGGGCCACTTGTGCTTTGTACTGGCACGAAAATTGTGCTTAGAATTAGCACTCTCTCGGACATTAGATAAGACGTTGTCAAGGCTTTTGCACGTTGTGCTGCGCCTAGCGCGGACATAAAAATAGAGCCCTTAATGATTCAATTATTATTAAAAATATTTTTTCTTAGAATTAACAGGGACATGATCCCATGTGCCTTGATATCACTCCAGTTTATAATGGTTGCCTCGCCCCTGGCTTTATTACTTCTGTGAAAAGTCATTTTAATCGCTGAAAATGTAAATTTTGGCTATATCATATCAATATAACAAATGTACATAAACAAATGGAATTACATATATTTGTAAAATAATAAGGGAAATTATATGTAGCACAGCTTCTGACTGAAATAGAAATAGTAATGGTGAATTAAATAGAATCAAATATATACAACAAGAACAATAAAGCTAATAAAAGGTTTGTTAAATTTAACAAGAATCAGAAAAAAGAAATGCAAAGATGTAAAATGTATTATTTACATTACTGATCGGGGGGTTCTTCAAATAAATAATTTAAGATAGGGGTTCAGCTGACAAAACTCTTTTGGGAACACCTGTTATGGATTATTGATACACACATTCCTAAAACTTCTTTATTTTACAAAATCATTTTGAGATCTCTATGATAAAATAATATTATATACTTTTATTTGTTGCTAAAAGTAAATATTAACAGTATGAGTGTGGCAGCGGGGGCGTGGTCAAGCGCCCGTCCGGGAGAGAAAAGCGGTAAGGGCGCTTACACCTGAGCTAGATTGCAGTAGCATGAGGAGAGCGGCATAAAAAGCACGAACATAAACACACATGACGGACATGCCCGTAATTCTCTCTCTCTCGAACCATCGTCACCGGCCGTCTTTATCCCTTGCGCGCCTCATCAGGCCGATTGGGGACCGGGCGCACGATATTCCGACCCGGCCCCGCCCCCGCCGCTCCACAATGAGTGATAGACATCTTTATAGTATCACACTTTGTGAAAATAAAATATTTGATCGTGCACATTTGTGATAAATGTAGTCAGCAAAGTATACATAGAGATACATTTGAAAAATGTAGGCCTAGCAAAGTATCAACATTTAGATATCCCATGACAATGTAAATCTCTTGATCAGGCGTGGTGGTGGCGTAGTGGGCTAAAGCACATAACTGTTAATCAGAAGTTCGCTGGTTTGATCCCCACGGCCACCACCATTGTGTCCTTGAGCAAGGCACTTAACTCCAGGTTGCTCCGGGGGGATTGTCCCTGTAATAATTGCACTGTAAGTCGCTATGGATAAAAGCGTCTGCCAAATGCATAAATGTAAATGTAAATGTAATGTTAAATAATGCATGGAGGGTTTATTGCCTCTTTGCACTGTGCATCTGCAAGTTTATATACAGTGAATGCAAGCTTTCATGTTTCATGTGACTGCACTTTCAGTATAGATTTAGTTTGGAATCAGGGATGGAACACCAGAAAAAGTGCCCAAAGGACACAAGGCTTAAAATAAATAAATAAATGGACCCACATCAGATAAAACCTTTTTTAATATTTGCTTGACTTAAAATCTTTATAATGCAGACATCTTTTGATGTCCCACTGAAGGTCTCTTTGGAACTTTGGCAATTAAGTTGCTTGCTGAAAAAAATAAACAGTAGGCTGTGCTAGGTCTTGCACTACATAACAGGACACACACACCTTAAATTGAGAACTGTGACCAAAAGAATGGAGAATTATTGAGAAAAGAGAAGATGTGATCTCCAATTAATGAGGATGAATGCAGGGCAACTATGTAGCATCTACCTTCTCCCTCCCCTGGTGTTTCAGGCAGGTTTCCCAGCACTGATGATTAGCCCTCTGAGACTGAGCCATTCATTAATTTCAGATGCTTGTTTGGACTGATTTAAGGCTTTCATGCAGTCCATGATTGCTGCCGGGAGGCAAACACTTGCCTCATTAGCAGTTAACTCCAGCTCCTTTTTGAAACCTGCATTTCAGCTGCTAGCTTCCCAATCCGTTCCCATTCCCTAAGTGTCCAATTTTGATGCTTGTGCAGAAGCCGTCCGCATTTGCATGATAACGCCAAAGGTGCCTCCTGGCATCCTCTTCTTGACGCAGTGAGAAACCCAATTGTTTTTAATGAGAAATCTTTGGTGGCCGTTATCAATCTTTATCAATTTATGTGCCAAACCTCAATGTTTTATAATACTTATAAATATATTAGTGTGATATTACATTATACAATAATTTATAATATTTTAGATGCCCTAACCCAACCCCATTTCTAAACCAATTATCAACCATATAAAACATGAAAGAGACTTAAGTTTAGCAAAAATTATTTGATATACATTAAACTATTGTACAGACATCTTTAAGCACCCAACCTCAAATTTAAGCCTAAACCTAACCAGTTCTCAACAATTTAAAAACGTAATCACATCTCAAAGACTGCAAGATCATGTAGATTTACACTCTACAATATCAGGAAGAAAAGACCCTTCCTCTCTGTACATGCCACACAACTGCTTGTTCAGTCACTTGTCATAACTAGACTGGACTACTGTAACTCTCTCATTGCAGGCCTCCCTGCATGTGCTATTAGACCTCTCCAAATGATCCAGAATGCAGCAGCACGTCTGGTCTTTAATGAACCTAAGAGAGCACGTTACACCACTCTTTGTCTCTCTCCACTGGCTGCCGGTTCATGCACATATTAAATTCAAGGCCCTGATGCTGGCATACAAAACAGTCACTGGGTCTGCTCCAGCATACCTAAAAACATTTATGCAGAGCTACGTTCCCACCAGAAGCCTGCGGTCGGCTAAGGAACGTCGCCTTGTCATACCAAAACAAAGAGGCACCAAAACACTTTCCCGGACTTTCAGTTTCATCATACCACGTTGGTGGAATGACCTTCCCAACTCAATCCGGGAAGATAACTCACTCTCTATCTTCAAAAAACGGCTAAATAAACACATCTTTTCCAAAAGCACTTAACCGGTCACAAAAAAAAATAAATACAAAAAAAATATATATTATTTACATTTCTTGTTGCAATTAAATCTGTTTTGTATACTATTCTGATGATAGTGAAACTTTGTAGTATGGCACTTTTCATACCACTGTCTCCTTAAGATGATTCGCTTATGTTTTCCTCTTTTGTAAGTCGCTATGGATAAAAGCGTCTGCCAAATGAATAAAGGTAAATGTAAATGTAACCAGATAAAGTAGTCACGATAATTAATTTTAAAAAATGCACTATAATATATATACACTATTCCAAACCATACAATTGCATTGTGTGAGTAGCAGAGTGAAACTAAAGGTTTTAATCTGTAAAAATATTCCCCCTCCGTTAAGGCATTGTCACTCTGATTCTACCAGCAAGTCTCATTCAAAAAATGAATATAATCGAACTTGAGCTCATCACAACCGGTCACAAGAAAAGAGCCAATGGTAAAATCGCTGAGATGCAGAGGTCAAATCCGTGTCATAACGCTTGAGGCGGCAATTTTTCAATGTGTTAGAACAAAACTGGCTGTGTTACGGTGGACGCCGAGTGACAGTAATCGGTGACTAAAAACGTACATTTGGGTTTGTTTTTTACATAAAATGATTGTAAGACTCGGAATACACCCAGAATGAAATGGGTTACTTCAGCAGTGCAGGATGTGTACAGAAAGATTAAATAGACTAATAAACAACAGATTAAATATTAACCACTGTGAATAAATGTTGCTGATTTAAATAAAATGAAAATAACTCCCCCAACATATGTCACAATGAGAAAATTGTACCCCATCGTATAATTAAACGATGCTAAAATTCTGATGCCATTCGCGTCAGTCAGTTGACATCAAAGGTTTCTAATTGAAAACGCACTTGCCAGTTGCGTTGGAAACTGAGGCCAGAGGGCACTTTTGGCATCTGTAGATTGACGTGCTGGGCTCTTGCACAAGCATCAGTTTTTGATGCTTTGGCAGTAAGAACATGTTGAGCTTCCATGTGGTCAGTAGGGACAGGTGATTGCGAGCTCATTGCGAGCTCTATGAAAGGCCAGTAAGACACTGATGGGAGGATGTGAGGAAATCTCTAACATAAAACTCAAATTGCAAAAAATAAGACTGCAAATTCTTTAAGAGCATTATTGCTCATGTTTTTAAAATGCTGACTCTGCTGGATCACTGCCAGTTGTGCTGATGAGTATTACATTATGGGATCTCTGTAAAGGGTAGAACATGTTAAGTGTGTGAGAAAAAGATCATAAATGTTTTCTTTCTTCTAATGACCATTTAAAATTATGCCCATACTGTTGTTATATCTATCAATAGTTAGCTAAAGTAATACTAAAATGATAATGTTATAAAACATCTCAAATCAAATAAAATCACTTTATTGTCACACAACCATATACACAAGTGCAACAGTGGGTGAAAGTCTTGTGTGCAGTTCCGAGCAACATAGCAGTCTTGACAGTGTCGAGACATATACCAATTTACAATAAACAACATATTTACACAACATAATAATAATATACAATGCACAGTAAACAATACACACAATATAGAATACACATACAAAAAAAAGTATATGAATGTACACAAAAATTAAAATAAAACATACAGTAGTTGTATTGTTGAAGAGAATATAATTTATAACAGTCCAGTGTGAGATAATAAGATTAATAAGTGCAGTGCTGATGTATATTGATCGTGAGAGATCAAGAGTTCAAAAGTCTGACTGCTTGGGGAAGAAGCTGTCACGCAGTCATCTGGTGTGGGTCCTGATGCTGGGTGGCTGGAGTCTCTGATGATCCTCTGAGCTTTTTTCACACACTGCCTGTTTTATAAGTCCTGGAGGGAGGGAAGCTCACCTCCGATGGTGTGTCTGGCAGTTCGCACCACCCTTTTCAGGGCTTTGCAGTTGTGGCGGTGCTATTGCCGTACCAGGCGGTGATGCAGCCAGTCAGGATGCTCTCTACATTGCAGGTGTAGAACCGTATTAGGATGTGGTGGTTCATTCCAAACTCCTCAGCGTCTCAGGAAGAAGAGGAACTGGTGAGCCTTCTTCACAACGGCCTCAGTGTGGACGGACCATGTGAGTTCCTCAGTGATGTGGACACCGAGGAACTTGAAGCTGCTGACTCTCTCCACTGGTGCTCCATTGATGGTGATGGGGCTGTGTTCTCTGTCTTTCCTCCTGAAGTCCACTTCAAGCTTTTTGGTATTACTGACGTTGAGGGAGAGGTTGTGCTCCTGACACCAGCGTGTCAGAGTGTGCACCTCCTCTCTGTAGGCTCTTTCATCATTGTCAGTGATCAGACATACCACCGTCGTATCGTCAGCAAACTTAATGATGGCATTGGAGCTATGTATTCCCTGTACACAGTCATGTGTGTACAGGGAATACAGGAGTGGGCTGAGAACACAGCCCTGTGGGGCTCCAGTGTTGAGGGTCATTGACGACATTCAGCTGCCCATTCTAACCACCTGAAGTCTGCCTGACAGGAAGTCCAGGATCCAACTGCACAGCGAGCTGTTTAAGCCCAGAGCCCGGAGTTTCACATCAAGCTTGGAGGGCACTATGGTGTTGATGCTGAGCTGTAGTCTACAAACAGCATTCTCACATATGTGTTCCTTTTTTCCAGGTGAGAGAGAGCAGTGTGTAGCGTAAGTGCAATGGCATCATCAGTTTAGCGGTTGTTGCGGTAGGCAAACTGCAATGGGTCAAGTGAGGTGGTCAGCACAGAGCAGATGTAATCTCTGATTAGCCTCTCAAAGCATTTGCTGATGAGGGGGGTCAGAGCAACAGGACGCCAGTCATTTAAGCAAGTGATTTTTGATTGCTTTGGTACAGGCAAAATGGTGGACATTTACATTTACATTTACATTTATGCATTTGGCAGACGCTTTTATCCAAAGCGACTTACAATGCAATTATTACAGGGACAATTCCCCTGGAGCAACCTGGAGTTAAGTGCCTTGCTCAAGGACACAATGGTGCTGGCCATGGGGTTAGAACCTGTGACCTTCATGTGGGCTTTAAAACGTCTCGCTCTGATGACACAGCCCGGAATGCCGTCTGGACCCGTGGCTTTATGGATGTTCACCCGTCGAAAGGATCGGGTTACATCCATAACAGAGACGGAGCGTGAACCAACCTCTGTAGCGTCAGCCGCGAGTGTGCTCTCTTCGCGAGGGTGGTGTTATTTCCCTCTAAACAAGCATAAAATGTATTTAGCTTATCTGGGAGAGATGCAGCGGTGTTCACGGCAGAGCTATTATTCCCTTTGTAGTCCGTGATGATGTTAATTTCCTGCCATTCTTCTAGAGTCAGTGGTGTTGTACTGTCCTTCAATCTTGTGCCTGTACTGGTGTTTGGCTGCTCTGATAGTTTTACAGAGGGCATAACTGGCTTGTTTAATTCCGCGTTCCCGGAATTAAAAGTGGAGGTCCACGCATTAAGTGCCGCGCGAACATCGCGGTTAACCCATGGTTTCTGGTTGGGGTAGATCCGTATTGTTTTGGTCGAAACATCGTCCTCTACACACTTCCTGATGAAACACGTTTATGCTCGTTTCGTAAACCTCGATGTCATAATCAGAGGCGGACCGGAACATCTCTCAGTCCACGTGATCAAAACAGTCTTGTAGCATAGAGTCTGATTGGTCCAACCAGCACTGGATCATTCTGAGGGTGGGTTCTTCCTGTTTCAGTTTCTGCCTGTAAGCGGGCAGAACGGAAGAGTGGTCTGATTTGCCAAATGGTGGGCGGGGGAGGGATTTGTAGCCATCCCGGAAAGGAGAATAGCAATGGTCCAAAACCCGGTCCCCTCGTGTGTTGAAGCTGATATGTTGGTGGTATTTTGGTGCGATTGTTTTCAGATTGGCTTTGTTAAAGTCCCCGGTCACAATGACCGTGGCCTCAGGGTGCACGGTTTCCTGCTCACTTATACTCCCATACAGTTCCCTGAGTTCCCGGTCTGTGTAGGCTTGTGGGGGGGATGTACACAGCTGTGATAATGACCGCTGTGAATTCCCTCGGTAGCCAGAATGGTCGACACAGAAGCATTAGAAATTCCATTAGCATTAGAATTGTTGATCATAAAACATACACCACCACCTCTGCTTTTACCTGAGAGGTCTTTCGCTTTGTCCACTCTGTGCATGGAGAACACCGCGGGTTCGATGGCTGAGTCTGGAATCTCCGCAGACATCCAAGTTTCTGTTAGGTAATGCAGGTAATGCAGCAGTCCCTCATCTCTCATTGGAAAGAGATCCGTGCTCTCTTTCAGAGCTTGTTGTCAAGAGATTGAACGTTTTCCAGTAGAATACTGGGTAGCGGGGGTCGATTTGCACGACATCTTACTCTGATGAGAACGCTGGCTCTTTTTCCCCTTTTCCTTCTGCATTTCCGCGGTAGTGCTGCCCAGACAAAGGGCTTCGCTGGCGTGTTTGTAAACAGCGGGTCGGCATTGAGGAATTTGAAGTCCGGTTTTCAGTGTGTAATTGCAGAACCAATGTTCAAAAGCGTTTGTCTGTCGTATACAATAAGGCAGACAACATCCAAGACAAAAAAACAAAAAACTGTAAACAAAACAAACAAAAAACTGCAGTGTTGTGTCGGAGCTCGGAATGCAGCAGCCATACTCGGCGCCATCTTGAGTCCTATCTGAAATAATATAAATGCCTAACTCAAAGTATTAAACTCTGATGTTTAAGGAATCGTGAATGCATTTTGGCAGCTGCATCTTTGACACTGAGCAAAACCACATTTGTTAGACACTCAAGAACCAATCAAAATGTGTCACGACTTTTTGCACTAAGGACGTGAGTGATACCTGAAATAATGTGGCTTGTTGAGGAGAGATGTGCTATTACTTTGCCATCACCTGATTTTAGGGTTCCCCCACCTCCAAAATCCCAATTTACCCCTGGTTACAGAAAACAATACTTGTACAGTCATAGATAAATAGTCTAAATTTCTCATTTCATTCATAAGTTAAATCAATTCTGAACACACGTTTACTTATCTAAATGGGGACATAACATAGACATGTAATGTAATGTAAATGTAATATTTATTGTTATATAAAGTTAATTAAAAATAGCTGTAAACTAACCTACACCCTAACCCTAAAAGAATAATTTGCAATAAAAATAAATAAATATATACAAATTAATTTATGTATGGATAATTTCATACAAGCAAAAAGAGGCCAACAAAAATTACGACAGACATGACATAAAACTCTCAGATTTATGAGAATCATAACTCATGCTAATGAGTTACAGATTGAGCAGATTGAAACCATGATGAATAATGCAAAACTAGTTATGCAAATAAATTAATGGTCATTTTACTTTATTGTCATTTGATTTATGCCTTGTCTGTGTACCACGTTATTCATCAGCTGTACTATATACATCTGAGTACAAGGCCCAGCCAAGCAGGTCTGTGGGCTTAGAACACTTAGAACATGTTTGCAAGAGGACAGACTTTCCGTATAATACTTAAGGATATCTTGACATCCTTTTGAATTATTTATTATGTGGCCAGCAAAATAACTAGTCTAACAGTTTATAAAAACTAGGGCATGACATTATTACGATGAAAAACTCTAAGCAACAAAAAAACTGTAAGCAATGTTTTTCATGGAAAAGTATGCAAAAAATTTTCCTACTCCCTTAAAGATATTAACAAAATAAGCATCATGAGATATCTCTTCGGTCTCTGTGACAGCTGTAGACTTTGCAAACAGCAAACAAAAATGTGTCTGTGAACCATGATCATTGATGCTTTTCACCTGTCAAAACTTTTGCTCGTTCTCATAGAGTTGTATTTGAAGTGGATCATTGAGGCTATGATTCATACTTTTTGTCAGTTGAGGGCGCTATTGTGCCACTTTTGAATTTGACAGCCACAGGAACAAACAATGCTGCTCTTTTGCACGGTTTTGGTCTCAAAATTATATTTGGAAGTGAGGGGGCGTAGCTAATTCAACAGCTCAGTCACATGAAAGCTTCAGATGCAAAATATTTTAAGTAATTTTTGACAGTATGTGGGGTAGTGGAAAACATACTGTATTTGTGCTCAATCACACCATTTCTATCTAACCGTATGACTTTTTTTCTTCTGTGGAACACACTAGGAGAAATTCTGAAAACAATTTCCACACATTTACAATGAATGGGAGGGCTGATGCTTTGAAACTTTAAAATGGATGTAAACGCAGCATAAAAGTATCATAAAAGTGGTCCATTAGACTTGTGCACTATATTTTAAGTTCATACAATAGCTTGTACTAGAAACAGGCCAACATTTTCAAATTCATTGCAAATGTATAGAAATCTTGTGAATCAATGGAAGAAAAATGTCACACAGGTTTGGCATGACATGTGTTTGAGTAAACGATGACAGAATTTTCATTTTTGGGTGAAATGTCCCTTTAACCACATGTGGATTTACACAAACACATACAGTGCATCCGGAAAGTATTCACAGCTCTTCACTTTTCCACATTTTGTTATGTTACAGCCTTATTCCAAAATGGATTATTCATTATTTTCCTCAAAATTCTACAAACAATACCCCATAATGACAACATTGAAGAAGTTTGTTTGAAATCTTTGCAGATTTACCATGACACTCAAAATGGAGCTCAGGTGCATCCTGTTTCCACTGATCATCCTTGAGATGTTTCTACAACTTCATTGGAGTCCACCTGTGGTAAATTCAGTTGATTGGACATGATTTGAAAAGGTACACACCTGTCTATATGAGGTCCCACAGTTAACATTGCATGTCAGAGCACAAACCAAGCCATGAAGTCGAAGGAATTGTCTGTAGACCTCCGAGACAGGATTGTATCGAGGCACAGATCTGGGGAAGGGTACAGAAAAAATTCTGCAGCATTGAAGGTCCCAATGAGCAGGGTGACCTCTGTCATCCATAAATGGAAGTTTGGAACCACCGGGACTCTTCCTAGGGCTGTCCACCTGGCCAAACTGAGCGATCAGGGGAGAAGGGCCTTAGTCACAGAGGACCTTCTGATTAACAACCCTGTGCTTTAGCCACTACGCCACCACCACTTAAAAGTGGTTTGAAGAGACATTTTAACTTTCAGTGTTATGTATCCCTATACTAGTTTGAAATGTTATGCATTTTTGAGTAGGTTTGAGAAGTTTAAAAGGTATGCCATGTGTAGCTTGAATACTTTCCCTACAAAAATTGAGAGTTCTGGTAAACTTGCAGCAAATTTCCCATTCATTAGCTGTCCACCTGGCCAAACTGAGCGATCGGGGGAGAAGGGCCTTAGTCACAGAGGTGACCAAGAACCCAATGGTCACTCTGACATTTACATTTATGCATTTGGCAGATGCTTTTATCCAAAGCAACTTACAGTGCTCTTACTACAGGGACAATCCCCCCAGAGCAACCTGGATTTAAGTGCCTTGCTCAAGGGCCCAACAGTGGCATCTTGGTGGTGCTGGGACTTGAACCCCGACCTTCTGGTCAGTAACCCTGAGCCTCAACCACCGAGCCACCACTGCCTCAGTAAAAGGTACATGACAGCACACCTGGAGTTTGCCAAAAGGCACCTGAAGGAATCTCAGACCATGAGAAACAAAATTCTCTGGTCTGATGAAACAAAGATTGAACTCTTTGGCCTGAATGACAAGCGTCATGTCTGGAGGAAGCCAGGCACCGCTCAACACCTGGCCAATACAATCCCTACAGCGAAGCACGGTGGTGGCAGCATCATACTGTAGGGATGTTTTTCGGTGGCAGGAACTGGGAGACTAGTCAGGATCGAGAAAAATATGAATGCAGCAATGTACAGAGACATCCTTGATGAAAACCTGCTCCAGAGCGCTCTGGACCTCAGATTGGTGTGAAAGTTCATCTTCCAACAGGACAACAACCCTAAGCACACAGCCAAGATAACAAAGGAGTGGCTACAGGACAACTTTGTGAATGTCCTTGAGTGGCCCAGCCAGAGCCCAGACTTGAACCCAATTGAACATCTCTAAAGAGATCTGAAAAGGGCTGTGCACCGATGCTCTCCATCCAACCTGATGGAGCTTGAGAGGTCCTGCAAAGAAGAAAATAGGTGTGCCAAGCTTGTAGCATTATACTCCAAAAGACTTGAGGCTGTAATTGGTGCCAAAGGTGCTTCAACAAAGTATTGAGCAAAGGCTTTGAATACTTATTTACATGATTTTTTTTTCGTTTTTCATTTTTAATACATTTGCAAAGATTTCAAACAAACTTCTTTCACATTGTCATTATGGGGTATTGTTTGTAGAATTGAGGAAAATAATGAATTTAATCAATTTTGGAATAAGGCTGTAACATAACAAAATGTGGAAAAAGTGAAGCACTGTGAATACTTTCCGGATGCACTGTATTTCACAAACCTGTCCAGATGTCATCCTGGACAGCCTCTTTTTTTCACTTGCAAATATGATGGAATTCTAGATAAACTACCATCTCTATCACAGTTTCATCGCATTACCAATGTGTTGAATCAACCATTTGTCCAGTCGTTGCATTTAGAGGGATGTGTCAAACCCACCGTGACTTTACTGCCATTGACAAGCTTTCAAAGAATTTCAAACTCATCTCTCTTTGGTTTCTCTCTGAAATAAATTCTATACCCAGTGTGCTGAACAGGCATAGGAGGCGGAGGAGAGGACAGCAAAGAAAGAGAGAAAGAGTAGAGGTATCATCCAAGTTCCTAGCTATATCTATTTATAGCTGCACCTAGGAGAGAAGATGTTTTCAGATTGCAACCTAGATAGATATATTGATGAGATTCTCTTGGTCTATCTGCAACAGTTACAGTACAAATTCCTTGTTCTAAAAAAATATCTTTTTACATTTCAAAATATGTGAAAATTTGAACATGTAAGTGGTGCTTGCCCGTACAAAAGTTACCGTCATGATGCGATGGTGTTGTGGCCGGTTGTCAGGGCATTGCTATGCAGTTGATAAGGTATTTGTGTGGTTTTAGTGCTTTGGTGGTTGCAAAGGTGTTTTGGGTGGTTGCTAGGCAGTTGCTTACTGGCCCAAATCAAATAAGCTCTATCCCAAGTCTCTGTGATATTTCGGACCCTAGAAATGGCTCAGATCCGAACAATAAGACTACTGAAATTTGTCATCCGTTTTTCTTCATCTGACAAAACTGTAAATCTGATCACTTAGAAGTTATAGCACACCACTCTTCAATAAGCCACATGATTAGTCTTTTCAAGTGCCACTAATAAAAACATTGTGTAGAGGCAATACTTTCTCAAGTTATTATTTTCTAAGACTAATGTTTGAGGATGTGTTCAGAAAGCAGTCTGACTGAGAGGCAATGAAATGAAAATTGGATCCGACATTAAAGTCTCTGTTTGCTCATTAAGGTCTAATATTCTGCTCTCATTTTTTCCTTGACAAATATTTTGACTTATCTGAATAAGTCATCAAATGAATCCGTAGCAGACCTCATTGTGTATTGGGAAGGAAAGGATGGATAATAATGAAACCGAAGGCAGCTGCCTTGCTGCCTTTTCAGTCAATGACTATATAAAAATGATTGTATGAAGGTTCCTCATAAAGGAATATTCTGGGTCAAGCTCAATTGACAGCATTTGTAGCATAATAAAAAAGCCAGAAATGTGAAGCTTATTATTTTAGAAAAGCACTTTAATTCTTTTTGTTAAACTTGTGTATATTTGAGCTGTAAAAATTGATAAATCATCGTTTTTACGGTTGTTATGTTGTAATGGCAGCAAAAAAGTTAAATTGGCTATAACTTTCTGCAGAAAATGTTAGAAACTAATATTATCACATTAAAATCATGTTAACACAAATATTGTTTTTGACTTGTGGCTATACTTCTGAAACAGTGAGCATTTGAACATTTATGGATTGCCCCATTCACTTCCATTGTAAGTGCTTCACTATAAAAAAAGGAAAATCGAAATGTATTTTTGTGATAATCAACTTTATGCCACAAATGCTGTCGACTGAGTTTACTTGTTTTGAACCCGGAATATTCCTTTAAAAGATACTACTTTCAAAAAGGCTTCCAAGACACCATTACGTCTCATAGAATGATCTAGAAGTAATTCAGCTGAGCTTTAGAGGGGGTTCTCTCCTTCTCCCCAAGTTGGAATGCCCAATTCCCAATGCCCTCTAAGTCCTCGTGGTGGCATAGTGACTCACCTCAATCTGGGTGGTGGAGGACGAATCTCAATTGCCTCTGCGTCTGAGACAGTCAATCCGCGCATTTTATCACGTAGCTTGTTGAGCGCGTTACTGCGGAGACCTTCTCCACAGCAGCCACGCACAACTCACCACGTCCCCCACCGAGTGCGAGAACCACATTATAGTGACCACGAGTAGGTTTACCCATGTGACTCTACCCACCCTAGCAACCTGGTCAATTGGTTGCTTAGGAAGCCTGATTTTAGCCACTCAGCATGCCCTGGATTCAAATTTGCGACTCATTTTTATTCTTTCCACCAACCCGCCAAATTGGTTTGTACTACAACGTGATCTCATGAGAATTTGTATGTACTCTTATGTAAAGTTTGGTTTGTAGCAAACTTACATTTTCTTACATTTGCATAGACACCGAAACGTACAATACTGACACATACTGACAGCATTTAAACCTCATCATTTTACGTATTAACACCTATAGAAATGTACAAATGTTTACATGTACTGTTGAATGGATTAATATTGAATCATTCATAGATTTTATCAGTTAATTACATTTAATTTATAATCAATGAGATTAGTTGAATGCCATCACATTTCTTTAATGCAGTTGACATTATAATATGACATTTGAATTGGTTCATTCAGTTCTGTGTGATTTCTGCTGCCCTATACAACGTTTTAAATGATTACATCACTTTAACCAAAACTAAACTTTAAAATGTTAAAATGAATAAAAACTCTGTATCATTGAGTTTTCAGAAAATTCCAAAAAATTTAAATAAACCAATAAAGCACCATATAACAAAAATAAAATTAATTTATAAATTTGTTAGCTATAATCAAAATCTTCAGATTGCTTTCGGTGAAGAACAGACCCAAAATTCAAGCCTTTTATTCAACAATCTCAGTCTCCATCCGCCCACTGTAACCATCAACCCATGTTGGTTTTGTTTTCAAAATTAAAATACTGACACCTCATGCATAAGGACCTGCGGTTTTATGGCAGTGATGTCGAATGCTCATTGGCTCTCAAGTGTCTCGTGACCGTTTGTGACATGCGTATTCTGCGACGTATATGTTTGAATGAGATGTAGCGCATCGGCAGAACATTTACAGCGATTAATCATTTTAATTCTACTCTCCACCTCACACAATGTTATTGTATGCCATCAGGGAGCACATTGGATGCAGCACATCGCTCTTTGGATTACTTTTGTACTGAATTTTTCAGAATAAATTATTGTGATTAGATTGATCTGCCTTTTACATGTATTATATGCTTAATAGGTTAGGTTTAGTAGTAGGTGTGGCATTAGCAGCTGTAAAAAATATATAAATTAATATATTGTAAAAATAATTATTGCTACTGTACATCAGGGACGGACTGGGAAGAGAAAGCGGCCCCAGATTTTACATAGAAACTGGCCCAAAAGTTCTTGAGTGGGGGTGGGGGTGGTGTCGCTGTCCTTTACTGCATGACGCGGAGGCCTATTTTATTTTGCAGACCGTTCGGCCCCATTTTCGGTCCCAGTCTGCCCCTGATGTACATTAAACTGCTTGTTACATGATTTAATAGTTTTTAAATGGGTTTATGTTTAGAGGTTGTGGTAGGGTTAAGCGATCAAATCTTTTTTATAAAACAGTAAAAATTTACAAATATATGTATAATAAATTTGTGTATTAAAATATAGTTGTAAAGGATTCATCAATATTTTACATTTCTAAAGCTGTAAATATGGAAACATTTTATGTTTTAGCTGCTTTCAGATGTCGTTATTGTATGTTTTAGTTTCTATCCAAACTTACAAACATGTACGTTTATAAATATTAACGTACAAATAGCTATGTATATAATAATGAGATCAGGTTGTGTACTAAGAAGACCAATGTGAAGTTGACTGTATACACATTTTTTGGATTTACTTATGTGAAACATAATAAATTATAAATGTATGAAAGAGAAATAAGCTAACAGAGGAACACAGTCATCAGCTTGTTTTGAATGTGTTGTCCATATAAAAAATATGCAATGCAGTCCCACACAAAATAAGTATTTGACATTCTATTAATTGAAATGAATACTTTTAATTAATAATGATTATAATATAATTAGAACATCAAGGGAAATAATTGATAATTAAATAATTAAAATAATTGTAATTGTATAATAATCATGCAACCCTAGCTGTGTATCTGCAAAGGGCCTATTCAATAAGTCAATGTCTGATGATGTATTCATTCAGCAGTTCTGAGTTTGGACTAGAGTAGCTTCCTTGAGTTTTATCTTCCCAAAAAATGGCCTCAATTCCACCCTGTCTGGACAATCGGAGAGCGATTACTCAGCTCGTGTACCTCTCGGGCACTTGAGCAAAACTCATGTGGACACCCAGGCAAAGCTGTAGCATTTGCCTTCCACATGGCAAACTAAATGATTTCTGTAAAGTGCATGTTTGGAAAATCAACTGCACTGCTCCCCAAGGGCACTGACTTACACACACTTTGTCATTCTCTGTGGTGGCAGAAGAAATTAGTGTAGATGGTATATTTAGAGTAAACATATATGCAGTCATATCCAGGCACATTTCTCTACCCTCTAGAGATCTAAATGCAGTTTCTTTGTTTACTGCATTTTTCAAACTGCAGAGAGTTTTAATTCCATTGTGTTATGCCCCCCGGGCCACCATATCTCCTAGCTTAAATGTCAAAATCATTCAAACAGTGTTTGCCAGAATCACATTTACCTTTATACCTGCCCTGTAACTAGCCTATTGATTTTGGGGTCACTCAGAATAGCCGAAATACTGTTATGTTGCAGTACAGCTTTCAAAGAGTAACTGTGCGAGTCCGCATTTTCTGTTATGTTTATTTAATTTGTTGAATGGAATCAATAAAACTGTTAATAATAATAATAATAATCATAAAAAAGATTAACTGTGCAACATAAACTGCAAGAATGGCATCTATTTCTCATTCTTTAACACTGTGAAATACATTATTTATAAAAAAAGAAAGATCATTTGAAAATAGCTAAAGGCAAGAATCTAAGTCCTAATCAGTTGAGAAAGTGAAAAGTCATGCTTTAGGGAAATCTAAGTGTTTTCATGGTTTTATAAGTCTAAAATAACTTGCATAGGCTTTGCTTCACTAAATTTCCTTCAATGATTTGACAAACTTAGCCTCCAGAATCCATTTATTAGTCTATTGTCTGGAAATATTTGCCAGCCTTGTTCAATTTCCTAAGTGATGTGGAAATTTAGTGCTCAAGTTCCACATTTTTGCATTTTATAGCACTGACATTTTAGCACTCTACGACATATTCATTGTTACAAATGGCCGATTTGTGTCATACTTAATAAACATCATAAACCATAACGCAGTTTAAGTCCCTAATTAGGCATCATTTTCAGTGAAATCTAATTGAGTTTGCTCAAACTACTGCTTCTTCAGAGAACATTAGTAGAACAAATGCAGAAAAGGCTATTTTTATCAGACAAACCACAGATGGTGAATGTTTATCTTCCCAAACTTTAGGGGTTCCCAGAAAATTTGGGAACATAGTGACACAAAATGTAGGTTATTTGGGTAATATTAATGGAACAAAATGAATAAAAATGTCAAGGACGGTTTGTTTGACATGATGTTTTGTTTAGTAATATATCTGAAATCATTAATTGTCATTGTGACATAATAGTGTCTGTTTTTCTTAACAAGTGTATCATTTCTGCATATTTAGATGTGATAAGAGAAAGTATTTTAGATTCTATTCAATTCTATTCTATTCTATTCTATTCTATTCTATTCTATTCATTAATCATTCATTCGCCTTCATGCTCATCCAAAACTGTTAGTTTGGAAAAATGTGAGAAAAAAATGGTGTTTGGCTTTATTGATATCAAACCTAGCATGGTATTTCTTCATGCACCAATTTTTAATATGTGAAAGCATGTTTGAGACAATTTGGAAGAAAAACAATTCTACCTGTTTTGAACGTTGATGATTTTGGGTGAACTATTCCTTTAAGACTTAAGGTGTTATTGGGCTGCTAAAATGTACAAAAGTATCTACAGTAAAATCCAAAAGCATGCACATTCGATTTTTTTTTCTACCAACCAGTTGGCTGCTCAGCATTCTGCAAGTTCTCCACAGGTGCTGCAGTGGGAGGTGACTCTGGGGTGGGGTGGATGGTTATCCATGGCACGACTGAGATGGGCGGAGAAGAGGGTGTAACGGTTTCCACAGGTACACAGCTGACATTGTTGATTCCATCGACACAGGAAAACGCATCAGGGCACGATCGAATCAAGCAGTCATCGTAATTATATTCGCAGTTCTTCCCCTGAGAAAAAATAAATAAAAATACAAATATTTGAGAAAAGAAGAGAGACTTTTCTCAGAACATTTAACTAAAATAAACCCTTTTCTCAGTGTGTTTGAAATGCCTGCTGAGATACAGGAAGATTTGAGCCTACATGCAACAATGTTGCATTACAATTATAAGAAGCTTTTGAAATCATTGTGAGAGTATGCAGCATTATGTGAGAAGGTACAAAGTTTGATGCAATATGCTGAAATAAACACAGTGTACACAACTGGGTAGAGGACATTAGAATTCAAGCAGGGTGCAAAACTCAAATCCAGCTGATTAAGGGTGTAAATGAGCTTAAGCCCAGCAGCAGGAGCAATTACTACCAAAGTCTTCAGCTATCACAGCACCAATATGCACTGCAGTGGTTTAAAGGGGTAGTACTCCCAAAAATAATAATTCTCTCATCATTTACTCACCCTCATGTCATCCCAAGATGTATATGACTTTCTTCTGCAGAACACAAATGAATATTTGTTGGTCCATACAATGCAAGTGAATGGTGACTAGAATGCAGAAGGTCAAAACAGCACATAAAGGCAGCATAAAATAGTTCATAAGACTCAAGTGGATAATCCATGTCTTCTGAAGTGATATAATATGTGTGGGTGAGAAACAGATCAATATTTAAGTCCTTTTTTAATGTAAATCTACACTTTCACTTATATTCAGCGACCTACTGGTAGGGACTGGTCAAAGGTGGCAATTTATAGTGAAAAAGGACTTAAATATTGATCTGTTTCTCATCCAAACCTATCATATCGCTTCAGAATACATGGATTAAAGGAATGTTCCGGGTTCAAAACAAGTTAAGCTCAATCGTCAGCATTTGTGGCATAATGTTGATTACTAAAAAAATGTATTTTGACTTACCCCTCCTATTTTACAATGGTAGTCAATGGGGGTCAATTTGTGAACATTAAAATATTAACTTTTTCAAAAGTATTGCAACAACACATAAACAATATGCATATAAACATGCTTTAAGTGTGATGAAATTGCTTGCAAACCTTTTCTGTGTAAAGTTATAGCCAATATTACAACTAGACGATGTAATGTCAACAAAGACTAAAACAACTGGAAATACAGCAATTTAAACAACTTTACAGCTCAAATAATACACAAGTATTAACAGAAGAATTATTGTAAGTGCTTTTATAAAAATGTAAGTGTCAAGTTTCTGCCTTTAAACCCTCCAGAAATGGGCCCCATTCGCTTCCATTGTAAGTGCCTCACTATAACCCAGATTTTTGCTTTTATTCAAGGAGGGGAAAGTCTAAATGAATTTTTGTGGTAATCAACATTATGCCACAGATGCTATCTATTGAGCTTAACTTTTATTGAACCCGGAACATTCCTTAAAACCACTGGACTCATCTGGATTACATTTATGCTGCCTTTAAGTGCTGTTTGGATCTTCTGAGCTCTGGTCACCATTCACTTGTATTGTGAGGAAGAACAGAGCTGAGATACTCTTCTAAAAATATACATTTGTGTTCTGCAAAAGGAAAAAAGTCATACACATCTGAGATTGCATGAGGATGAGTTAATGGTGAGAGAAATTTTGGGTGAACTATCCCTATAAGACTACACCAGAAGTATGGTGCAGCAAACATTCTCTGATTGGCTGTTTTATGAATGGGTAAATACATTTGGGCTGGTCCCCCAACATCAATGGCTGTCACAGAGACTGGTGTGATTTTCAGTAATGTCTGTTAATAGGGGCAATTTATGAAAGATATTTTCAAATACAACATCTTCAAAATCAGTTAGCACCTTGAATTAGTAAAATTATAAGATTTAATCTGACAATAAGAGTTTAGTTTAGTTTTTAGTGAATAATCTTGTCTACTGGCATTTGTAAATATTATAAAAATACAGTTCTGAAATATTATGCAAGTAACTTCACTGTTGAGAAGTACTTTGAGAAGCTGCTTTTGGGAATATTGCAGACACCCAATAAAATAAATAAACTAATACAAAAAAAAAATATGGACAAATATAGTACACATTTTGTTGTTTATAAGTGACATCTCTGCTTCACCACTCTTGAAAATCACCAAATGTCACTGTTGTGCTGGAGACCATCTTGAGGATGTTATTATATTAAAAGCCCATCGCAATATTGGAACAGAAACAAGTGGATGGCAAATTCTTGACAGGAGAAAGACAAACAGGATTGAGTCTCTCAAATCACCTCAGGGGAAGATGAAGAGTTCAGGGAGGAAGACGAGGGGGAGGGGATGGAAGGAGAGGGTGGGGGGGTGGACTCAGCAAGACTTACCACAAATCCAGGCCGACAGAAGCAGGTGTAGCCATGGCCTGGCTCATTCTGTATGCACATTCCCTGGTTGCACGGTTGCAGAAAACACTCATTAATGTCATCTTCACAGTGCAGGCCTGTCCAACCTGCCAGAAACAAGAAACCAGAGTGCCACAGTGAGCCCACCCGAGTACACCCCCCCCAACATCCAACTACCTCCAACTCCCCTCATATGGCTCTCCTTCTCTCCACCGTCTCTTTTCCTCCCTCATTTTCCTGTTCTGGGAAGCATCATTATCCACACCCACATGCATGTGTGAGGGAGGGCTGAATACATTTTAATACTTTATGAGGTTTGTGCCTGTTTCAGTAGCCTCCAAGAGCAAATTACTCCCAAAAGGAGCATAAGTGATTTTTGCATGGTCATATCAAGATGCACGAGGTCTAGCCCTTTCATCACCCTTTATTTCTCTTCTTCTTTAGACAAGAGATAGTCAAGAAGGTCACTTAAATAATGGGAACATTTTAATCTGACAATGTGGTCATGCATTGTCAGATTCATTTTTTTTCCGTTATTTAAGTGACCTTCTTGACTAAAGATATTTTCAGCATTCCCTATACAGATTTCCTAAACCTTTTAACAAATCCTTGACTTATAAAGTCATTCATGATTACTGAAAAATATTTAAAAAAATTGTTTACAGAGACTGCAATCAGAAAGAGCAATTTCTTGATGATTAAAGGTTGGGTTTGTAATGTTTGTGCAACTTAAGCTATCAAACAGAATCGTAAAACACTGTTTCCAACACTATTCCCAAACACATCCCCTCTCTTCCATTAGTTGGACAAAGAGATAGTCCCACCACCAACCTCACACCATGAGTTGAGCCGACATTGCTGTGCCAGGGTGATTGGGATGCTCAAACAAACTGAGCAATGTTTTGAAAGTATGAACTTTTCAGTGAAATCAACCTAAAAATGGGATCCTTATATCGTTTCATATTTATTTATTATATAAAAATTGCATCACCTTTAAATATTTTATATTTGAGCAGAAAAATACTGACAGCAGAAATTTAAAACAGATTAATTTCCAGTCCTGTAAATCCCCATTTTACATTTCTCAGTTATTTCCATGTTTTCCATGACTGTCAGAAGAACCCTGCCTATAAGCCTAAAGCATAAACCTATATGCCATAATGATTGTAACTCATACAAGAGTAAATGCGTATATAGACAATACAGTACATGCCATGAGAGATGAACTGGAATGGGATAAGGTGATCCTTTTTTTCTAAAGTGAAAGCCTCACCTGGTCGACAGTGACATTGGTAGCCGTTGATGAGGTCTTGGCAGATGGCACCGTTAAAGCACGGCTCTGAGCAGCATTCGTTCATTTCCACCTCACAGAAATCTCCAACAAAACCTGGCAGGCAACTGAATAAAAGCAGTACTCTTTTGAACATCATACAGTAAATCTGATTTTTTTTTTTCTCTAAAACATCTCTCAAAAGAATGGTGCGACTTTTTCTGCCACAGCCTTGAGTGCATCAAAAAAGCAAATATTCAAAAGGAAAAATGTAATTAATGATGGACATATGGTCAGCTATGCTTGTGAAAGCACTTGCACACAGATGGTGTGCAAACTGAGAAATGTTTCATTTACAGAGTTTTTGTTGGAATGTAGCGAATTCCAAATATCTCTTGGAATTTTTTTAAGATTGCTTCAATTATTTGATTGCACCTCAAAAACACAAGGAGGCAGTTCTGGAAAGATAGACATGGTTAGCATATGGTGATCTTACTCTGTATGAATCAGTGTTTTGTTGTCATGGTGATTACTCTACGAACACTGATAATTGCAAACATGTTCTTTTGTACACTTGAACTATTTGAGAGATGAAAGTATAAAAAACATTTAAATATTTTAAAGCAAATTTCAAAGAACATAAATGATTGATTGAATGAATCTATTTAACAATTGAGCTTATTCATATTTTTTTTATTAATATGAAACTAATGTACATTCATTTTAAAACAAGAAATTCTGTTAATGCACCAGCTAAGCTGCAAATAAAATATAAACTTGATATTTCAAGTAAGAAAAGTGTGACTAACATTGAAAGGGCTCAGCAATTAATGTTGCTGTTGGTTATTACAAAACAACAAAACTAAACAAAAATCTAAAGGAGTGAAAGAAACGGCACTTTTCAAAGTGCCCAAAGCGGAACTTAAAAGCAGTTGCTCACACTTACGTATAAATAAAAGTTCTTCAAAGGTTTATTGCAGCACTTTATGTTCAATAATTAACTTATTTTGATTTGGCTGTATGGTTATTTGGAGATGTTATAGGTTACCAATTTTACATTTCAGACTCTTAAATGGACAATTCATCCAAAAACTGGGCAGAACTTTAGGAGCTTACTGTCTCAGTCAACATTCACTTTCATTGACTGAGGCTAACTTAAGGCTAATGGATATCTACTTTTATATTCCACTGAAGCAAGAAAGTCATACAGGTTTGGAACTTGATAAGTAAATAATAGCGAAGTGAATCGATGAATTTTTTTTTCTATATTAATCGCTATAAGTCATGGTACCTGGTACATTAAACAAACAGTAATATAATCAGAAATATATTTTAATTTAAAAATTTTCTCAAAGAACTTGCATGATACTAGATTCCATTTGTTTTAATTATTTAAATGTACATGTTAAAAAGTAAATTTTTTTCTACAGATATACTGTAGTAAATTCGACAAATTTTTGGAGGTATACATTTTTGATACAAGTATATTAATACATGCTATAAAATCAGAGGGTGTGCTGTTATAAAAATGTAAAATCTGCTGGGTCTCTCTCACATGGTTTTGCTTTTGACAATGGTTCTGATGACAGTGACCTACAGTACATGTCCACTGGCACATGGTGAGCAAAGCTGAATAGGTAGTTTATAGTTTTATTTAGTTTTAGTAGGCCTATAGATCTGATATTACCCCACAAAATATCTGTAACACTTAAAAATAAGTTTGCATTTGTTAACATTAATAAACTACATTAGTTAACCCTTGTGTGATCTTCGGGACATTTTTGTCTTTCCGATCATTTTGGCTGTGTTAATGCCAACGGCATACATTATGCCAAAGGTGTGTATTTTGGGGGGAATTTTGATATAATACACTGTGTACACTAAATAGTTACACTTAGGACCTTAAGGACAAAAATGTCCCCATTGAAACCCATTAAAACTTCAATATTTGATCCCAGTGCCATTAAAGCATAAAATCATGAATTCCATGATATTATGCTTACATTCAGGAGCCCTGGTTTGAAGCCATATATGTATATTTTTAATATTTTCCTCATGTTTAACCTATGGAGCAAATATATGCTTTCATCCTATTTTCTGTTTGCTGTATTATAGAGCACTGCAGACCAATTGAATGATGCAGCTAAAATTGTGTGGGTGTGTTGGTATGGATGTCAAAGTGTGTTTTGTATTTGAAATTTGAAATGTGAAATGTGTGTGTGTGTAAAAACAACATTATGTAAACCAACGGGCATTTAAAGAGTTAAAACCCTGAAAATGAACAAATATTCAGGACTGATGTTAGTTAAAAAAGTCAGTGAAAGTGGAAAATAATTTAAATTTATAATGTTTTTATGGCAGTTTTTTGGCATGGACATTTTTGTCCTTGAGCTTTTTTAAATCTGACACTGCATTTCCCTTAACATTTAGTTTATGGGAAATAATTCATAAAATTTCCATAAAAAACAATAGTGGCGTTATATTAACAAACTGGCATTTAAAGGGCTAATATCCTGAAAATGAATGAATATTTGGTAGTCATGATCAGGACTGATGTTGGTTAAAAAATTAACTAATTGAAAGTAGAAAATAATTTTAATATAATACTATTATGGCAGTTTTTTTGACGAGGAATTTTTGTCCTCTAAGTACCTAAAAGTAACTTTTAATAATGCCTCTCTTCTCTTCATCCTCTCTTCTCATGGCTCTTGAGGCTCTTCGGCTCTCCGCTCTTCTGCCTGCACATGCTTTGTCTGGTCGCTCCGTTGATGGCCAGGTCCTCACCATGTGATGGTCCAAGGAAGCTCGGGACACACTCATCACTTTCTACGACCTCGCTTTAAAGCTAACCCCATAATTCATACAGACAAATTAATTAATTATCATTCATACAGAGATCCAAAACATCGATGGAACGAACTTTCGACTAAGAACCAAGCAACACAAAGAACGCAAGGAAACACCAAAGACATGCAAGTACATCTCCACGATTGTGCTCAAAGGGCTGGTGTATTAATTAAATATTTTGGGTAATCCGATAGCAAATCGATTTAGACTCAAAGAAGTAAAAATGGTTCTTTAGGTATTGTCAACAGACTCCATAAAGTAAATTTTCATTGTACTGAATATTTTATTTCACATTCTGTCACTCATTTTCACCAACCGGTCTCATGTATATATGTGTTAGATTAGATTTATGTTTAGAATAGTAATAAAGTTTGTCTGCGTTCCAAGACGATGTGACTGTGGTATATTTTGATAAATGATCTCATCCCTGTTTCTAAAAGATTTCACTTCAAAACTGTACCTAAATACGTGTGAAATTATTTTCATTAAGCCATGAGAATAATATCACTCCAATAAGTGAATTAATCATAATTCACTTATTAAAGCTAATTCCTTACAGTAGAAATTGTGAGCTGATACAACTAGACGTTGTATTACGATTTCAATGGTGGAGAATTTATTAAGACAAATAATCTAGTTGTTTTTCATTTATTTCATTTATAATAGTTGTCGAACGTGACTAATTCCCTTTAATGTCCTAATAAGTTACAATAAGGACAGTTTAATTTAGTCCAAGCTCACATATTTCGAGACCCTAATTTCCCTCCTAAATGTCGCATACCAAATATCCTTACATATAATGGTGTGAGAATGAAAATCAATTTAAAGATCACGTCACATTTCCTTCATTCCCTACAATGAGTAATTGTAGATTTATAAATTATTACTGACCAAGATAAATAAATACTATAAAAAAAGAATAATGAATAATAATTTTACAGCATTCAGCAGTTGCTAATGTTAATTTCAAAATATATAACTTTTAATAAAAAAGTCAGTAAAGGACAAATACGTCATATAACACGTAACTCTCGAGAGTGCTCTTTAATCAGCCATTCGTGGAGTAGTTGAGAATCCAAACGGCCACTTCCCTTAACGGGGCAAGGGCTGCCTCTGCGACCTTCGTGAAGATGCGAGGGGACCGGGACAAGCCGAAAGGGAGGACCTTGTACTGATACGCTCGACCGTCGAACCGTAGGATGGGTCTGCGTCGAGGTAAAATCGAGATGTGAAAGTATGTGTCCTTCAGGTCTACCGCACATGCTGTGACCTTAGTAGTACAGAGGACGAGGTCAGTTGTCGAGTGCAGCTCTTAAAGCACACCAGGATCTGAACAATCCTCATGCAGCTCTTACAAAGCCTTGGCCTGATGGACCTGTAAGAGGGCCATGGCGTGCAGGGTGGAGGTGGCCTGACCGGCAGAGCTGTAGGCTTTGTTTTCCAGAGATGACTTTGTCCTGCAGGCTTGGGAAGGGAGTGCCGGGCGAGGTCTGCAGCGATCACCTTATCTTCCTGGGGTATTGCGCCATAACGCTTGGCCGCCCCACACCCGAAGGCAGCAGCCTGGTCGAGTCCGACATCTCCAAGGCGCTCTCCGATGCAGCGATTAACATCTCATCTGGCTCGCGAGCTCCGAAAGAAATATTAGCCTGGCACTGAGGGGAGTTGCCGGTCTCATCCCAGAACTGGATGGGAGCAAATGAGCGTACCGGGGAGTGGGCAGTCCGTGGAGGATTACCCGGTGGAAATGTACCCATTGAAGCCCCTGAATTGCCTCAAGCATCAACCAGGGCGGCCTTTACCCGTAAGTAGAAGGACTGGCAGGGGGGACAGCTGAAGTGGCTTTCCCTCGAAAGAAGGAAAGCCACAACCTTAACATTGCCATGGTCATGTTCTCGCAATGAGAACATGAACCATCCATGAATGCTTCCTCAACATGATTTTAGCCCAGGCACGTGAGGCAATTTATCTTTTAAAGAGTTGTTGAAGTGCCCAGGGGCGTAGTCTGCAGTGGAGTGCAGAGTGGAGAGAAAGCCTCTGGAATGCACCATATATATCCAACAGCACACGCTTCTGAAGAGGTGAATGGAATAGTAGTAGTACTCAGCTTGCTGATATACAACCGCTCGGCTCCGAAGAAGAAATCTGAATGAATCTGCATTCCAGCTCCCTTTTATACCCATATGTCGGGGGGAGTGGCATGCAAATTCTACTTCACAATTCTCAGATTCGGCAGCATGTCCGTATCAATACACAACCAGACTCACCCCTTGCGGTTGAAGTCTACATTCTCCATGCTGTAAATCCGCTCCCGTATTTATTATGCCTGAGACACACGTCACGTGTAATGAAGAAGCATGCGCTGCTTCACACAATCAGTTTCTGTGCTAGAACCTGCAGCAAGAACTCCCAATTTTAGCCTCAAGATGTGGAAGAAAGCTTTAGCGAAGATTCAGTAAGTGGAAAATACAAATACAAATAATTCCGTATATATTTTCAATATATTGAAAAGTCAACACATAATCACATACATTTAAAGTGTTAAATTTCCCAGCCCTAGTAAATAATTACAAAATATATTTTTTTATACTTTATATTCTAAGATCAATATATTGGTTTCTGGTTCTTCAAAAATCTAGTACCGATAAAAAATCAAAAACTGATTCATGCTACAAATGTATGATCTCCATTTAAGATTCCACATTCAGCACATTCACATTCTCTAAATGAAAGGCATGTTTCCTTGTTTTTTGTCATTTTGAGGGAGCCATAATGGCTTTCAAATCAGCATATCACCACTCAATCTGTTCAGAGTCCTTTAACATTATGCAAAAAAGACGGCAGCTTATATGAAACTGATTGAGCTCCAATTTTTTGTCTTTAAAATATGTGCTTTTGTCCATTACCAAATGAGACAGGCTTTAATATAATTGGTCTACAAGTGATTTCAAATGAGAGTAAACACAAAATGGGACATGGGCGTTTGTTTTTCATTTGAGAAAATCAATCCAATGAGCCCTCATTTGGACAGACAATGCTTTCTCATTCCACAGCTGTCTGTCTGTCTGTTCATCTGTCCACCTGACATGATAAGAATTGCAAATAGCATTATTGCCCAGCTAATCAGAACGTCTGGAAAGTCACAGGAGTTTTTCCAGAATATTGTCTTAGGAAGAACAGATAATGAGATATGTTATGTGTTGGATGGGTCCTTTTATGCTAAATGAGTAATATGCCACAATGCAATTTTAGTCCTACAGCTGAACGATAATTTTGTAGCAGCTGCTGCATAATCATCCACTCAGGCAACCTTACAGACCTTTGGAGAGAAACAAGAGGAACCAAAATGTATCTGGATAAAGTAAATCCTGTCCACAGGCCCAAATTACAGTGACATGTGAAACAAAATCGTTAAACATTATAATGAAAAAGACAAGTTAATTCAAGATCTATGCAGCATGTTACTTACTACTAAATCTGTATTTAATTTTAACAGAAAAATTATATAAAAATGCAACAGTAAAAACCTGTTATTTGTTTGTTTGCAAGATATTTTATCATAGGGTAAAAAAATATAATCATATATAATATTTTATATAATTTAACATCAATACAAAAATATGTAATTTCAATGTAAAATACCACTAAATAAAAATTTTTGGAAGTAAAATTTTTAAATAGTATAATGTGAAAAGCATGAAAAAGCATTACTAATTTACAGTAAAAAAATCTATTTTTTATTTAGCAAGACAATGTACAATATTAAAATTGTATCACTATATTATTTAAATTTATGATGAAAACCTATAAATTATTTGGGAACACTTTAGTTTAGGGATCATAAATTAGACAGTAATTTATGACTAATATTTACACTTGTAATTGACTAGTTATGGACTTGTTTGGCATTATAAAGTATTTATTAAGCCTTTATTGGCTGATTTCTTATTATTGCTTTTTAGCCCATTTACAGTATATTTGCTTTTGTCATAACAATGAATCTCTTAGCTAAAAACAAAGCATATCAGTATGATGCAAAAAACACAACCTGTTCTCACTGCTGAGGCATTAAATACTACTGCTTGTGCAAGAGCATGTCAATCTACAGACGCCAAAAGAACCCCCTGGCATCTGTATCCGACGCACGCAGAGGGCAGTCTAAAATGGGGCATCACTACCAATATTTAGATAGTACTGTGTGCGTTTAACTGCAATATGCTTTATTCTACTTATAAATATATTAGTGTGTTTATATTACATGATCATGTTGATTATTTCTTGAATGAGGCTTTATGTTTAACAATGTTGATAATTGGTTAGGTTTAGGGATGGGGTTGGGTTGGGTACATTTTGTAACAATAATTAAAATTTGCATTACACCATTTTAAAAAAAAGCACCCGACCCCACCATTACGCCTAAACATACCCAATTCTCAAAAATATTAAAGACATAACAGTCAGATAAAAGTACAGTCACAATCATTTATTTAAAATAATTACTATACAAAAGCATTATAATTATTCCAAACCATACAATAGCATTGTGTGAGGCACAGAGTGAAACCATCCAATACTGCTCCCACATGCTGCCTTCGTGTGCTATCAGAATTTTCCTAATTACCACTTCTTAAGTTTTAATTACGAGTATGTCGTGTTCAAGTGCTTTGCTGTCAGAAAGAACAGGAAACATGGATGATGCAGGGATCATTCATACATATTTCTTAAGGAACTTTTATTTTGACACCATAATAAATATCACTCAGTTACTTTGCTGATTATAATGAAAATTTGGTTAAATACAAGCTATATTTATGGTGTTAAAATGTACAACATGCATAGAATGTTTGCTGATATACATAAATGAAAATGACCAAAATGGCAAGCGCTAGCAATTAGCTGTATTTAGAAAATGAACAAATCCTGTCATTCACTTCAGAAATTGTACACTCCTACACCCATGTAGAAAGTTTAGGACTCCTTCCATATTGGCAACTCGTGTATCATCTAGAATTCCGAGTTTCCCACTTGAACTTCTGACTTCGCTAGGTCATTCATGTGCTCTGAGTCCACTTGAAGGGCACACCTTATTCAAAAGATACATCTGAACTTGTGCTCATCCTATTCGGTCACAAGACGCGCAAGAGCCAATGGCGATCGACGTCACGCTGACGCCTTCTCCTAGCGGTTATTTTTTTATTTGTTACTAGAACAAGTCAAAAGCTGAATGTGTTAAGGCGGATGCCGGGGAACTGTGAAATAAAAATTTACATTTGGGTTTGTTCTTCACACAAAGATATCAGAATGAATGGAATACACAAAGAACTGAACAGGTCACTTCAGCAGAGCAGAATGTGTATAAAAAATAATGGATTAACCACAGTAAAATAATACATGCTGCTGATAAACATTACCTTTGTGAATAAACATGGCTGATTTCAAACATAATGAAAATCATACCCCAACATATAATATGATGCATTGGAAAATGTTGCCAAAGGATGCTTTTGCCATCCACCTATTGACGCGCTGCGCTCTTGCACAAGCGGCAGTATTTGATGCTTCAGGTGTGAGAAAGGGTTGAAATACATCCTTTATATGTTCTCAGTACTCTGTGTGAATGGGTGGCTTATAAGTATGAAATAGGCTACATGTAGAATACATATAGTATTTCAACAAAGCAGGGAAGGTTTGGGTTAAGTTCAGGGGAAGTGGTTGGTGTAAGGTGTTTGTGGGATACTAAATAAACACAATAAACATGTTGCTGTGATGCTCCTATACTGTATGGTAGTATTTAATCAGGGGTGCAAACAGCACCTATCACTGCATTATGTAAATATAACATTATGTTTTATGTTACATTTTACAGTATGTTGTTTAATTAATGTTTATTGTGTGATTTTAGTTCTGTGTTACCAGATGGTGTTTTGTCTTTGTTTGGGAAACAATGTATTACCAGGGTTGGGAGGGTTACTTTTGGAATGTATTCCACTACAGATTACAGAATACATGCTGTAAAATGTAATTTGTAACGTATTTCGTTAGATTTCTCAAGGCCAGTAATGTATTTTTCTTGATTATCAAATATGATCGTGCTTGGTAACATGTGCATGTAAATTGGCTAGAAATAGTATTTTAGCTTAGCATAAAACTGACAATTTACACAAGGTTTATTTCTATTTCCTCTGTTCTAAACTTACTTCAAACGTACTTCTCTGTCTGCTCGTATGAATGTAACACATCATAAGAAAGTGTTTCACCGCTGTTCAAATGCACTTTGTATCGCATCATTTATATGTATAAATGTTTTCCATCTGAAAGGACTAAATATTAAATGAAACAAATGACAATAAAATTCTAAGTATTCTCTTCAGTGATCAAAATACTTTTTGAATGTAACTGTATTCTAATTACCAATGATTTCAACTGTAACTGTAGTGGAATACAATTCCTTATATTTTGTATTTTAAATACGTAATCCTGTTACATGTATTTCATTACCCTCCAAACCTGTATATTTCCCACACATTTTCAGTAGTCATGGTTGACAGAACAGTCTATTTTGATTAACTTTTGAGTCATCAAGTTGCTTTCATCTTTCATTTGACCATCAGTGTATTATAGTGGTTATCAGTTTTGTTAAAGGTATAAAACAGACTTTAGAAGTACAAACAGGTTGTTATATTAACATTTGATCAGTTAATGAAATATATGGTTATGTACAGTAAAATAAACATGCACCAAAAAGACATCCTGTAATGCTTAAAACAATGTCAAAGTACTTTTATTTTCCATTGTTGTATTCACCTGCATGTAAAGTTAGCCCCTGGTCCATCCACGCATGTCCCTCCATTGAAACACAAGGAGAAATTGCGAGACATCTGCAGACACACATTCTGGTCAATGTCACAGTTCTTCCCGGTGAAACCGTCTGCACATATGCAGGCGTATTTGTCCAGAAGGTCCACACAAGACCCTCCGTTAAGACATGGATGAGTCTCACACTCCTAACATAAAGACAAGATAAATGGAGACCAGCTTTAGGATTCAAAGTTCACTAGAATCTACATAAAGGCTAATTCTGTCTATATACTTAACTAAACTTTAGAGTAAATTCCAAGGATCTATAGCCAAACGTTTACTATAAATAATATGAAAAGCACTTGTTAATTCTATGATTTACTGAGGGCACTAGTACAGTTTTACAGCAAATGTCTGAAATTACATTTATGTGATTTAATGAGGGTTGGATAAAAAGGATATGTGGTACATTAGTGATACTATATGTGTGATTCCATAAGGAATGGCAAAACCTTTTCAAAAGAGTCATTACAGGAGAACACAGCAGCTAATGATTTATTCCAAACAAGCCTGTGAGGTCCTCTTAGCCAGGGGTCTCAGGGGTACATTTAAGGCTGTGCTAGGTATTAAATCAATTAGGGATTGAAGCATTTTAATATAACATTTGTACATGTGTTTAGATGATTTTTTGGTTGTTATTCAGAAGAACAGTCACCACTATATAAAGTTTGTAGAAATATACAGTATTCTATCCCACAACTGAATATGCATACTTCTCTACATAATTTTGGCAG
Organism: Xyrauchen texanus; assembly: GCF_025860055.1. Taxonomy (NCBI): domain Eukaryota; kingdom Metazoa; phylum Chordata; class Actinopteri; order Cypriniformes; family Catostomidae; genus Xyrauchen; species Xyrauchen texanus. The sequence goes on along the minus strand of NC_068299.1, from coordinate 9,504,087 downwards.
TTGTTCTTAGTACATCATCGGTCAATGAACATACAAGTTAGACAATGCTAACATGGTGAATGTAATATGTTCAGGGATGTATTTATATACACACCTGCATACCCAAAGAATGTACTTCATAAACAATTGATAAGTAATTTCTACAGAGAATTTAGCACAAATAATTAAAGTAACGGAATTCGAGTCTCTCAGATCGGTTGGGGATTTTGAGTTGTAGGTAATAAACAAAAAATGGTGGTAATAAACAATACTTAATTACACACATTATGTAAATAAATATATACTGTACTCTTACAAGCAAATGTCAGTGGCATTATTGGTTTCTTCCAGAACAGGATTATGATAGAAATACATAATGTAATAACATTTTCACTGTGCCATATGTTATTTTTTTTGCAGTTGTTGAATAACAGTCTTTTGCGTTTCAGTTCTCAATTCTCTTCTCTTCTCAAGAGATTATTGCGCTCCATTTCCCATTTTAAAGCATAAAAAAACGACCATAACCCGACAAATATGTCTGACCTTTTCATCCTATCATCTTTGTTGTCATTGAAAGTTTAGAATATGAAACTAGGCCAGATATTGTATTTCAGGGGGTCAGGCAGAATGAAGCTAACTCTCTATCTCTTTCTCTTTTTAAGTAGCTTTTGATGCCCACGTACTGTCATTTCTGACTAATTTGCCTTTGGAAACTGAGCATAATGTTGTAACAGGCACTGTTTTGCAAAGCTTGAAGCTTAAGGAGGAGTTATGATGTTCAAAATAAAGGTAGAACTGTACAAACTTTTTATTAGGTCCTGTGTTCAAAAAATTTAAAAGCTTGTGCCCCTCCCCCCACCATTTTTAATACTTCTGCATTGTTCGTTTGAGAGTCACACTTGTTGTATATTATGTATTTAAAGATGCATAATAACAGGGGCCTGGGTAGCTCGGTGGGTATTGACGCTGACTACCACCCATGGATTCGAAAGTTCGAGTGACTCCAGCCAGGTCTCCTAAGAAACCAAATTGTCCCAGTTGCTAGGGAGGGTAGAGTCACATGGGGTAACCTCCTCGTGGTCCCGATTAGTGGTTCTTGCTCTCAGTGGGGCACGTGGAAAGTTGTTCGTGGATCGCGGAGAGCAGCATGAGCCTCCTCACACTGGGAGTCTCTGCGGTGTCATGCACAACGAGCCACGAGATAAGATGTGCAGACTGATGGTCTCAGGAGTGGAGGCAACAGAGACTTGTCCTCCGCCACCGAATTGAGGTGAGTAACCACGCCACCACGAGGACCTACTAAGGTTTGTCTACACTTGGTTTGTCAAATGGGTCAAAACATCCGAAATGGATCAAATGATGTTGTTCTTCAAATCGAGTGATGTGCATGTGTTTGTATGATGGTTAGGTTTAGAGGTAGAGCTGGGAAATAGAAAATATCATTAGCCTGATATGAAATCAATGCAAGTAAATGAGATGTCCTCACTAATACAGTCAAACAAACCTGTGTGTGCATGTGTTTTCTGCATAGTGGATGTTTTATAGACTCACCCCTTCATTTATATGTGATTTTTTTCTGCGTTGTGTCCGATTGATTGATTTATATGGTGTGTTCAGATGGAAAATTTAGGAAAAGTAACCAAGTCTTGGACCACTCAGATGAAGGATACCATTTTTATAAAAAGTAAAACAAATAAAATGGAAATAGGTCAAAAATGACACAAACAACAGTCTTATGACCTGAGTGTTAAAATATGTGCTAATGTATCTATTTTGTTTACAGGGGTCATAACATGAGGAGTTACATTTTCTTTGATATTTTGATGTATAAGAGTTCATTGTACTGTAAAAACATAGTGTAAGTTTCAGAACTCAAAATGACTCATTGTTTACTTCCTCCACATTGTGATGACACATTGTGGTAAACAGTTGCATATGACCGCCTCCACAACAACACATAAACGCCTACTTTACCGTATCACTTCCAAAGCCCTGCCCAGTAGTGGTGAGCAGTGAGATTGCAAGGAGAAAGCAGGTCAGTCAAGAGTAGAGAGCCAATCATGACATTGGGCATTTACTGTCAAGTCTTAAAGGAGAATGTCATGACCACTTTTAAATAGATTTGTTTTATGTTAGTTCATTTTTATGGGGGTCACGTCAATGAGTGTACTATTTTGTCACTTTTTCTTTTTTAATTTCTATATAGAAATGAGTGAAACAACATAATCTGATCTAAACTGACCAAACACATTTATTTTTAAATGTTGGATAGTCACATAAATATTAGTTGTTATAATCAATCATCACTTTCATGAATAAACATAAAAACTACAGATGCTGACATAACCAGGTACTTGTGGCAGGACTGGACAACAAAACGTAGAAAATTCTGTCTGTGGTTGGAACAGTGACTTTCAGCCCTTACCAAAGTAAAGTGTGCATCAGTGGTTTTGTAAACGAACTCCAGATTGTGTTGTGCCGCAGACTGTCCTAACACCCATATGTGACAGTTTCCTGTCTCCAGAATGAAATGGTCCAGCTATGTCGTGGAGACTAACACTGTTAAACCTTAAACTTTGATTTCATTACAGCCTGAGGCCTCTTTAGACAAACATGAGCCTCTTCAAACTGTTCGACAGAGAAAATGTATATATTTATTTTGATTTATGATTCTATGACTAAATGCATAGCAGAATCTTGATGCATTGCTGCGTTTTACACTCAAAATAGTCATGTCTGCATCTCTACATTTGATTTATTTGTTTCGATATATTAAAGACATTACACCCCAAATAATAACAAACATTTTGTCATCATTTACTAATCCTCCTTTTGTACTAACCCCATACTATTTTCTTTCCTTTATGAAACACAAAAGGAGCTGTATGCTGTATAAAAGGAGCACCATAAAAGTAGTCCATAAGACTTGGTTCTTGCATGGTATGAGACTGATTGTAATAAGGCAAGTTTCAATGTACATGACCGCAAATGAGATGTGCTTCATTGCAATAATATGGAGTCCATTTATGATAATTTCAAGGTCCCATTTGTCTTTTTTGGATCTTGGCAGAATAAATCTCCATCCATTGTCCTTATGTGGAAAACACCAGGTTGTGTTAAACACATGTTTTTGGGGTTAACTATTCCTTTTTAATTTCTAACAAGTATTCAGATAAAGCAAATTTGTAGTATGTGTTATTTATTGTATAACCATGATGATACTGAACACACACTAATGCTTAAATAATTCATGTACTATTCATTTAGAAGCTACATTGATAACCTGAGATACATTCTCAGATACATTCTACACCAAAGCTCAAAGGGAACATACTCACATTAATGTTGATCTCACATCTGTGACTAGTCCATCCAACCTCACACTGACAGTTGTATGCATCAATTTCATCCAGGCAACTGCAATGAAAAAAATAGATTGTTTACATGCTCTAACATCTCCAAACTCTGCATTCATTATTTATGATTTATGAAAGATGATTTTACACATCGATGAAGCTCTAGCATAACAATCCACAAACACATTTACTTGAGCAGTGAATCCTGACAAAAAGGCTTTATATAGCCTATATACACCAAAAAAGCAGGGCATTTAAAACTACAAGCTTTTATCCTTGATTTTCATGTGTGAAAATGTAGTAAATATTATATGGTGTGGTAATATTATAAATGTTACCAATTTACATAATGTGTATGTCATTACAACTCTCACACAATCCTTGATAGAGTCACATTTATGGTTAATTAATGTACAAGTGCAACATTTACTAGACCAGGTGTCAGCAACCTTTTTGAGAGAAAACATAGTTATTATAAAAAATTCAGCAGTTCAACTTTTGCCATTAACTGAAAGTGAAGCACGAATGGCTTGCACATGATGCATGAGTCTGTTGAGTATACTGCAGTCTCGTCACATTTGAACTTTTTGTTTAGCCTCCCATTCAGCTGATGAAAACACACTGCATGATTATGAGGACGGATTACATCAAGATGTAGATTGGAATTCAGGTGCGGAATTTCATAAAAATACAATTTTAAATTCCTCTCTCGCCATTGCTTGCGTGCCAGTGATTACCCTTCTGTTTGCCTATGATGGCACACGTGCCATAGGTTGCCGACCCCTGTACTAGACTCTACTTAAACAGCTTATTTCACAGTTTAATGGCTTATGTCAACGTATCTTTTATCCTAAAACTTATAAAAAAGTATTATGACTTTAAAAAATGTAAAGATTGCATTTATAAACCTATCCATGTTTATCTTTATGAACTGTTGTCAACTGTGGTGTCTTTTTAATTTTTATGTTGCATCCCTAAGTTGATCATTACCTTGCTGAAACAGCATCATAAATTAGCTTAAGATATTTTGCTGGTCTTAGTTGGTTTAAGCTGTTCTCCCTGACTAGTTGAAAAGGGCCGAAAACCTCTCTAACCCCTCTTTAGCCATTTTTAGCCGGGCACAATTACTATTTTTACAGGATACAGTCTACAACACACACTTAAAAATGACAATACAAGTGTTTTCAGACAAACTGGGATGTCAGATTTCCAGATATCAACAAAAGGTTTCACTATTTTTGAAAGCATTAGCACTTCATTGTAAAATCAAATTATTTAACTTAGATGTTTGAAGTGCAGCAAACAGCTGGTAATGACTAATTATGTTGTGTTTACTGAGTCCTACCAGACTGCCAAACAGCTAATTGAAAGTAAGCTGGCAAGAAAAACTGTGAGCTCAATTAATTGTTTAAAACACACACAGAGGTACCATGTCTCTCAGCATGGCTGTGATGGCCATTTACAAACCTCTCCATCAAAGAGCTTGAAATAAGTACTGTTACAGCTCAGTAAGGTTAATGTACCTCCCATGAACACAGGGGTTGGATGAGCACTCGTCAATGTTACTCTCACAGTGATTGCCTGTGAAACCTCTGGAGCAAACACACTGGTAACCATTGTAACCGTCAATGCACTTCCCATTGTTCTGGCATGGATTAGATTGGCACTCATCAATGTTCAGTTCACACCATGTACCTGTGGAGGGAACAAAATCAATGCCATACTAACTAATGCAATATTAACATTGGGGTAGTTGACAACATTTTTTATTGGAAAGTTGACAGATCCTGCTGTGTGACATGCCATACTCCATCTAAAACAATTTTAAAAAGCATTTAGTTAATTCTATTATTGGGCTGCATGATTATGACAATAATTGCCCATTATTTCCCTTTATATTGTACTTGATTATTTCAATTTATAGAATTTAAATTACAATACTTATTCTTTATGTAACCAGGTGAAAATAAGACAATATTTCAATTGTGAAGCTATCTATTAAAGCCCTTAATTAAGTGTATAGTCCATATGGTGTGCACAGATGTCCTTCTCAGCTAGTGATAAAATGTTACGCTGGCCCTTTAAGAAACAGAAACGTGAGTTATCATTCTGGCCAGGAGTGTTGCGAGAGTTTACATGCGATCAGCACAATTTGCAATGCGGTCCAGGTGGTGTTATGCGGTGAAAAATGAATATGTTAAAAGTTGATAAAACAATAATATAGTGAGAAATATGTACTTAGTGACATATATGTTCCGCAGTGTGTTTGTGACACGGATCGCTGTGGGTCTCGCTGATTTCAGTTGATATGATTCGCATCGTGTCAGAGCAAATCTCATTATATCTCAAAGAGCATAAGTGCTGATGAAATATCAATATTTAAGTGATGCTGAAAACATTTTGTGCGCAATCGTATGTGGAGTAGGGTGTTTACATGTATTTTTCTTGTTTGATCAAGAGGGGAGAAAAAATTGCTCTATAGGCCCTCTGACTGTATTTCCGAGTGGCGTTGAAGCATCAGAGTTTTATTTACTTTTATTTGTTTTAAAAGTGTTTGTGTTCATTAAAAAGTGTAACTTCATGCTTTTGAAATGTTAAAGTTTTTGTATTTTGTTTTCAACTGAACACAGAGAGAGAGGGGATCATCAAATGCTGTGTGTCAGTGTGTACATGTGCCAGTGTGATGATGAGCAGTACGTTTTATTTGTTTAATTCATTTCCGAAGTGGCAATAGCGTGTTTATTCACTACTGTGAGTGTTTAAATAGCTAAATGTGTGTAGTGCTCAAAATGTATTAATTAGAACAGAAAAAATGTAAAGTGTTAGTGCATATTTCTTTCTGATTGATAATGTTTGGTTGAATTAAAGCAGCCTTATGTGGTATGCCATGCATACAAATTTAATATTTATGTATGTTTTCTTTAGGATAAGAGGCTGCTCCTATTGTCTATGTGGACCGTTGTCTATTCCGTCTTTATAAGATCATTTTTAATACCTGAGTTCCAAATTCCCCAAATACTGCTTAATTAATGCTGCGCTGTTACAAGTGCAGTCTGGAATTAAACAATCACAATTTATAATAATTTTATCCTGTGCCCTGTCATTGTCATTGTCATTTATTCACATTACCGGGCCACATTTATGTAGGCTACACTTCTAAAACAAGCTGAGAAAAGTGTTCCTGAATTACATTATTGCTGTTTTATACATCAGTAAATCAAGACGTAATAAATGAGAGCATAAAAAAAACGCATAAATGGGCAACTTCATATTGGCCCACTTAGCAGCATGAAAAATCAAACAGTTTTTACATTTTATAAAAATTAAGAGCACAGAAAGTAAGCAACTGATGTGACTGTGATTGGTTTAAAAGCTAAACTGCTGCAATAAATAAGTAAATAAATAAATATATAAAAAATATGACACAACAGGAAGAGACATATATGGAACGATATAATTGACACTTTTCTAAAGTGCTTAATTGTGGCAGGTATAATTGTAATCTAGATTATTTGTTCAATTTGTAAGGCGGGATGCCTAGGTATTTGCATTCAAAGTGCAGAACTCCCCGGGGAACCAAGAGGGCCTGGGACAATCAACATATAATCTCTGAGAAAATCAGCATAGAAACTTTTCGAAAAAAGACCATATCAATATTTTTTTTTTTAAAAAACTGAGTGTGAAAAGATTCGTTGTTCCCCGTCTGTCGCTCTCTCCACGTTGTGCCGGAGAAGCGACACTAGGGGTCTCTCTTGAGCGCCGAATATGCCTCTGATCCATTGAAAAAAGGCCAATGAGAAGTTGGCAGTCAGTATTTGCATACCCCGCCCCCGGACATACGGGTATAAAGGCGAGGCAAATACTAGAGTTCATTCAGAAATTTTCTTCGGAGCCGATGGTTGTGCATGCTGTTCGCGTGAGATCATACCAGTTCCTGTATTCCTCTGACGCTCTGCATGCTGTTGGATTGAGGTCACATTACAGCGGCGATTTCTCCTTCTTGCACGGCAGTGCAATTGCCCCTGGGCGCTTCGACAGTGCAGAAGCCTAACTCTAAGAGAGTTGTTTAAGAGAGTGATTTTCTCTAAAAGAGCAATACACAGCGGCGTTGAACGTCCTTTTCAGGACATGTCTTTTTAAAGACGTGTTTCCGCCTCTGTGTAGTTTCCGGATGCGGTCGATTTCTCCCACCTCCTACGGTAATAAAAACTGCCTGGCGTACCTGGGTTGCGATTACACGCAGGCAGCGTTTTTATGAATGGTCTATGTTTTCAGTGCGAGAACATAGCCATGACAGCATTGCTGTCGTAGGCTTTTTCTTGTAGTGAGAGAAAGCCACTTCAGCCGCCCCCCGCGCCTCGCCTCTTTCCCACGGGATTGGGGCAGGCGCCGCGGGCGATGAAGGTGATTTGGGGATACAGATGGGCTGTGTTCGCCGGGTACCCTGCCCGCGAGCCTCCCGCCTCCCCGGTACGCTTGCTGGCTTCCGTCCGAGCTCGGGATGAGCGTTTTCTCTCCAATAAGGTTATGTTCTCAGTGCGAGAACATAGCTGTTGCAGCATTGCGGTCATAGGCTTTCTTTTGTCATGAGAGAAAGCCACTTCAGCCGCCCCCCGCGCCTCGCCTCTTTCCCACGGGATTGGGGCAGGCGCCGTGGGCGATGAAGGTGATTTGGGGGTAAAGACGGGCTGTGTTCGGCGGGTACCCCCCCGCGAACCACCCACCTCCCCAGCACGCTTGCTTGTCCTCCTGCGGCTTTCAAGAAAGAAAGAAAAGCGTGCTCCGCCTAAACAAACATGGGCCCAGCTCTCCGCCCTGGCCTCGAGCTCCCCGCAGAAGATGGACGCCCCCTCATTTCACGGACCCCCTCGAGGACCCGGAAGGCTCCCAGGCGCTCCTGAGATGACCGACCCAGAGACTGAGATGTTAGCTCCGGAGCTGGTAAGACCACTCCGTTCCCCGGTGGAGGGCCGGGAGGAGAATCTTTTGTTGAATTAATTTCATTTGCCACACCCCCTAACGGGGGCTGCGGTACTCACATTCTCAATAATAGAGCTATTTCCTTTTTTGTCTCTGGGTCACCTGGCCCGCAAATGCCGTTCTCATGGCACTCTGCCGCCAGGCCTCAACAGTCCCGGCACGCTGAACGTGGCCCCAGATCCGCCTTCAGCCCCACGACTGTTCCCCGGCCGGCCGGTTCTGACAAGTCCAGAGGACGCCACTAAAGGACCTCCTCCTCAGTCACCAACCCGCCCCCTGCCGGATGTCCAGAGCAAGGTAAGTGCTTTGAGTCTTTTCTCAGCACCAGAGCCTCGGGACGTGTCCGCGCCTCCCGACGGCGTACTACCTGCTCCACCCCGCTGCGAAGCCCCGCCGGGTACGTCAAAAATAACCGTCCCTTTGGTGCCCCTAGCACGGAGATTGGATGCGTGGCATTCACTTCCCAACCCGTCTCCCTCACTGGCCCGGACCATCCGACTCGGTTACGCAATTCAGTTTGCCAGGCCCCCGCCCCCCTTCACGGGCGTCCGCTTTACCGCAGTGCACGGCCAACATGCCAAATTCCTGCGCGCGGAGATCGCTACTCTCTTACTAAAAGACGCGATAGAGCCTGTCCCTCCAACCGAAATGAAGAAGGGTTTCTACAGCCCTTACTTCATTGTACCCAAGAAAGGCGGCGGCTTACGACCAATCTTGGACCTGCGAGTTTTCAATCGAGCGCTGCTCAAACTCCCGTTCAAAATGCTCACACACAAATGCATCTTGACAAGCGTCCAACACCTAGATTGGTTCGCAGTGGTAGACCTGAAGGACGCGTACTTCCACGTCTCAATCTTGCCGCGACACCGACCTTTTCTACGGTTCGCGTTCAACGGCCAGGCGTTCAGTACAAAGTCCTCCCCTTCGGCATGTCTCTGTCCCCTCGCGTCTTCACGAAAGTCGCAGAGGCAGCTCTTGCCCCGCTCCGAGAAGCCGGCATCCGCATACTCAACTACCTCAACGACTGGCTCATATTGGCCCACTCCCGAGAGTTACTATGTGCTCACAGAGACCAGGTGCTCAGGCACCTCAGCCGTTTGGGGCTTCAGGTCAACCGAGAAAAGAGCAAGCTCACCCCGGTCCAGAGCATCTCCTTTCTGAGTCAGACTCAGTCTCAATGTCCGCACGTCTCACCAACGAGCATGCGTAGTTGGTGCTGAAATGCCTCGCCAAATTCAGGCCAGGCACAACAGTCCCTTTAAAACTCTTCCAGAGGCTCCTGGGGCACATAGCATCCTCTGCCACAACCACGCCGCTGGGGTTGATGCATATGAGACCGATTCAGCACTGGCTTCAGACTCGAGTCCCGAGACGAGCATGGCGCCACGGCACGCACCGTGTGACGATCACCCACGCCTGCCGAAAAACACTACAACACTGGACAGACCTCTGCTTTCTACGGGCAGGAGTGCCCCTACAGCAGGTGTGCCGACGCGTCCTGGTCACTACCGACGCCTCCAGATTGGGTTGGGGCGCCGTGTGCAAAGGGCACGCAGCCGTGGGCCGTTGGAGAGGGGCCCCGCTGCGCTGGCATATCAATTGCCTAGAGTTGTTGACTGTCTTCTTTGCCCTGCGGCGGTTTCTCCCGTTAATTCGAGACAAACACGTCCTAATCAGGTCAGACAGCACCACTGCGGTAGCGTACATAAATTGCCAAGGCGGCGTACGCTCCCGCCACATGTCACAACTCGCCCGTCGTCTCCTCCTTTGGAGCCAGCAGCGACTCCGGTGCCACTCACATCCCCGGCAAGCTCAATATGGTAGCGGACGCACTGTCACGACAGAGCTTACCCAGTGGAGAGTGGAGGCTTCACCCCCAGTCGGTCCAGCTGATTTGGGAATGGTTCGGCAGAGCCCAGGTAGACCTGCTTGCCTCCCGAGAGACCTCCCACTGCCCGCTCTGGTACGGCCGAACAGAGGCTCCCCTTGGGACAGACGCGCTGGCGCACAGCTGGCCCGTGGGGCTACGCAACTATGCTTTTCCCCCAGTGAGCCTTCTTGCACAGGTGCTGTGCAAGGTCAGGGAGGACGAGGAACAAGTCACACTAGTGGCTCCCTACTGGCCCAACCGGGCCTGGTTCTCGGACCTTGTGCTCCTCGCGACAGCCCCTCCCTGGCAAATTCCCCTGAGGAAGGACCTTCTTTCCGTCCAGAAGTGGCACCTGTTCGCAGATTGGTGTTCTTCCAGGGCCGAAGACCCACAGAGGTGCGCAGTTAGGTCAGTGCTCTTATTCCTGCAGGAGAGGCTGGAGGGGAGGCTGTCCCCTTCCACCCTAAAGGTGTATGTCGCTGCTATCGCGGCTCACCACAACGCAGTAGATGGTAAGTCTCTTGGTAAGCACGACTTAATCATCAGGTTCCTAAGAGGCGCCCGGAGGTTAAATCCCTCCCGGCCAAGCCTGTTCCCCTCCTGGGACCTCTCGGTAGTCCTCGCGGGCCTCCAGAGACCTCCCTTCGAGCCGCTAGAATGAGTTGGACTCAGGGCCCTCTCCCTTAAGACGGCCCTGCTGATCGCGCTCGCTTCCATCAAGAGGGTCGGGGACCTGCAAGCGTTCTCTGTCAGTGACACTTGCCTGGAGTTCGGTCCGGCAGACACTCATGTGATCCTAAGACCGCGACCGGGCTATGTGCCCAAGGTTCCTACCACGCCCTTCAGAGACCAGGTAGTGAACCTGCAAGCGTTGCCCTGGGAGGAGGCAGACCCAGCCCCTTCGTTGCTGTGTCCGGTACATGCTTTGCGTACCTACCTGGATCGCACGCAGTGCTTCAGACGCTCTGAGCAGCTCTTTGTATGCTTTGGGGGACAGCGGAAAGGAAACACTGTCTCCAAACAGAGGCTTTCCCACTGGGTTGTAGATGCCATTTCAATGGCTTATCACACCCAGGCCTTGCCCCCACTCTTGCAGGTCCGAGCTCACTCGACAAGGAGTGTTTGCGTCCTCGTGGGCACTGGCTAAGGGTACCTCCCTGGTAGACATTTGTAGAGCAGTGGGTTGGGCGACACCCAACACCTTTGCGAGATACTACAATCTCAGGGTTGAGTCAGTTTCATCCCGTGTTTTCTCAGATCCGAGCCAGTAGAACTCGGTAACACGCTGATGGGCTGGCCGGGTGAATCGCTTGCGTATATGCCCTTTCCCTCGCTTGAGGTAAAACAGTGCGTCTTTTTTCCCAGGAGACTCCACTCAACGTGAATCCCTGGTTGATTCCTCCCTAGCCCTCATGGGTCCGCAGTTCGGCGGAGGAACTTGCCGACCCAAGCCACTGCGGGTACCCTGATGGCTACCCTGTACTGGTATAGGTGCTCCACAGAGTAAGGGCCTCCTACGCGGACTCCCCCTGTGTGTATTTTCCACGATACGGTCCCCTTACGAGCAGACCCGCGTGTTCCTTGGGTAAGTTTCGGCTGCCCCCCGGTCGCCGTGTGTAGCAACTCCACCCTCGCTGAGGCTGGATCTGCCACCGCGCCACTTCCACGTGTCGCCTAAGAACACATGTGACGTATTCACCACCATACCTCCCCAGTTGGGCAGGGGTGGTCTCCGCGGGTCTTTCCCCCCCCTGAAAATAGGGGAAACTGGGTAAGACCCCCTTCCCTCAATGCGTGTAAGGGCTGTCTATTGCTCTATGCAAGAAACATAGAGAGAAAAGAGGCCCAGCCAGGCTTGGCCCGTTCCCAGATTGGCAAGCGTCACCTTGTTCCCCTGCCTAGGGTAACCAAAAGGATCCCGACGACTTCTCTGGGGCATTGGGGAAGGGTACGTGCCCTGGCACAGCTGGTCGTTTGGCACGTAACAAATACCTGCCCACTCCTGTGTCAGCAGAACACGTGCACGGCTCAGCGCATGGTGGATTTAAATTGGACCCCTAGTGTCGCTTCTCCGACACAACATGGAGAGAGCGACAGACGGGGAACGTCTAGGTTACGGATGTAACCTCCGTTCCCTGATGGAGGGAACGAGACGTTGTGTCTTCCCGGCCACGTCACTGAGCCGAACCGCTGTAGTGGCCAGAACCATTTCCGGCTCCTCAGAAAAATCCTGAATGAACTCTAGTATTTACCTCGCCTTTATACCCGTATGTCCGGGGTATACTGACTGCCAACTTCTCATTGGCCTTTTTTCAATGGATCAGAGGCATATTCGGCGCTCAAGAGAGACCCTTAGTGTCGCTTCTCCGACACAAATGTCTTTTTACATTTGTTCTCTCTCTTCACCCCCACCTCCTTTTCCTCTCAGCTCAGAATCACCTTAAAACACACCTAAACTTTGTATGTAACAAATATTTAATTATATGTACACCATTAAGCTGACTATCCATGTTTCATATAATTTAAAAGGTCTCAGAGCTACAGGTACTATAGTCTCAAACCCACAGCATTAGACTTGGTTATAACAAATATTTGGTATTTAGAGAAATGATGTCTCTGCTGTGGAGGTGTGTCTGCCTCAATGGAAAGCTGGCAAAAGCATTTGTGGAGAATTCTGTAATTCAATAATCTCCCACACAGGTGCTGTGTGTTATTCTATTGCCAGGTATGTTTCTCTGACTTGCAAACTTTTGTATGTTCATTCTGATAATTTATGAATTGGCTTTGATTTAATTTGTATCAATTGATTCTCTGATATAAAGCTTTATTCCTACCTGGCAAATAAATGGTTAAAACTTTGATTTATTCAGTATTTCTTTTGAACTCATTATTACAAATTGTTAAGTGATACATGATGTCCTGCGAGTGTATGACCAGGATAGATAATTACTACAGGCCATAAATAACAGCAAATCCTCTGGCACCAAGTCTCACTCCTGAGCAAGTTGTATGTACAGTATGTGACTAAACCAAACTATCATTTGATTATAAGCAAGCCTGATTAAATGGTATTAGTAGAACTGTGCAACTATTGACTAAGAGAGAACTGGCAATCTTGTTTATGAGACCTACGTTACTGGCCAGTGTAGCCTGTGACATTGACAACTTACAAACAAATAATGAGAACCAAATAATCAAACACTAAATTATGATGATGATCAGTGTTTTGTTATGAGTAAGAAAATTTAAGCATTAAGTTTTAAGTTACAGAAGATAAACATGTTTTTCATTTATTCAGCATTTCAGAATGCTAATGTTTTCCAGGAATATTCATTTCCTAATGTGATCCGATTTAGGTCATGGTCACTTTAAGATCGCGCAGTTCTAATTGTCCTATTACGTTACCCATAGTCGGGAAGTAATCATTTGCGCATTTCTTGCTCATTTTCCCCATTTTGTTTAATTCTCTTATATGCTTCGCATCCATCTTATCTGTCTACTCCTTGTGTCTGGCATAGCATCGTTGGTATGTATATTTTGTTTTTGCGAGATTGTCTGGAGGAATTCTTAATTATTTTTGTCAATATTTTAAGTTTGTAAAGTGTAATCTGAGGACGGTTTGAATTTACTACGACTATGCAAATGCTAGCTCACGTGTGTAGTTTGCTAATGAGTTGCACGTTAAAGGTGTCATAATGACCTGAATGTTATTAAAATGTATTTCTTCTCACTTAAATGAGTACAAACGAAATTCAGCAGTTATAGTGCAAATAAGCCTTTATTCATGTTGAGTTGAGGTTTGTTAAGTCGGCGTGACTCTGATTTGTCATTATTCTTTTTGTATTGCAGTTTCACTTTTTTCTCTGTATTTCCAATAAACCTCTGGAAGAATTAATCTTCAGAGTCTTGGTGTGGGGAAAATGTTTAGCTGGCTGTCAGGATATTAAGCAGACATATCGAGGACGGCACAGTGAAACAACGACTATCAAGCAAGCGAGATAAAGCAGAGCGAGTTGGAAGATAGCCGACATGTCGTCGCCACACGCATCCAGTGGACGATCAGCAGACCATACTCTAAAGTCAAGTGCTACTGGAGCAGCGCACGCCACCGAGCTTCAGGCTACAGAGGAGAGCGCGCATGGAAGTACAGCAGCACAGGATAACCCACACTGTGCATCGTTAAGGACGCGCTCGCAAGTGTGTTGTTCAGCGAGATCCAGTTCATCGTTGCAGGGGTCTGCAACAGTCAGAGCGAGAGCGAGAGCGGAAGCAGCAAAGACACGCCTATGCTATGCTGAAGAGGAAGCTAATCTGAGGCTACAACAAGCTAAGTTGGAAGTGTCTTTAGAAATGCTAAAACATAAAAAAGAGGCTGCAGCAGCCATTGCCGAAGCAGAGGCATTTGGAGCTGCTGCTGATGTAAAGAGTGAGAAAAATAGCTATGACCTGAATATAGACTCTGTTCCTTTAGAAGCTTCACAACGCACAAGGCAGTATGTGCTTGATCAACAAAGAGAAAGGGATTTAGAATTCCAGTCATGTGAAAACGGTGACACACAAGCAAAGACAGCGCCAGTCCCTAATCACAACGTGTCACCTCCACCACTAAAGCCTGAAGCCAGTCCCTTCTATCCGCACCAGAACAATACTGATCCACATCGTCTCATCTCACAGCAGCTTTACATCAGCACATACGAGGACAGCTACAAGCCATTCAACATGACACCTGGAGACGTTCGGCTACCTCATATCAAGTCCAGTGGTGAGCATGCTTCTCCTGCACATCACTTCAGAACACGAAATCACGACACTCAGCCTCCTCCCGCACACCATGTCATAGCGCCAGACTCAAATGACAGCAGCTCATACACAAATGACTTTGTCAGGTATCTAGCCCGCCACGAGCTTGTGGCTACAGGCTTGCTTGAATTCAACGACAAACCCCAAAGCTACAGAGCATGGAAGCGTTCCTTTTTGACTGTCATCAGAGGCCTAAACCTGGAACCGAGTGAGGAGATGGATCTTCTGCTAAAGTGGCTCGGAAAGGAGTCAGCAGAGCATATTGAGCAGATAAGAGCAATACACATCAATCGGCCAGAAGCAGGACTGGCCATGGCATGGGAAAGGCTCGAGCTAACTTATGGCTCCGCTGAAGCGATAGAAAATGCTCTGTTCAAACGCATTTACAGCTTTCCAAGAATAATAAACCGAGATGGACCGAAGCTGACTAAGCTGGGTGATCTGCTAATGGAGCTGCAGGCCGCTAAGGCTGAGGGAGACCTACCAGGCCTGGCTTTCCTTGACACAGCGAGAGGCGTCAACCCAATTGTACAGAAACTACTGTTTCGTCTCCAGGACAAGTGGGTGATAGCTGGTGCAGCCTTCAAGCATCAAAACCAGGTGAACTATCCTCCCTTTGGCTTCTTTGTCAATTTTGTCAGCCAAGAGGCACGCATTGCAAATGACCCAAGCTTCAACCTCATCGGTAACACAGACATGACCCTCAGGACAGAGAGGACAGCGTGGAAGCCGAACAGACAGCGGGAAGTCTCCGTCCACAAGACAGAGGTGTCACCCAGAGCCACATCTGACACGGGTGAGTCTCCAACAAAATCTGGCGATGGCGACATACTTTGTCTGTTGCATAAAAAGCCACACCCTCTCCGTAAGTGCCGGGCATTCAGAGAGAAGCACATTGATGAGCGCAAAACACTCCTCAAAGAAAACAATGTGTGCTTTAAATGTCTTTCTTCCTCGTCTCACATAGCAAAGCATTGCAAGCTCAATGTCCAGTGTTTTGAATGTAAGAGCAACAGGCACAACACAGCACTTCACCCTGGACCCGCACCTTGGCAGCAGGAGGCTGGCCCTGCTTCTGAGCATGGCGGGGAGGAGGATGAAGCTTCACCGCAGTCTCAGGTCACCAGCAAATGCACAAAAGTCTGCGGAGGGGAACTCACCGATCGCTCCTGCTCGAAAATATGCCTCGTCAAAGTGTTCCCAGCCAGCCACAGAGAAAAAGCTGTGAAACTGTATGCAATCATGGACGAGCAGAGCAACAGGTCACTGGTTCGCTCACAGTTCTTCGACATGTTCAACGACCAAAGTCCCAGCGCTCCTTACACACTGAGAACATGCGCTGGAGTGAAACAATCAGCAGGCAGAAGGGCCAGTGGCTATGAAGTGGAGTCTCTGGATGGAACTGTTCACATCGCGTTGCCAAGCCTCATAGAGTGCAATGACATACCGAACAACAGAGAGGAGATTCCGACCCCCGAAGTAGCCCTTCATCATGCTCATCTTAGGTCAGTGGCACACCTCATCCCGGACATTGACCCGCAAGCCCCCATTATGCTTCTCTTAGGACGGGACATTATCAGAGCGCATAAAGTCTGCAAACAGGTGAATGGCCCTCACAACCTGCCTTACGCACAGAAGTTGGACCTGGGGTGGGTCATTGTTGGAAATGTGTGTCTAGGTAATGTTCACAGGCCACTGACAATTAGCACATTCCACACGAACACCACAGAGCTGCAACGGCCCACTCTCTTTGACGCGTGCCCCAACGTGTTCCATATGAAGGAGAGGTTCAGCGACACCCAGACCACCAGTGAGCCTCAAGCTTATCCTGAGGACCAGCCTATCTGTGAAACCGACCACCTAGGATGCACGGTGTTCAGGCGGACCAGGGATGACAACCAGGTGGCTCCCTCCATTCAAGATACAACGTTCATGGAGATAATGGATGAAGGACTACAAAAAGACTCAAACAACAGTTGAATGGCGCCATTACCCTTCAAGAGCCCACGCCCACGGCTCCCTGACAACAAGTCACAGGCGCTGAGGCGTCTCATGTCTCTCAAGCGTAACTTTGAGAAAAAGCCTGAGATGAGAGACCACTTTCTAGCCTTCATGGGCAACATGTTTCGGAACGGTCATGCAGAGTTAGCCCCCCCTCTCGGCCCGGATGAAGAGAAGTGGTACTTACCAACGTTCGGGGTGTATCATCCGAAGAAACCAAAGAAATTCCGGGTGGTATTCGATTCCAGTGCCCAATACGACGGCGTATCACTCAACAACGTGCTGTTAACGGGACCTGACCTGAACAACACACTACTGGGAGTTCTGATTCGGTTCAGAAGAGAGGCCATCGCCTTCACAGCCGACATAGAACAGATGTTCTATTGCTTCCTGGTAAGAGAAAAAGACCGTGATTTCTTACGTTTTCTCTGGTTCCAGGACAATGACCTCTCCAAGGCCATCGTGGATTATCGCATGAACGTCCACGTCTTCGGCAACAGCCCTTCACCTGCGGTGGCTATTCACGGTCTACACAAGTCTGTTCAAAGCAACGAGTTCCCGGTCGACCCAGACATGCAGCACTTCGTGTTGCATGACTTCTATGTCGATGATGGGCTGAAGTCCCTGCCCACAGTTCAAGCTAAAAAATGCTAAAACATAAAAAAGAGGCTGCAGCAGCCATTGCCGAAGCAGAGGCATTTGGAGCTGCTGCTGATGTAAAGAGTGAGAAAAATAGCTATGACCTGAATATAGACTCTGTTCCTTTAGAAGCTTCACAACGCACAAGGCAGTATGTGCTTGATCAACAAAGAGAAAGGGATTTAGAATTCCAGTCATGTGAAAACGGTGACACACAAGCAAAGACAGCGCCAGTCCCTAATCACAACGTGTCACCTCCACCACTAAAGCCTGAAGCCAGTCCCTTCTATCCGCACCAGAACAATACTGATCCACATCGTCTCATCTCACAGCAGCTTTACATCAGCACATACGAGGACAGCTACAAGCCATTCAACATGACGCCTGGAGACGTTCGGCTACCTCATATCAAGTCCAGTGGTGAGCATGCTTCTCCTGCACATCACTTCAGAACACGAAATCACGACACTCAGCCTCCGCTGAGGCGTCTCATGTCTCTCAAGCGTAACTTTGAGAAAAAGCCTGAGATGAGAGACCACTTTCTAGCCTTCATGGGCAACATGTTTCGGAACGGTCATGCAGAGTTAGCCCCCCCTCTCGGCCCGGATGAAGAGAAGTGGTACTTACCAACGTTCGGGGTGTATCATCCGAAGAAACCAAAGAAAATCCGGGTGGTATTCGATTCCAGTGCCCAATACGACGGCGTATCACTCAACAACGTGCTGTTAACGGGACCTGACCTGAACAACACACTACTGGGAGTTCTGATTCGGTTCAGAAGAGAGGCCATCGCCTTCACAGCCGACATAGAACAGATGTTCTATTGCTTCCTGGTAAGAGAAAAAGACCGTGATTTCTTACGTTTTCTCTGGTTCCAGGACAATGACCTCTCCAAGGCCATCGTGGATTATCGCATGAACGTCCACGTCTTCGGCAACAGCCCTTCACCTGCGGTGGCTATTCACGGTCTACACAAGTCTGTTCAAAGCAACGAGTTCCCGGTCGACCCAGACATGCAGCACTTCGTGTTGCATGACTTCTATGTCGATGATGGGCTGAAGTCCCTGCCCACAGTTCAAGCTGCTATCAGCCTGTTAAAAGGACACAGGATGTGCTCTCCAAATCGAATCTGAGACTTCACAAGATTGCAGCGAACAACAAAGAGGTCATGGACACCTTTCCATCCAGTGACCACGCGAGTGACCTCAAAGACCTTGACCTCGACGCAGACGCGCTGCCATTGCAGCGCAGCCTCAGGCTTGACTGGAATCTCAAGACAGACTGTTTCCTTTTTAATGTCTCCAGTGAGACCAAGCCCTACACCCGGCGGGGTGTCTTGTCCACTATCAATAGCCTCTACGACCCACTTGGATTTGTTGCACCCGTCACAGTCCAAGACAAGGCTATACTGCGAGAGCTCACGGCGGAGAACGGTGACTGGGACGCGCCCTTACCTCCAGCGATGGAAGATGCCTGGATGTCATGGAGAGCCTCTCTGTCCGAGCTCGCTGAGCTTTCCATCCCAAGGCGCTACACAGAAGCCTCACCGTCAGCAGCGGTAAGAAGAGAACTGTGTGTGTTCTGTGATGCGTCAGTTAAAGCTATCGGCGCTGTGTGCTACCTGAAAGTGACAGACAGCAATGGCAACAACCAGATTGGATTTGTTATGGGCAAAGCCAAGCTGGCCCCCCGCCCTGAACACACAGTGCCAAGACTTGAACTCTGCGCAGCAGTGCTTGCTGTTGAGTTAGCAGACCTGGTCTCAGCAGAACTAGACCTACAGCTTGATGTCGTAACCTACTACTCAGACAGTAAAGTAGTCCTGGGCTATATTTGCAATGAGACCAGGCGCTTTTATGTCTATGTCAGCAACCGGGTGTTACGCATCCATAGATCCAGCCGACCAGACCAGTGGCGCTACGTGCCAACAGACCTGAACCCTGCAGATCATGCAACACGTTCTGTCCCTGCTGGCCAACTGAAACACACCAACTGGCTGAGTGGGCCCAAATTTCTCTCAAAGCCGGAGCCCAGCATTTCTGAGAGCACTTATGACCTTGTTGACCCGAACACAGACTCAGACATCCGCCCCCTGGTGTCTGCCTTGAACACTACAGCCTCGAACAAGCAATTGGATTCATAACGCTTTGCTAAGTTCTCTACCTGGAAGTCATTAACTCGTGCAGTCACTCGCCTCGTTCACATAGCCTGTCATTTCAAGACAGCTCACAGAGAGAACAGAGCATGCAAGGGCTGGCATTACTGCAAAGCTGTATTCACAGTGGAGGAATCAGAGAAAGCGTCAGCTGTAATCATCCAAGCAGTTCAACAGGAAGTCTACAGCCAAGAAATAAAGTGCATTCAGAAACGGGAAGGGATGCCAAAAACAAGCCCTCTCAGAAATCTGGACCCGTTCATTGACACACACGGCCTTCTCAGAGTTGGAGGCCATCTTCATCATTCAAGTCTCGATCAGAGTGAAAAGACTCCCCTGATTATTCCTGGCCAGCATCACATCGCCACTTTGCTCATCAGACACCACCACGAGCAAATCCATCATCAAGGCCGTCACTTTACAGAGGGGGCGGTCCGTTCAGCTGGCCTTTAGATAGTCGGAGGGAAGAAAAGAGTAAGCAGCATCATCCACCAATGCATAATATGCAGAAGGCTCAGAGCTCCACTCAGCCTCCAGAAAATGGCTAACCTGCCAGCCGATCGTCTTTCAACAGATCCACCGTTCTCCAGTGTGGGTCTTGATGTGTTCGGCCCATGGAACGTCTCCTCACGCAAGACCAGAGGTGGCTTCGCTCAAAGTAAAAGATGGGCAGTGATCTGTTGAGCATGAGCATAAGAGCTGTGCACATTGAAGTCATAGAATCCCTCGACACCTCTAGCTTCATCAACGCGCTACGGCGCTTTCTTTCACTGCGTGGGCCGGTCAAGCACATCCGTTCTGACCGCGGCACGAACTTCATTGGCACCTGTAAGGAATTGAAGATAGCCTCAAACATCGACAGCACTGCCGTAAAGACTTACCTCTCAGACAAGGGTTGCATCTGGTCCTTTAATCCCCCACATGCATCCCATTGGGGTGGATCATGGGAGAGAATAATAGGGCTGGCGAGGAGGATTCTGGACGCAATGTTCCTCCAACTGAAAGACAAGCTCACCCACGAAGTGCTGGTGACTTTCATGGCAGAAGTGGCAGCAATCATCAACGCCAGGCCACTTGTTCCAGTGACTATGGACCCTGATAACTCGTTCATACTTACGCCAGCTGCTCTTCTCACACAAAAGACTAACATTGTGCCTGCTCCTGCCGGTGAGTTTGGAGTTGCAGACCTCTACAAGTCCCAGTGGCGACAGGTTCAGCACCTGTCCAATACCTTCTGGGACCGCTGGAGGAAACAATTCCTCCCAACACTGCAGGCCCGCAAGAAATGGCAGTCCACTCAGCCAAACATTCAGTCTGGGAGCGTTGTTCTCCTTAAGAACAGCCAAGCACCGAGGAATGAATGGCCTCTTGGACTGATTACACAGGCCTTCCCTAGCAAAGATGGGAAAGTCGCCAAGTCGAGGTGAAGATTATCAAACCAGGTGGGACTAGCCTCTTTCTCAGGCCAGTCAATGAAATAGTTCACCTTCTACCTCCAGAGGCAAAGTAATGGACTGTTTAGTAAATGGACTGTTTAAAAAAAAAAAAAAAAAGGACTGTGCATGGACTGTGGGGTGACGTGTCTCCACGTCAGGCGGGGAGTGTTTTGTTATGAGTAAGAAAATTTAAGCATTAAGTTTTAAGTTACAGAAGATAAACATGTTTTTCATTTATTCAGCATTTCAGAATGCTAATGTATTCCAGGAATATTCATTTCCTAATGTGATCCGATTTAGGTCATGGTCACTTTAAGATTGCGCAGTTCTAATTGTCCTATTGCGTTACCCGTAGTCGGGAAGTAATCATTCGCGCATTGCTTGCGCATTTTTCCCATTTTGTTTAATTCTCTTATATGCTTCGCATCCATCTTATCTGTCTACTCCTTGTGTCTGGCATAGCATCGTTGGTATGTATATTTTGTTTTTGCGAGATTGTCTGGAGGAATTCTTAATTATTTTTGTCAATATTTTAAGTTTGTAAAGTGTAATCTGAGGACGGTTTGAATTTACTACGACTATGCAAATGCTAGCTCACGTGTGTAGTTTGCTAATGAGTTGCACGTTAAAGGTGTCATAATGACCTGAATGTTATTAAAATGTATTTCTTCTCACTTAAATGAGTACAAACGAAATTCAGCAGTTATAGTGCAAATAAGCCTTTATTCATGTTGAGTTGAGGTTTGTTAAGTCGGCGTGACTCTGATTTGTCATTATCCTTTTTGTATTGCAGTTTCACTTTTTTCTCTGTATCTCCAATAAACCTGTGGAAGAAATTAATCTTCAGAGTCTTGGTGTGGGGAAAAAGTTTAGCTGGCTGTCACGATATTAAGCAGACATATCGAGGACGGCACAATCAGAGTTTGATTGAAACCTTTATATAATCTGGGGTCGATAAATTGGAGTCAGATCAAGTCTAAACTAAACCAAATTTAAGACATAAAACCAAATACATGTACTCATCAAAAGATGAGCACGTATAAACCTTCGCCATACAATTGGAAAAAGTTATCGGACCAGTCGATTGGCCTCTTACAAAGTAATTGTGCAACCCTATTCTGTTATACTTAGCTTTGATTTCCTCATACATGTATTATAGTAATAGTTCACTCAGAAATGAAAATTATCTCATCATATACTCACCCTCATGCCATCCCATATGTGTATGACTTTTTCTTCTGCAGAACACAAATTAAGATATTTAGAATAATGTCTCAGCTCTGTAGGTCCATACAATGCAAGTCAATGGTGGCCAGAATTTTGAATCGTCAAACATCACAAAAAGGCTGCATAAAATGTATCCATAAAATTCCAGTAGTTAAATCATTCTAATCTGAAGCGATATGATAGGTGTGGGTGAGAAACAGGTCAATATTTAAGTCCTTTTTTTACAATAAATCTCCATCGTTGACCAGCACTGACTAGTAGGTGGCAATATGCATTAATAATGTTAATCAGCAAAAAAATAAAAAGAATGTGGAAGTGAAAGCGAAAGTGGAGATTTAGAAAAGAATACTTAAATATTGATCTGTGTCACCCACACATATAATTGCTTCAAAAAATATGGAATAAACTACTGTAGTCATATAGATGACTTCTATGATGTCTTTCTGTGATTTTTGGAGATTCAAAGTTTTGGCAACCATTCACTTGCATTGCATAGACCTAGAGATATTCTTCTAATAGTGCTGCAAAGAAAGAAAGTCAGACTTGGATGGCATGAGGGTGAATAAATGCTGAGAGAATTTTCATTTTTGGGTGAACTTTCCCTTTAACGTTCCCTTTAATTGAGACGAGTGATTGAGACAATTCAGAAGAGTGAAAGCTGTTAGAGAGGACAAACCCCCTATTAATTCCCATGGTTGTGAAAATAAATGCTCAGCAAGCATACCGTATATGCCTGTGGTGTTTGGGTGTCCCTATAATTTTGGTAATGTAAATGTTTTCATAAAGTGGATTTATGACCAAGATGTTGACATAAATCCACTCCAAAAAGATTCAGTAACAAATACCCTAATAGGTCATAATTTAGCCAGAAACACTGTAAATTCAAGAAGAGCCAGTAAAATCCAGAGGCGAGTAAGACTCTGTAGACACCAAGGGACAGGTTGACAAATGACGGAGATAAAAACACGAGCCAAAGAGCTGTGATACGAAATAGCAGACAGCCATTATTCTTCGCCTCTGTAACTACACAAACAAGCAGAACCATTTCCAAAAGCCCCAAGACATTTAAACAAAGTGCAAATGTGAGTATATAATTCATATGATATTACAGGAATGTAAACTTAATTCATGCCTGACCACATATAATTCAGTAACTTCAGGTGACAAAACGGCCATCAGCTGCGGCTCAGGTCACACACTGACAATAAATTAAAGCTTTATTTCAATTACTCCATGCTCAATACACGGCGAGCGAGAAAAGACACATGCACTCCTGGTATTTTCCACTAAAGAAGTTTTCAACAGTTTCTACTTAGCGCTGTTCTTCACGCCGAGGTGTTTTTGTGTATCGAAGGCAGTGTAGATGAATAAAGGAATGAACTAAAACATAACAATGAGGAAGATCATTAACATCTTCTAATTAAAGTAGATTTCCCAATTGCTCATTCACAGATCGTTGTTTATTCCCTTCATACTGACCTGCTGGTTGTTATGTTCCCTGTTGTCTTTTGTTTTTTGTACTGTTATTGTGAAGTTGTGTTTAGTTCCTGTTTTGGTCTTTGCAGTCCTTTTGTAGTTTCTCTTATGCTGTCATGTTCTCTGTTGTCTTTTGCTTCTGTGCTTTTATGTTGAAATTTAGTTTAGTTCCTGTTTCCTGTTTGGTTTTTGTAGTCCGTTGTAGTTCTTTTTATGATTGGTTTTCCACTGATTGTTTCTCCTTCCCAGATTGTTCCCCAGGTGTCCCTCATTCCCTTGCTTGTTCCTGTCTGTATTTAAACCCTGGTTCTTTGTTCAGTCTTTGTCAATCGTTAATGTTTGCTCACGTTGAATGTCGATGTTCTGACCGTTTTGTATGTTTCCCCTGCCCGTCGTGGATGTTCCCTGCCTGTTCACTCTTATTTTGTTTGCCCGTCATGGATGTTCCCTGCCTGTTCACTCTCATTTTGTTATCTCGTGTTTAGTTCCTTTTTCCCATCGTGGATCTTTCTTTTGTTCCCAGTTTATCTGTTTTCACGTTGTTATTAATAAAACCTGCATTTGGATCCGCACCTTCTGTCTGCATTCCTGCATTCGTTACAGAACGATTGACCAACCATGGATCCAGCAGTATTACGCGCCAGATACCACCTGCTCTGCCTGAGGCAAGAGGACCGTCATATTGAGGCCCACGTCCGCGACTTCCTTAAACTGGCGGCTGCTGCGGACTTCTCGGACACCTCCCTGGTTGTCTTCTTCAGGGAAAACTTGAGTGGCTGGCTGAAGGAGCGGCTGCCGCCGGCATCACGCGGCTGGACTCTCCGCGACTTCCTGGAGTTAACCTTGCTGTTGTGCGGCTCCCCGTTCACGCCTGCCCCGGTCTGCGAGCCAGAGCCCACGCCTGCCCCGGTCTGCGAGCCAGAGCCCTCGTCAGCCACGGTCAGCGAGCCTGAGGCCACGATGACCAGGAACAGCTTTCCAGCTTCGCCAGTCGCATCAGCCCGGAGGAAGAGGAGAAGGGGAAAAGTCTCTGCTCACCAGCCTCCGCCTGCCGCAGCCCTGTGCCCTAAACCCCCCGTGGCTCTGCCTTCAGTGCCCAGCAAACCCAAGCCGGCGCGTACCACGACCGTCCGCGAGCCAGCGCCTGTACCCTCAGACATCAGTGAGCCAGCGCCTGTAGCCTCGACCGTCCCTGAGCCAGCGCCTGTAGCCTCGACCGTCCCTGAGCCAGCGCCTGTAGCCTCGACCGTCCCTGAGCCAGCGCCTGTAGCCTCGACCGTCCCTGAGCCAGCGCCTGTAGCCTCGACCGTCCCTGAGCCAGCGCCAGTGGCCGTGACCGTCCCTGAGCCAGCGCCAGTGGCCGTGACCGTCCCTGAGCCAGCGCCAGTGGCCGTGACCGTCCAAGAGCCAGCGCCAGTGGTCGTGCCCGTCCTAGAGCCAGCGCCTCTCGAGCCTTCCAGGGCTCCTCCTCCCGAGTCTTCCAGGGCTCCGCCTCTCAAGTCTCTCGAGCCTCCTAGGGCTCTGCCTCTCAAGCCTCTCGAGCCTTCCAGGGCTCCGCCTCCCAAGTCTCTCAAGTCTCTCGAGTCTTCTAGGGCTCCTCCTCCTGAGCTTTCCAGAGCTCCACCTACCGAGTTACCCGAGCTTTCCAGAGCTCCGCCTTCCGAGTTACCCGAGCTATCCAGAGCCCCGCCTTCCGAGCCCCCCGAGCTTTTCAGAGCTCCGCCCCCCGAGCTTTTCAGAGCTCCGCCCCCCCCCCGAGCTTTTCAGAGCTCCGCCCCCCCCCCCGAGCTTTTCAGAGCTCTTCCTCCCGAGCTTTCCAGGGCTCCGCCCCTCAAGCATCTCGAGCCTACCAGGGCTCCACCCCCCAGGCCTTTCGAGCCACCCAGGGCTCCGCCTCTCGAGCCTTCCAGGGCTCCGCCCCTCGGCCTCCTACGGCTCTGCTCCCACAGACCCCAGAGCCTTCTAGGGCTCCGCCTCTGAAACCTCTTACGGCGCCACCTTCCTTGGCCCCGCCTCCTGAGCCTTCCTCGGCTCAGCCTCCAGAGCCTCCCACGGCTCCGCCTCCTGAGCCATCCTCGGCTCCGCCTTCCTCAGCCCCGTCTCCTAGATCTTCCAGGGCTCCGCCTCTCAAGCCTCTCGAGCCTTCCAGGGCTCAGCCTCTCGAGCCTCCCAGGGCTCCGCCTCTCAAGTCCCTCGAGTCTTCCAGGGCTCCTCCTCCCGAGCCTCCCAGGGCTCCGCCTCCCAGAGTCCCTCGAGTCTTCCAGGGCTCCTCCTCCCGAGCCTCCCAGGGCTCCGCCTCCCAAGTCTCTCGAGCCTCCCAGGGCCCCGCCTCCCAAGTCTCTCGAACCTTCCAGGGCTACGCCTCTCAAGCCTCTCGAGCCTTCCAGGACTCAGTCTCTCGAGCCTCTCAGGGCTCCGCCCCTCAAGCCACTCGAGTCTTCTAGGGCTCCGCCTCTCAAGCCTCTCGGGCCTTCCAGGGCTCCGCCTCTCAAGCCTTCCAGGGTTCCGCCTCCAGAGCCTCCCGAGCCTTCCACGGCCCTTCTTCCCGAGCCTCCTACGGCTCCGCCTCCCGAGCCTCCTACGGCTACACCTCCCGGGCCTCCTACGGCTTCACCCCCGAGCCTCCTAGGGCTCCGCCTCCCGAGCACCCTGAGCCTCTAGCGCCTCCTACGGCGCCATCTCCCTCGGCTCCGCCTCTAGAGCATCCTACGGCGCCATCTCCCTCGGCTCCGCCTCTAGAGCATCCTACGGCGCCACCTCCCTCGGCTCCGCCTCTAGAGCATCCTACGGCGCCACCTCCCTCGGCTCCGCCTCCAGAGCCTTCCAGGTCTCCGCCTCTAGAGCCTCCTACGGCGCCACCTCCCTCAGCTCCGCCTCCAGAGCCTCTCGAGCCTTCCACGGCCCTTCTCCCCGAGCCTCCTACGGCTCCGCCTCCCGAGCCTCCTTCAGCTCCACCTCCGGAGCCTCCCTCAGCTCCACCTTCTGAGCCTTCCAAGCCATCACCCCCCTCGGCTTCGCCTCTCGAGCCTCCCTTGGCTCCGCCTCAGAAGTCCCCTTTGGCTCCGCCCCACGCGGCTCCACTGGCCTCCCCAGTGGCCACTTCTCCTCCCAGGCCCCCTGAACCAGTCCTTGCCCCACGGCCACCTCCTAGGCCAACTAAACCTGTCCCTGTCCTGTGGCCACCTCCCAGACCTCCTGAACCAGTCCTTGCCTTGTGGCCACCTCCCAGACCTCCTGAACCAGTCCTTGCCTTGTGGCCACCTCCCTGGCCTCCTAAACCTGTTCCTACCCGGTGGAGGCTCCCCAGGCCACCTGACCCTGGCCCCGTCTCACACCCCCATAGACTGCCTGCCTGCCCTCTCTGCCCCCCTGGTCTACCTGTCGGCCCCTTGCGCCTTCGTGGACTGCCTGTCTGCCCTCTAGGCCCCCCTGGTCTGCCTGATTGCCCCTTGTGCCCCCGTGGACTGCCTAATTGCCCCTTGTGCCTCCTTGGACTGTCCCTGTACCCCCTTTGGTCTGTCTGTTTTCCCCCTGTTCCAATCCCTCACCCCTTGGACATTTATTTGTGTTTGTTGTTCTTGTTGTTTTCTTGTTGTTTTGAGGGGGGGTTATGTTATGTTCCCTGATGTCTTTTGTTTTTTGTACTGTTATTGTGAAATTTTGTTTAGTTCCTGTTTTGGTCTTTGCAGTCCTTTTGTAGTTTCTCTTATGCTGACATGTTCTCTGTTGTCTTTTGCTTCTGTGCTTTTATGTTGAAATTTAGTTTAGTTCCTGTTTCCTGTTTGGTTTTTGTAGTCCGTTGTAGTTATTTTTATGATTGGTTTTCCACTGATTGTTTCTCCTTCCCTGATTGTTCCCCAGGTGTCCCTCATTCCCTTGCTTGCTCCTGTCTGTATTTAAACCCTGGTTCTTTGTTCAGTCTTTGTCAATCGTTAATGTTTGCTCACGTTGAATGTCGATGTTCTGACCGTTTTGTATGTTTCCCCTGCCCGTCGTGGATGTTCCCTGCCTGTTCACTCTCATTTTGTTATCTCGTGTTTAGTTCCTTTTTCCCATCGTGGATCTTTCTTTTGTTCCCAGTTTATCTGTTTTCACGTTGTTATTAATAAAACCTGCATTTGGATCCGCACCTCCTGTCTGCATTCCTGCATTCGTTACACTGGTTAAGCCGTAATTAAGTTATTTCCCTGCGGCCAGCCATCCACAAACAAAACACGGAAGTGCCAAAGTATTGACGGGGTATGAATTAACTGTAAAAATCATATTAATCCCAAACACAAACAGACATTTTGATATTCTCTCATGACATGACTGGAGATCTTGGGGACGTCCCAATAGTCCGATGGTAGACCTTAAGGGTTTTTTTCGGCATTTCAAATGATTCTATGCACACAAAACTGAGCAACAAGACTGTTGCTAAGGTCTTATCGTGATCATTGGTCACATTACAGTTCAAAGAAAGAAATCTTATAAATAAATCTTAGAAATACAAAGAAATCTTATAATTAAACGAATCACATTAATTTCATATTAAACATGGCAGGTACATTGTATATCATACCCAAAACTGAATCTGCGCCATTCAATTGTTGTTTGTGTTTGATGATGTTGCAGGCTGTTCCCAATACTCAGTGTGCAGGGAGCAGTAAACACTGCGTAGGGGCCGTACAAATTGGAAAACAGCTCTTGAAACAGTGCTGTTTTAACTCCAACCGTCAATCAACTACTTTATATCTCCCTGCTACAATGCTATCAAGACGATTGTAGATCATCGGGCAGTAAGTGCCAGCCTTGCTCACTTGATAGACAAAACATTTACAGTGTCAGCGCTCCTAATGAGATTATACAAAACCCCTCTTAATCAGCATTTCCTTGTCTGATTTGACAAATAATGCACCGCTCCATCTGACTTTATATAATATGAGAAGCCATGCAGGGGAGAGATTATAAATCTGTCGGGTTAATCCTAATGTTGGCTTTCTTAAGGGTGCTCACTGTACTTATCGGAGAGGAGAGAAAAGACCATATAATCTTCTCCTCCACTCCTCAATTACTTCTCTCTGCTGGAACTTCTCAAACCCACAGCGACTTATCAGCTTTTCTGTCCAAAAAAAATAAATAAATAAAGAAGTAGGACACGTGTGGAAAAGAAAAAATATAACGAGAAAGATAAAGAGAAATAACCACCACAGAGAAGATGGAAAAGGAGAGAAAGAGCTTCACATATCAAGAAGACCACGTAGTCGTTGTTTAAAGGAATAGTTCACCCAAAAATGAAAATTCTGTCATCATTTCCTCACCCTCATGTCATTCCAAAATCATACAGCTTGAGTTTCTTTTTTATACTCACAAACACAAAAGGAGATGTTTTGATAAATATATCAGCACACGTTTTCAATGCAATGGCAGTGGATAGTGCCTCACTTTAAATCTTAAAAAAATATCCAATGGTATCACAAAAGTAGCCCATGCAACTTGTGCATCATATTCCAAGTGTTCCGAAGGCATACAATTGGATCCTTTCAGAAGACTTGTAACATGATGCAGATGTCACATGGACTGATTTTATGATACTTCTGGGTAAATTTGTAAGCTTTATATTGACGCATAAGAAAGAATATTACAAGGCTCTGTGGAATACTTGATTCTAATTGGTCAATGGCGCCATCTAGCGGTCTGATATTTCTGAGTAACAACCGCACATCCACATATCAGACCACTCATCAGAGTATTGCAAGCCATGTTTACTACTCGGATCACTGTGGGATCTCTACAAGAAAGCTAATAAAATAATTTACACTCAAATCAATGTTTCATGTGCATTTCATTCTTTATTTGGCAAGTAGTCTTTTAATGAGCTGCATGTAGACATCATTTCTGCACACATAATTCATTACATAATTTCAATGCAAACATCATCAAATAACACATAACAAGCAGACATTACAGTGTGCCAATGGTTTTCTCTTCCTTTTTTGTGCAAAGCTCCCGATCGCAATGAAAAACGTTCTTCTAGATCCAAGCACAATCACAAATAATGTAATTTCACCGAACGAGGCACATTATATGCCGTGCCTGAGCAACACACCATTTCAATTTAAAAATAATTTCACCACAGATCAGCCATAGAGACATGTCAGACGGCAGGTTGACGCATATTGCTTTTTTGTATCTTTGATTCTGCCTTCTTGAGAAGTTGCGATGCCGTTTCATGTCTTATTAGGGAAAATATTTCCTGTGAGCACCAGTTGGTTGAACCAATCGAGAATATATCCTCTAGCCTGAGCTCTCAGGGGACGCCTCGGTTTCCTTAGATGAGCTCCGAGCTGAGAGTAAAGTAATGAGTGGTACAAGGCAGAGTGGGGCCTGATAATACAAGAGGTTTCTGTGGGAGTTAGGGCCTGTGTGTCAGCCTGAGCTCTCCCAGGAGTTTCTGGGCCTTTGAGATTTCCTCCTCTCCCCTCAGCAGGATGAGGATAAATTGATGATACAATACAAAAGACAAATGAAATTAATCTTCAAGCTGGCTGATGGAGATTGAGATTTCATGTTTTTTTCTTCTTCTATAGAACAGCAGTGATATTGGTTTCTGCGAAAAAGTAAACGAATAAAAGTGGGGAAGAAACTTTCTGTACACTCAAATACTCACTGAAACGTAAAATATCAATGTATTAATAGCATCTAAAATGTAAACTTTATAAATTGTACATTCCTATAAATGTTTACAATTCCTTTCAGGTTCAGGTTGTATTTATAAAAAATTTGATTAATTAAACAAGATTAAAGGCTTCACATTTATTTTACGCAGATAATTCACCAAATTTGAAATACAACACTCATTCAAATGAGTACAAATATCAATATTGGATTCATGAATTCATTGGTTGATTTTACTGTATTTATAATAGATTAGATTAATAAACATGTTCGCGCCATCACATTTATTTTACGCAGTTAATGCATTTACCGAACATGACACAACAACAGTTTTATTGTGTTCAGTACCGAGAATATATATATATATATATATATATATATATACATATATTCACACACATTTACATTTCATTCATACACAAATTGCATGTGACTTCATTTTTGTTTTTCCTATATGAAATTCTATTATAAATAAATTTGCCATAAACAAGTTTCCTAAAATTTCTCATCAATTGAGAAACCAGCTATGGGATTGTCTGAACATTAAATCTGACCACCAGCAGCAGTACCAGTTTCAACCAGTCTTCAGAGGATTCGTTGTGATTTTCACATCTCTAAAGTTACGTACAAGGCTTTAGGTTATAGATACTGTCAATATGTTGATAAAGTATATTTTAATGTCTATTCAAACACACTACAAGGTACGGGTATGCCTTTTTTTTTAAATATATTTATGAATCTGAATGAGATCACATTGAGGGTAGAGAAAAACAGTGAAAGAAACAATGAACAATAATGAAATGAGCAAGTGCTTGATTAAAATGCAGAGAATGATGAGGAGGTGGTGTTCAGTTAATTCAAGGTGAAAGCTGTGTATGTGAGTGTGTGTGGAGATATAGGTGGGAGTGTGCGATCTAATTAATGTGGTAAATGTGCTGATGAGCTATTTGTGTGTTCTTTCCACTGAGAATCTGTCAAGCTCAGGGAACGTGTAGACACGATAAGCCCTGGTTTCTCTCATTGATTTTGTGTCTCATCTTCAGCAGAGGGGATCGTACCTGAGAAGCCAGCACTACACACACATACGAAGCCCCCAGGTTTGTTGATGCACACGCCATCATGGAGGCAGGGGGAAGATTCACACTCGTTAATGTCCAGGTTGCAAAATGTTCCAAAGTATCCGGGGACACAGTTACAATGGAAACTGGAAAAGCAAATGGCATCAGGGCAGATTAGTCAAGCTGAGATAAACATTGATATTAAACACATTCTTACTAAAGCAAAATTGATGTTACTGGAAAATACCAGGACAGGAAATTGAGAAAAATATCATGCTGATTTTTATGAGCTACAAAAACTAACTGTGCAACATAAAAGTTTGATCATTTCTGTTGAAATAATAATCACATATTTATTCCAACACAATTTAAGTCTTGAAAACAGACTGTGCTTAGTAGCTCATGTTAAATAAACATTAATATAATAGCTTATCAGCTTATTAAAATGGTCATGACATGAGGAATTAAACTTTTGACATACAAGAGGTCATTGTTCTATAAAAACAACTGTAATTTTCAGAACTCAAAACTTCCTCCTTACTGCAAAAGGAACATTTGTTGAAACCACCCTGCCAAAATGACTCATTCTCAATTTCCTCCACATTGTGACGTCACACTGTGATAGACATTTGCATCTCTAGTAGCGGTGAGCAGTGAGATGAGCAATGATCAAGTCATTAAAAAGCAGAGAGCCAATCATAACAGTGGCTGTTTACTCTTAAATCTTAAAGGAGAAGCAGTACCAAAACCAAGCATTTCTGACAGAGGGTCAGTATAAAAAATCATAATGTTTTACAAATATATGTGCAAAAAACTTTACTAATGAACCTCAAGTAACATTAAATTAATAAAAAAGGCATGTCAGGACCCCTTATAGGGAACAATTCACCCAAAAAGGAAATCATTTACACAAAATTAGATGTTATGCAGAATGTTCGAGATGCTCTTTTCCATGAAATGAAATACGAAGTTAATTTACACTTCCAAGCTCCTAAAAGTACAAAAAAGCACCATAAAAATATCATTAGAGCAGTACATAGAACTCAAGCATCCTTAAGCAATATAATAACTGTATGTGAGGAAAAGACCACAATTTAAGCCATAATTCACTGATAATCATCCCCTTCACAAGAGCTCTTCAATCTTATTCACGCTTGTTTTCAATTAAAAATGGTACCTTGAGACAATGATTCTTGCGTGTCACATGGCAGATCACAAAACAGTCATTTGAAAAATTATATTTTAGTGCCAAGGAACAAAGGAAAATTATCTGTGAATAATGGATTAAATATCAGTCAACCTATTCAGGTTCCTTGTTTGGAAAACAGAAGCCAAGACATTCTCCCTAAAATTTATTTTTGAAAGAAAAGAATACGGGGCCGGAAGGACATGCTGGTTGATAAATGATGGCACAATTTTCATTGATGGGTGAACCATTCCTCTCCAAGTCTCTCCAAAACTTCTGTCGAGCTGCACATTTTAAATCACAAGGCTCAGACAGGGAAACAAGAAAAAGAAAACTGACAGGCAGGAGAAGGTCTGATTGACAGCACAAAGATCTCTAGTTTATCTCTTAATCATGACTTTATCTGGGCTATCCTTAGACAAAATGATTGACAAGCTGATTTCTGCTTCAAATATCCTGTCACCTGTTTAATCAGAGAAGATTTGGCCAGTTCAGTTGCTCTCTAGGAATTCCAAGTTGCACATCATTTTACTATAATATGGCATTAATATGGTCACTGAGGTCACTGAGGTAGTCAAACAACTCCACAGTGGCAAAGCCCCGGGGATTGATGAGATCCGACCAGAAATGCTGAAAGCCTTGGATGTGGATGGGGTGTCATGGATGACATGCCTCTTCAACATTGCGTGGAAATCTGGGACAGTGCCTAAGGAGTGGCAGAACGGGGTGGTGGTTCCCCTCTTCAAAAAGGGGGATCAGAGAGTGTGTGCCAACTACAGGGGTATCACACTTCTCAGCCTCCCTGGTAAAGTTTACTCCAAGGTGCTGGAGAGGAGGGTTCAGCCGATTGTCGAACCTCGGATTGAAGAGGAACAATGCGGTTTTCGGCCTGGCCGTGGAACGACGGACCAGATCTTTACTCTCGCAAGGATCCTGGAGGGGGCCTGGGAGTATGCCCATCCGGTCTACATGTGTTTTGTGGATCTGGAGAAGGCGTATGACCGGGTCCCCCGGGAGAGACTGTGGGAGGTGCTGCGGGAGTACGGGGTGGGGGGGTCCCTTCTTAGGCGATCCAATCCCTGTACGTCCAAAGCGAGAGCTGTGTCCGGGTCCTCGGCACAAAGTCGAGTTCATTCCATGTGGGGGTTGGTCTCCGCCAAGGCTGCGCTTTGTCACCAATCCTGTTTGTGATATTCATGGACAGGATATCGAGGCGTAGTCGGGGTGGGGAAGGTGTGTGGTTCGGTGGGCTGGGGATCTCATCGCTGCTTTTTGCAGATGATGTTGTCTTCATGTCATCATCGGTCCGTTACCTTCAGCTCTCACTGGATCGCTTGGCAGTTGAGTGTGAAGCAGCTGGGATGAGGATTAGCACCTCTAAATCTGAGGCCATGGTTCTCAGCAGGAAACCGATGGAGTGCGTACTCCAGGTAGGGAAGGAGGTATTGCCCCATGTGAAGGAGTTGGAGTGAAGGAATGAGGGGACAATGGAGCGGGAGGTTGGCCGGAGAATCGGGGCAGCGGGGGCGGTATTGCACTCGCTCTTTCGCACTGTTGTCACGAAAAGAGAGCTGAGCCGAAAGGCAAAGCTCTCGATCTACCGGTCAATTTTTGTTCCTACCCTCACCTATGGTCATGAAGGCTGGGTCATGACCGAAAGAACTAGGTCGCGAGTACAAGCGGCCGAAATGGGCTTCCTCAGAAGGGTGGCGGGCTTCTCCCTTAGAGATAGGGTGAGGAGCTCAGTCATCCGTGAGGAGCTCGGAGTAGAGCCGCTGCTTCTTTGCGTCGAAAGGAGTCAGTTGAGGTGGTTTGGGCATCTGGTAAGGATGCCCCCTGGCCGCCTCCCTAGGGAGGTGTTTCAGGCACGTCCAGCTGGGAGGAGGCCTCGGGGAAGACCCAGGATTAGGTGGAGAGATTACATCTCCAAACTGGCCTGGGAACGCCTCGGGGTCCCCCAGTCAGAGCTGGTTAATGTGGCTCAGGATAGGGAAGTTTGGGGCCCCCTGCTGGAGCAGCTGCCCCCACGACCCGACTTCGGATAAGCGGTTGAAGATGGATGGATGGATGGATGGCATTAATATGCCACTGTGATTTTTGCCAGTTTTATATGTTCGAGTGTTTTCTCAACATATTTTTTTCTTTTCTTCATTCTGCTTGGTTTACTATGTCTTTTAAAGTGGTTTACACTGTATTATGAGAAATACAATTTTCTTTGGTGGCCTTGATCACACTTTTGCCTGAAATATGTTAAAGATTTGTTGGCTTTTCTCTAGCAAAAGAGAGGCTCGTTCTGAACAGCGGATGACTATCCACATTTAACGGAATGGTCCACCCAGTCTCCTTTAAGCAGTAGGGACTCTTATTCCTCAACACTAAAAGAACTAACAGTACGTGTATAATAGCACAAAACGTGTGCTGTTCATGGATGTATGTAGCACCTGCCACTCTAAATATCCTTCTGAAGGATCCCAGAATTAGGAAAGATAAAAAAAAAAATAATAATAAAAAAAGTAAAACATATATTATTTCAGCTTGACCCTAATAGTTTGAGTGGAAAAATTCACCACAGATTGTTTTATGAATCAGTCACCAGTGGTGTAAGTCCCTCGATACCAGTTCTGGTCCTCCCTTAACACAATATATGCAAGTTGTACAGGGCCCCCGATCCACAAGGGACCTCCCATGCTGTTGAAGAAGTCAAGTACTCATATTTGTTGCAATGCAAACAGGAGGGATGCATCTGAAAACTGGAAAATTCTGCCTTCAGGGGCTGTATATGGAGGCAGGATGAAAATAGGTGCTTTTTTTTTTTACCTGTACTGAGACCAGTTTCTTTAAGAATTCCATTAATTCAAAAACGCAGTCGGTTAAGCCGTTAACTGATTGCAGCAAGCCAGCAGAACCATAACGGTAATTATTATAACATGTAAATATAAATGTAATGTCAACTATTGAAGAGGGGGTTATTCTAAGTATTATAATGAATCATTTTGTTTTCATTTCAGACATGCGGTAGGTAAAATGAGATGCGTAACGTGCTTATGGTTCCAACATGTCAGGAGCTAAAAAAAAAAGAGAAAACACGCCAGGAAAGTGAAACCATAAAGCAGGCAGAAAGTATGTACTTTTATCATATTTAAAATTCTTATTTAATCTTTACATTATCATTAGAAAGCTCATACTTAATTTTTGAGTTTCAATATATCTGACCACGGTTTTACGACAGAAATGCGACATTGAGAGTAATTTCTCAATTTGTGTCAGTACAAATCAAAGCATGCAAAATGTAATTCGAAATGAATTAAAATGTCATTAGCACATACCTTTGCAATCATGTCATGTCAATCATGTCATGTCAATGCTTCAATAAAAATATCCATTATCACTTTTAGTCCAAAGTCTGTACATTTATATGCTCATGTGATCACTTCAGATTTCTTGAGAATTTTTATTTTTTATTTTTTGAAAATTTTGAAATTGGAAAAGAGTTCAACGGTGATCATTTTCAGAAAGCTAGATATAGCTAGAGCATTATATTTGGTGAGCATTTAGCAGAGAATCAAGATTTTATTTAATTTATTTCATAGTTAATTTGTCTTACTCCTTTATAATATTTTTTAACAGTCTGTTAGTCTCCATTCAAATGGAGTGATATTAATGTAAACAGCCATTAATGTATTTTGTAAGTATAAACAGACACAAATCTGATCTCTACAAATATTAAATATCTTCTGTCTGTTCAACAATGTCTGAATTAAAAAACAAATCTCCAATTGCCACCAAATCTACTGAATGTAGATTCAGTATCTAATGCTGCTGATACAGTTCTATACAGCAGTCATAGATTCTGTCCAATGCACTTCAATAACTGTCTGGTTTGGTTCAGCTACCAAATCAAACATCAGAAGACTACAAAGGACAGTTCGGACTGCTGATAGGATTATTGGTTGCCGCCTGCCCCCCTTCAAGAACTATACACTTCCAGAGTGAGGAAAAAGGCTGTAAAAATCACTCTGGACTCCACTCACCCAGCCCACTTCCTTTTTGATCTGTTGCCTTCTGGCCGATGCTTCAGAGCTCTGAACACCAGAACCGTCAGACACAGGAACAGTTTTTTCCCTCATGAATAGTTAAATTGCCTCATTGAGCAATAATTATGTGCAATACACAGTTAAGTCTATTTATATTATCCAACTAATCCACTTCCGCCATTACATACATTGCTCTGTACACAATATACTGTATTTTGTTCTTTATATAACAGCTTTGTACGGATGTGTGTATGTACGTATATGTATAATTATTTATTTTTATTATTATTATCCATGTTTTTGTATTGTTGTGCAATGGAAGCTCCTGTCACCAAAACAAATTCCTTGTATGTGTAAGCATACTGGGCAATAAAGCTGATTCTGATTCTGTGCATGTATAACAGTATCTACTGTTCATGTTCAGTTCCATGAACTGTAGCTTTTTTCTTATTTAAATGCTCTATTCTTATCCACATGTGACTTAACTTTACTTATTGTACTGTCACTTACAGTATACAATATTCCCTGTCTGAGACTCAATTATATGGTTTTAAAAGTTACAAAATGTATGGGTCTCATTTTATAAGACAAATGGATTTGCATTAGTAGTATTTACTTTTACTTTTGGTACTTAAGTACTTTTAAAACCATTACTTTTTTATTTCACATATGTATCATTTCAATGGATGACTGGATGGACCTCAGGCAGATAACAGTAAACAATTTGGTTATGACCTCTTTAAAGTACAGAAAAAGTGCTGCAGAACATCAGGTCATAGACCCAAATTATGTGTTATTCTTCCCCACCCTAAATAACGCCTTATCTGCTGGAACAAAGGTTTAATGTGTTATCAAAGAATTTCTGTATTTTGTCAGCAAACTACAAACAAACAGAGCAAGGTGCAAGGTTTCCACTCATAAAGACTTCTCTGCTCATAGCCCTCTAAAGCAAGCCCTCCCATGTCAAAAGAGCACTTGAGTGGAAGAGAGTGAGTTGTGCACGTTAGGAAACACCTGAAGCGAAATACCTCGGATGGAAGCAATTCAGGAGGAACAATGGGAGTATATGATCACATAGGAGCCCATTCATGATAGTAGACAAAGTGGAGACAAATCAGTTAGGGCTCAAATTGGCCCAGAGTTTCCTCTACCCATATGTCTGATTGAGCCAAGAGCGGCCCTGGGGTGCCCATTAAAGCACAACAAGGAGAAGATCCAGGGGAGGAAAGCCAATATACAGACTTGATGTGAACCTGCTGAGCAATTCTCTTACTTGTGTTTAGACCAACAGCTTATATATGTCATGGATAAAAAGGACCTTTTATATTAGCTAGAGCACTTTAGATAATAACACCAGTACAGTAGCTCTAAAACTTGTCTCATTTCTCCCCCGCCCCCCGGTCTCATAAAAACAAATAGTTTGGAGAGGGTACTCAGGCCCCTATATCATAATCAATTTATGGGGGTTGCAGTGCAGAGTTGAGAAAGTGCAAAAACAACTTGGTGTTGCTATGGTACTTGCCCATTCACAAGGTCTTGGCAGATGCCTTGTTTCTGGCAGGGGTTGGAGGCACATTCATTAATGTCTTCCTCACAGTGCTGGCCTGAGAATCCTGGATTGCAGAAGCAGCTGCAGAGAGATGACACAAAAGGACCAGTTTAGAGTTTGTGAAACTATCATGTGATTTTACATGCACCTCAAGCATATTGTAAATGTTTTTGTTTTTGACAAACCAGTAAATTCAGATACAAGTTTATTTTGTCATTTGTCAAAAACATTTTATCTTTAATTTCTACCTTTGAAATCACTTTAAGGCATCACACACCGAGTTCTGAGATTGATTGTGATGCTTAGGCCTATTGATTTAAATGTGAATGTAATTAATAAAGAAACTTGTTTTCAGTGCTACCATAATCTAATACATGTTTTAATACAAGAATTACACTGCTTTATTTAGAATTTGTCTAAAAATGTATAAATGTTTCACAAATGAAGACATTATTCTTGCATATGGCCGTAGCTACTCAAGCAATATATGATGAATTCGGCCATAGCAACTGATCTAGAATCAGATTTTCCCTTCTCATTCGTAATCGAGGTTTGAATTTGTGGATGGATAACTGTCCCTTGACCAGCAGTAACAAACTGGGTTATCTCAGAGAAGCAATCTGAATTTTATATACCTCTATTAAATAAAATCATTCATACTTCCACAGTCTTATACACTCTCCGCATATGATTTCGATTTTCATTGCCAATTTAATTGCTAAAATCAGTTGATTGGACATGATTTGGAAAGGCACACACCTGTTTATATAAGGTCCAACAGTTAACAGTGCATGTCAGAGCACAAACCAAGCCATGAAGTCCAAGGAATTGTCTGTAGACCTCCGAGACAGGATTGTATCGAGGCACAGATCTGCGGAAGGGTACAGAAACATTTCTGCAGCATTGAAAGTTCCAAGGGGCACAGTGGCCTCCATCATCCGTAAGTGGAAGAAGTTTGGAAGCACCAGGACTCTTCCTAGAGCTGGCCACCCGCCAAACTGAGCGATCGGGGGAGAAGGGCCTTAATCAGGGAGGTGACCAAGAACTCGATGGTCACTCTGACAGAGCTCCAGCGTTTCTCTGTGGAGAGAGGAGGACCTTTCAGAAGAACAACCTTCTCTCCAGCACTCCACCAATCAGGCCTGTATGGTAGAGCAGCCAGAGGGAAGCCACTCCTCAGTAAAAGGCACATGACAGCCCACCTGGAGTTTGCCAAAAGGCACCTGAAGGACTCTCAGACCATGAGAAACAAAATTCTCTGGTCTGATGAAACAAAGATTGATCTCTTTGGCCTGAATGACAAGCATCATGTCTGGAGGAACCCTCATCACTTGGACAATACGTCCCTACAGTGAAGCACGGTGGTGGCAGCATCATGCTGTGGGGATGTTTTTTGCGGCAGGAACTGGGAGACTAGTCAGGATCAAGGGAAAGATGAATGCAGCAGTGTACAGAGACATCATTGATGAAAACCTGCTCCAGAGCGGACTGGACCTCAGACTGGGGCGAAGGTTCATCTTCCAACAGGACAACGTCCCTAAGCACACAGCCAAGAAAACAAAGGTGTGGCGACGGGACAACTCTGTGAATGTCCTTGAGTGGCCCAGCCAGAGCCCAGACTTGAACCCGATTGAACATCTCTGGAGAGATCTGAAAATGGCTGTGCACCGACGCTCTCCATCCAACCTGATGGAGCTTGAGAGGTCCTGCAAAGAAGAATTGGAGAAACTGCCCAAAAATAGGTGTGCCAAGCTTGTAGCATCATACACAAAAAGACTTGAGGCTGTAATTGGTGCCAAAGGTGCTTCAACAAAGTATTGAGCAAAGGCTGTGAGTACATGTGATGTTTTTTTTGTTTTTTATTTTTAATAAATTTGCAAAGATTTCAAACAAACTTCACATTGTCATTGTGGTGTATTGTTTGTAGAATTTTGAGGAAAATAACTAATTTAATAAATTTTGGAATAAGGCTGTAACATAACAAAATGTGAAAAAGGGAAGTGCTGTGAATACTTTCCAGATGCACTGTATATACACATACAGTATGTGCAAAAGTCTTTTCAATTGTGTTAACATGGTTATTTATATCAGCTACTTAATTGAATCAATAGGAAACATAGATCCCAAACATTCCTTTTGCAAATAGAATAGAACAGAAGAACAGGGAGCCCTGCAACAGATGGCATGGCTCTCACAGAGCCCCCACTGAACATCAGGTCAGTCTGAGATTACTTGAAGAGACAGAAGTAATTGAGACAGCCTAAAAAAGTAAAGAACTGTGGCGAATTCTCCAAGGAGCTTGGAACCTCCTATCTGCCAACAACCATGAAAAACCATGTCCAGGTGTAAGTAGGAGAACTGGTGCTGTTTTGATGGCAAAAGTGTTCACACCAAATATTTATTTTGCTCTTTTTCTGTTTACTGGAATTTGTATGATGTTAATTGATTAATGAAAACTATTTATGTAATAATTTTTTTTAAAGAAATCCTCACTTTGAAAGTTTTTCACAAGTGCCTAAAACGTTTGCACAATACTGTATATAAATATATACTGATCAGTCAAAACATTAAAACCACCGGCCTAATATTGTGTAGGTCCCCCTCGTGCTGCAAAATCAGCGCCAACCCGCATTTCAGAATGGCATTCTGAGATTATATTCTTCTAACCTCAAAAGTACAGCGCAGTAATCTGAGTTACCATAGACTTTGTCAGTTCTAACTAGTCTGGCCATTCTCCGTTGACCTCTCTCATCAACAAGACATTTCCATCCACAGAACTGCAGCTTACTGGAAGTTATTTTATTTTTTTTGGCACCAAAATTATAGAGAAATTATGGTGCCAGAAGGGCTGGTTTGAGTATTTCTGTAACTGCTGATCTCCTGGGATTTTCACTTACCCGCTAGTCGTCATCGGTCAGTTTGGAGATATAATTTCTATTTATGAGCAATGTAGCCTACGAAAATAAATCAATAATAATTTATGTCCTCTCTACAGAAAAATAACAGCATATGTGTTTGGAACGACAAAACGTTGAGTCAACAATGACTGACATTTTTATTTTTGTTTGAACTATTCCTTTGGCAAATACAGTAACTAGGCCAGAGGGTAGCTTACCTGCTCACACACAAACACAATAGATAACTTCAATTAGAAATAAAGGCAAAAACAGACCTGTAACTGTTGACCCCATCCACACAACGTCCTTGGTTCTGACAAGGTCTGGAGACACACTCGTCGCTATCAATTTCACAGCGAGTTCCCTCAAAGCCTGCAAGACAGATGAGATGGTCATGGATCAGTAAGTCTCAATGCTCCCTGAAAGCATTAGGATCAATGATAACAAAGGCCTTTGGTGAATGCCATCTTAATGGAACCGTGCACCTCCCTATAGCCCATCTCATCTGCCAGGCCTCGCACTGCCGGCGCCTCCTCTGAGGACCAGAGGGGCTCTAATAATACCTCAGTGCCTCCACAGATTAGACTGAGGGCTCACAGTGGAACTGTGGAGAGGATCTCGTTAAGATGAGGGGGAGACCAAAGAGGTAAAGTTCAGGAGCCTCTTTGCTCATGTTCATTATGAGGATAAAGGGGAGAAGGGGTGTAATCAGCTCTGAACTCTTGTTGGGGAAAATGCCTTGAGAGATGTGAATATTCAGCTTTGCACTGGCGCACCGCTGCTTTAAACCTGTCCTCTGCTTGGAACATCAAAATGATAATTTGGTGTTTATCAACTGGTGGGTCACAACTCAAAAATGGGTTGCAGCATGTCTGGTCTGAAAGGGTTGAAAAGGCAGGGAAAAACAATGTTAAATGTAAACAATAAAATGCAACTAACAAATAATAATGCATAGTTAGGAAAGCAAAAAAAAATACATTTAAGTATTTAATTTACATTTAAAAATTATAAGATTCACATTTCTGCCTTTAAATCCTAAAAAAAATTGGCCCCATTCCCTTCAATTGTAAGTACCTCACTATAACCTTTATGTTTGCTTTATTTTTAAAGAAAAAATCTTTTTTATTATTTTAATATTTCATAATATATTTTTGTGGTAATCAACATAATGCCAAACATGCAGTAATTTGCGCTTAACTTGTATTGAACCTGTAATATTCGTTGAAAACTTTTCAATATTTAAATATACAGACAACTATTTTATTGTTTTGTATGATTTACAATGATGGTACTGTGTAGGGTTGCCAGCTGATGTACAATGTAAAATCTGCTTGCTGAAGCAAAACCAGTTGAGAAACTGCTTTATAACAAGCTTTGTTTTTTAGGAAATGGAGCCAGAAAATATAAAATGCTTATTTTTTAAAAGATATTCTTATATGTAAGTATAGCTCTAAATGTAATCTTCAAAAATGTTTTACTATTATTACCAAATTGTGGGAGCTCTCACATCGAAAATGACAAAAGGGGAAACAATTGAACACCAAAATGTGTATATGTCTATCTGCATTTAATGCATGTCATGATTAAAGGTGAAGTGTGTAATTTTTTCAATGTTAAAAGGCCCAATTAATAAGCAGTAAAAACTATAAGTAAGCCCTTCGTTTAATTCCCATCAGGAAGTGTTAAAACTGTGGCCTGTGCCACTGTTAGACATTCCTGTTTTTGAGCATTCCAACTACCTTGACATAGCAACATTGGCTCAGCCAATGACATGAGTTTGGGGCAGAACTATTTGTTTTATAACTAACCAATGGAAGACGGTCATTAACAGTCATATTTCTTTTGCAATTCCATTTGGTGTCAAAGTGGCACTGACTTCAAAGTCAAGTGCAATTTCACAGAAAGGCTTTGACAGTGAATATTTGCCAAAAAATGTGATGTGAAGTAGAGTTTTTTGGAACAAACCTAACTCTGTTATACACACAAATCAGGATTCCAAATGATTTACAGAATTTTACTGATTTTGAAACTCGATCAACCCCAAATTTCATTTTCAGGCACATTCAAGGAAACATTTTTCAGATACATACATGACACTATGCTGCACAGTACGATATCTGGTGGCTTATATATGGCTGGAATTGTTCCAAGATGAGCTGTTAGTCACAGTATTGGCTGATCTCTTTTGGATGAGTCAACATTAATGCATCTTCAGCAAGAACACAGTGAGACTGGAGGTTCTTCACTGTCAAAGCTTAAAGTGAGATACCTGTGGCTTGCACAAATCATCATTCTTTTCTAGCATCCTCCATGCGCCCAACAAAGCGTGCAGGTAATCCCTGGGACAAATCATTCTTCCACAGTAAATACGAGACCGTGAATATGCCTATACAAACACAGCCATAAGTGCCACTGAAGCCTGGATGTTTAAATAGACCATTAGCTTTGAGACACTAATAAACAAGTAGGTTTTGATACAACTAATAATTTTCTAACCTTTGTTAAAAAGCGCACATGCATATGCATTAGATAACACATTTAGAGTTTGTCTCTGTCTTAATTTTGAACAATACATATATATATATATATATATATATATATATATATATATATATATATATATATATATATATATATATATATATATATATATTATAATTTGAAACCTAACAAACTTTTGGCTTGCATTATTTCATTGAAATAAATGCCACTTGGTTTTATTTTTTGTTATACTATGCAATCAAATTCACGCAATTCAATGCAAATTCAGTACACACTGTAATTTTTGTACACATTATTTATTATGCAATGTCTGCATCTATATATTAGGAATCTTCTATAAAAGTTCCAGTGTGAATCCTTTAATCACAGTATTCTGGGATACTGAGTTCATCATGCATGCACACAAGTGTATTCTCTAAACTTTAAACCAAAGGGTCATTAAAAAGCCTGATGAATTTATCAAGGTGAACTACAGTCATTCCTATATACTTACTAGCAATCTTTATAAATAACTAAGATTTATGAATGCATTCTTACAGCAACACCATACTGGTAATTACCCCTGGCCCATGATCATCAATCTAAGTGACATAAGCAAAAACAGGGCCAAAGCTAAATATTTATAATCACCGGTGAACATACTCAAAGAAGAATGCAACAAAGGAGAGATTGCAGCACAAAGGGTAATTGTGATGCAATGCACAACTTATTGTTGTGAATCTAATTAAAGGATAAAGGTGTTTTACTCAGAGAAACTCAATTTAGCCTTTTGCATTGTTTACAGATCTGAAGTTGGCTGTGCTGTTGACAAGTGACAAATTAATTGTAAAGATCCCTTGTAATTTTTTCACATGCTTATTTT
Organism: Xyrauchen texanus; assembly: GCF_025860055.1. Classification (NCBI taxonomy): domain Eukaryota; kingdom Metazoa; phylum Chordata; class Actinopteri; order Cypriniformes; family Catostomidae; genus Xyrauchen; species Xyrauchen texanus. The sequence continues at coordinate 9,459,423 of NC_068299.1, read as the reverse complement.
TGTAACTATTTATTTTAGGTATTAACCGTGTGTTTGAGACAATAATAATGCATTAGTACATGGGTCTTAAACATTTTGCAATGACCCAAGGATCTATTGATGCAAAGACAAAGCCATTGCTCAAGTCCAGCTTATTTTTTCCTCACAATGGAAGCCAGATTTCCAGAACTTTTGCACTGGTATCATACATTTAGTATGCTCACTTAACATACATGAACAAAAATGCACAGCAGAATAAAGAGACAAACTTGCACATCTGAGAATGACTCACTACAGCAGGCGAGCAGCGGGAGAAAATCTATTAGGTAAATTTGCTCTTACAAATAACCCATTCTTGCAGATATCCACTTCCCCGGGCTGCGGATTCTTCAGAAACTCCAGCTTTCAGCTATTCTAATGTTTATTGAGTGTCAAGCTATCATTTCATAAAGCTTTAATATAATGCTCCCGTGAAAAGGCCGATGCTGGTATTGTTGTATCTAGGTCAATATGATGAGACTATTCTGAATGACTTCAGAGTTCATACAGGGGGAAAAATCACAGAGTGTGATGCTGTACTGAATGTCTATGGCTATTGCTAGTGTTTTGCCAAGGCAGGCAGCATTTCAAGGCATCATGTACATGATTTCTCCACTCGAAGGCTGTTTAAAAATGCAGCAAACTTAAATGTCTTATTAAATACCTCCAAAGATTCCTTGTTTGGCCAAATTATAAGGCAGCATAGCATGATGTATTCTTCACAAAAAAGGCTATCCCAGAAAACATACGCTCGACAAGCACTGTAAAAAAGAAATCCACAATGAAGTGAGAAAATATGTAAATACACATAATTAAATATGGAAAAGTATCAATAAATAGTTCAGTGTAATAAAAAAATAACTATTTTGTACAAATACTTGTGTGTGCCATGTATTTTTGAGGTCATTAAAATATTGCAATGTTAGCTTAGCAACATGCTAAGGTCAAACTGTATTGCATCAAAGGGTGCATCTCAATCAGCTCCCTAGTTCAGCAGTCAATGCACTGATCAGGGAGTCAGCCATTTCTAGGGCTGTCTCAATCTCAAAATAGTTCCAGTACACTGAAACGTCCCCTCCCTAAAAAAATCCCACAATGATGACGTTTCCTTAACGGAAACGTCATCATGTCTTTTCAAGTCTCTCAAGCCATTAGAAGATGGGCACAAGTATAAATATATGATGTCGAAGCCTTATTTTTGTTAGTTATGTCTTTCATTCATAATGACCATGAAAGGGAAACAATATTCTGAATATAAAATTTCTTAAAAGTAGGTTTACAACACCGTCCTGTATATTTTTATTTCTTAATTTAATGTAATTTATCTTTCATAATAACACTGTACATTTGAATATATTCAACTAAAATGAATGCTTGTGTCATTAATACAGCATGATGCTGATGTGTGCTCTAGGTCCTTATCTTGTCGCAGGTAAATGAGTGTCCCAATGTCACAAGTGTCCCAATGTTCAGTGGATGAACACCCTTGCCAGTGCCCAAATTTGTGTTCACGACACACCCTAATGGTGCGTTCAGACCAGAGGTGTCGAGAGTGTGAAATCGACCGGAAGTCATTCATTTTCTATGGTAGCCAGCGTCTCTCCGTGGCCAGTGCGTCTTGGCCGTTTTGGCATCAGAAGGAAGTGCAGGCAACATTATGATAATGAGCTTTGATGCGGTTCGGCGGCAACCAATATGGAATATATAAGTGCTCCTATCTAGCGAAGTCTAGAGAACACAACAGTGTAAACTGTTAAAAAACAAACAAACATATCAATCCATACTGCCATTCATTATACACACACACACACACACACACACACACACACACACACACACACACACACACACACACACACACATAAATAAATATATATATATACTGTGTGTCCATATATGTCCATACAGTATATCAATATACATTATACATTGTATCAATTGAAATATATTTGGCACTTTTTTTTTTTCATGAATCATTTTGTTCCACATTTATGTATTTATTTATTTTTTTACTAAAAAGCCAATAAAAAGCTGTTTATTACAAGTATAGATTAAAAGAGAGATGTAGAATGTTGTTTTGGTGGTGGTATTGGTGGGGTGATGGAGGAAAGCCCTTTTCACTTCATCACATCCATCACATCTTTCCAACTCACCACAGTGTTAATAACAGGGACCATTTCCTATTGAAATCACCTTGTCACACAAAGATTAAAACAACAAAAGGATGTACCTGCAGCCACACGCAAATGTATAGCCACACATACTTTTTGCAATGCATTGCAATAGGAGCAGAGATACAATCATGCAGTAGAGAAGATAAGGCCAACTGCAGAGAGAAGCCTTTTCCGACTGGTTTGAATGGGATACAATCTCAATCTAACAAAGACAGGAGGGACAAATGCTACGTAGGGAGGAGAAGAAATGAAAGCAAGGAAAGACTAGGAAAAGAGGCGGAAAATACACCAGAAAATGTGGAAGGCCTCAGAGACTTCGCCCATAAGCTGCACGACCAACAGAAAATTGCATTGAAACACAATGATGGAACCATAGGCATCATTTCTGGTGGGGACATTTTTGCAATGGACGATTTTGTCCCCACCACTTTACAAAATAACTTTCTGCAGGGATGCATCTAATACAGAGGAAGCATCTCCAATTCTTGAGGGTTTTAATTTTGTTTGTGAATATTTGAATGAGAGGTGATCTGGCATTGAAATTTCTTGTTTTTAATGTTTTGCTGAGTGGTTGCTGCAAAAGCAGAAAGCGACAAAGTGCTACACATATCTAATGACTTTCCACAGCTTGCTATCCTTTCTAGTGAAATCACAAAACAAAATGCCAAATAATTATGTTGTGATATACTGTACATAGAACTGGTGATAATCAGCCAATGTTGTATAGCTGCAAATTTGGTTTACTAGCTTGGATGAGAACCAGACACTTCATATTATTCACGTGTTCTTTGGGCACATTTTCCTGTAATTCACCCTCAAACACCCATGAAGCGCACACAAAATGTATTTATTGAATGAGCAAATTATTACCTTTTATTTGGAATCTTAGTAATCAGGGCCTAAGTGCTTTCAAACTTTTGATACTTTTGGTATGTCAGCAGGGGTTGAGGGAGCCTTTGAAATTATAAGGGATGGGAACCAACTCATGTGTATCTGTTCATTTTCATCATTCAGCAGTTGTGACTGTTTTGTGTATTTTTACACTCTCATTCTCTGTTTGCATTCGCTCATTCGTATCTGCCCTCAGGTGTGCTGTGTTATTGCTGGCCGGTCTTGATCTTGCTGTAGAACATCTCAAATCAAGCTGCTGTGTAAACACAAGGTTTGTGCCTGCTCAGCTGAACAAGAGCCAGAGTGTGATCTTGTGGCTCAGTGCCTGTCTCTCAATAAATGATGCATGAAAGCATCATTTGCATGGAGAGATATGTGCTGTTTCCTGTCGTCTCCTATCTCTCCGACTCAGCTGGGGAAGCAGTTCATTACTGTGTCAAACACTTCTGTTGACCAACCAACCAGCCTAGTTAAAGAGTAAAGCAGTTTAAGCTGTAAATAACAATGGATTGTTTGGATGAAACGATGGTTCCTCTAATTAAAAAAAGAAAAAGAAAAAAAAACTCTTTTGAGCAATTTTAGAGCAAATATATAATTATCGAGAAATATTGGATATTGTCAATAGACTTCACCCAGCCCCTACATCCGTTGACCATTGGGCGCTAGAGATTCTTGGTTGGGAGTTCCAATTTCTCCTATTCATTGAAATAGAAGTGGCCTGTCTCTACTAAACTGAATTCAATTGTGAATCAAGACTCTAGTGCCATTTGTGTGACACACTAGCCATGTGTTGTAAATTGTTGGAATTTGCCACAATGTTTAATTTGAAGGAAAATTTCTACTAAAATATGGAAATATAAGGAAAATATAGTGATTATTTACTCAATCTAATGGCGTTCTACATTTGGCTGTGGGACACAAGGACATACCAGGACAGTTTATTGTTGACAAAAGCTGTTAGGCTCCAAAAAGTACAAATAAACACTGTAAAAGTATCATAAAATGTAGTCCTTATGACTCATGCCCTATCCAAGTCTTCTGAAGCCAAATGATCTGTGGCAGTCAATGAGAAAATGTTCTGAGGAGGCAAATATTTAACACAATATTAATTTATCATACCAAAATAAGATTTCATTAGGTTTTATTATCTTTTTGATTATAATTATTCTCATGTGTAAAGATAATCTCACCCCAATATCTTAAAATAGTCTTCACGTTGACGAAGCGTTATAATCTTTCCGATCACCATGAACGATGCTTCAACAACTTAAACTAAAATTTGAAAGTCTTGCATCACCTGTCACATTATGTTAACCACAAGCAGGCTTGATGACATGCTAACTGCAGTGTTGAAAGCTGATTGACTTGAAAAGTTACCTCTGATAATGATTGGTTTACACAATATGCATAAGGAGGCAAATTTCCTTTTGATTTCATTTTGCATTTTTGGATGGAAGCAAATGATGTGTCATTTTATTATACATTCAGATTGGCCAGTTTATTAATGAGAGAAGGCTTTACGCTGTCATACTTTATAGATTATAGAGTGATTTAATCTTGCCTGGGCTACCATGCAAGAAAGAAAATAAACAAATAAAACACATTATTTTACAATATATGCAGATAAGTCAATTGACTTAACAACATTTTTATTACAGAATAATTGTTAATAATAATAAATTTCGTTTTGAAAAATGATTTGAGGTGACTCAGCCTGAAATGTGCATTGTTTTTCACCAAAAAAATCTTCCCCTATGCTGCAGCTCTCATATCGTATTCTCCGTCAGTGACATCAAACCTGGTATAAAGATTCTAAAGAAGCCATATTTTAATCTGAACATGAGTGTGAATGAGATTTTTTGAGCTCTGTCAGAGAAGAAGATTATAAGTGAATAACAATTTACATTTCAATCTGTTCCTCACAAAAAGCTATCATATTACTTCAGAAGGCTTGCAGTGATGGGCAGTAGCTTCTCTACAAACAGCAAATCTATTAGCTTAACTACATTTATTAGTAACGAGGAGGTAGCTTCGCTAGTTTTTAAATCAAGTAGTTTTTCAGTAGCAAAGCTATAGTTTTGATAAGGGAATTTTCACTTTTCATACCATGTATCCGGTGTTTACGATCGCCAGTTTTGAATCAGACCTAAAGATGTCAGACTAACATCTGAGTCAGTTCTTTACAATGAATTGGTCATGTGTGATAGCAAAGTGGTCTGAATTTGTTTGCGATTCAATCTGAATGACTTCGAAAGCTCACGCACGCACACACACTTTTGGTGTGGCTATCCTTATGAGGACTCTGTAGACATAATGATTTTTATACAGTACAATCTATAGATTATATCCACTAAACCTAACCCTACACCTAAACCCAATCCTCACAGAAAATGTTCTGCATTTTTACATAAACAAAATAAATAATAAAAAAAACATAGTTAAGTATGTTTTTTAAGAGATTTGATTTATGGGGACACTAGAAATGTCCTCATAAACCCCATTTATAGCATAACACCTTAGTAATTACCTGTTTTTAATCTAAAAAACTGTCCTTGTAAACCACCCAACAAACACACACACACACACACACACAAAGAATTTGGCCTCTGATCAGATGCATGTACATACAGAAATACAACATCTAGACACAGAATTACAGGATAAGATGAATAGTATATGTATGAGTTTTTATACAGGAGTGTGCAAAGGAAATGATGTTCAAATGGACATGGGTTTTAAGAGGTAGTAGTATAATAAATATGAAAAATAAAATGTAAAAATAGTGATTTTTCATTTTGATCACATGGGTTTGTATACATGCACATACATTTTATATTGCACCATACTGTATACTTGTATACTGAATTGCACTATACTGTACTATACTGTACCATGTCATTGGTAAACATCATGTGATTATTATTTTAGATGCTTTATCTATGACAATATGCTCTGTGCATATGGTTGAATAAAAATTGAAGTAGCTTAAATTTGTAAGCTACTTTTGGCGTTTAGATTTTAGCTTAGTTTAACAAATGTTTTGGTTGAGCAGTTGGTAGCATAACTATTTTTTGAGTAGCTTGCTTAAAAATGAAGACTTGCAATATTGGGCAGGAGTCATAAAGACTGCTTTTTTGAGCTTGTTGAACGGAAAAGTGGAGTGTGCACATTCTTCAAAAAATTGTTTAAATCAAACTTAAGACTGTTTAATTCCTTTTTCAAGACTTGAACAAATAAAATGGATACTGTCTCCCTATACCAAATCAAACACACACATTCCCAAAATAAATAATGTATCACAGATTAATTACCTAAATAGGCAGGTGCACACATATTCAACATGGCCTTAATATTGTTTATCAGTATAACAGGTTAGGATATGTGCAAGTGTTAAATACTCAAGACATGTTTTCCACATATATATCACATTACATTTGGATTATGTAGTGTACCTGTATTGCAAATAACACACTGGTGGATGAGAGTGATGACGTCGGCTTGCAAAGTAGGCCACCAGAAACGGTTGGAGACGAGCTGAGTGGTAGCCGTGACACCAGGATGTCCCGCACTGGGAGTGCAGTGAACCCATTGGAGGACACGATGGCGAAGCTCGAGAGGAACATAGAGGCAATCTGCAGGGCATTCTGGCGGAGCAGCGTGAACTTGCTGTGAAGCAGTTACCTCAGCAATTATATCCCATTGCATGGGTGCCACAATTATCATGGAGGGGAGAATAGACTCAGGTTTGGATGGTTCATGGGGACTATCAAACAGACGAGAGAGAGCGTCAGCCTTCCCGTTCTTAGACCCCGGTCTGTAAGTGATCTTGAAGTTAAATCTGGAAAAGAACAGGGACCAGCAAGCTTGACGCACATTCAAACGCTTGGCGGATCTGATGTATTCCAGATTCCTGTGGTCCGTGAGGACAATGAAAGGCTGACGCGCGCCCTCCAACCAGTGCCTCCACTCTTCAAAGGCTGCCTTCATGGCCAGGAGTTCACGATCGCCCACATCATAATTACGTTCTGCTGAATTGAGCTTGCGAGAATGAAACGCACAGGGGAACATTTTGGCCGGGTTGTCATGGCGTTGTGAAAGAATCGCACCCACTCCTGTGTTAGAAGCATCCACCTCCACGATAAACTCCCTCTCTGGATTAGGGTGGTGAAGAATGGGTGCTGTGGTGAATCTATCTTTCAGTCGTTCAAACGCTGAAGTGCACTCGGGAGACCACCTGAACTCCCAAGGAGAAGGGATGTGAGGGGAGCCACGATAATGCTGAAATTCCGTATAAATCTGCGGTAAAAGTTGGCAAACCCCAGAAAGCGTTGCAACTCCTTCACAGATGAGGGTTGAGGCCAATTGACCACAGCTTGGACCTTGCTATCATCCATAAAGACCCCTTCGGCGCTGATAATGTAGCCCAGGAAAGAGATTCGGGTCTGATGAAACTCACATTTCTGAATCTTGGCGTATAGCTGATTGTCAATTAAGCATTTCAGAATGGCTCGCACATACCTAACGTGCGCTTCGAGAGTCTCAGAATAGATCAAGATATCATCCATGTAAACTGTGACGTTTCGGTTAAGCAGGTCTCGGAATATCTCGTTGACAAAAGCCTGGAACACGGAGGGACTATTGGAAAGTCCGAACGGCATAACCCGATATTCATAGTGGCCGGTAGTAGTGGAAAATGCTGTCTTCCACTCGTCACCCTTGCGTATGTGTATCAGGTTATAAGCATTCCGTAGATCCAGCTTGGTGAAGTACCGGGCTGTGCGGAGCATCTCCAAGGCAGCAGGAACTAACGGCAGAGGATATCGATATTTAACGGTCACTTCATTCAGGCCCCGAAAGTCAATGCACGGCCGGAGACCACCGTCCCTCTTTCTCACGAAAAAGAATCCAGCTGAAGCAGGGGATGTAGAGGTAGTAATGAAGCCCTTGGATAGTTGCTCGTCGATATATGCTTGCATGGCCTCAGTCTCAGGCTGAGATAATGGGTAAACTCTCCCGCGAGGAGGTACAGCCCCAGGTAGGAGTTCAATGGCACAGTCGCCCGCTCGATGTGGCGGTAGTTGATCAGTCTCTCTCTCGCTGAATGCCCGGCTTAAATCATGATAAACTGCCGGTACCTTGTGAAGATTTGATTCCGTAGATGAAACGAGGCACGCTTCAGGACCTTGGACAGTGGGTGCGCAGTTCCTCTGACAACGGGGAGACCACTGGGAAATCCTCCTCTCTGACAGGAAATCTGGGGGTTGTGATTCTCCAACCAGGGAAATCCTAGTATTACTGGATGAAGAGGTGAATTAATGGTAAACAGCTGTATAGTTTCGGTGTGCTGAGAGCCGATGTTAAGCGTGAGGGGTTGTGTGGTGTACTGCACTCTCCCGGTCCCCAGGGGGCGTCCATCCAACGCTGCAACTGCCATCCGGGGATCACAAGAGACAAGAGGAAGATGATGAGTTTTGGCAAAAGCAAGATCAACAAAACACCCTGCCGCTCCTGAGTCAATTAATGCTTTAGTTTTGACACTCTTTCCATTTGAATATAGCGAAATCTCCAAAATGAGTGAGTTTAGAGATGAAACATGAGGACTCACCGCAATCGAATCTGTGGATGTGGGTCTCCCAGGAGGTCTCACTGGACAGGAAGCTCTCAGATGACCAGGTTGAGCGCAATACATGCACAGATTATGCCGCCTTCTCCTCTCACGCTCGGCCGTAGTGACATGGGTGAAGCCGATCTGCATAGGCTCGGGTTCTGTGCTTACTGGGGGATTAACAAAGAAGTTAGTTTTGTACGATGAGAGGCGAGTCCGGATGAGATGATCGAGACGAATGGCGAGCTCCATAATCTGGTTCAAAGTCTTTCCATCATCGCGGCAGGCTAGCTCTCCCTGAAGCTCCGAGATGAGACCCTTTCGGTATAAGAGCTTGAGGGGTTCCTCAGGCCAGCCCGTCTGTGCAGCGAGCGTCCGAAAGGCAAGAGTGTAATCGGCCGCTGTGGAGCTTCCCTGGCGTAACGAAAGAAGAAGTTCCCCCGGATCCTTTCCATCCGCTGGGTGTTCGAACACCTCTCTGAAGTGAGTAACAAACATATCATAAGAGAGAGTAGAGAGCTGACCTCCTGACCACATCGCCGTTGCCCACTCCAGCGCCTTTCCAGTGAGGAGCGAACACACAAAGGAGATACGGCTGTCGTCGGTGGCATGCTCCCGTGACTGGTTAAAATAGATCTCACACTGCATCAGAAAACCTTTACAAGTGATGGGTGATCCAGTGAATTTTTCGGGGAATGACAGTTTGGGAGTGCTGGAAGAGGTACTCACAACAGGCTGTGAAGGAGCAGGTGCAGCGGGTGCTGGAGCCTGATTAGCGGCCGTGATCGCTGGGGTGAGTGCTCGTACAGATTTCACTAGTTCCTCAGTGAGAGTAGTCAATTTAACCAGCTGCTGACGATGTGTAACCAACTCCGATGCTTGCGAAGAATCCTCGTGGGCTAGGCGGAACAAATCTGCTGGATCCTGTGATGGCGAAGTGTTCTGTAGTGTAGAGGCAGAGGCGTTTGGATCCATTTGCAGTAGTTTATTCACACAGGCGATCAAACAGAGAGAAGCAGACATAAACAGAAACAGGTTCTGATAAAGGGACAATCCAGTACTCGTAATCAGACACAGGCAAGGGTCAGGGCAGGCAGCAAAGGTTCACAGAGTTTAGAGTCCAGGCAGATATCTAAGGTCCAGATAATAACGGGAATCAGGGAATAACGCTTGGTAATGTCCGCTGAGCAAAACAACACTTTGCAAAGTAACAATGAACGGGGCAGTCTAGATATAGGGGAGATAATGATGAACAGGTGACGGTGATGAGGATAATCAGATAGACCAGGCAGGGATGGAGATAGATGATGACCAGAGGGAAAAATGGGAAGTGCAGTTCTAAAACTCCGGAGAGAGGGAGCGGATGAAACCAGAGGGAGGCGTAGCTGAGCGCTCCGTGACAGTACCATTATATAAATATTTGCAAATTAGCGGCCGAACAATAATGGACAATAGTGAACATTGTCATATTTCATCAACACTATATCATCATCTTCAATGTTGATCATTAGTGATCGCTTGTCATAAATTTCCGATATGGCCTAATGATTGTGAACTGCTCTGCAACATCTGGAAACATTCACAAGTACCCACTTGCTTGGAGAAAATATAACAGTGCCATGTTTTCTCTTAGAAGGATGCAGTGCATGCATTTATTTAATTCAACTGTATTCTTTTGAAGTTTGATAATAACATTAGGTCATATCATGATTCCTATCTTTCCGCCCTCAAATTTAAAACCTCTTTAAATAATAATGAAGACTTTTGTTCTATTATTTAAGATATTTAAAACTTTTTATGGCCTTAAATTTTGGAAAACTGAATTTAAAACATTTTAAGATGTTTTATGGATCTGCGCGGAAGCCCTCGTCCTACGTGTTTGTAATGACTTAAGTGTGAGTAAATAATGAAAGAATTATTTTTTTTGTCCTATTTCTGCAAAAGACGGGAAGACCACATAATCTTTTATCTTCTTTGTGCAATAACACGCAGTGCATCTGCCATCCGACCCATGTACTTGGATATATAGTGTAGGCTGTGAATGGCTATGAGTCAGAGTGTTTAGAGAGAGAGAGAGAGAGAGAGAGAGAGAGAGAGAGAGAGAGAGAAGCAGGTGCCGTGTAAGCCTACACACATCTCTAGCTCAGTAATGTATGCGGCGGATGCAAATTTTTCTATTTCTCTCCCAAGAAAATAAATCCTTGGATTGCCAAATTGCTCTGTTTTTGTCCATCCCTAAATTTCTTTTCATTTCCTCCCTGATACTCTAACAACACAGTAATACAAAAAAACTAATTCACTGTCTGGCCCCTGACCTCTCTTATCCCCACAGACTTCATTCATTCAGGATGCCCACAGGAGAAGAACGGATGCCAGGGTAGACTGATTGCGAATCCCAGGTCACCCAGGTTCTGCTGACAGAGGTCGGATATACAGTATAACAAGGTAAAAAGCATTCAGATACTTAATGTTTCAAGAACAACCAGATGTAATCTAGACAGAGACATGCACATGATCATTTCTTAATTTAAGAGTTATGGTGTACAGGGCCTTTTCTCTGTGTGGATTTTGAAAGTGATGAGTCAGACTTTTTCATCTCAACTTCATACAGCAGCAGCATAAAGGACTTCAGGGTAGCCACCAGATTAGGGATGGATATAGTAAGGAATTTAACAATTCTCATTACAATTCCACTATTAACAATGGCTCAATTCCATTTTATGATTTTTGAAGATGCCACTCACCACCACACAATAATTTGTCATTACTATAACCTGCATTTTATAGCCTATCTGCATGCCTTAACCAGATGCTAAATGCACTGAAATAGCACTGCTATGTGTTTATTTATATTCATTAATTGTTCAAATTTTATTTTTTTTTTATAATACAAAATTGGATATAACTTTACACAGAAAAGGTAAATAATTGATTTTATCACACTAAATGCAGTCGACTGATTTTAACTTTTTTTTTTCTTCGATTTTCTCCCCAATTTGGAATGCCCAATTCCCAATGTGTTTTAAATTCTTGTGGTGGCGTAGTGACTCTCCTCAATCCGGGTGGAGGAAACTCAGTTGCCTCTGCATCTGTTTCGTCAATCTTATCACATGGCTTATTGAGCGCGTTAGCACAGAGATATACTGTAGTGTGTGTAGAGGCTTCACTCTATTCCTGCGGCATCCACACACAACTCACCATGTGCCCCACAGAGAGCGAACCACGTTATAGTGACCACAAGGAGGTTCACCCATGTGACTCTACCCTCCCTAGCAACTGGGCCAATTTGGTTGCTTAGGAGACCTGGCTGGAGTCACTCAGCACTCCTTGGATTCTAACTCGAGACTCCAGGTGTGGTAGTCAACATGATTTTGTAATCCATTTACATTCACATTTATGCATTTGGCATATCCATATCCATATCCAAAGCGACTTACAGTGCAATTATTACAGGGACAACCTGGAGTTAAGTGCCTTGCTCAAGGACACAATGGTGGTGGCCGTGGGGTTAGAACCTACGACCTTCTGATTAACAGTCCTGTGCTTTAGCCACTACGCCACCACCACTACTCCAGATTAGAGGTAGTCTATTACTACCCAACACTGTCTATTAAGCAAGTTGCAATGTTTATTTGCATACCTGATTTGAATAATTCCTTCTGTAAATCAGGAATTAAAATGACCCAGACAGTGAGAACAAATATACTACGCTATCGGTGGGTGAAAACCATTATTATTATTGAATTATCCTGTAATAATCATGTTTTCATGAACAATCATTGGACTTCCGAGTACATCAATACTAATGCCCATCCCTAGAAGCCACATATTAAAACAGATCTCCATATTATAGAGCTCCACAGCATTGTGGTATTCACTACTGCTGCTGTCTTTGAATACATGTGACAGCATCTGCATCATTGTGGAGACACATCATATTCTCTGTGAAACGGTGGGATTATGTTCAACTGCATTAGAAATGTGCAAAAATGTAAAGTTAGAGCAATCTGTGCACTGAAATACATCCGGCTTGTATTAGGAGCAGATGATCTGGCCTCAACGACCATAATAATATCAGGAGGAAGGTTTCAAATAACAGATGTGTGTGTGTGTGTACATGTGTGTGAGAGTGTGCTTCACTGTGATTAAAGAGATTGAGGAGAAACCTCTTTTCTCCCCGTTATATGCATCCATCAGACAGCATTCGTATTCCTTTGATGGAAACCTGCAGTCATAATTTAATGAAACACTTGGAACTTTTGCTTTGGCAGAAGTGATGGGGTCTGATCTGTCTCTGCAGAGAGAGTCTCAAAAAATAGGGAGGCAAAGAAAATGGAAAAATCATTGGCAGGGTAAGCCACAGTTTAACCACGTAGAAAGTACAACTCAAGCGGTCACAATGACTTCAAATCAGTGTGTGATCCACAATAATTCTCTCCCATGCTGAAGACACCAATGGAAACATACTGCAGGGGAGATGTTGCATAACAAGGTGAGAAGGTCATACATATCCAGGGAGCTGCTGTTTCCTTATAGGTGCATACAGTAATGTGGAGTACTATGGAACGTATGATGAGCGTAAAGCTTGCAATTCAAGAGTGAAGATTAACTATATTGTATCCTCTATAAACATTTAAATGAGTTCAATTAAAACACATTAAAGGTGCTATATCGTGAAAACAATAATAATAATAATAATTTTCCTTGGCCTTTTGAAATAAGAGTTAGATGTACTATGTAAACATGCTCTAAATTTAAGATCTCAGAATTCCCTCCTAATTCCTAAAGACCATTTACTGTATTGAGACTAAGCTGCAAAAACGTCTTGCGGTGCATTAAGAAATGTTCATGGTTGTGATGTCACATCATGAGCACATTAACATTTAGCTGCACACATTTACACATAAACAATGCCAACATTATTTGGTATTTAGAATCTTGGCCCGCCCAGTCACAGTGAAGTAACAAGTAGGAAGTCGGATAGACACTATCATTCCTTAGCACCAGGTTATGAAGATACTATTATTACAATTGGTACTACATGTGGAAAAGATTGCAAACTTTGTGCTGTTCCTGGCTGTGTAGCACCTGCCCCTCTGCATATCCATCTGAATGATCCCAACATTAGAAACATATGGCTATTTTTCAAAGAGAGGGTGGAAAATGGTAATTCAAAACTTAATGAGGATTGTTTTATTCCAAGAAATGTTACTTTATTATAGCTATTTATACATTTATAATATTTATTATTGCCTTATGTTTATGATTTGCTGGATCTGCTTCTCTTTGTTGTGGTTAACAGGGCAAGTTTAAAGTGTAAACACGTTGCAAAAAAGATACTGACGTTTTTTTACAGAATACATTCTCCCATCTATTGGTCTGGAACATGTTATTGTCAAGTCAAGTATCTATATTCTCTTCAAGTCAAGTCAAGCTCCATTTATTTTCATTGTACAGGTAGAAAGACAGCTTTACCTAAACGCAATGCATTGACCAGAAATGTATCCCACATTTTTTGACCAATGATTGTCCATGACTTTTCCATGATATTACCAGTCTTTCATGATAACTAAATAAAAAGAAATTTCATAACTTTTTTAGGAGATTTCTGCGCAAATTTCCATTTGTTTGCCAAGCTATTAAATTAATAGATTTAAATAACTCCCAATGTACCAACTGATGTTATTATGCTGGATTGCAGGCAAATCTAGTCACAAAGAGCAAAATCTAAATCATCATCATCATCATCATAATAATAATAATAATAATAATAATATTAATAATAATAAACTGTATATATTACAGTACAGTCACAAGGGTATTGTCACGATCCCCAGTTGTCTGCCCCGTGTTTCCCTTGTCAACTGTCATTAACTACACTTCCCAAAATTCCCTGCCTTCTCCTGTCTTCGTAACAGAACGACCGACCAAGATGGATGCGGTTTTTTATTGAAACTGATGAAGACAAACAAACAAGACAGGAACAATTGAAACGTCCACGATGGGAAAACAAAACCAAAACACAAAAACATTCAAGGGGTACACAGGCTGGGGAAACATCCACGGAGGGCAAAGGTAACGATAATAAACACATCCACGGCATCCATCTTGGTCGGTCGTTCTGTTACGAAGGCAGGTGAAGGCAGGGAATTATGGGAAGTGTAGTTAATGACAGTTGACAAGTAAAACACGGGGCAGACAACCGGGGATCGTGACAGGTATATATTCACTATAGAAATATACATTAATTTATTTCCTGATTTATTTCCAAGTTTTTCATGAGTGTTGGCCCCTGTCAGGGTTGTAATTTAAATCAAGCAAAGAGGTATTCAATAGAAACATACTAAATTGTAGCTGAAGAAGAACCTCACTGGAAGGCAATGGTTTTAGATTAACAAGCAACAAAAGTGTGAATAAGAAATCATAGTGCTAGAGGCCCTATGAATGACAAAGACCTCACACACACAATGGTAGATCAGCAGTTAAGATGCAGCTCGATTGAATATCTCACCATCTGGACAAACACAGAGAGTGGTCCCATCTGATCGGGCACGGCATGCAGAGTTGTGCAGGCAGGGGTTATTCTGCAGGTCACAGGGGTTGTAGGGCTGTTCGCAAAGGGGACCAGTGAAGAACGGTGGGCAGGTGCAGGAGAACTCCCCTGGGATGTCAGACTCCACACAATGTGCCCCATTTAGGCAAGGAGAGGAAGCACATTCCTTTACATCCTCTCCACAATCCAGGCCTGTCCAGCCATGAGGGCACGTACACCTGTGTGATAGAAGTTTTTTTTTTTTAAGAAAACAATTATGAAAATATGCTAAGGGAACAAGGGGGAAAAAAAAATACTTGCAATGGGGTAAGAAAGATTAACCTAATGCACGTTTATTATACACCCTATTGGCAAATATATTTTCTACTTTGAACATAAACCTAACAAAATAAGTTAGATTTCTCTGAAAACAAGACTTAATATTTAATGTTATTTTGCTTCTCAAAAACCACATCTTGTTTTAAGGATGTTTATGTATTTTAAAGGAAAACAAGACAAAATACTAATTAATAAAATAGCTTTGCAGTGTAAGACTAGTGTCAGACATTTTCTTTTTAAACTTTTTAATAAGAGGCAATATTTGGCCCTGGAATTTTCTGGTGCATTTTTATGTTTAAGGAGGCATGTTTGGTTTCTAACTATATAAAACCACAGCATATTGTCTTATATGTCCAAACCTTCAAATGCATAAATGAATTAAATGGTCAATGACGTGACGATCATTTTTTGTCTGTCTAATAAATTATTAAAAATGCATTACAAATTAAATTCACACAAAACAATTATTTCAATACACCTCTTCAATGATGAACATGTTTTCAATTACTGAGTTCCAAGTCATTTTGATGTTTTTTTTTTTTCTGAGGCTTAAAGGCAAAAATGTCATGTAGTGCAACAGTCCAGAGACAGTAAGAAAATTCAGTCTCATTAAAAGCTGAAATTCTTTAAAAAAAAGGAATGTTGGCATGAGTTATGCTCAATATAATATACTGTAAATGTTATATTTTATTATTATTTCTTAAAATTACATTAAAAAAAAACTTTTCTCCACCAACTCAGTCATGTGGTGCAACAAACATGTAGGCCAACATGTTGTTGTCATGTGACACACATCATAAAACAGAGAAGATCTCTTAAGACCCACAATACTGAGTGAAGATTTCAAAACAAATCATTATTTTGTCATATCATAAAATATCAACATTTTGACATTTTAATGAAAAAGCACATTTTGTTCAGCTCTTTTGAGAACCATGAGAAAAAAATATTCTTGCAAAAAAAAATTTCACCTTGAAACATGAATTTTTTTTCTCCAATTAATGATGAAGTTGTTGTGTATACACATGTGTATTGAAAGTGCAAGGAAACTATTTTAAAACAACATGAACTGAAAGATTGCATGTCTACGAACCTGACACGTGTTTTATAAATTATGAAAACATTTTATCACCTCAGACAACCTTATTTGTCAGTGACCCTTAAAAAATCCTAAATCTGGACAATTAGGACTAATAATTGTAAGATATACTGTAAAGCACTAAAGCCATACGTAAATCCATCACTATAAAAATATTTGAATATAATCAAATATATCAAATATAACTGATAAAACAACAGAGTAATTTACAGGTATTTTTGCCCCCTGCATTTTACATATTGGGGGCTTTCTTTTTTTCAGTGGAACACGCTGTCATTCTGTCTATCATCTCTTTCTGTGTTCCACAGATGAGAGAAAACCATACAGGTTTTAAAACAAGAGGGCGAGTAAATGACAACAGAATTTTCAGTTTTGGGAACACTATCACTTTAACTCAGACTGGAGTTACTTCTTAAGAATTCCGTTGTGTGATATGAGAGGAAAACTATATTGGAATAAAATATTAATGCATGTACATATAGACTGACACTCCAGGCACACACTGACCTTGTATCATAAAAGCTAATTCCACCGGGGCATACTCCGATTTAGCCTAGCCCTGTGGCGCTTTTCACTAACAAATCTCTTCCGTCTCTTAAAATCCCCGTTGTTCATTTTAGACCAGAACAACACTGCATGCAGTGAACTAACCTCTTATCAACAATGAAGCCTTCCACTTAATTTCTTAAGATCTGGCATTTAAAAGAAGGGGATAAATTAATAGAAATAGAAAATATACACAATATAAAGCAATGATTAATATGTAGCCAAGTGGAGAAATTTAATGTAATTTTAACTCTAGTCATAAATTGGACGAATTATAGCCCAGAGTGTCTCCAGATTAGTGAATAATTGTAATACGTGAACTATGTGAAAATACACGTAATGAGAATTTTATTGATTAAACTGTTATTATTATGTCCTTAAAGCCTGGTCAGAAATGCATAAAATGCTTTGAGTGATTTAAGCGTGTGTTAAATTGCTAAGATACTGTGAGTGTTTAAGCATGTGTTAAATGCATAAAATGCTTTGAGTGATTTAAGCGTGTGTTAAATTGATAAGATACTGTGAGTGTTTAAGCATGTGTTAAATGCATAAAATGCTATGAGTGATTTAAGCAAGTACTTAAATGCATAAAATGCTGTGAATGATATAAGCACGTATTAAGGTGATGTATGCTGAAGCATAGGGGTAGGCTAATGCCCTGCTTGTGTTTTTATTTAACATAAGCCTCTACTATATTCATTTGCCATATTTACTTCCCGTTTATTTAATTGTAACATATTTCTTTCTACTGAGTTTCATTGTGCTGAAATTCACTGAATAATTTTTGCTCTCACTTGAGACATTGTTCTTTTTGTGTCACATTTACAATGTTAGCCGTGTGGGCCATTTATTTAATACTGTACTCCTAAAGCTTGACTAAACTTTTATTTGCATTGAGAATATACTGTCTTTTGTTGATAACTCGACTTGCACTCTGCATATCAAAATTTTTGTCTAATAAAATGCTTTCTACCATGAGATTGTCCCTCCCTTTGAAATAAACTGCTTCTGACTAGCAATAGCAAGTAGTAAATCATGACTCGTTGCTGTAATGTAAACCTCAGGCTATTGTCTTTTTTTATTTTTTTTTTAAAGGGAGGTGCCCTTCAATATGGTACACCCCAACTTCCTGTTTCAATAGGAAATACATCTACAAAGAAAAAAAAAAATCATTCGACAACCCATTTTATGTGGTCTTTAATACTATGCAGATTACTAATGAAATACAGTTATGCTTTTATTTCAGCATTCGTAGACAAAACCGAATGTCTGTCAGGAGATTTCTAGACAGCTGAGAGGATTTATAAGTCAATTGCACTGTTGGTCCGAGAAGCATTAAATCCCAGTCAACTGGAAGTAGGACACTAGGAGGTTAGTCCAGTGAGCTGGGATTATATTTACTAGAGTCCCTGAGAGTGCTGGAAGTGGCTGCATTCCACTTGGTGGCAGTGAGCTTACAGTCATACCGCCAATCCCTGTCTTAAAATCCATTCTCTATTCTCTTACTTGCTCTTTTCCCCCCTCCTTTCAGTCTATTTCCCAACCTCCCTCCTTCTCACTCTCCTCCCTCCGCTGCCCTCAGCAAACGGGAACATTATGTGGAACAGCGGCAACAGCTTTTTCCTCAAGTGAGTCACCGATCGCGAGAAACATCCTCCTGCTGTGCTCCATTGATTGATTCATTTGTTTTACCTGCCATCTGCAATTCATTATCTCTAACATTTGTGAGAGTGCAGAGAAACACGAGCGACTTCTGTCTCCATGTGACAAGAGCAAAGGTGGCTAAAACCTGGGGGAAATTCACTAAACATTTGCACCAAAGTCTACAAATAAGCACCCAAAATCCAGTTTAAGCTACCACAAAATGTGCTGGAATTGTGCTGCACATTTTTTAATTTAAATCATTGTTATTCTTGTCAGGGCAAATATGTCTCTCTTTCTATGTCAATAAGGCTCATTATAGATTGCGCCTTATTTACAAAAGTCAGCACTATTTGCCTGGTGCAATTAACTCTGCACTATAGAGAGCACCAGTCTGGTTGTGGAAGTAAAATTCCCATTTATTTTTTCCATAGGGGAATAGATTTTTAACTAAACCGTATAAACCTTGAAACGCAAACCTACCGTTAGCGCTGAGGTTGTTAATCGATGGTATATGCTTTAATTGAAACCATCAGTTTAATAAAAATATTTCTGGTGAAGAAATATACTACCCATGATACTGAGGGGGGAAATGCTCAGTGCTGGTTTATTTAGTTCAGGGCTTAAAAATGCTTTTATAAAGGATTTTATGAAATCCCTATGGAAAAAATGAATTGGAAAAATACTTTTGGAACCATGAAGCTGAAAAAAAGGACAGGTACTTTTGCACTCAATTACCACCCACTGAAAGCAGGTGGTAAATGTAATTTAATTGAGATGTTTACATGTTTGTGTTCATTTTCTTTTGATCATGACAGTTGGTTAAAACTAATCATGGGTTTGAACTGGACAGGACATTGTTTATTTATTTGTTTTCCTCAAATAACTAATTTTAATACAATGCTGATTTTAGTAGCATATTTTAGCTTCATTCGCCCAGGGTGCTTTGGTTCATTTTTGGGAAAAACAGTTCGGCTTCTTCCATTGTATAAATTAGGCTGTATTGAATTCCCACTGCTGTGCTGTTTTTTCCCATCCTTCTTTAGAACGCACTACTGCTCTCATCTGGTCCATCCTTTCATCCATTTATCCAGTTTTTCTTCCATCTGGCTGTTTTTGCAACCCACCTGTAACCGTTGAGCATGTCTGTACAGGTGGCGTTGTTTTTACAGGGGTTTGATGAACATTCGTCGGTCTCCCGTTGACAGAACTCCCCCTCCCAGCCTGGCAGACAGAGGCAGTTGTAACTCTGAAATGCAAATGAAGAGAGCGAATGAAACGATAATAGACAGCAGTGTAACTCTTTCATCTAACCCTTGCCTTGACCTAGATATATGCAGAATATTCTACCACCGATCTCTTGGCACACCTAAAATTAGCATTTTTTTGGGACGTAAAGGCATCCACTCCAAACTATCAATACAAACAGAAACAAGTTGAAACAGAAGAAATAACAAAAACAAACACACATAAAGAAATATTTATCACATATATGCACATGATCTCATAAGGATTAGCATTCTTCAGTGAAGTGAGGTTTTAGTAGATGTACACTACCGGTCAAAGATTTTGAAACACTTACTCATTCTTTATTATATATATATATATATATATATATATATATATATATATATATATATATATATAAATGTTAGAATAATAGTAATGTCATCAAAACTATGGAATAACAAAAATGGAACTATGGGAATTATGTTGTGACTAAACAAAATCCAAAATAAATCAAAACCATGTTATATTTTAGCATTTTCAAAGTAGTCACCCTTTGCCTAGAATTTGCAGACATGTACTCTTGACATTTTCTCAATCAACTTCTCGAGGTGGGATTTCTCAATCAACTTCACCCTGGGATGCTTACAGTATTGAAGGAGTTCCCATCTATGTTGGGCACTTATTGGCTGCTTTTATATATTATTTGGTCCAAGTCATCAATTTCAAAGATGGGAGAAAATTTTTTTCAACTTTTCTATTACATTTTAATTTTATAGTTAAATAAATTAATATGGTGGCACAATTATATTTGACATATTGGCAGCATCTAGAACTGAAAAGTAAACCCTTTTATGTTATTCTTAACTAAGGTGAGATTCAAATCTTCAGTGTTGGGGAGTAAATAAAAAGTAGCAATAATACTAACTTTACATTTTGCTGTAGCATGACAATAGTTCAGCATCTATTATATCTATATATATAAAACTATTATATTATATTATATCTGTGGCAGGGTGGAGAGTGGGACTGGGTCCGGGTCGTGATGCTACCCTGCTGGCCCCTTATCAAGCTAATTAGCCCTCAAGAGGGATAAAGTCTGACCAGAGATGGCAGTGTGACAGAGAGAGAGAATAACAGGCAGCTGCCCTGTATGTGTTTAAGTTTGTGTGTTTTTGGTTAAGTTTATCATTAAAAAATGTTTATGTTGTCAAGGCAGTTCTCGCCTCCTCCTTTCCCTGTAACCCCTTTACATTAGCTTTCCTAGTAACAAGCTTCTTCTTCCAACATTTAACCAGGTACTGCATAAAAACTCAAATCAAAAAAAGTGTTTGCATATCCACTTGTTCCCCTATGCAGAAGTCAATGCCTATTTTGGAGCAATTATTTATCAAATATTTTATACATTTATGTTGAATGTTTAATTTAGTATATATTTAATATAAGTTATATTTCATGTCATATTTATCTTATTTTTTACTTTGACCCAAATAGAGATCTTCATATTTATTGTGCCAGATAAATATTGTTTGGATTAATGTTAAATAATACCTGAATGCTTATTATACAAAAATGTATTAAATAAGACTTTCTTTATTTGCTTAAATTTTTGCTTGTAGCTTGTAGTGTAGCTAATTACTTTTTAAAAGAGTAATTTAACTGTAATTTAGATACTTAACAAGCTTCCTCTAGTTTTCTTCCATTAGGCTCAATAAAATATGAAAATAAAGTGATTCATAGTTTTTATTTATTTATTTCACATTTGTTTAACTTTGATGAAAATGTTATACACAAAGTAGTGTAGGTAACATGTGTGTGTGTGTATATATATATATATATAATAAAAAGAAAATCTTTAATTAGCCCCATCTGTATGAAATGTATTAATTTGTAATTAAAAGGACTTTCTGATAAACTGAAACTAATGAGATAGTGTCTGTACTGAAATCGGTCACATGCATTTGTACTATACCGTTGCAAAGATTCTGGCAAATCTATCCAAATGTACAAAAATGTATGTGTACACTAAGTATGAAAACCTCTAACAATATGAATGAGTCACCCTGGAACTAGGTTTAGTGTTTGCACTAACTGTACCTATGGGGCACAATATCAATATCTACAATGCCATCCACTATATCTGTCTTTTTCTGCATATCTGTATACATAACTAAGGTGCATGTTGTACTCTGCATATTTTAATTTGTACTGAGGGCATTCTGTGGACAGCTTCAACTCTCAACCCACTTACTATTAAGGCAAATGTATTTAACATGGTTTTCAAAATTGTGATCTTAACGAAAAAAAAAAAATTACTATGCAAATGCACACCCGCAACCGCCCACCAGTGCACATCAGATTTTCAGGCATGTCTTTAAAGTCATGCAAACTATTAATTTCTGCATATATTACTAAATAAATCAGCATGAAGCACACATTTCAAAGAGAAATATTTAGAATTACACCTCATGCACATCTGAAGCACATCACTTTTGTACATACATATATATTTGTACATATTTAATGCCTTAGCACAGCAAACATGGCTAAAAATGTCTCTTCTCCAAGCACAGGTGGAAATGAGCGCTGGTTTGCACAGTCAAGGGATGGTTTGAGTTCTTCATCACAGCTGCCCTGAGGGTCGATCCTGTAGTGCATGCTAATCTGTGCTTCATCCAGACACAGACAGTGTTAAGCTCTGCCTAATGTAATTTGAGCACCGCAGGCCTTATTCATAAGACTGAAGAAGCTACACAGACCTGGTGTAATAGATCAGATGCCTGCAGAAGTCCTGTTTTTTACCTCTAGCCAAGGATAATACAGTCTTATTTAAGACGCTAAATCATCTGCAGTGATTGCAGCTCTCCCAGAGAGTTGTGTGGGGTATTTTTTTCCAATAAATAACTACATAAACACTGCCAGGAAGTAAACAACAATCTGCAAGAGGGATTTCTAAAGCGAGTTCCTGTTTCCACATGGAGTCAAAAAAGAAAACTTATTTCCCTGTCTGTTGCTCACTTCGACGTTGTGTTGAAGAAGCGACACTTGGGGTCTCTCTTGAGAGCCTTTTGCATCTCTGATCAATGAGAAAAGGCCAATGAGAAATTGGCAGACAGAATTTGCATGTCCCGCCCCCGGACATACGGGTCTAAATGGAGGGAAATGCGTCTGTTTCATTCTTCGGAGCCGATCGGTTGTGTATGCAGCGAGCTGCGAGTCACAGTCTGTTTCCTCCCATCTCTGAGTGATTGCTGTTGGATCTACAGCGCATATCAGCGGCTATCTCCTTCTCTGCACAGCAGTGCAGCTTGCCCCCGGGCGCTTAGACAGTGCCGTTAAAATAGTTTATTTCTCTAAAAGAGTTATTTTCTTTAAAAGAGCAAAATACACAGCGGCGTTGAACGTCCTTTTCAGGATGCGTCTTTATAAAGATGCCTTTCCGCCCCTGTGTAGTTCATGGATGCGGTAGAGTGCTCTCCTGACAATCACAGGCGCTGCCTCGTGTGTTTGGGTAGCGATCACACAGAGGCAGCGTTTTTGATGATGGTTCGTGTTCTCACTGCGAGAATCTTACCATGGCAACGTTGCGGTCGCAGCTTTCCTTCCTAAGAAGGAACGCAACTCCAGCTGCCCCCCACGTCACTCCTCCTTCCCCGGGATTGAGCACGACCCGGCTGGCGATGGAGGCGATTTGGGGATGGCAGTGGGCTCGGTTTCGTCGGGTACGTCCCCACGTACCACCCGCCCCCCGACACACTCGTTGACATCCGTCCGGGCTCGAGGCAACAGCGGCTCGCCTCAAGGCCAGCCTGCCTATCCTCTTGAGCCCGCTGAGGTAATACAGTGCGCTTTTACCCCAGGAGATCCCACAAACTCGGCTCCCTGGATGACTCCTCCCTAGCCCTCTGAGGAATTTGCCGACCAAGACCAATGCGGGTACTCAATTTACCCTGTTCTGGAATAGGTGCTCCACAGGACGGGCTCCCACATGGACTTTTCCCCCTGTGTGCATTTTCTGCGTTACGGTCCCCTTGCGAACGGACCCGCGTCTCCCTTGGTCAGTCCTCACGGACCCCCGGTCGCTGTATTTGTAGAAACTCCTCCCTCCCAATGGGGGACCTGCAAAACCTCTACCCGCAAAAATGCAAGGTCTGTCCAAGGGCTGAAGAAGTGGAGGCAGATCAGCGTGATGGCCACGTGATGTGTGCTGCAGCGTCATGCCCATATAGGGACTCGAGTCTGAAGCTAGTGCTGGACCGGTCTCAAATGCATCAACCCGAGCAGCGTGACCACTGCAGAGGACGCCATATGCCCCAGCAGCCTCTGAAACAGTTTCAGTGGGACCGCCGTTCTCCACCTGAACAACTTCAGGCAGTTCAGCACTGACTGAGTGCACTCGCTTGTGAGGCACGCTATCATAGAGACTGAGTCTAACTGAGCGTGGGTGGGATTGTGTTAAGGCCGGGTGCAAGAAGGCCGCGTTCGTAGCGCCCTGGCTCTGAGTGTTCTGTGCATGGCTGTCATGATAACGATGACCGTAAACACCAGCTGTGTGACCAAGGGAGTGAGGAAACCACTTTTTCTTTGAAAATGTGGGGATCTCTACGCCCGAATAGGCAAATCTGGGAGATGGGAGCATTGAGGAAGCGGATCTTGTTGGCAAAAAAATAATTTAATTAAATAAATAATTGACTATTTTACCCAATATTTGCTATTGTTGTTTAATCCATTCAGTCGTGTCTGCATCACTTCGGGGTCAGGACTACCCATGTGCAGCTCTTTCATTGCCTTGGCCTGGTGTACTTGCAGGAGGGCCATGGCATGCAGGACATAGGTGACCTGTCCAGCAGCACTGTAGGCTTTGGTTGCCAGAGTCACCACAACGTCGAGTGAGTGACAGATAGGGAACTAATTTCAATAAAAAATACTTAAAAATCATTCAATACTGAAAATTATTGAAGAAAATTAATTTAATCAAATTAAAAATGGACTATTTTACCCAATATTTGCTCTTGTTTTTTAATCCATTCAGTCGTGTCTGACTTTTTGTTGATCCGATGGATAAGGTTCTTCCAACGGTCTCTGTCATTGATGGCATTCTTTAGGTCTTGGAAACTCCTATTCGTGTGGTTCTTTACAGCATCCAACCACCTTGATCATGGTCTACCTCTTCAACAAATCTTTTCTTCATCTCAGTTATGATGGCTTTTTCCAAGGAATCTTCCCTTCTCATTATGTGTCTGAAATATGTGAGCTTTAATTTTGCCATAAATTATTCTAGTTAAAGTTTCAGCTTGATTTGATATATAATTTATTGATTTGTTCTTCTGGCAGTCCAAAGAATGTGCAGAAGCCTTCACCAAATCAGAGTTTGAAAGAGTACATTTTTAGATGATACCCAATATTTATGCTTCATAAAGCAACTTGATCACACAGGAAATAGACATGTTGTTTCTGAAAGTTTAGGTACACTAAAATCAACCCAATTCAGCTGAAATACTTAAAAGCACAATACCCCATCAGATATCGTTGCATCAATTTAAGCGAGAACATTTGCCTCTAGTGGTACTGATTGCTACGTGGGGGTGAACGTCATTGAGGGGTTGCATTGTCGCTCTAAAATTAATTTTTACTCCACTGAGAGTTAGGTTTAGGGTTGGGATTGGCAGTAGTTAATAAAATATGCTTTCTTATTGACAAAAAAATACAACTTGCTTCTAGCACCAAAAGCAAGTTGGGGTTCAACACTTTCAAATTCAGCCACTAGGGGCAGTGATTAAAATTACAGTTTTACCTACAGTTGCTGAATTCGCAGTGTAATTGGTCTGGTTAGAGTATTGCATCATTACCTCAGCAGCATGCTAACACCAAACTCTGTCTTTGCAGGGCCTTACAAATCAGTTACTTATAAGGTTCTGTTTCAGTTAAAGTGTAAGTCATGTCCACACTAATATGTGTTTGATTGATAATGCATTGATTTAGCTATGTTAAAGCCTCTCATCCACAATATAGCTGTGTTTTTCTCCCAACGAAAACGAAGACTTTTGAAAACCCTCTTTAGTATCACATGCTTTGGAAATCGATGACTGCAAGGCTGCTCACAATGATTTGGAACAGAGCCATTATATCTTAGGAGAACACAGAGGACATCAGGCAATTAAACACACTTCAAAACACCATTATGTTGGTGAAATGTTGCTACAGCCCTTCCATTGCTGTCTAGTTTACAGTTTTCAACAAAGACAAATTCAGAAAAGAGAGCTGTGTTGAGGTTAACACTGTTGGGATGTAAAGTGAAGTATGATCTAATGTCTCAAGGTCCTGATCCTGCAGCTTGACTAGTAGAGCACGGTACTAGCAATACCAAGTCATCATGGTTCGATTCCCAAGAGACACAAGTAGTCAAATGTAAATGTATGTTGAATTTAAATGTATGTTGAAAGATACAATTATTGTATCTGAGATACGCAAGTTCATTCAGTACTTTCATCCAATCACAATCAACAAAAAAAATTAAAAATACAAAACTGAGGAACAATCTCATCTATCCAAAAAGCTACAACCCTACAAGTGATAGATTTTGTAAAGAATTTAACAGTGTTTGAGGAATTCAGATTTACATTTTTGACAGTGCTGTTAACAATGATTTCAATTCAAACAAACATTCAGAGGAGATGATTTGCATCAGATACGTGTGTTCTAAATCTGATCACTTTTATCCCAAGTATGGGGCAATAGGAGATTCCTGTTGGCAAACCAGCGTGACAGAATCCACATTTTCACACAGAGAGAGAAAGGTCAATCTAATTTACAGACTGTATGGGAGTAATGCAGTCTCATGTGACTTTTAACAGCCACCCTCGCTCACTGTCCCACGTCCTCTGCTATATAATCAGCACGTGGAAACTGAGCATTTAAGAGCTCAATTACATGGTGGCTAAACCGTTTCCCAATCAGTGAGTGTGTACCAGAGACAGCAGAACAATCTTTAAAACCACTCGTGCGGTCATCCTACTATGGAGCATATAGAGGCTATTAACACATTGATGCTGATTTTAAAACTATTGCATGCTGTAAACATGTCAGATGACAATTGCTCTGTATTTCTTTTAAATTGCTTCATTTACATTTATAAGCTAGATCAAATATTTAGCTTAATTTCTGAGTGAGTCATCGCTTTGAACAAAAAGACTTGCATGTCTATATCTTATGACAACAAGAAAAAAGATAATTGAATGTTGAAATTATTTTGTGGTCAAATACATTTTCAAGTAAATTTGTGGTTAAAGAAAATTAACTTTCTACATTGTTAGTTTAAGCACTAATATTAAATATTACAAATACACAAATATTAGGCAAATTCTACGTACTGTATATACTCAATTCAAGCATGGAGGAATTAAACCTAAAAGTACATATTACTAAGGATTCTTTGTTTTACTTACAATGATTCCATAGTAGAACAGTCAAATTGTACTCCAGGCATTAAAAAATAGCCCTCTGGTCCGCAAATTCAGCGGAGGAATTCGCTGACCAGAGGGCTATTTTTTATTGCCTGGAGTACAATTTGTATTCAAAATGACCTGTTCTTGCACAAAATGATCCATTGATTGATAGATACAATGTTTGTGAACCAAGTGTTGAACTCTGTGTGTACAGCACACTACCATGTATGTCTTTAATAAATTTTTTACGTTTAAATGTTACAAAATTATTTTTATTTTGGACAGTTAAGGAAGATTTTCTCACTTTATTTGATATAGCGTCAAATACAATTGAATAAGTTTACAGAAACATCTACTGATGCACAACCTTGGACACATCATCAGTGTTGTTTCCAGGAGTCACTGGGTGTTATATTACTATTGTATAAAACAAATCCTCAAAATAAGAAAAATTCAGTGTCATAATATAATTATAAGCTTGACTGAACAATAATAAATTAGATTAATCTCTATTCCAAAATATAATTGTGTAAAGGTGTAGTTTGTGCACACCCTATTCATTAAAAAAAAAAAATAGTGCACAAATTGTGAAATATTTTTTTTTTTTTTCATGTATGTAGGTATGTAGGTATGTATATTGCTTTTTTTAAATTTATTTTTTTTAACTTTTGGTGCATATAAATTATATTATAAATTAAATAGCATTCTTCCTTGAGTCCATTAAGTGGAAAAACTGTGGAACTCTATTATCTTTATCTACATTTTTATTTCATTAAATATATTGAATGTATTTGGCTGCAGTGGCTGTTAAAAATTGTTTTAAAACATTATATAAAATCACTTTTATAAAAATGTTCCCGGTTGTAAACCAAAAGATGGCCCCCAGCTTAAAAGTTGCTTGGGGCCTCAGAAATCATAACCCTGCTGCTGCATAAAGTGAAAACATGTTGACATAATTTCCATTTTTGGGAGAACTATCCCTTTAATATTATACTGATTTTTTTTGTAAATCTGAAAGTTTGTTATTTTTTTCAGTTTCCTTTGCAGAACAATTTGCCAGTGCCAAAGAAATCAGAACATCTTTTGACAAGCTTACTCCATATGCTTCTCTGAAATGATCTCATTCCCTCATGCAAAATAGATTTTCAAATCATTAATTAACCCAGCATGCAAGAGAGCTAATATACCTGCCTGCATCTCTGTCCACAGGACAGGATCTGACAAACCGCCCACCTCTAGGTTTTGAAGGATGGAAGAACAACCTTATTTATTTTCTGCTTCCATTCAGAAAGCAGGACCCAGGGTTGCATTATTCAACATGAATAAATGATAAACTATTTTTGCCCTCCTGTTCTGTTCCGAGAGCTCCGGAATAAAAATAGAGGAAGAGAAGAGAAAGTGTACAAGATAAATAAGAACAGAGAGGGCTCGGGAGGGGAGAAGATGTGAAATGAGAGCATACAGGCCAGTATTACTCTCTCTGGTTGTATGACAGTAGGGTGGGTTTGCTGAAGGGAGGAAAAGCCAATTTGGGATCACAGCCAAACAACTTCATGTCACACAGGCCTCTGCACCTCTGATTGCTCTCATTGCCTCTCTCATTGTTCTCTGAGATTGTGAGGTACATTGTAAAAAACTAAATCCTGTTGTCTTTACAAAATAAATAAATAAATAGATACTGGCAGCTGAATAATTATTCAGAATAATTATGATACAGTAAAAATGTAAAAAACTTTACAGAACAACCTTTAAATGTTACAGTTTAAAACTGTTGTAGTTTACTTTTACTGTTAAATTTACAGTAAAAAAGCATCATAAACTTGATATTAACCTTCTGAAACTGTACAAATCTGCTTTTGACTTTATAAGGTTTTGATAATTACTGTAAAAATTACAGAAGAGAACATGATGATTTGAAGTTCACCAATAGTGGCTCTTCTAGGAGCAATGACCAATAAACGTGTAGAGACAGTGCTCAGTTTCACTCACACAAACAGTAAACACCATCAGGGTAACACATTTGAAATTTAAATAATGCAGTAAACATTAAATAAACTACATCAAATATAAAACAGAACATCCCAATTAAAATAAAAAAAAAAAAAAAAAAAAAAAATAATATATATATATATATATATATATATATATATATATATATATATATATATATATATTTTTTTTTTACTGTATATTTTACACTTAATATTCATTAATCAATTAACATTTTATTTCTGTAGCACTTTCACAGTCTTTTACCATTAAAATTACATTATTATATACATTATTTTTTTTTTACAGTGTAACAAAAGTTTAATCTACAGAACTAAACTGCAATAGAACACAAACATACAGTAAGTGTTGAAAACATACAGTAAGTGTTCGAGACCAATACGTTTTCATGCAATAATACTGCATATTGTCATTTTTAAATACATCAAGAAATGGCATTTGTTATATATACAGTATTTATCTTTCATAATGTGATGTATTTTTCAATTCGTGCTTCAGCTGGGCTCATTTATTAAATAATAATTTGTCAATTTTGATAAGAATTTCCAGTGTCATGGAAGTCGTAAATTTAATATTTGCTATCGCAAAAATAGAAAAAGGGCAACAAATAGGCGTAAGAAAGAAGGCCAATAAAAATTCAAAATGCAAATGCTATAATGACGTCATTGCTGTCTTTTCAGTTTTAAGCATGTAAGTCAAATGGTTTTCAAACTGTAATCTTATATTTCTTAAAAATAAGCTAACAAAAACAAAAATACATAGCACACCTAAGGTTGAAATTATTGACAAAACAAAGTTTGAATGGAGTCTGCACATTGAAAGGTTGAGGCTAAGTCCACATCCACAATAATACATTTTTGATTGAAAACGCAAAATCTGTGCATTTTCAAACTGTAAATAAGGTCAATTTTGATTTCATGTTGTCTTTACTCTTAGTCTTCTGAAACATGTTTACAATAGACTTTTATGCCAAAATACTGTATATCACATCTCAGGTGGGCCATGGACTGATTTAAACTTCATCAGTTGAACAATAATCATTTAACAACAGATGTTAAGCAGGGGTGGATTATGACTAGCAAGGGCCCCGGGGACAATGTTCTTTTAGGGCCGCCCCGGTCCATTTATCTTTTAAAGTTGAGATCTACACAATCTATTTTAACTGATTAAAGTCTCTTTTAATACCTGATATTTACAGTCAGATTAATTCAAACACAGCATGGTTGTGGTGAAGAAACACTTTCACTGAACAGTCACTGTTCTTAAAGAGACAGTAGCATTTTAATGTTTGTTATACATTACACAAACTCAATGTAAATACTACAAATTATACATTGTAGAGGCTTAGATGCATGGCATTAGAGAGTTAAAGATTGGCTCAAAAACTGTATTTAAAAACCCACATATTTACGCATATCTAAAAATAAATTAAATGTTTATGGGCTGTGATGTGCAGCCCTGCTAGTCAAGGGCCCCTGGGCACTAGCCCTATTGGCCCGGTCCATAATTCACCTATGATGTTAAGGCACAATAATGGTTATTACTTAGTATCCATATGTATTACATTCTTAGAAGCGCTGTTGTTCTCACATTAGTAACTGAATATGGGAACTAACAGTTAGCGGATGATTAATTATCCCTACCAGATGGAGGTCCATGCAAGTGGAGTTATTTTCACACATGTTGCTGGCACAGTCATTGATGTCCTGCTCACATCTCATTCCAGCGTAACCAGGGTTACATAAGCAGTAAAAACCATCCACAACTGTGAAAGAGAACACACAAAAAGAGTAGAATTTGCTTTAAGAATATGAAATATTATTTCCTATTAAAGAGACATTTCAAATATTATATATCTAGGAATTAAACTATATTGAAAGTAAAATCTTTATCTTGGGTGTATTTATTTCTGGGAACGATCATATGAGTCAAAAGAGCAAATCAACTTAATTTAACAAAAATCACCATAAAGATTAGGCAGATTTTACAGACATTAATGTGTAAGGTGTCTTCAATTTGTATTCCTTTTAGTAACACAGGTTTACTTGAAATAATCATCTCTGGCTACATTTATACTGTTAACCAATTCTAAAATTTCCATATACTGTATGTGGCACAGATCGGATCTTGTTGCATGTATGCAAACAGCCAAAACACATGGATATGATATGTTTCTGTCATCTCTCTCAGGGTACAAAATTGAGAGGGGGCTTGTTCCAAAAATGCCACTAAAAGGGACAAAAATTCCCAAATGTGGGGACAAACCAACATTTGCAACATCTGAAATAGTTTTCAACGTTCTATTCTAGGCCTAATTATACATATTTTCACATACAATTAGATGTTTATTTAATTTTATGGGTAAGAAGTAATACATTCTCAATCGTATTCTATTTTCGGTTAAAAATGTATGGTAATAAATTGAATAATTTAATAAAAATGTAAGTAAAGAGCGAGAGTGATATGTTTATTAATATGCATTTATTGAACTGCATACCAATACCAGTGCAAACCCACAGGAAAGCCAAAACGAATCCATTTATTTGTGCAATACAGTCTTGTATGTCTAAAATGAATGTAAACAGATGTATGTGTCAAAAAATCATGTATGTGTCAAAATATCAAATCTGTGCATTAGGGCTTACAGTGATAAATGCAGCTCTAACTCTGCCTCTGAACACCAAAAACTTACAAAAATGAATCACTTTTTCCTTCATAAACCATTGTTCCCAATATTGGGGTTTTCTCTGCTTGTGTGGTTCCATGGCCATTTATATTCACTCCAGCATCTGAAAACACAGTGTGTCCAATTAAATGTAAAATGTGTGTTTGTATAGCCGTCTCTTTTACAAATTCTACAAGCGTGTCAATGTCCACTGTCTTGTGTATTCTATCTGACTCACCCAAAGCTAATGACCCACCCATGCTTTAATCATTAACGGTGTTGAGGAGAAATGCATCCCCTGCTTTTCTGCAGCAAAAACAGCAGCCTGTGACAGAGGTAATTGTGGGTTCTTACAGGCACAAATTTATTACAAGGCTTGCACTGAGTCCCAAGATTCTTCATTATCCCTTAGATTTACCAGGTAATCTATGCTGCCACTCTGTCTTTGTACGTGTTCCCACGATTACTCTCATTAAATGTTCAGGGTCTGGAGTGGCACAAGTATTATTCACACCAGCTGCTCGAGAGATGCAACTTGCTCTCCTGAGCACAACACCCTCTCTCTCTCCCCACATAAACACTGCAGATTCCAGGCCTCCTGTGTGGTGATTTGGCCCTGAGGGAGTACATGCATGGGGCTGCTGTTGATAGTACAGTTGGGGGATTTAAACAAGTTGACTTTGTCTGACAGAGCTTGTTGGAATTGGACATGACAGAGTGGTTGCAGATTTGAACCAAAGTAGTGGAGGAATACTTGGTTTCTAAGTTACAAAATTGTCCCTCATCTCTGTCACCAACTTGCCTTTGAGCAAGGCAGGTTGCTGTGGGAGGACAGTGCAATTAGTGAACTACGGTTGTCAGTTTGGATAAACACATCTGCTAAATGGCAAGTAACCAGACAAATAGCAGCCTAAAGCAGTGGTTCTGAACTGGTGGGTTGCAGACCGGAGAGGAGGGAAAAACAATATTAAATGCAAATGATAAAACATTTAGGATAACAAAATAAGCATATCAACATTTTAAAGGCAGTAAAAAACACTTCCCATATGTTTTTTTGGTTGACGTCAATGGCAATTTTTCCAATCAAACTCTACAGTATAACAGCACACATAACTGGAAAATCCACAGTGTTTACACTTTAAAAAAATATGATCGTGCCTGGTAACACGTGGATGTAAAATGGATAGAAATAGCATTTTAGATTAGCGTAAAGCTGACAATTTACACAAGGTTTATTTCTATTTCTTCTGCTCCAAACTTACTTCAAATGTACTTCTCTGTCTACTCGTATGAATGTAACACATCATAAGAAAGTGTTTCACCGCTGTTCAAATGCACTTTGGATCGCATCATTTATATGTATAAACGTTTTCCATCTGAAAAGGACTAAATATTAAATTAAACAAATGACAATAAAATGCAAAGTAATCTGTTCAGAAATCAAAATACGTTTTGAATTTAACTGTATTCTAATTACCAATGATTTAAATTGTAACTGTAGTGGAATACAGTTACTTATATTTTGTATTTTATATACGTAATCCTGTTACATGTATTATGTTACTCCCCAACACTGATTATACTATATTATTAACTATTAACTATTAACTATACTATATATCTATACTGTTAAACGTATAGCTGTACTATATTTTACAATACTATACTATTCTTTACTACACTACAAATTTAAGTAAAGCATAACTGAAATTGCTTATTTATAGTTGTACTATACTTCAGTACACTACAACATCAGTATTGTCCTATCCTGTACTATATTATACTACACCTGTAAGAAACCCATTTGTGACCAGACAAATGTGTAAACACTGCGATTTTCTGCTTCATTGAGTAAATTGCACACTTTTCCTTTAAAAATTATAAAAATACGAGTTAATTTAGACACACAAAGCACATTCTACCTGTTAATCAGCATTTAAAATCCTTGAAACCATCCTTTGTTTAAGATTAGTCTGACTGTTTCAGTAAAAGCTCAAAAAAAAGACTGCTGCTATTATTTCAGTTCAAAGAAATATATTATACTTTCAGCTTGGAGTGTGGAAAGGGATCTGATTAGTTCTGCCTGCTCTGAAAACAGTAAAAAAGCATTAAATTGTGTGTTTATTCCAACCCTGTAATGCTCAAATCTAAAGTGAGCTGGTCAGAAAACTGTTAGCAATAAAGTTTTTAAACTCTGGATAAATGGATAATGAACATCATAAGTTGAATTAGAAACAATGATTTTGCTAATTGGAGGGGAGAGTTTAGAGCCTCTTAAACAAATAAAAAACAGTACACAGTTTGAAAGTCAAAGCTCATCTTTCGCTGAATATCATTGCAATGACAACAATTATTTTGTTACATGGAGGTAAAAATGTATACTCAAATAAATGATTGACAAACCAACTACATTATGCTTTCTAAAACTGATTTTAAAGCTTTTATTTTTTATTTTTTTTTGCAATTTAGAGCATGTATTAATTAAAAACTCCATTTACACCTGGTATTAAGATGCATTTCTGGTGGTCAGCGCTAAATACAGGTTTAAATGGGGTCTAAAAAGTTTTGTGATTGGATATATGACCGCATCGCATTTGTGGTTTAAATGCTAATCCGTCCTGAATGCATCCCGGCAGCAGCAAAGCACCTCCCCTCATATGTCAACCAACTGCTGCGCTAAAACAAGAGTTTACGAGCGGTTCAAAAGGAAATAACCGTCCGATTGGAAAATGAAAAAAAAAAAAGCAGAAACATACACAAACATGAGAACTTCATAGATCTTCTTCAGACTTATGAGAAGCACAAACATCTGCAGCTCAGGTTAATACAGGTAATCCACAAAATTAATGGACAACTCTGATTGAAATGTTGCTTTTGTGCCTAGATAAAATTTCAGATGAATCTGGGAGAAAGTGTGTGCCTTTTTTTGGTTGTCCTTTCTTTGTCTTTTGACTTTGTTGTGCTTTAATGTCCTGCAGAAACACATTGACATAGTGATTGATGTATGTCTTCATGAAACAGAGACCCTCCCCAACAAATCCAATCACAGGAGGTCACAGGAGATGCATTTAAGTGACCAGGTGTAAGGGCGTAGCCAGGAAATTACTTTTGGGTGGGCCTCAGTAAAAAAAATTATTATTCTTTTTACCAAATGTTCTTTGACATCATGCGACACACTTAAACAGTTCTTTTACACTTTCAGAAATCTGAATTTATGCATTTTAAAAACTATTTTATGAATATATTTGAAATCAAAGAATAAACTCTAATATTCTGGGTGGTCCTACATCTAAGTTGCAAAAATAAAGACTGTAGTCAAACAGTTTCCCAAACACTCCCTGGCTTTTGACTGGCCCAAAACAGACAGTCCCATCCCAAACTCACAGACAGTGTTGCTTGAAATGGATGTAACTTCAGTTCTCTCAGGCTTAGTAAACAACCCTTAGTAAAGTGTCTGTTTATTAAGAGTTTTGGAAGGTTATGTACAATAAATTATCATTCACATCATCAATTAATCATTTCCCTCAAAACTCCTAAAACAGATCCAGATAACAAAACATACACATCAACATCAAGCTATTTAAGCTTAGATTATATATATATATATATATATATATATATATATATATATATATATATATATATATATATATATATATATATATAACTTTTCATTTAAAAAAAATGAACAGGCTTATTTAGAGTTTTGCAATCTGTAATCCTTTGCTGACAACATCTTTTTGATCTATGGCTTTTTTTTAATGATTTA
The DNA here is from genome assembly GCF_025860055.1 of Xyrauchen texanus. NCBI lineage: Eukaryota > Metazoa > Chordata > Actinopteri > Cypriniformes > Catostomidae > Xyrauchen > Xyrauchen texanus. The sequence continues at coordinate 9,423,462 of NC_068299.1, read as the reverse complement.
TACAGGAGATGCAACACAAAAGGGCAAAAACAGCTTATTGGATTGCTGAGAGAGAACAACACCCTGCCATGGGCTTTGACTGTATTTATCTCTGTCATTTATCATCCATTATTCAAATTACAGAGCAGTATTTATGCCTAACTAATCCGCTCATACAGCTGGAGCAAGACACACATCAAGTGCTCAGTCAGCACACCTGAGCAACTGTGAACTGGTCAGAGTGAATGGAGTAACTCTTGTCTCATAAAAATGCTCATTAAACTAAGTCACTGCCTTATGAGGCCAAGACTGTCAAAGAACAAAGCTAAAATCACCTTTGTATCACACATAGTGCTCTCTAGTGAACCTGTGTGCTAGATGAGGTTGAATGGAAATGTACTGTGCTGTGTGTTCCATTCAAGGCCATTTTATGAGTTGATGAGCTGACTTAAATATTGATTAATATCTTTCCTTGTATCCGTGTTGGGCAATATTCAGAATTTAAGCAGTGGGTCCCCTTCAATTCATATGGTAGAATTTGAATTGAATTGGTCATGCCCCACATTGAATTAGTTGGAATTGGAATTTGAGTTACAGCAAGAGTAATTTTGACTAATAATGCTTATTTACTCTGTAATATTTAGAACAAATTTCATCTGTTTAGACACTGAAGTATTATTAAAAACTACTCTTGCATCAGTGACTTTCTTTGAATTTCAATCCATTAAAATTGTACTTATTTTAAGTCAAATTAAAATTGCAATTCTGTATCCTGTTTGCCCTCTACATTTAAAATAAGAGAACAAATTGTAATTTAAAAGGCATTCGTAAATAAATTCTGAATGGCATAAATCCCTGCTATCTTGATATCTTTAGTGAGAGTTTTTTTTGTGACTTTTCACCTCAACTTCTCTTATTTTAAGTTTTGCACTTTAAGCCCAAAAAATAAGTAGTTACCATCATAACAGAAGCCGTGCAGACAGGGGCTGGAGCTGCACTCGTCTATGTTGATCTCACAACGAGGCCCTGTGAATCCCCGACGACACCGGCATCGGAATCCCAAAGGGAAGAGGACCGAATCAGCCTCCTCCACACACTCTGCCCCGTTCTCACACGGATCAACAGCCTCACAGGGAAGAAACTCACAGTTCATCCCTGCAATTCCAACAACGACAACATAAAAAGTAAACTTTCTGTTTTTACCCTAAACATCCTCAAGACTAATCACTGTAAAGTTCTCGATTTTCACATTAAACCTTTAATGAGGCCCTATCGATTCCATTTTCAAGTTTTTACCCTGCTGAAAATAAAAAACAAACAAATTGGACTTCTATTCCAAGATGGTTTTAAATGGTGTAGATGGGCATTACAGGTCTGTTACTGGAACAAGCAGGTTATTGTTGCATGATCAATGCAGCAATAATGGTCACTTGCTTGAAAATGCCCAAAACACATAAACAACTGGCAACTAAGAAAAACTGGCCATTAATGCTGGTCACCAGCAGGGTATGTAAAACGTGGTGGTGGTGGCGTAGCGGGCTAAAGCACATAACTGTTAATCAGAAGGCCATCGATCCCCACAGCCACCACCATTGTGTCCTTGAGCAAGGCACTTAATTGCAGGTTGCTCCGGGGGGATTGTCCCTGTAATAAGTGCACTGTAAGTCGCTTTGGATAAAAGCGTCTGCCAAAATGCATAAATGTAAATGTAAAAGGAATAAAATATAAACCGGCACAGGATTTGTGTAAATCAAACACAGTACATAACAAACCTGCACAGCAGGTGACAAATCCAATGAAAATAAATGGCATGCTTTGGATTGCATAATTACACATGTGGCATTGTTGGTTAGGTGGTCACCATGAATTCATTTAACTCTGACAAATGCCTAGACTAGACACTGTACTTTAGCTCCAGTCCAGACACAGGGAGTAAAGGATTGCTGTGTAACATACAGGTTAATGTTGTTGTATAGCTTACCAGCCTCACTGCATATTCTGTACACGCTATGTGTGTGTTTTAGCATATGAGGCTATTGGTTTGGTGTTCACATTTTCCTCAATTTTAAAACAGAATAACCAATGTCATCATTATCTCTGACAAACCTATTTTGCTCGTCTAATGGAAGAGTGAACCAGGATCTCGGTTTGAATAAAAGCAGCAATGATTAAGCCGTCTGATTAATTTTAGATGAGCTGAGTTCTGTGTCTTGAATTGACCAGCTGAGCATCATACATACACAAAACACAACAGCTCATGGCCAATATAACTGTGTATATTATATAACAGTGTAACCAGGTGTGTATACACACTTGATATAATTCAGTAGTTTCCTGTACAGAATAACATGTCCAACAGCGCACTCATCTAAAAGCAATCTATCATGACATTTGGGTTTGATTCTAACAGCAAATTATCCTAGAACACTCCATTATAATGAACTGAACCAGAATAATGTGTGCATGAATACAGGCATACTGCAATAAATTGTCCTCACCAAAATATTCTACATTAAGCCCCAATTTTGAGGTCAACGTCATCCTAAATCTGAATGAAATGAGTTATTAACTGGATTTATCTGACTAAATATCCGTTTTCTGTCTCCAATCATTCCTAACATATAATTACAAAAAGCATATCATTACTTGAAACCAGATCCCCCATGTGTTTGTAGTTTAAAATTTGTACATTGAGTAAGGGGTGTTCTTAACAGTAATACAATCACTAAATCTGAATGAAATGTTGTTAAAAATGTAAAAAAAAAAAAAAAAAAAAAAAGATTAATTTATATTAATGTATTATATTAATAAACGCAGTGCATAACAGTTATATTTCCATGAGTAAGGGGTGTTCTTAACTGTAGAAATGAATTATTAATTGTACTTATTATTATCATTATTATATTAATACATGAATTGTATATTATAATACAGTATAATTAATAATATGTAATTTAAATAATTTATAACACTTTAAATTCATAATATTAATTATTATAATTTTTTATAATATAAAATAAAATAAAATAAAATATTTTATAATCCAGTGTATTATAGCCTCTCACACATAGTAACTGTGCAGTGTAAAGGTGGCCAGAAATAGATCAATGTACATATATACAAAAAGACAAGACCATTCACAATTCTGTGTGCATATTTTGTAACGCCATCATAGTTATTAGTGCAATCAATCAATGTAAGCCTATATAGGCTTACATTGATTGATTCCACTAATAGCTATGATGGCATTACAAAATAATCTCTGTATATATATATATAGGGCAGGCACAGGGAATTTCAGATTATCCATACAGTGCTACCTTGCAAGCACTGTAATTGCTGTATTGTTTTGTAATGTAAGACATGTCTGAAGAGGCCACACACACCGGTGAATCCAGAAGGACAGATGCATTTAAAGCCATCTGAAAGGTCCAAACATGTTCCATTGTTCATGCATGGAGATGACTGGCATTCATCTATGTTGATTTCGCATAAATTGCCTGAGAAGTGAGAAAGACATGGAGACAAAGGAGAGAATAAAATAAGAGGTGTCATTGAAATTCCCATGCCAGCCAATTATAAGCTAAAGTTTTCACTGCACAAAGAATCGCAGAATAAAAGTAAAAACAAATCTAAAATCCTTTTTAAGCCTTCGAGCAATACATCTCCTGCTTTGAAATGAAAATAGATGAATTTACATTTTGTTGGGCAGGAGATTCCTAAAATATTTTCTGAGATTGAGAAGCTGACTCATACCACCAAATGAGCCTATTTCCTTTCCAATTTGCATGAATATGCAGGAATTAAGTGGAAACAGCCATTGAAATAGACATTTAATGTGGTTGGACAAGATCTAAAGCTGCCCCTAGCTTTTAATAGGTTGTTTGTTAACTTGACAGGAGACAAACGATCACATAAATGATCACATCTCCTAATAGGTGAAGTGTGTCACGTTTTCTATATAACAATACTATTTTTCTGTCTCAGCAACACATTTTAGTATCCATTCGAAGGTTACTTCCCAAAGAGCATAAATTGTGTACTGTGACGTTTTCAATACATAACTCTTTTTGTTTGATTAGTCCAACATTTCAAATTCTAGCTCAATAAATGGCACAAAAGGAACCTGTTTGGAAACAGTCACTGTTTTGCAAATGCATTTGATAATTTATAGTGGCACAGATATTATACACTTCAACATTAAGTTTGTAAAATAGTAGACAATCTATTAACTCATTTAAACTTTCAGCATAAACTACAAACTAAAAACTTGTTTTATTAAATCTGAAGCAAATTTTTTGGCTTTTTTCAATTCACTTGATTGAGTATCTTGCGTGTACTTTTGGTTTGACAGGTCAACATTTCAAATCTACATTAAAAGGGTTAGTTCAATCAAAAGTGAAAATTCTGTCATCATTTACTGTATATTACTTACCCTAATGTTGTTTTGTGGAACATAAAAGGATTTGTTAGGCTGTATTAATCATTGCCTTAGTCGCCATTCACTTTCATTGCATCTTTTTTTTTTTTCATGAATGGAAATGTGACTGAGGCTATCTCCCTTACATACTTCCTAATATCTCTTGTTGGGTTCCACATAAGAAATGAAGTCATATGGGATTGAAACAACATGTGGGTGAATAAATAATGACAGAAAAATCATTTTTGGGTGAACTAACTACTTGGACTCACGTTATATGTACTTAAGCATTTGATATAATGCACTTATTATGCATTTATGTGTTGTTGAATTGTACTTATATTTAAAGTACCTGCTTTTAAGTACATCTGTAGTTACACATTTAAACTTACCCCTATCCTAAACCTAACTCTACCCTAACCCTTACACTAATCCCTAACAACTACTTCTACTCCTAAACCTACCTCTCTCAACCTTAGTAGAAGCAAATGCGATACAATACAGACATCTGTATTGCATGAAATTCAATGTTAGAACATGGTAGTTAAAGATACCTAATATAAAGTGAGACCAACTCCTTTAAGCCATAGTCTTTCATGCATGTCAAACCTTACTAAACTCCTGACTCCCAGTAATCACTTTATTCCTTCTCATTTGTGACTCATTACATCATCTTAGACAATTTGTCTCCCAAATTCAGCCTGTGAAACTCTGACAGCAGGGAGGGAACTGTGTACCTGTGGTTCCGGCAGGGCAAAGGCAGCTGAAGGAGCTAAGCTCATCAGAGCAAGAGGCTCCATTCTGACAGGGTTGACTAAGACACTCATTTACTTCAATCTCACAGTTATCACCTTGAAAAGAAGGGGAAAGTTTCACTTCATTAAGGATTTGCTCGCTGTTGACATACAGGGGCCTCTGATGTCCCTTCAAATGAAATAACCCACAGCTAATAATGAGGTGGTGTGCAAAAAAATTATCACTCCTCTCTGCTTGTTCAAATGGATGCCAAGATGTGATGGCAAGGTAATGCAGTTTAGGAAATTCCTCTTGATAAGCAGATGGTCAAATAATATATTACAATACAGGGGCAGATTTGAGGCTGTAGATCTTTTTAAATGCAGCTGCACAGAGGGGAAATGAATGTTCAAAAACTGGGCAAAGGAAAAATTGCTCTGGAAAATTGCTTGTGGTGGACTTACCGATAAACCCAGGCGCACAGAAACAGTCATAGGCATTGATACCATCTTTACAGATACTGAGCGCACCACAGGGCTTATCCAGACAGTCATCAATGTTTACCTCACAGAATCGCCCTGTTAACCCTAAACAGAGATGAAAACCAGGTTGGGGTTAAATGTAAGCATTAGTTGAGGTCTGGAAAGAAGGACTGGCAAACTGTTAGAAAGGCCATTGTCAAGTCAGTCGGGCCTTACCAGGCAAACATTCACATGTGAACCCCTGAGGGCGATCCACGCAATTTGATCCATGAAGACACAATCCTGCTACGCAGTAACTGATGGAAGTTTCACAAAACCGACCCATATAGCCATGGTGACACAGGCACTTGAAACCTCTCCCCTGCTCTTCACACATGGAGGTGCCCTTCGTATCACATGGGTTGGAAGTGCAGCACTTAACCGGCGTGAAGCAGTCATGTCCTGTGAATCCTGCGTGAAATAGGATGAAATTAATGATTGATGTGAAATAGGCTGAATCTAGACACTTCAGTGTTTGGCAACTACTGTGTCTAATTACTTCCTTAAGTGCTTCACAAAAGTCATAAAACACAAAACTGATGACAGCCAATTAAAATACAGTGCAAAAGGGAAATGTTGATGATGCAGGTTGCATTTCGTTCAAAGCAACAATCTACTATACTCTTCTGTACTGTCACAACACAGTGGTGTTGTATTGAAATAACAGTTGTATATATACATATAGACAAAGTTGTTAATTCTTTTTCTTTGGTCTTGTCTGCTCTTAAGGCTGAAAGTGAGCCAGGAATGCTACTGGTACACCGGTACATTGTACCCCAGTACAAAACAAAACAACTAAAATTCAATTCAATTCTTAATTAAATAAAATGTTTTGTAAATTAAACAAAAAATATGAAAATTTAAAATACCAACACTAAAAAATTATTTCTTGCTTTAAAAATAAAGTTTTTGCTTTCAAAATGGAAGAAAGAAAATATTGCTTACAAGATGACCAAAAACCCCAGGATCTGGCAATGAAAACATGGAATACAGGGCTGAAATGTAATTAAAATAGTTTCAGTGACCTTGACTTTTCAAAGGAAAATAGATGAATCATGCCTATACATGTAGTGAAACAAACCTAATAAAACATAACACAACCTCACCAGTAAAACAGTTTACTCAGAAATATAAATCTTTGTGGTATACTGTATAGAAAGCACATTTCACTGTGTGGCCATTTGCAATAGGTCTGCCCCCTCATGCTATAGTGTGTGATGTTGCTTCGGCAGACCTAATCAAAAGATGCTCAATCAGTAACAGTCGTAAAATGACTTATATAGAAGAAGAGGAAGCAGATAAAAAGCACAACAGCTCAAGTGAAGCAGAGGACACAATCCAAGAGCACATCATGTCATCAAAGCTCCAATCAAGTTGCATGCACTGTAATTGATGTTTCTCATCTGAGAGACAATAACCGAAAAGTACACAGAATGTTTTGGTTTTCAAAAGCAAGAGAAATGAAAGAAAAAAGAATAAGCACAAAACATGCTCATTGGTCACATTTGATTTGTGATTGAAAAGTGCTTTAATGTACTGTAAAGTGTCTTCATTTACTTTTGTCACACAATTGTCATGTGACACAGAGTTAAGACATTAGATATCATATATCCTCAAGGGTTTTCAAAGAAAGCAAATACTTATGGACAAATACTGCTTCTCCTTGAATGGGTCACCAACAGGACATGAAATGAGAGTGCTGCTGAGAGCAGAGAAGGCCTGTGAATCTTCCAGTGTAATCAATGTGACGTCTAAACTGCCACATTCCTCTTTCAGACCCTGTGGCTAAGACACTGATGTCTCTGTCATGTCATTGCGTACAATACATATAGAACATTTAAAGAGGAGTTGCTACTGTATGTCGGCACTCATTAAAATTTTATGTTTTGCTCTACAGTTTGTTGAAAGATTCTCTGATATTGTTTTGTGTGTGTTAATTTGTATTGGAAACAGGGAAAACTACAACCCTGTACATGTGTCAAAAGTACAACACTGTAAACGTACTTATGCCAAAATTACGTTCTTGCAGCATATACTGTACGATGGTTTAGTACTGAGTTTTATCCGAATCCTTTTTGAGTAAGCCAAGTCCATTTAGTCGCCATCTTGGTATTGGCCTCTGGCAGATATTTTCTTAGAATCTCCAGAACTGTTTGTTTGACGCATCTGCTTTAAGAACAAAGAGTGGCCCCAAGTTATTTGGACACACACACACACACACACACACACACACACACACACACACACACACACACACACACACACACACACACACACACACACACACACACACACACACATGTTGTGTTTCCATGTTTTATGGGGACTTTCCATAGACATAATTGTTTTTATACTGTACAAACTTTATATTCTATCCCCTAAACCTAACCCTACCCCTAAACCTAACCATCACAGAAAACTTTCTGCATTTTTACATTTTCAAAAACATAATTTAGTATGATTTATAAGCTGTTTTCCTCATGGGGACCGACAAAATGTCCCCACAAGGTCAAAAATTTCGGGTTTTACTATCCTTATGGGGACATTTGGTCCCCACAAAGTGATAAATACACGCTCACACACACACACACACACACACACACACACACACACACACACACACACACACACACACACACACACACACATTGGGTTTCTCTGTTTTATGGGGAATTTCCATAGATGTAATGAGGATTTTTAGGTCATATTAGGTTAGAACATAACATTGTAGAATAAGGACTGTTGCAAAGACAAGGTAAAGACTTTGCAAAATAATGCGAATAGCTTTTTGACTTGAAGATGAGAGTTTTCTGTAGTCGCCATGTCGAACATATCCTCCACACACTATCTCTGGTATTGTTCAAAATAAAACACACTCTTCAGGTTAGGAAAGTATCTAAAGCAAGTAACTAAACAGATCATAATTAAAACATCAACATTATTTCTGTGCAACTGGACAAAACAATTCCCTTGCATTCAAATATTTGCATTTCAAATTATTTAATAAATGATGTAATGAACACTTAGTTAATATATCTCCCCTGGGAAATAAGCTTATTTTTAGGTCTTTGTTTTGTTTAGATTTTTGTCCATAACTATCAACCAAGCCTACAGTATTGATTAGTTTGGCTAGCTCTAACATAATAGCCAAATCTGAATAAATCAAAACATTGTTTACAACAGGCACGTAATAGTGAATCCCCCAAGGCAGATACATGCATATGCAATTATTCGTGCAGGAGCCAGAATGTTTTTTTGTTTGTTTATTTTATTTAACCTTAAATTATTATTATTTTATTATTATTTATTCCTAAACCAGAAACACAGTGCTTTTGCTTCACATCGCAGAAGGTGCCCTCAAAACCTACATTTGAATGATGTGAAATAAATACATATGTCCTCTATAAACTCCACACCCAGCTGGTACAGAACACTACATGAGCTGAAGTAAACGGACACCCTTTTTAATTAGTGGATTTTGCCTTTCTAGCCCCATCCATTGCTATTGTAACATGTGAAAATTTAAGCACACAACCATCAAATTACAAACCTCAGTGACGTTGCATTAGGGTCAGAATTATTGTTGAGCAATATTTGCCCTATGGAATTTATATTTAGGGGCTATTTTGTACCCTTAAGAGTTCCTTTTTTGAGGTAAAAAATAAATATATATATATTTGTTGTTGTAATCTAATGTATTCAGATTGATTTAGTAATGAAATGTTTTTTTTTCCCATTTTTAGGGGTTAAAATTTTTTTTTTGGGAGTGTTTACATTCGGTGATTACAGTGACCAGATCAATAATCTAGTTTTCTAGTAGCCCTTTTTTGTGCAGTATCTAGTTGTAGTAATGTGTAGTAACTCCATAGTGTGTAGTAATGAAACCAGAGAACTCATTTACTAACAACGGATCTTAACAGTGTCTCAAAGGGCAATAAACCAAAAGTAAACTAAAAACTAGTAAAACTAAAAAGGTCTAAAACAAAATACAATTACATATATCAAATATCAGACAACAGAAAAAAATGAATAAATAATAATACAAAAAAATCAGAGGAATGCACTATGGGGGTTATTTTGCCCCCATAATTTAAATGGGTGGAGCATTTTTCATTTTCTGTGGCTTTTAGCCCTGAGCCCAGTTATGGCCCTGCTTTACACTGTAATATAACACATTTCCAGTTAGTCAAATGTCTGCCCTGTTAGAGCTTCCCAGGGTTAACTGAAGGTGTTGTTATTGCTAACGGGAAAATCTCAGAGGGAGCACCAGTTCAGCTGTGAAGTGGTGAACCACACCAAATCACAACACATCAATTCTGACTACTCAAGCATAAGGAGTCGACACAATGTCAATCTTTGGTTTCATCATTACATATTGAGTTCCAAACAGCCTCCGGTAGCAAATTCAACAACTATTCACTAGCTGTGCAGCCACAAACCAGCCCAAGTGTGGACTGGAGAGATGTGAATTCCACCATCAATGGACTCTAGAGTAGTTAAAATAGATTCTCTGGAGTGATGGATCACTCACATAAAATATACTTAGTACCTGACAGATATCACTATAATGATGTTCTGAGAAATCACACCTGTCACTCTGACAGTTCTAGGCTCTTTAAACAGCAAAACATAGTCAGGGGAGCAGCATGCACCTTTGCCATAAAACAAACAAATCAGAATGTGAATCATATTACACATTCAAATGTGCAGACATTGAGTCGGCTAACATGTTTTTGAGGACAGGGTTTTGGAGAGGGAGTGTGGTTGAAATGAGCAAAATGGTGAAATTAGCAAAACGACTGAAATTGCTCATGAAACCTTTAAGACTCTTTAAATAGATCTCATTTTAACAGCCGCGTGCGGGCCTGTAAATGTTACAAAACAACTATGTGATGTACACAACTGTTGTGTGTACATTGGTACACATGCTGCATATCTTTGGAAAGCTACATTTCTTGATTTTCTATTGATATACACCATTTTAAGATACAATCACAACAGCAGGTACAATCTATATCTTTGTCAGACCACCAACATATAAACAAACAATAACAAAATTTAGGCAACTCACCTATGAAGCCTCATAGTAGTCCACTGATCCATAACTTCCTGACCAAAAACGGTGTTGTTACATTGTCAAATGTCCAAACGATCAAATCAAGTAACATTTTTAGTCCAAATCACATTATTACATCAATAAATATCCGGCAGCTGTGCCTAATCTTTCACATATTCTCTGTCATAACTTCAATTCAGATGTAAACATTTCCTATATCCAGTATCAAAATGGATGCTGCATTCTGACCTTTCGATTGACACCACATTTGACCCAACAGGAGCTTCCATGTCCTGTCCATAGCCTTCAATAGCCAACCACAGTCTGTGTCGAATGTAAGTGTCTTCCCCCATTCCTTTGTGTAAAGATCAAGCCAGTTACAGCCGAGTGTGAGGATGACTGGTGCATCGTATAGCCAATGAAATTATGAAAACAATGATATGATGCTTTAGTGGGAAGTTTCAAGAATGTTTCTAAAAAGTGTGTGCGTAATGTTTACTTGCTAGCACGAGGTGATTTGTGCGTCTGTGCGTAAAAGCTGAATAGTGTAATTTTGGAACTGTTTACACTTTTGGAGATTGAAATATGGCAAAACGGACCAGCAAAACAACATTTTCACTCCAGGATGTGATAGAAGAATGCATTCAGTGTGAAAGCGATGAGTCTGGAGATTAAATTTCTGAACAAAATACGGATGATTTGTCATATGTTGATTCCGAAGAAGAGGACATTTTATGGAGGGAGGAGAAATTGTTCTGGACAAGTAAGTGTTTTCTTGTATTTTATAACATATATTACTGTATATTCCACATAAATAAGATTTAGTTTGAATAATGAATACACATTTTGTAATTTGCGTGAGTTGTTTATAATTGTTTGTGCATGGGTGAGGTTTTAGTTCGTTGTTTCTTTCAGATCTAGCTCTATTGGCATTATATATATATGTTTTACCAAAAGATGTTTTTGCAAAAGTATACAGTATTTACAGTAAATATACATATACAATTACATATTTACGTACTCGAAAAGAAAAACGATATATACACGTTGAATATAAGAATATAAGTTGTGTTTGTGTGTGTGTCTTGTTTTCACTGCTGACCTTTGGGGGAGGTGTGTGTGTGTTTCTTTGTTTCATTGTGTAAATTGCTGAGATGTGAGGAAGCAAGCTGTAAAAAGGTAGAATACAGAAAAGATGGAAAAGTTTTGTCTAGCGTTGTAAATACTTTGTGTTAAAATGTATGTAAATAGTTTGATGTGTATTTTTTATATAAACACATTTTCCACCATAGCACTAGTTTTGACTCTTTTATGTGCACAATGTTTAGTTTCAAGAAGGGAAAAGGCACTCTAATGTGTTTATGCTTCAGTTACTCTGTGTCAGCAAAACTAATACTGGGTCTGGATATGGCATATGATAGCTCTAAGTGTCATATTTCATTAGAGCCCAAAATTATGACTGTACATTGAAGCGTTCAAAAGTAGTAGCATTTTTTATCCTAGGTATATGGCCATGGTTACTAAGGGTCCTTTTGGAGTATCCAAAAGGCACTTTTGTAAAACACCTGGGTGTACCCTTAGAAAAACAAGTGTACAGTTTTTATTTTTGTGGTATTGTTATGAAATTTGAACTTGGACAAGGTAAGGCTTCATGCTGTGATTCCAAGCTACAAGTTATAGTCATCTGCAGGCATCTGTATGAAAAAAATTATTCAAGTGGAAAAACAAACTTCTATTTCATTGTGTTCAAACTTCTTTTACTCAATATCAGTAACACTTACATTAATTCTGACTGCTGGGGAAAACACTTCAGAGTGTCACCTTTCAAAAGTGACCAAAATCATCCATGTACTCCAAAAAGTTAAAGAACAGCTTTAAATTTACTTTGGGTATGCCTTGATTAGGCGTACCCAAAGAAATTTGACTATCCTGGATAATAACATGCCACTAAAATAATGTGTCAGGGCAGAGGGCCGGGGCGGGTCGTGATTCCACAAACCAGGCCCTAATCAGGCTAATCAAGCCTCAGAGAGGGATAAAGTCTGACTGGAGACTGCAGTGGGAGAGAGAGAGAGAGAGATTTATAGGCAGCTGGCCAACGCCAGTGTGTGTGTGTTTGTGTCTTTTGGTTCAGTTCTTCTTTAAAATATTATTTATATTATCAAGCTGGTTCTCGCTGCCTCCTTTCCCTGGATTTGGCACCAGTGTAAAAGGTATAAGGGAAAGGAGGAGGTGAGAACTGGCTTGATAATATAAATAATATTTTAATGAAGAACTTAGGAAGAACAGGTGCTTGGAATCACGACCCCGCCCCACCCTCCGCCCTGCCACACATTTTAAATGTCTAATAAGCACAACAAAATGCATAGCACAAAACACAACGGATGAAAATTTGTATTCGATGAAACCATATGGATATATTTATAATCAACATTTCCTTGTCCCTGTCCACAATCTAGGGTGAAAATTTGCTCTGGGCTTGCTTTACCCATGGAGGATAAATGCAGCTAGCCATCTTAGGCAGCATCATTTTGTTTCCAACTTTTGGAACAACCTTTACATCAGGAGTGCACATAAGATGCCTATGGGGACGTTCAGATTAAACACATTTTTGCAAGATACAGCGCAAAGGATAGAACAGAACGCTGGTGTTCTGAGATTGTTTTTAAAGGTTGAGGTTTGTTTTAAATTTACTCTACTTCTTTAAAATGTATCTGAAAAAAAGCAAGATGTGGTGCACCAGTCAAAGATGTCCGTCCAGCACAATGGCCCTTAAGAATGTAGCCCAGGTAGTTAGCTCTCTAGGCTCTATAAGCCACTGTTTTCTATCCTGCTGTTTGGAAATGGCCTTTTAACAACCTTCTGCCAGCTCTAATATGGACAAAGTAACTATTTGCTTTATTATTAAGCCACATGGAAAACATGCATCTACTGTATGAAATTTACCTGAAACAGATGATTATAATTTTTTCATCCAGCAAATAATGCACGCCTTATTCTAAATTATTCTACACATCTATTTAAATGGTAGACAACAGCTAATTGGAATGAAGTGTGGAAAGTGTAGGACTCAAATTTTCTGATATTTTATGCCACTAGAAATGCTTTTCAGTGCACGGTCACGCTACAAAATGACTATCATTAGCTCTGTCACAGGCCAGGAGTGCAGGGCGCCCGTGATAAATGCAGGGCCATCAGCACCAGCAATGTGGGCAAATTCTCATCATTCCTCAAACTGACCAAGAAACCAATTTCTACCTCTCCAATGTCATAAAATCTGACAATTATCCTGACTTCATTAATAATGCATAGCAGTCCTCACCTGCAATCAAGGTTTAATCAGCAATGTGTCTCACAGGTAGGGCATTGACTGAGCCAAGAAATTAAACTAACTAGCTAAATAAATAAAATAATTAGAAACCAATTAAACGACTAAAGCTAAATGGATTACATTATATTAGCACAGGTTTGCACAAATGCTTAAAGGTGAAATGTGTATTTGTTCCATAAATATATACATTAAAAACTACATCAGATCCCTCGATAATAAGCAGAAATAACTAGAAGTAAGCCATTCATAGGTTGATTTCTCCAAGTGTAAACACTCCAACATTGGTATGAATCTAAGGAGGGACTATCAGTTTTTGACCAATAGGAGTCAAGGGGAATGTTCAGCAACCAGTGAGAATTTTAGCTACTCTGTTTGTTTCATAATGGACAAACTTGACTTACTTAGCTAATACAGTATTTGTAAAATATGTAAAAATCGTTCCTTGGATCACCAAGAAAAAACTGTACTACGCTATAATTATAAAAGATAGATTCCTTCACATAACTCATTTCCAATTATATACCTGTAATTCCTTACAAATAAACAGCCTTGTTTCATGAAAAGTGAACAATTGCAACATTTTTGCAAAACGTCTCGGTTACTTTCATAACCTCCGTTCCCTGATGGGAACGAGGCGATGTGTCAATGTAGTGACACTAGGGGTCTCTCTTGAGAGCCTCAGTTACCTCTTATCTTTGAGAAAAGGCCAATGAGAAATGGCGAACAGAATTTGCATGCCCCTACCCTGGACATACGGGTATAAAAGGAGGGAAGCGTGAGTCTGTTCACGGCTTAGTACAGTGTTGTGGCAAGAGGGACACAACGTCTTGTTTCCACCATCAGTGAATGAGATATTTCCCCTTCTGTAATTCAGTCGATGTTGTGTCAATGTAGTGACACTAGGGGTCCCTATCTAAAAATGCCACCCCACTGAATGTGTTACGTGGACTGCTTATGCAGGTGCAAGCAAGCTGCTGCGTTCGAAAATAGCAGGTTCATCAGACTGCACGTAATCTCCCCCAATGCCACAAGAGATGTCATGTAGTTCCCCACATCCCTGAGGGAGGGATCGACGTAACTAGCCTGAGTTTCTCTCTCTATTGTTTTCTATCCATAGAGTGTTAGATGCAGCTGGGGCCATCTAATGCTATAACATTGTAGGGCTCACAGTTTAGGAGCGGGTTTGGTTATTAGCAATAAATAATAATTATCATAGATAATCATTATTTTTTAAAATCAATAGAACATTGATTTGAATCAATGTTAGCATTTTAAATCCTTTAAATCAAAATCAACAATCATCAAATTTAACAGAATATGAATTATTATCAAAGATAATAATTAATTATTAAAATTAATAGAATATTAATTAGGATTAATGTAGACGGGGCACCACCCTGGAATCAGGGACTAATAACCAGACCGTATAACAGTCTCAACGTTAGATTGTTCTCTTAGGAAGATTGATGTCCGTAGATCATCAAGAATAAAAAGGGAACAACGAAGGGGTGAATTCGAGCACTGGCATCCCCTGCCAGCCTTTGACACATGTGTATGCAAAACAAACCAATATACTTCTCTTCTAATTATAACAACGTTTATTGAAAATATAATATCAATCAATAATCAATACAATGCAGTCAATAAACTTCCGTCATTCAACGACAAACTAAACAGTGAGATGATTAGATATAGTAACCAAAATAAGCCTATAACATATGAGAGGACAGTATGTGTGTGTGTGTGTGAGTGTGTGTATGTGTGTGTGAGAGGAGTGACACGCACAAAATGGCGGATGTATGGCCAGAGAGTATGGCCGCGAATGTGGGCGGATGAAGGTGCGTATTGCTCGGCGGTTTCCTTCAGATCCGTTAAAGTGTTCGGTGGAACACAATGTGATCTCAACTCGTCCAGCGAGATGGAGATTGTATTGCCGCAGTTTCAAGTTGCACGTTACTTCCTTTTGCAACGAGGCAACACCTGAGAGCAGTGGGACTGCGTCTGTGCACGGCGGGCGAAGTCACTGGAAGCGAGGTACGGAACGATTTTCACGGTATTTCTACTCCTGATGACATCATAGTTGAGGTGCATTCTTTTGAGTGCCTTATCCAATAGGAGTTGAGAGTTCAATCCTTTGGAATTTTACAGAGTTGTAAAGTGAGAGCTGTAGTCTGTTTTGTACTCCCTTTGTTTGATTTTGGCGCGGTTTTTATCAGTAAGATTTATGACTTTGTTTTTGTGGGCCTCAGTCAGGCTTTACGACTGTGTTAGGCCTGCCTTTTGTCTTGTATCTGAATACATGAGGCCCTATAACATGCATCGGGGAAGGTGTTCTTTTCCCATACTATCTTTTCAGGGGTAAAAAACCCCTGCGGAGACCACATCCTGCCCCACAGGGGAGGTTAACATGTGGCAAATATATCACATAGGCTTACCAGCCACACATGGAAGTGGCACGGTGGTAGGTCCTGCCTCGAAGGGGGTGAAGCTCTAAAAAAACACAGTGACCGGGGGGCAGAGGGAGCTCTGCCCAAGGGAGACGCGGGTCCGCCGACATGGGGAACCTGCGGAAAATACATAACAGGAGATACTGGAATAATCAGAACCTGTGTAGCACATATTCCAACTCGCAGGCAAGTCGGTGCCTGCGGTGGGTCTGGTTGCGAACTTCCTCCGCTGAGTTCGGTGCCAGATGGCTAGGGAGGAAGTACACCCAGGTCCATGGCTTGTGGGCTCGACTGGGGGAGTAGAGCGCACATCTTCACCTCAGGGGAGGGGAAAGGTGCTATGTGCAAGTGATACAGCTGGCCAGCTGTTGTCTACGTATTTCCGAATTCTACGTGTTAACCTACGTGTTATCCGCTGTCCACCAAAGCAGACAAAGAGCTGCTCTTTAGCTATGTGTCTAAAGCTCTGCGTGCGATCCAAATAGGTGTGCAAAGCATGCAACGGACACAGCAACACTAAGGCTGGGTCTGCCTTCTCCTGGGGCAGCACTTGCAGGTTCACTTCCTGATCCCTGAAAGGGGTCGTAGAAACCTTGGGCATGTAGGCAGGGTCTCAGGATGACGTGAGAGTCTACCGGACCGAACTCCAGACAAGTGTCGCTGACAGAGAGCACTTGCAGGTCTCCAAGCCTCTTGATGGAAGTGAGCGCAATCAGGAGGGCTGTCTTCAAGGAGAGGGCCTTTAGTTCAACTGATTCTAGCGGCTCAAATGGGGCTCTCTGAAGGCCCGAGAGGACAACGGAGAGATCCAATGAGTGGAACAGGCATGGCCTAGGAGGGTTCAGCCTCCGGGCGCCTCTAAGGAACCTGATGATCAGGTTGTGCTTCCCAAACAACTTACCATTAATTTAACATAACTTACCATTGTGGTGAGCAGCTATGGTGGCTACATAAACCTTCAAGGTGGAGGGGGACAGCCACCCCTCCAGCCTCTCCTGCAGGAATGAGAGCACTGACCTGACTGCGCACCTCTGTGCCACTGCTAACTCCAAAGGAGGAGTTGGCGGGCGAGTTACGACATGCTATGAGAGCGAACGCCACCCTGGTGATTTATATACGCTAGTGTCGCTGTGTGGTCTGAGTGAATCAACACGTGCAGAAATCTGCACAGGGCAAGAAATACAGCCAGAAATTCTAGGCAGTTGATGTGACAACCCAGTCAGGGCCCCATCCAGGAGCCAGGAGCCAGGTGCCCATTGCACACGGTGCTCCAGCCCGACTGGGAGGCGTCCATAGTAACTATGTCGCATCAGAACACCTGCTGTAGGGGGACTCCTACCAGTAGAAAACAGAGGTCTGTCCAAGGGCTGAATAAGTGATGGCAGGAAGGGGTGAGGGTCACACGGTATGTGCCGTGGCGCCGTGCCCATCTCGGGACTCGAGTCTGAAGCCAGTGCTGAAGCGGTCTCATATGCATCAACCTGATACATATTTTATAATTAGTATCCTACTGAACAAACTTAAAAGTGGTTTCAGAATGAAAGCATATGCACAAGGCATATGAAGACAAAACTGTCCTTCAACACAGTTCTTATTGCATTCTGTTGACATTTCAATTATTTGTTGCTTTTCCCTCCACTCAAACATAGACTAAAGAAAGTGAAAGCTGCATTAGTCATTACAACCAAGGTTATTATGTTACAAATTTTAATTTAGTTTTTTCTTCATTTTCAATTTGTCAATTCAATATTATTTAGTTTTATTTAAATGACCCAATCTAAAGAAATAATAGTCTATACAAAGATTTCTTTCTCAATCTTTCTGCCGACTGATTTGGGAAAATACAGTACTTACAATGAGTCTACACAGTGGTAATTAGCACTTGCTGAGAAGATACGTCTCATGATTTGACTGCAAATGCTACATCCAAAAACACTGGAAAGCCAACTGATAATATTCGGGCCATGTTGTCTGTATGTATATATATATATATAAAGAAAGAAAACACATACACTGAAGCATCCAAGCTGGTGTCTCGCTTCTATGCCATTTTCACTTCCGTGTCTTTGGCTGGACTTGAACCATGACCATCAAGCTCAAAGTCCAACACTTCAACACTTGAGCTACCAAGTAATCTAATGATGTAGGGATAAGTGTGTATATGTAGGTCGGTCTATAATACAGGTGTTATAATGTTTTGTTTTTTAAACCATGCCTTAAAGTAAAAGTGTCTTGATATCATAACATAGCAGGGAGTGAGTAATTGAGCGAAAAATAAGGTTTAATAAAATCAAAATCAGAAACTGTACTCATTGAATGACAATGATTAAACTCCACAGTTGTTGAAGCGCCTCTAGTGTTTGTTTCACCAGGAAACTTTCAGCAGCGAAACGTAAAATACATTACATACAAGGCAGTTTGCAAAAATGTATATAGCGCAACATTCATTCTATAAGATCAGGTTGCAAATAAAGCACTTTTGCTAATTCTTTTGCAAGTCATTTTCGAGAGGTAACAATGGTGTCTCTACATGTTTGCAACAAATACTACATCAAAGACCTAACTTGTTTTCCCCCACATCATTATATTTATTTGATTGAAAGCCAATGTTGTATGTCAAGAGAAATGCAGCAATGCAATTTTGAAAACGACTCATTTTTAACTGTCATGGCCAAAACAGCATTTTTATGACACTATCTCTGGATCTGCCCCATAATGTCCACATATAAAAGGATCCTACATTTAATTGAATTTACTGACTAGAAGCACAGCAATCTCATCACAGCTGAAAAAACAAAACAAAACAATGAATTTGACTTCATGCTTGTTCCCTAATAAATGTCACCTGTACATGTTATGCTTTCCACACACAGCTACACATTGGCAGGACCTGATATACAGTATATCTCATTTGATTGATCTCACAGAAATGGTTGCCAAAGTGAGCACGGCAGAACAGAGTCATTACTGCAGTCCCCTCAATTAGTTTAATCCCACAGGCAATTAGGATTTGTAGGACTTTGTTTTCCACTCAAAAGAAGCTTTACAGGGTTGTTATTGATTCTGAAAGCTCCGCGGGCACACGCAGACTCAACCCACTGGATCATTTAATCATGTTTAATAAGAGGCAGTCATTGCCTCTCTGATTTATTGCATTAAGCAAGCCAGTAACAAATCCAGGCACAGCCCAGATCAAAGCTAAATCATCTCTACACTGATATGCATGCACTAATTTTGGACCACACAAACACACACAAAAGCCATTAAAGTCTATTTATCTGGCAGTCAATCTTATCAGGAGTTGTGTTTTTGAACTAGCAGATTATGCATTGTTTTCTTTTTCTTCCATCCAAGTATGGATTAAGAATGCCATTTTCAAGCCTGCTAATCAAACATATCTAGTTTCTATCAGCAGTGTGCCATGTCGGAGCCAGTGGCCATATTGGAACCGTTAGGGGCATTTTTACTACAGAAAAGGAGGTTCTGGGCTCCGAACAGGTTCCTTAAACCTTCTGGTATTGAAACCAATAACCCTACAAAGAATTCTATTATGTAAAATACATATTATAAATATATTCATATTTGGTTTTTACTGATACTATAAAAAGTCACAAAATATATTTCAAAATACTACAAAAATGTCATACATTTTAAAATAATTTTCACCAATAACAGCGGAAGTTAAATATGTATTCATTGAATATGTATTTGCACTTAAATACTATTATATAGTATTAATTTATAAGTTCATATGTGGCTATATACAGTACTGTGCAAAAGGTTTAGCCGCTGCCTCGTGCAGCCCCCCACCCCCTGCTAGATGCCACCCTGGGCGACAGCCCATGTCTCCCATGCCTAAATCCGCCACTGAGTTACGCCATTGTTCATATCAGTGGAAATGCTTTCCAGCTCTGAGAGTCTTTCACAGTTTGCCTGGCTGAGCACGACTCCAGCACAGGACCCAGCACCAGTTTGGTTGAAAAAGAGTAACTGAGTGCTTTTTCAGTTAATTCACCCCAAAACTTTTATTCTGTTGTCAATACAACACCATCATGTCATTCCAAACCATTGTGACTTTATTTCATCAGTCGACAACGTGCAGATCCATTTTGAAGAATGCTCCTCTGTTTTCCATTTAATGAATCAACAACATAAGCATAAGCAAATGGTGATGACACAATTTTCCTTTTTGGGTGAACTATCTCTACAATGTGAGTATATTTTTCCAACAACTTGTTACAAATATAAAAAATACTGTACGATTATTGGTATCAGTATTACACCAAACAGAATACAACTACCATACAACCGTAACGATGGGCTCTGCTCACAATTTCATAGCAACAACCATTAGCAAGCCAGGCACAGAAAGCTCATGGTTAAAAACCAAAGGGTATCTTCTTTAACCATAGAGAAATGTGATCCTATTAGGGCTCTGCAGGAAACCCAGCATGCTATACATGGAGGACTTTGTCAGTTTCACAGAGAGATCTGTTATTACTGAGAAACCCTACAACGCTGCTGCCATGGCTCTGGGAGTGATACGGGGGATTACTAAACAGTCAGAGGTAATATTAAACAGTCAGAGGGACACTTCTTTATTGTCTGTGTGTTTTAGCTGACAGCTGTATACTATTGTGCAAGTAGGTTAACCCTCAGGATTATGCCTTAACAGATGAGGATGGATGGTTGCTTTGGAAAACAATTTGATTTAAATGTCAGGCAAAGTGTTTCTAAACTGGTGGGTCGCAAGTCTGTTTTGACAGGGTTTAGGACAGCAGTAAAAAAATATGATGCTAAATGCAAAATATAGCAAGTTACTATACTGTATCTGTGTCTAGTTAAAATGGCAAAAATAAATAGGCTTATCTGCCTTTTAAAAGGATGATAAAACACTTACATGTTTTGTTGTTGATGTCAAAAATCTCTACAGTATTTTGTGTCACTTGGTAATATGGCTTATACTAATACAATATATAGCCCAATGTTTGTTCCATGTTTTAGGGTGGAGAATCACACTTCTACTGGTGTTAATGCATTTACAAAATACTCAATTTCCCATGTTTTTAAATGTCATGGTAATAATTTTGGACATTCTTGGGTGTATGCAATTTATGGGCATTTCTGTTAACTGATGTACAATACACAATTTTATGGTGCTCTCTCGGGTCACAATTTGATGTCCAAAGTAAAATATGGGTCCTCAAACAAAACCAGTTTATGTATGAAAAGGACAAAACTACAATAGGTTTTAAGTGATTCAAACACATCATAAAAACAACAAAAAAACATTTTAAATCTACAGTATGAAACATTTTATGCCAGCTATGAAATTTGAGGTGAACAGCCTTTAGTTTATATATTTTTGAAGCCAGTGACCTCATTCTATGATCAAACCACACATACTGCTTTTATTTTAAATAGGCTTAAAAATAGACCCATCATGCAATGTACTGTAAATGATTTAAAGTGATGGATGAAATGCTGTAAATGTAGCATATGTCATATACAGTATTTATGTCTTCAACCACAACATCATTATCATGGACAGGCTGCTTCTCCAGAAGAAACATCTATGAAACTTCTCCAAAGCAGTTGTCCTTGAAAAACAAGCATGTGTATAAATGAGCTTCTCATTTACATAGGACATCACCGGCAATCTCTCATGTAGACATATGACAAAAATAAATGCAGGCAGACTAATGAAGATGTGGATATTGATATGGTGGCATGAAACAGTGTAAAATCATCAGCCGCAGATGAAATGTTCATTTGCTGTGGTGCTGTGTAGTATAATGATTCAAGGTAGCTCAGCTCATTAATCTCGGCGCTTGTGGAAAACATTCCTTTGGTGAAGGCTGTTTACAGTCAAGAGGTATAATGTGTTTGATACATTTGCAATTAATGTAAAGGAGGTCGGGACATTCTGAAAACAGCTGCTAATAATGATCTAGCTACAAACATTTATATTGGAGTAGAACAAAGGTAAAAACAAATTTGTGCGCATGAAGGGGGTTGCACACCGGACATGACATGGCACGTTCTAAATTTCAAAACAACAAATTTCAATGAAGTTACAAACTCTGCTGCCACCGTTCGGTGTCTGTTGGCAGCACCCAGCTAGGACTCCGAAGGCTGCTAACATTTCTGCCATGCCACAGTGCGCAACTTGCATATTTTCCATCAACTTCAACCCATATCATTATCGAAGGACATAGATTATTTACTCTAGCATTGCTCATTCTTGAAGAAGGGAAAAACCTTGGTAATTTTTGTGCGTACTGTCTGCAACCTGAACCGCATCGGTGTGCCCTGTGTTGTGTGACCGACCGCCTTAAGCACCTGTTGTACACAACATTTTCAGTGCACATAAGTGAAGGTATGAATACTTTGTGAATGAGGCCCAATGTATTATTCTGAACTGTTAAAGCAATAGTTCACCAAACATGAAAAATCTGTAATAATTTACTCACCCTCATGATGTTCCAAACCAGACGTCAAGACATTCATTGACAAATGACTTAAAGTCCAGGTTCCCCTTCTGTCGCTCTCTCCACGTTGTGTCGGAGAAGCGACACTAGGGGTCTCTCTTGAGCGCCGATATTCACCTCTGACCTATTGAAAAGGGCCAATGAGAGTTGGCAGTCAGTATTTGCATACCCCGCCCCCGCATACGGGTATTTAAGCGGGGCAAATACGGAAGTTTAGTCAGAAAATTTCTTCGGAGCCGATGGTCTGTTTGCAGTCTTCTGCGAGAATACACACCCTGATCGTTCCTGTATCTCTGACGATCTGCTTGCTGTTGGATTTGACGGCGCACAACAGTGGCTTTCTCTGTACTTTGCACGGCGTGCATTGTTGCCCCTGAGCGCTTCACACACACACACACACTGTGTATTAAAAGAGTGATTTCCTTTAAAAGAGCAAATTTCTCTAAAAGAGCAAACACAGCGGCGTTGAACGTCCTTTTAAGGACGCGTCTTTTTCAAGATGCCTTTCCGCCCCTGTGTCGTTCCTGGATGCGGTAGAAGTCTCTCCGCTTCAGACGGCCACAGGCACTGTCTCGTGTTTTTGGGCCACGATCACACCGAGGCGGCGTTTGTGGATGGTTCATGTTCTCACTGCGAGAACATGACCATGACCACGTTGCGGTCGCGGCTTGCTTTCAATAGAAAGCAAGCCACCCCAGCCGCACCCCGCATTGCTCCTTCTTCTCACGGGATTGAGGACGATGCGGTTGGCGCTGGGGGCGATTTGGGGGCGGCAGCGGGTGCGGTTTCGAAGGGTAGCCCCCCGCGAACCTCCCGTTCCCCTACACGCACGCTGGTCCCCGTCCAAGCTCGCTGCGATAGTGGCTCGCCTCACGGCCTGGCCGTCTATCCTCCCGAGTCCGAAGCAGATGAGCTCGCCTCTGCATCGGAGAGTGCGGTGTCTGATGCCGAGGACTCCCCTGGACTGCCGCCTTCGGGCCAGCAGGCCCAGGCTGAGGCCGACGCTCAGATGTCCGACATGCTTTCCCGGGCCGCCGTGAGCGTGGGGTTGGATTGGAACCCTCCGTGCTCCCCACAGCCTTCACGGTTGGATGATTGGTTCCTGGGGGCAGCGCGGAGGTGCATGATTTCCCGGAGGTGCATGATGAGCTGACGTCTACGTGGAGAGCCCCGCTCTCCGCTCGTCTATGTGCCACCCGCTCCACTCTCTCCACCCTTGACGGCGGAGAGTGCCACGGATACGAGGCGATTCCCCAGGTCGATAGGGCAGTTGCGCACCATCTATGCCCCGGTAGCCCTACCTCCTGGCGCGGTCGCCCCGTACTCCCATCCAAGCCCTGTAGGACAACATCCTCGCTCAACGCGAGAGCCTACAGTGCGGCTGGATGCGCTGCCTCCGCCCTGCATGCGATGGCCCTCCTGCAAGTCCACCAGGCCAAAGCTCTCAGAAGCATGCACGGGGGTGGACCTGATCCTGATGTGCTGCAGGAACTGTGCTCAGCGACCGACCTCGCCCTGAGAGCGACGAAGGCCACAGCGCAGGCACTCGGAGAGATGATGGCCACCCTAGTGGTCCAGGAACGCCATCTTTGGCTCAATCTGGTCGAGATGCGTGAGGCTGACAAGAACCGCTTCCTGGACGCACCTATCTCCCAGATTGGCCTTTTCGGCGACACCATCGAGGACTTCGCCCAACAGTTCTCCGCGGTGAAGAGGCAGACGGAGGCCATCTCCCATATCATGCCCCGCCGCAGACCTGCCGCTACGGGCCCTGCCCCGTCTGCCTGCCGAGGGCGTCCCCCTGCCAAGAAACCAGCTCCTGCTCCGCCTCAACCCGGGCCCAGCTCTCAGCCCCAGCGTCGAGCACCCCGCAGGCGGCACACGCCCCCTATCTCACGAACCCCCTCTAGGAAACGGAAGGCTCCCAAACGTTCCTGAGACAGCCGACCCAGAGCCCAAGACATTAGCTCCGGAGGTGGTAAGACCGCTCCGTCCCCCGGTGGAGGGCCGGGAGGAGAATCCTTTGTTTTTTCATTTACCACACCCCCTGACGGGGGCTGTGGTACCCACATTCTCAATAAAAGAGCTATTTCCTTTACCTCTGGGTCACCTGGCCCACAAATGCCATTCTCACGGCAATCTGCTTTCAGATTACGCCAGTCCCGGTACACCGGACGCGGCGTTCCCGCCTTCCACCTGCCTACGACTGCCCCCCGGCCGGCCGGTTCAGACGAGTCCAGAGGATGCCAGCAGACCTCCTCCTCAGTCACGAACCTGCCCCCTGCCAGGTGCGCGGAGCAAGGTAAGTGCTTTGAGTCTATTCTCAGCACCCCAGCCTCAGGCCGCAACGAAGCCGCCCGACGCTGCATTACCTGTTCCGCCCCGCTGCGAGGCCCCGCCGGGTACGTCCAAAATACTCATCCCTTTGGTGCCCCTAGCGCAGAGCTGGGAAGCGTGGTTTTCGCTTCCCAACGCATCACGCTGGCTGCACCGGACCATTCAACTCGGTTACGCAATTCAGTTTGCCCGGCTCCGCCCCTTCAGGAGCGTCCGCTTTTCCGCAGTACACGGCGAGCATGCCAGTTCCCTACGCGCGGAAATCGCGACCCTCTTAGCCAAGGGCGCGGTAGAGCCCGTCCCTCCAACCGAAATGAGGAAGGGTTTCTACAGCCCTTACTTCATTGTACCCAAGAAAGGCGGTGGCTTACAACCAATCCTGGACCTGCGAGTTTTCAATCGGGCCTTGTTAAAACTCCCGTTCAAAATGCTCACGCAGAGAAATATTCTGGCTGGCGTTCAGCATCTAGATTGGTTCGCAGCGGTAGACCTGAAGGACGCGTACTTCCACGTCTCAATTCTGCCACGACACCGACCCTTCTTACGGTTCGCGTTCGACGGCCAGGCGTTTCAGTACAAAGTCCTCCCCTTCGGCCTGTCTCTGTACCCTCGCGTCTTCACGAAGGTCGCAGAGGCGGCTCTTGCCCCGCAACGAGTAGCCGGCATCCGCATTCTCAACTACCTCGATGACTGGCTTATCCTAGCACACTCTCGAGAGTTACTATGCACACACAGAGACCAGGTGCTCCGGCACCTCAGCCGATTGAGGCTTCAGGTCAACTGGGAAAAGAGCAAGCTTACTCCGGTTCAGAGCATCTCTTTTCTCAGGTTGGAGTTAGACTGTCTCAATTACAGCACGTCTCATGAGCGAGCATGCTCAGTCGGTGCTGGATTACCTCGCTTCCTTCAAGCCAGGCACAGTGGTCCCTCTAAAACTTTTCCAGAGGCTCATGGGGCATATGGCGTCCTCCGCGGCGGTCGCGCCGCTGGGGTTGATGCATATGAGACCACTCCAGCACTGGCTCCAGACTCGAGTCCCGAGACAAGCATGGCACCACGGCACGCATCGGGTAAGGATCACCCCCGCCTGCCTCAAAACACTCCGACCCTGGACAGACCTCTGCTTTTTACGGGCAGGAGTGCCCCTGCAGCAGGTGCCCCGATGCGTTCTGGTCACAACCGACGCCTCCCGGTCCGGGTGGGGTGCCGTGTGCAGCGGGCACGCAGCAGCGGGCCGTTGGAAAGTGGCCCCGCTGCGTTGGCACATCAACTGCCTGGAGTTGCTGACCGTCCTTCTCGCCCTCAGGAAGTTCCTCCCGTTAGTTCGGGACAAACACGTCCTCATGAGATCGGACAGCACCACGGTGGTGGCGTACATAAATCGCCAAGGCGGCGTACGCTCCCGCCACATGTCACAACTCGCCCGCCGTCTCCTCCTATGGAGCGTGCCACTCACATCCCCGGCAAGCTCAACGTCGTAGCGGACGCGATATCACGACAACGCCTGCCCGGCGGGGAGTGGAGGCTTCACCCCAGTCGGTCCAGCTGATTTGGGAACGGTTTGGAAAGGCCCAGGTAGACCTGTTTGCCTCCCAGGAAACATCCCACTGCCCGCTCTGGTACACCCTAACAGAGGCTCCCCTTGGGACAGACACGCTGGCACACAGCTGGCCCTCGTGGCTGTGCAAGTACGCTTTTCCCCCAGTGAGCCTTCTTGCACCGGTGCTGTGCAAGGTCACTGAGGACGAGGAGCGAGTCACATTAGTGGCCCCCTACTGGCCCACTCGGAATTGGCTCTTGGAACTCAGACTTCTCGCGACAGCTCCTCCCTAGCGAATTCCCTGAGAAAGGACCTCCTCTCTCAGGGACGGGGCACGCTCTGGCACCCGCACCCAGACCTCTGGAACCTCCACGTCTGGTCCCTGGACGGGATGCGGAAGAGCTAGCCGGCTTACCGGTGACCGTTGTGAATACAATTAACCAAGCCAGAGCCCCCTCTACCAGGCACCTTTACGCCCTAAAGTGGCGCTTGTTCGCAGATTGGTGTTCTTCCCGAACTGAAGACCCGCAGAGATGCGCGATTAGTGCTCCTGTTCCTACAGGAGAGGCTGAACAGGAGGCTGTCCCCGTCCACCCTCAAGGTGTATGTTGCCGCCATTGCCGCCCACCACGATCCTGTAGACGGCAAGTCTTTGGGTAAGCACGACCTGATCCTCAGGTTCCTGAGAGGCGCCCGGAGGTTGAATCCCTCCTGGCCAGGCCTAGTTCCCTCCTGGGATCTCTCAGTAGTCTTGGCAGGACTCCAGAGACCCCCCTTCGAGCCGCTTGAATCAATTGGACTCAGGGTCCTCTCTCTTAAGACGGCCCTGCTGATCACGCTCGCCTCTATCAAGAGGGTCGGGGACCTGCAAGTGTTCTCTGTCAGCGACACTTGCCTGGAGTTCGGTCCGGCAGATATGTCTGTGATCCTAAGACCGCGACCAGGCTATGTGCCCAAGGTTCCTACCACACCATTCCGAGATCAGGTAGTGAACCTGCAAGCGCTGCCCCGGGAGGAGGCAGACCCAGCCCTTTCGTTGCTATGTCCAGTGCGCGCCCTGCGCATTTACCTGGACCGCACACAGAGCACCAGACGCTCTGAGCAGCTCTTTGTCTGCTTTGGAGGACGGCAGAAAGGGAATGCCATCTCCAAACAGAGGCTCGCCCACTGGGTTGTCGACGCCATCACACTGGCTTATTACACCCAGGCCGTGCCCCTACCCTTGCGGGTCCGAGCTCACTCAACAAGGGGTGTTGCGTCCTCGTGGGCACTGGCCAAGGGCACCTCCCTAGCAGACATCTGTAGAGCCGCGGGTTGGGCAACACCCAACACCTTCGCGAGGTTTTACAACCTCCGCGTTGAGTCGGTTGCGTCTCGTGTTTTGTCAGGTCCGAGCCCGTAGAACTCGGTAACACATAGACCGACCGGCCGGGTGGATCGCTTGCGCCCCAGCACCCTTTTCCTGACGTCAAGGTTAAGTAGTGTGCCTTTTTTCCCAGGGCGCCCCACTCCGAGTCGGGACCTTGGTCGATTCCTCCCCAGCCCTCCGGGTCCGCGGTTCAGCGGAGGAACTCGCCGACCCAAGCCACTGCGGGTACCCTGATGGCTACCCTGTACTGGTATAGGTGCTCCACAGGTAAGGCCTCCTGCTCTGACTCCCCCTGTGTGTATTTCCACGGTTCTGTCCCCTTACGAGCGGACCCCTGTGTCTCCTTTAGGCGGTTACAGCTGCCCTGGTCACCGTGCTGTAGTAACTCCGCCCTTTCGAGGCTGGATCTACCACCGCACCATACTTTCCACACGAGCCCTAAGACGGCCGTGTGATGTGTCTACCACTTTTCCTCCCCAAGATAAAGGGCAGGTGTGGTCTCCGCAGGGTCTGGGTAAGACCACCTTCCCTATATGCGTGTAAGGGCCCCGGCCGTGATTGCTCTATGCGAGAAACATAGAGAGAAAAGAGGCCCAGCCAGGCTGGCCTGTTCCCATGTTGGCAAACATCGCCTTGTTCCCCTCTCAGGGTTACTAGAAGGATCCCGATTTTCGTATGGGGCATTGGGGAAGGGTACGTGCAGCCGGGTACAGATGATGCGTGGCACTGGATGAATCCCTGCCTGCCTCTGCATCGGCAGTTCACGCACACGGTTCAGCACATGGCAACATTGGAATGGGTCCTCTAGTGTCGCTTCTCGGACACAACATGGAGAGAGCGACAGAAGGGGAACGTTTGGTTACGTATGTAACCTCCGTTCTCCGAGGGAGGGAACGACACGTTGTGTCTTTCCTCCGCCATGTCGCTGAACCGAGCCACTGTTGTGGCTGGACCATTTCCGGCTCCTCAGAAAAATCCTGACTAAACTTCCGTATTTGCCCTGCTTAATACCCGTATGCGGGGGCGGGGTATGCAAATACTGACTGCCAACTCTCATTGGCCCTTTTCAATAGGTCAGAGGTGAATATCGGCGCTCAAGAGAGACCCCTAGTGTCGCTTCTCCGACACAACGTGTCGTTCCCTCCCTCGGGGAACGGAGGTTACATACGTAACCAAACGTTTTTTCTCACAAAAACCTAATGTATGGCTTCATATGACTTGGAATATTATGCACTACTTTTATGATAGTTTTATCATGCTTTTGGTTCCTTTTTTAAACTTTAAAATTAAGCACTATCCATTGCAATCGTATTGAAAAGATGGACCGGGATCTTCATTAAAAAACTCCTTTTGTGTTCCGCATAAGAAATAATGTCATATTGTTTTGAAAATCATGTCATGAACAAATTATGACATGATTTTCCTTTTCAGGTGAACAATTCCTTTAAAATGACCTTCCTCGCATATGCAGGTGATATTCCTTCTATCCTCTGTTTCCACACATTTCCGAGACTGTTTCTGGCTCGGCACAAGGTCACAGACGTCTATGTCCCCTGAGCAAACCTTCCCTCAGTAGCATGAAATCAGGACAGATTAAGACTCCCAGCGATACATTTCACAATCTTTTTTTTTTTCGGCAATGCCAAATAGAAGAGTATTACAAATCTCAACTTCTCTCTCTTTATGCACCACTTTGACAAATGCTTGTTAGTGGAGCTGTAAAAAGGCACATCTTAATGGGTTTTATGGGTTTTGTGAGCAAAAGACGTCCTCTCTGACTCAGATTTATGAAGGCATTGATTCCTCCTCTGGCAGACTACCTGCTGGCCTGTATGCTAATAGACTGAATCTGCACATAAAGCCTTGTTGTGCTGATCTATATCACATTTGTCTGGTTGCACAGATGCACTGTCCATGCACCACTGATATATGAGCATGTCAATAACTTCTGTTATAAATAAAACACGCCTGCACGCGGTAACTAATATTTGATCAATACCTGCTGGAAACGAGGCCAGCAGATGCTTGTTGCCAAATAATTAAACAAATTACAGTCTTAATAACCTACCCTGACAATGGGTGTCAATATCTTAAATTAAGCTTCAAGACATTGCCATCTTATAATGTTTACATGCAGCCATTGTTTAATCGAAAGTAAGATGAAGGAAATGAGAAGCCAAACACAACATCCTTAAAAGTCTGGCAGTCATATACTAATACATCAATATAATGTTAGACAGAATGACAGCTTTAGTCACAACTTACATTCATTGTATGGAAAAAAGATGCAATGAAAATGAATGGTGACTGAGGCTGTCATTCTGTCTTATATCTCCTTTTGTGTTCCATGGAAGAGCGAAAAGAGCCTTCTAAAGCCATTTTAGAGCCAATTCTGACATAACTTTTTTTGAGATTCAATCTTGAATGTTGAATTTCGAAATCTAACTGAAGAATCGTGCCCTCTTATGAGACCTGTACTGACAGAATTGTGGTCTGTTTTCTTTCAACATTATGTTTGAGAGAATTAAGGAGAGGCCGTTTTAATAAACACTAGAGAATTTACACTAATGTATTCTCTTCCCTCTGGCTGGTAGATTATAATGAAGATACTGATCATGAGTCACACACAACATGTTTCTTGGGATCCATAAAGCTTCACATGATCTACAGATCCACATGAGCTTTGTGAAGAGAGATGAGATCACATCAGATGAGGTACATCATCCAGTGTCAGTGTCCTAACAATCATTATAAATCATAAGAGTATGAATACATAAAACAACCAAATAATCTTTTCAACTACCACATGTTTGGAAAAGAGTCATGGACAGCTAGCACTTCCACCAAACCATTTAAGCGGTATTTAACAACCTTTTTTGCGTGCAATGCACGGAAGTTAATGTAGCATGAAGGAATGTCACAAGTACAGTGCTACCTTTTCCAAATGGGATTTCTGACACATTACAGGGCCACAAGCTATTCTCACTACGAAAAGCATCCAAGTTGTACACACTCACGTTTGTTTTTGTATTTTCATAAAAAAACCTTTAGGGGCTGTTCACACCCAACATGTCTTTGGGTCCATCTGCACTGCTTTACAATTGTATCTTTTGTAAGCATACACTAGATGGACGTCTCTGACCGTTGTGACGCATCACATTTTTCTTGTCTTGCACAGGAGCACAGTGTCTTGCGCAGGAGCACCACTTGGTTTTAGAAGTAAAAAAGAAGTAAACTTTTAAAAATGTGTTTTCAAGCCCCCCCATGTTCTGCTGTATTAGTTACGTGCACCTAGCTTTTTTAAGCGAAAGGATGTGTTCGGTGTAGGGATTGATTCATTGAAAATTTATTAATTGTCGTTAATACTTATTGATTAATTATTTTCAAGACAAATGTGTTCAATAATCATAACAGCAGACCAGTGTTGGGTAAGTTACTAATTACTAATTACTTCTCAAAATTTTAAACGTAAATCACATTACTAATTACTTTAATTTTAAGTTACTTTCTAAAACACATTAGAATCCACTAATTCAAAAATGTCTCTTTTTCCTCTTTGTTCATTGTTGTACATAAGTCATAACACTCAGCACCTCACATTTCTCCCTCACATAACGAATCGGTTACTAACGTAACCTCGGTTCTCTCTAGATGAGGGAACGAGTATTGCGTAAGCTAGCTTACGCTACAGGAAAGATTAATCTTTTCTGAGATATTGAAGCCAAAAAATTATCCTTAATTTTGTATCCATTGTCAACGCAGTGCGGCAGCTGCAGACCTTGAGCGGGCTAGCTAGCGAGCTCATTGGTTGCTCTGCGGCAACTGCTGCAGCCTATAGACGAGCTTGGGCGAACTCGCGATCCAATGAGAGGCGTCCGCGGCTCACTGCATCAAAGCCCGCCAAAAGGGCGTGACTAGAGTGCATATAAGCGTAGTTCGTAGGCTGGAACCCTGGTTTTCATTGAATGAAGCGAAAAATCGCTCGTGGCGCGAAAGCACGGTCGGTTACGCAATACTCGTTCCTCATCTAGAGAGAACCGAGGATACGTTAGTAACCGATTCGTTCTCTTACGAGAGGTTCTCTCGTATTGCATAAGCTAGCTTACGCTACGGGAACCCTTTGTCAACGCCGTGCGCGCCAAGCATCCACTGCATGAGCCCCAGGGAATTAAGGGGGACCCGGGGGAGCCCTTGTGAGTGGGGAATTAATATTTGGCCGGCAAGAGTGCGGGCCAGTGTGTGTGTAGTACATAAGCACATAGACAGAGCGGCAGTGCCGGTCTGTGTGGACTGTGTCCCATTAATGCAGCTCACCAGGGGAGCTGTAGCGTATTAAACCGCTAGCAGTTTAGCCTGCAGAGCGTGTACTTCCAGATTGTAAAATCTGATAAATGTGGAGGGGGAAGCCCAGCCCGCTGCCACACATATGTCGTGAATGGAAATCCCGCTGGACCATGCCCACGAGGAGGCCATGCCTCTAGTGGAGTGAGCCTTAATGCCTAGCGGGCATGGTAGGTCTTTTGACGCGTACGTGGCAGCAATAGCGTCCACTATCCATCTGGACAGTGTCTGTTTCGAGGCGGCGAGACCTTTGGTGCGCCCTCCGAACGAAACGAAAAGCTGCTCGGAGCTTCTGAAAGATGCGGAGCATGCAGTATACAATCTCAGTGCTCTGACTGGGCAAAGGAGATTGGCATCGCGTTCGCTATCAGATGCTGGTAGCGCCGACAAGGAAATGATCTGTGCTCTGAAAGGAGTACCGACCACCTTGGGGACGTAGCCGTGGCTAGGCTATAAATTGACCTTGGAGTCACTTGGTCCAAACTCAAGACACGCAGCGCTGACAGATAGCGTGTGAAGGTCTCCCACCCGTTTAACTGATGATAGGGCAGTTAGAAAAACGGTTTTAAGTGAGAGGTTTTTCACATCCACGGATTGAAGCGGTTCGAAAGGGGGGGCTTTCATAGCTTCGAGAACTATAGAAAGGTCCCAGATAGGAACCGATGGGGGGCGCGGAGGGTTCATCCTTCTAGCTCCCCTGAGGAAGCGGATGACCAGCTCGTTTTTACCCTGTGACTGGCCGTGCAGGGGTTCAGCGAACACCGCGATGGCCGCCACGTACACTTTGAGTGTGGATGGGGATCTGCCCTTATCCAGCAGCTCTTGTAAAAACACGAGCAGCGGCGACACCCCACATGTCCGTGGGTCCAGGTCTCTGTCGGTGCACCATTTTGAAAACAGAGACCATTTTGACGCATAGAGTCTTCTCATGGAGGGGGCACTAGCATGTATGATGGTGTTTATTACTCCTTCTGGCAAAGCGACGGGTAGTCGTTGATCACCCACGCGTGTAGCGCCCAGCGCTCTGGGTGGGGATGCCAGATCGTTCTGCGAGCTTGCAAGAGGAGATCTGCTCTCACTGGGATGGGCCACGGCGCTGTCAGTGACAGCTGCGTAAGCTCCGGGAACCATGTTTGATTCTCCCAGCGCGGGGCTATGAAGAGCACCGAGTGGCGTGCTTCCTGATCCTCTGCATTACCTGTGGCAATAGCGAGATGGGAGGGAAGGCGTAAGCGGGCGGTTGGGCCAGTCCTGGGCCAGCGCGTCCTCGCTTCGAGAAAAATATTGGGCAGTGAGAGTTCTCTTCTGACGCAAAGAGGTCTATCTCTGCTCTGCCGAATATGCGCCATAACGTCTGGACTGTTTGAGCGTGCAGGGACCATTCCCCTGGGGAATATTGTCTCTGGACAGTCTGTCTGGGCCGTCGTTCAGGTGGCCTGGCACGCGCGTCGCCCTCAGCGAGCGCAGGTGGCGCTGGGACCAACTCAGTATGCGTTTCGTCAGATGGAAGAGGTTCCTGGATCTGACACCGCCCTGACGGTTTAGATAGGATACCACAGACCTGTTGTCCGAGCGGACCAGGACGTGGTGACCCTGAATGATCGGGAGGAAGTGCACGAGCGCGTACTCGACCGCTATCATTTCCAGACAATTTATGTGAAGGAGCTTTTCCTGAACTGACCATAGGCCAAAAACCGGAGAGCCCTCGCAGACCGCTTTATGTGAGTGTGTCGTGATAGGGCCACGGGATGTGTAATGCTTGTGTGTAGAGGTGAACACTGGATTGTGGGCACATTTTCTACACATAAGACATGTTTGCTCTCTGGTATGGACACGGGATGTGTAATGCTTGTGTGTAGAGGTGAACACTGGGTTGTGGGCACATTTTCTACACATATGGCATGCTTGCTCTTTACCAGATTTATTTGGGTTACTGTGAAAACGGCGTTTGAGCGCAGGCAAGCGGGCGTTAACACCGGCTTGTTGGCTGCTGAATCTACCACTGTAGTAGCCTGAAGGAAGGGGACTGACAGGGGCTAAGCTTTGACGGTGGTCCGCCGCAGCGGGACTGATCCGTCGCTTTGTCAACAAAGCTAGGAGGACTTCGGTTGTTCAGGTTTCAGCGCAATTCTAGTCCGAGGCCCGCGGGGCGGCAGTCTGCGGCGGCTGTCTGAGCCTGATCGAGGGCGGCCGCCCTGTCGACGCTGAGAAGTCTGGCTTTGTTGAGCTGGGCGCTGTGAAGAGGCTCGTGCAGGAGGCTCACGTGGGCGGCCTGCAGAGGAGCTTAGCGGACGAGGCAGAAAGAGATTCATAGCTTGTGTGGCTTTTTGGACCTCTGAAAACCGGTCAATGATACCACTCACTGCGGAGCCGAAGAGACCGGATGGAGAGAGCGGTGCGTTGAGGAACGTAGAGCGCTCTGCTTCTCCCATGTTGGCTAGCGTTAGCCACAGCTGTCTCTCGGTCACAGTCAGCGCGGCCATGCACTTCCCTATAGCTTGGGCTGCAGCTTTGGTAGCGCGGAGGGCGAGGTCCGTAGCACTCCGTATGTCTGCAACCGCCTCTGGATGCCTGCTTTCCTCATCCCACTCCCGCAGAAGGTCCGCTTGGAGAATCTGTAGGACGGCCATAGAGTGCAGAGCAGATGCAGCTTGGCCGGCGGCGGAATAGGCGCGGCCGACACAGGCGATAGTTGTTCTGCAGGCCTTAGACGGGAGCACTGGTTTAGACCGCCATCTCGCGGAGGGCGGGCAAAGGTGTGCTGCTACCGCATCCTCGACCGGAGGGATGGAAGCGTAGCCCTTCTCAGTGGCGCCGTCCACCGAAGCAAGAGAGGTGGAGATGTGGGATTGGACCCTGGCCGAGAAAGGCGCGTTCCATGATTTGGAAAGCTCGGCGTGGAGTTCCGGCAGGAAGGGAGCGGCCCAGGTAGCGGGTGCTGCGTGGCGGCAGCTCTGTAGAAAGCAGCCGTTAAGTCTGTTGGGTGCCTGCTCAAGGGGCGGTGACCACCCAAGCCCGAGGCGGTCGACGGCCTGTGTGAGGAGGCGTGTTAGTTCCCCTTCGACTCCGGCGCGGGTCCTGCTGGATTCCTGGGCCGAGGAGGAGGCGTGTGAGCCTGACCACTCCTCGCTATCCGAAGCCATGATGGAACAGCCCTTATCCTCCGCTTCTTTGTCCGAGATGGCAGCAGAGCAGCCGCTCGGCGGCAACTGCGCGTCCCGGGTGGGCGGGGAGGGTGAAGGCGATGCTCGAGGGATGGGCTCCGGCGAGGCAATCGCTTCTACCACTGTTTCCGGCAGCCTTTGAGTGCGCCGCTTTTTCCTGCGTGGCTGAACGGAAGGCGGCGCGGCGGCTACGGTCCTGAGCGCTTCGAGTCCAGCCCGCAGGGTCGACATCGGCAGCTCCTCGCAGAGATCGCATCCGCCTTCGGCGAGGGCGAGCTCTGCATGCCCCAGTCCCAGGCAGAGAGCGCAGATGATGTGGCGGTCTCCGGTGCTGAGAGGAGCGCGGCATAAGGCGCAAGTGGAGTGAGGCATCTTAAAAAAGACGCTCGTACTCTTTTGTGAAGTTCTTTAAGAACTAGCTTGCTTTTAAAAAGGATACGTCGCCGGATGGCGTAGCTCACAGGACGGCTGAAGGTGGCGAAGACAGCCGGCTTCTTCGAGCGCTGTCCACGCTTGCTTGATGCCCCTCGAACGGCGACACGGCTTCCGGTTCAGTGATGCGAAGAGCTTCGCTGAAGAGATGAAAATCAGGGTTCCAGCCTACGAACTACACTTATATGCACTCTAGTCACGCCCTTTTTGGCGGGCTTTGATGCAGTGAGCGTGCGGATGCCTCTCATTGGATGCGAGTTCGCCCAAGCTCGTTTATAGGCTGCAGCAGTTGCCGCAGAGCAACCTATGAGCTCGCTAGCTAGCCCGCTCAAGGTCTGCATCTGCCGCACTGCGTTGACAATGGATACAAAATTAAGGATAATATTTTGGCTTCAATATCTCAGAAAAGATGAATCTTTCCCGTAGCGTAAGCTAGCTTACGCAATACGAGAGAACCTCTCGTAAGAGAACTCATTATATTACAGACCTCACTCAATCCAGGTCTATAATTCATGCATAAAAAAATTCGACATAAATAATATTACTTCAAAAACATGTGTAATGCTAATAATGTACTTAAAAGTAACTAGTTTAATTAAAAGTCAGTAACTGTAATCAGATTACAATTATTTAAAATGTAACGAGTTACATGACCTGTTTTTCCATAAAAGTAATTTGATTACAGTAACCAATTACTTTGTAATAGCCTTACACCCAACACTGCAGCAGACATTGATGAGGCTGTCTGTACAGTCATCTGCTGCTAGAGAATGCTTGCTCTACTAATGAACTAATGTTTTCTGCACACACCGTTATAGTGTGTTAAAGTACAACATGACAACAAGCAATGTTGATCTTGTTTCATCCCAATTACAATTATATCAGCAATCGTTGGGACAGCATGAAGGCATATTCAGCTGATATCTCACCATCATCTTAGAAATGGTATGTTAACGAATAACAAGTCCAAAAGTCCGTAATATCCCATGATCCTCAACGTGATGTTTTAATGAACTCAAATATGTATACAGTTTATATGATACACTGTATCTTTTATAAAAGTTATTTTTAACATATATCATTACCATTAACAGTATTTAAACTCACAAATTTGTATTAAACATGGCCTAAAAGCATTAAAATATACTGAAATAAGATTATTTAGGAAAATGCCAATACTTGCATTCCTTAAGTGTATTAATTTAAATAATATTTAAACAATAGGCTACGTGCACATAGTATTATGAGTCCTCCATGTGCGTTTTGCGATATTAACATTAACAGTTAATCGATTAATTGATCTGTAATTTCTACGATGACTGATTATGAAAATGTCATAAATTGACATGCCTAGTTCAGTATGAACAGCCCCTAAAAAGATCAACACAATATTATGATTAAAAGACAAATGAAAACAGAACATCAAAGGAATAGTTCACCCAAAATTATAATTCTCTTATGATTTACTCACCCTTATACCCTCTCAAACTCATATGACTTTCTGTCTTCTGCAGAACACAAATGAAGATAAGTTATCCAGATAAAGGGTTTGAAAAAGGGTTCAACACTTCCAAGCTCCATGCGCAATGAGATTCATATGAGGGAAGTGAGCCGGCGTGCTGGTCAAGCTCCACACAACAGCTTTCGAACAGCGCTGCCAAGTATTCATCTAGCAAATCTCCACTCTCCTAACAAAACAAACAAATACATCTCCTCACCCATACAAAAAAGGACTTTTCAAACTCTGGTGCCTTGTGCTTCACAGAAACTGGCTGAGTGAAGCCATTCCAGACAGTGAGTTACATCTGCTGAAAGCCCAGCAGATGTAACTCGCTGTCCGGAATGACTTCAGAGCGGATCGCATTGCGGAGTTAACGGAGAAAACGAGAGGTGGTGGAATATGCTTTTACATCAATGAAAGTTGGTGTACAGATGTAACAACGATAAAGAATATGTACTGAAGATGGTACAGCACTCACAGTACCAACTGTAATCCTTTCTACTTGCTATGGGAGTTTTCCTTATTCTGGTGAGTGTTTATATTCCTCCCCATGTGTGCGTGAATGCAGTACTGCAACAGCTGGCTGATCAGATCACAGACATGGAAGAACAGTACCCGGACTCATTTATTATCATTCTGGGAGATTTTAAAAAGCTAACCTCACCCGTGATCTGCCAAAATACAGACAGCACATTGCATGCCCCACCAGAGACAGAAATAAATTGGATCATTGCAAAACGTCTCGGGTTATGACTATAACCCTTGTTCCCTGAGAAGGGAACGAGACACTGCGTTGTTGAAAACGACTCTTTGGGGAACGCTCCTTAGCGTGCGCCTCTGTAGTATGAATGAAACTATTCCAATCTTGATTGGTGTTGCGTCATGACGTAACATGTGACGGCATAACCGGATGCATAAAAGTGACGCCGGCACACACACACATTAGCCTAGCGATGAAGCAAGCCGCTCTCAGGCCTTGAGGGGCGTGGCAGGACGACGCAGTGTCTCGTTCCCTTCTCAGGGAACAAGGGTTATAGTCATAACCCCAGACGTTCCCTTCCGAGGGAACTCGCACTGCGTCGTTGAAAACGACTCTTTGGGGAACGAATGCCCACTAGGCCACGCACCGAAAAAAGGCCTGCCCTAGGGTGAAACTGAACTCAGGCACTCAGCTAGGACGAGAGCACATGTGCGCCAGGCATACTAGGGAGGTGCAGACTATAAAACCTGATGAAAGTGTGTGGGGTAGCCCAACCGGCTGCCTCACAGATCTCCTGGAGGGGTACTCCCGATAAGAGAGCCCTAGAGGACGCCATGCCTCTAGTTGAATGAGCCCTTACGGCCAAAGGTGAAGGCAAATTGCGCACCTTGTAGGCCGAGATAATAGCCTGAACAATCCAATTACTAATGGTTTGTTTCGAGGCAGGGAGCCCCTTTTTAGGTGACCCAAAACACACTAACAGATGGTCCGACCTCCTCCAAGAAGAGGACCTCTCGAGGTAAACGCTCAAAGCTCTGACAGGGCAGAGCAAATGGAGCCTCTCTTCTTCTGCTGACACATGAGGTGGAGGATGAAATGCCTGCAGGACCATAGACTGTGCCGTGTTAGACGGCACCTTAGGCACATAGCCAGGTCTCGGGTGCAAAATGGCTTTAACTCCGCCAGGGGCAAACTCCAAGCAAGCTGGCGTCACTGCCAGGGCTTGAAGATCACCCACCCTCTTTAGAGAGGTAATAGCTAAGAGAAAAGCCATCTTGAACGTCAGGTCCTTGGGCGAAGCCGACTGAAGGGGGCCAGGGATAACCCTTCGAGAACCACCGCCAGGTCCCAGGCAGGAACCCTGGACCTGGTTGCCGGTCTCATCCTCCATGTACCACGGAGAAAACGAATGACCAGCTGGTGCCTCCCCAGAGGCCCATCACTCAGTGGCGCATGGAACGCCGAAATGGCAGCCACGTACACCTTAAGTGTGGAAGGGGAGAGACCCGCAGAGAAACGATCTTGAAGAAACTCCAGAACTGAAGCCACCGGGCAGTTAACTGGATCTAATTCATGTTCTCTACACCAAGTGGAGAACACATTCCACTTGAGGCCATATAATCTCCTAGTAGACGGAGCCCTAGAACTCAGTATGGTTTCAACCACCCCCGCTGATAGACCAGCATTTAGGTACTGAACCCCCTCAGGGGCCAGACCCACAGTTTCCACAGCTCTGGACGAGGGTGGAAGACTGTGCCCCCTGCCTGAGACAACAGATCCCTCCTCAGAGGAATCTGCCATGGCGGAGCTATCAGGAGTGAAATTATGTCTGAGAACCATACTCGGGCCGGCCACATCGGGGCAACCAGAAGAAGACTGATACCCTCTTGGCGGACCCTTTCCAGGACTCCCGGGAGCAGAGCGATCGGGGGAAATGCATACAGGCGAAGCCTCGGCCAAGCCTGTACCATGGCGTCCAACCCCAGTGGGGCTGGATGTGAGAGGGAGAACCAAAGTGGACAGTGGGACGTCTCTCGAGACGCGAATAGATCC
Organism: Xyrauchen texanus; assembly: GCF_025860055.1. NCBI lineage: Eukaryota > Metazoa > Chordata > Actinopteri > Cypriniformes > Catostomidae > Xyrauchen > Xyrauchen texanus. The sequence continues at coordinate 9,383,265 of NC_068299.1, read as the reverse complement.
ACTTCCGATGGTCCAAATTTGTCCCATATTAACTTCACCACCTCTGGATGAAGTCTCCATTCCCCGACCTCAGCCCCTGCCTCGACAGGATGTCTGCTCCCTGATTCTGAACCCCCGGAAAATATATATTGCTCTGATAGACAGTGTTTTCCCTTGGGACCAAAGAATTATCTGATGCGCCAGTCTGCACAGAGGGCGCGATCTGAGTCCTCCTTGTCGGTTCAGATAAGCTACCACTGATGTATTGTCCGAACGTACTAGGACATGGTAATAACCTTTGATGTCTGGAAGGAAGCTCCTCAGAGCCCTGAACACAGCCAACATCTCTAGACAGTTTATGTGCCAAGAATGATGATGGTCCTGCCACAGACCCCTGGCAAAGCCAGTGAGGGAGGCGTCTGTCGAAACGGTTTTCCGGTGACATGACGCTCCCAACACTGGCCCTTGGGACAGGAACCAAGGTTTCTTCCATATTAGCAGAGAACGAAGGCATCTGCGCGTTACTCTGATTATACGAAATGGATTCCCCTTGGGGGAAAACCCCTTGGCTTTCAGCCACCACTGGAGGGGCCTCATGTGTAGAAGGCCCAAAGGTATAATGTTGGATGCCGCTGCCATGAGGCCCAGCAGTCTTTGAAATTGCTTTACAGTGATAGCTTGGCCTAGCTTTAACCCAGACACCATCGCCAGAACGGACTCGATACGTGCAGGAGACATGCGTGCCTGCATCGTAACTGGGTTCCACACAACACCCAGAAACGTTGTGCACTGGGATGGTTGTAACACACTCTTTTTTTGTGTTGAATCTCAACCCCAGACTTCGAATGTGGCCAAGGACGACATCTCGATGCCGAACCGCCATTACTCGAGACTGGGCCAGAATGAGCCAATCGTCGATATAATTCAGTATGCGGATGCCCTGAAGTCTCAGTGGAGCAAGAGCTGCATCCATACATTTGGTGAATGTGTGGGGAGAGAGTGCTAGGCCAAACGGAAGAACCCGATATTGGTAAGCTTCGCCCCCGAAAGCGAACCTCAGGAACCTCCTGTGACATGGAAGGATGGATACATGAAAATAGCCGTCTTTTAGATCTATCGTGACAAACCAGTCCTCGGATCTGATCTGACTCACGATGACAGGAATAGTGAGCATTTTGAACCTGAACCTCCTCAAAGACCGGTTCAAAACTCTGAGATCTAAAATCGGCCTCAACCCCCCATCCTTTTTTGGAACTATAAAGTACCGGCTGTAAAATCCGGACTCCCTGTCTGAATGAGGAACACGTTCTATGGCCTCCTTTAGCAGCAGAGATTGCACTTCTTGTTCCATCACCTGAGCCTGCTCCGGAACCACTGTAGTCTGCACCACCCCAGAGAATTTGGGGGGTGCCCGAACTGCAGTTTGTACCCTGATTTTATTATATGCAGGACCCATGCAGATATGTTGGGAAGATGATTCCATGCCTCTACAAAATCTACTAAGGGAACCAGCCTCTCGAGGCTGGTCTCGGGTGTTTTTTTAGCACTGTTCTCGACTTCCTGAAGCGAGAGACCGGCAGGATTTAATCGATACGGTGCTTGTGACCACAATTGATGCTTGTTTTTTATTTCTTGACACGAACGGCACGGTGTGCGTTCGCTGGAAATTGATGTGGCCCGAAGCGTCAGAGACGGCGGGAAACCGACACCGATTCTCTGAGGACTCCGCTGCGAGAACAACCTCGGTTGCTCTGCAGCGGGGGGGACAGCCCTCCGAGATTCTACCACACCGGTTAGGACCTCTTTCCCGAAGCCCTCCTAGCCTTAAGGACGTCCCTCAGGTCGCCCCTCTGGCTGGAGGGCTTCCGCTGGGAGCGTTTCCTCTGTTGCCAAGCTCCCGGAGGAGGGGCTCTAGAGGAAACGCTCTCCCTTTGCTCTGCGCGGTGCGAGGAGCTGACTGATGGCTGGGGCTGATCTGCTTGCCCCACCCTACTCGATTTAGACGCTGCTTTACGGGGGAGGAACTGTTTAAATGCCGCAGATTGTTTCCTCGCCTCCTGAAACCTGTCGACGACCGATCTCACGGTGTCGCCGAACAAGCCAGAGGGCGAGAGTGGAGCATCAAGCAAAAAAGATTTATCCTTTTCTTTTATCCCTGATAAATTCAGCCACAGATGCCTCTCCGTGGCCACCATAGCTGCCATAGAGCGGCCAATAGCGCGGGCCGTCTCTTTAGTGGCCCGGAGAGACAGATCTGTGGCTCTACGCAATTCTGCGACATCTTCAGGAGTTGGCCCCTCCCCCTCGTCTAAATCTTTCAGGAGGTCAGCCTGGTACACCTGCAAAATCGCCATAGAATGCAGGCATGAACCAGCCCGACCTGCCGCCATGTAAGCCCTGCTTATTAAAGCAGATGTATCTCTGCAGGGCTTACTAGGCAGCGCCGGGGTTTTAAGGGAAGATGCCGTCTCAGGAGAGAGGTAACCAGCTAAAGCCTCCTCCACACCAGGCATCTTCCCATAGCCCATATCCCGTGCCCCCAAAACATCACTGTAATCAACCACACTGGGGCTGGAGACACGGGACGAATGCGGTTTATCCCACGATCTCGAGATCTCTTTGTGGAGATCGGGGAAAAACGGCAAACCCCGGCGCTGAGGTTGTGATCTGTGCCGCAGGAAACACTCGTCTAACTTGCTTTCACCTTGCGTTCCCTGCTCATTTTGTGGCCAGCTGATACTAAGTCTGGCCACGGCACGCGTCACAACCTCAATCAGCTCCTCATAAGCTTGGCCGAAAACTGCCGTGCTTGGCTCACGGTCGTCCGCATCGATGCTGAGCATATCCACTTCCTCGGAAGCAGAGAGCTCAAGCATCGGGACCTGATCATGGGCAGAAGAAGCCGCGACGCGGGCTTCTGCACCACTCACAGTAGGCTCGGGATCCTCAAACGAGGAATGAGAAAGTGCCGCAGCAGTCTCATTCTCATCTGCAAGATCCCGCTGCGAACCCCACGATCTCAATCGCCGCGCTGCCTCAACAGACGCGGGACCAGAACCGTGGGGAACGCGAGCCTGACCATGCTCGTCAAAGCACGCCAACCGGGAGCGCAGCACTCTCAAGGGTAGTGCTTCACAGTTTTCACAGGCAGTTCCCTCGAGAGCTGCCTGTGCATGCTGCACTCCCAAACAGTTCACACACAAAACGTACGTGTCCCTACCCGTAATGAAACGAGGGCAGGGGTGCACACACTTCCTGAACTGTTCGGTGACCATAAATATTGAATCAGACAAACAACACCAAATAAGACAAACAATTCAACATAGAGCGCTTGCTGAAGAGCGAAAGCTAATGTGTGTGTGTGCCGGCGTCACTTTTACGCATCCGGTTATGCCGTCACATGTTACGTCATGACGCAACACCAATCAAGATTGGAATAGTTTCATTCATACTTCAGAGGCGCACGCTAAGGAGCGTTCCCCAAAGAGTCGCTTTCAACTACGCAATGCGAGTTCCCTCGGAAGGGAACAACAATAAAGGATTTATTTAACATACAACAATGACAAACAATGGTTTACAGCAAAACTCTAGCTTCATCAGGCCAAAGAGGATGCTTACATAAGTGGGGATAAAATCTTTTACAATCAGGCCAGGAACACACTGAATATGGAAATAAGAGAGGCTCAAAGAAGCTACTTTGATAAACACGTTTTCAGCTAATGACCCTGCATCAGTGTGGAAAGGCCTATATTTTTCTAAATTCAAGACACCATCCCCCAACACTGTAGGGAACCAACAACTGGCTGATGACTTTGAAAGGCCCAGTCTCACACCCCACACCTGCTCAGACCTTCACTTCACACAAACCTCAACACCTCCTGTAACCCCCTCCTCCCCCCTCCTGCTACTCAACCTGCACTTAAGATCTGTGAAGAGGAGGTGTTCCGTGTCTTCCAGACACAAAAGACAAGGAAAGCAGAGGGCCCAGACAGTGTTTCACTCACTTGTCTAAAATCCTGTGCTGACCAGCTGTCCCCCATCTTCATACAGATATTGAATAGATCACTGGAGCAGTGTGAAGTTCCCTGCCGCTTCAAATGCGCCACCATCATTCCTGTCCCAAAGAAACCTAAAACCATAGGAATTAATGACTACAGACCCATGACTCAGAGAGTGGTGGTGGCGTAGTGGTCGAAAGCACATGTGCTAAAGCACATAACTGTTAATCAGAAGGTTGCTTATTCGATCCCCATGGCCACCACCATTGTGTCCTTGAGCAAGGCACTTAACTCCAGGTTGCTCCGGGGGGATTGTCCCTGTAATAATTGAACTGTAAGTCGCTTTGGATAAAAGCATCTGCCAAATGCATAAATGTAAATGTAAATGTGAAGTCATTTGAGTGACTGTTGTTGTCCCACCTGAAGGACAGGCAGCAGCTAGTGAGACAGGGGAAATTCACTTCCAGCACATGAACGATCAGCACTGATGCTCCACAGGGATGTGTGCTCTCCCCACTACTTATCTCCCTGTATACCAATGACTGCACTGCCAAGGACCCCTCTGTAAAGCTCCTGAAGTTTTCAGACAACACTACAGTCACTGGTCTCATCCAGATGACGATGAATCTGTATAAATAAGGGAAGTTGAACGGCTGACTGACTGGTGCAGTCAAAACAACCTGGAGCTGAAGTCACTCAAAGCAGTGAGGTCATTCAGGTTCCTGGGCACTACCATTATACAGGGCCTAAAGTGGGAGACCCACATTGACTCCATTGTGAAAAAGGCGCAGCAGAGGTGTTACTTCCTTTGCCAGCAGTTCAACCTGTCACAGGCGCTGCTGATACAGTCCTACTCAGCAGTCACTGAGTCTGTCCTGTCTGGTATGGTTCAGCTACGAAATTGGACATCAGAATACTACAAAGGAAAGTTCGGACTGCTGAGAGGATTAATGGTTGTCCCTGCCTTCTGCTCAAGAACTGTACACTTCCAGATTGAGGAAAAGGGCTGGAAAATCACTCTGAACCCCACTCACCCAACCGTCAGGGACAGGAACTGTTTTTTTTTAACATGAACACATACAACTACCCCATTTAGCAATAATTTTGTGCTATAGCTTAGTTTAGCTTAGTTTATTGATATATTAATCCAACATACCCTACCTCTTCTGCCATACATTCCCTTACATCTGTATCTAACAGATTTGTACTTGTTCTTTTGTCTAACACAAAAATTTTTGTCTTATTGTGTATTTCTATAAATACTTATATTTTCTATTCACTTTTTTATTCCATTTAAAAAAAAAATGTTTTATTGTTTGTGCACTGGAACTTCTGTCACCAAGACAAATACCTTGTATGTTTAAGGATACTTGGCAATAAAGCTCATTCTGATTCTGATGTTCTGTATGGATATATTCAGATAACATCTCAATCAAAATATCTTCATTTGTGTATGGCAAAAGAAAAAAAGTCATCTGAGTTTGAGACGGCATAAGGGTAAGTAAATGATCAGAGAATACGATTTTCCGGGTAAATTGTTCATTTAATATGATATCCTTGAAAATGAAGAAATCTGCAAAAACTATACTGTACCAAAGGGATTCTCATTCCTGATTGAATAAGACATTGCACCATTAAATAGCTTCAATGTAGTTACCACAACTACTTTTTGTTAGTAGCTTGCAGTGTGGGAAAAAAACAGTGTGTGACAGTTTCAGTGAAATGCAATGGGTTAGTGACAGAACTCAGTGTGTAGAAACAGAGCACAAGCAACATCAGCCAGCAGCTCACCCATCAAGGCAATATTCTGGGAGACCCACTTTTCAAGACACACTGGATGACAAAGCCCATTAAAAGATAATTACATGCACAGTTCTAAAGATATACAGCTCTGCTGAAGGATTGTAAGAACAAGTATTTGTATTTATTGGTCTTCTGAACCATGAGGGCAATGAGATCACACTTTCTCTCTGGGGTGAGTTGTGTGCCAAGAGAATATAGATGTGAAATAATTAAACAAAAGACCTGACATTGCAGTTCACTGAGGATACCAGTAATAAAATGTCACACTGCACTCAGAGGAGAGACAGAAACAAAAATTATATGAACATGAATATTCCCATATATAAAGCTATAAATGTACGCAATTAAATTACAAATAGACTAAATAGAAATAAAAAGAAGTTAACATCCAGCTGGCATGGGGTTATTCAATGTTTTATTTGTGGTGCAAGTGCATTTGAGGACAAGATAATAATAACTGAAGATATTCTGAAATGTATGGGGAAATGCTGAGAGAAGTGGTTCAGAAAATGATAAAATGCAAACTGTGCTTTGGTATGATCATACTCCAGTACAACGAACAGGATGTACTCATGTATCTTTGTAGAAAAAATCTATTTGAACAGTATGTGCTATTAGGGCTGCACAATTAATTGAAAAATGAATCGCGATTACGGCTGCCACGATTATGTAATCATAAAAACTGACGATTTCAGCATTCAATTTAAGTCTGTTGTGTTAATGTATTCTATTTACAACATATTTTTGCAGCGGTTGAGTACTCTAACCAATCACTAACATGTCCGTTGAGCAATGAAACGGCAATGGCCAATAAGAGCCACTTAGATTAGTCCTCCGTCCTATCTGTAATGACAACTGATCCTATGAGCCAGTTTTAAACCATCGGAATGCCCAGATGCTTGCTTTATGTTTTAGCTCTGTTCGCGTGGCACATGAAAATTTATACTGAAGAAACATCACCTGACATTTGACAAGAAGCTGTAGAACAAGAGCGAAAAGTACTTTGTAAATATTTTGGATTCATTGCATTTTGCACCGCTCGCTTTGAATCTAGATGTTAAATACACTGCAAATGAGCAACACGACAATAATAAAACGATCCTGTTCTAATAAAGGCACAGATGCAGTGTAAGTAATTGATTTATTATGCTGATTAGACAGCTTTGTTTTTAATGAGAGTGCAGAAAATGGTGCGGTGCGTCACTGAGCTCGCACCAAAAAATATCTAACGATGATCTTACTTGAACAAGATCACCTTTGAAGATCTAACTCGCCACCTAAGGGCTTACTGAATGCAATAAGTAACTTCGTTTAAATAGGCTGTTAATAAGTTTGAATATGCCATATTATTTACTGTATGTGGACTAATAATTTAAGCAGTAATTTAGCAACAACTACATTTATTCTGCCATCAATTTTCTATAATTTTCATTTGCCTTACCGTAACAAACATTATTACAAAATAAAATACAATATAATGCTTAAAAGAAACTGGAGTTCAGCTCATGTCCACCATTGAAATCTGCTACTCTGAAGAACCACACGGTTGCTTACTTTGTGACATAACGGTAATTAAATTTTTTAATCAACATTAATAATCGCGATTAAAATATCAACAGCAATAATCGACAATTATGAGTTTTGCTATAATCGTGCAGCCCTATGTGCTATTATGAGTATTTGAAGCTCTGTTCTTTGCATTATGTACATAAAATTAGTTTAATTAAATATCTTTTTCACACCAAAAGCGATCGTGTCACTTTAGAAGACATTAGTTTAACAGCTGGTGTCGTATGGATGAAGATTATGCTGACTGTCTGTGAATTGTGGACTTTCAAAAGAGAAATCACCATTCACTTGCATTTTAAGGACCTAATGATCTAAGACATTTCTCTATTTTTCTTCAAATGTGTTTTAGTGAAGAAAGAAAGTCAAACACACCTGGGATATCACCTGGGAAGTCACAACACAACAGAAATATGCCAAAAAAAAGAATGTAATTCAAACACAACACACCAAAATTAAGCCAAAATACATTGGAAATAAGAACCGGTAAAAAGAAAATAAGCCACAAAATAACTTCATTAAGCCACAATTAATGAACTAAATAAAGTCACAACCCAGCAGATTTAAGACAAAACACAATAGAAATGAGCCAAAAGTTATACAACAAAATTAAGCCAAAATACCATAGAAATAAGTCACAATCCATCAGAAATAAGCCACACAATAATATACATGAACCACAACAGAACTAAATTAAGCCAAAACACAACATAAATGATCCAAAACAAAATTAAGTCACAATACAATTAAATTAAACCAAAACACAACTTAAATGAGCCACAACACAATGAAATTAAGGCAAAACATATAAGAAATGAGTCACAACACAAATATATTATGCCAAAACACAATTTAAATAAGCCACAACAAAGCAAATTTAAGTTATAACACAAAAGAAATGAGCCATAACACAACAAAATAAACGTCTGGAGATTTTCAAGTATTGTTCCTGAGGTTGGGCCTTGTAAGGCTTCTCATCACTTATTTATTTATTGGATTAATTCATGATGAATGAATATCTAAATCTAACAACATTTTTTTTAGGTTTTAACCTGATCAAGTCATCCATCTTCACACCCTCTCCTGTAAGAATCGTGCCCTCTCATGAGACCTGTCTTGAAATGATAGTGGTCTGTTTTCTGTTACCGTCATTTTTGAGAGAATTAAAGAGAGGCTGTTTTAATAAACAGAAGAAAAGTTACACTGATGGATTTTCTTTGGCTATTCTCCCTTGGGCAAGTAGATTATCTTGAAAATATGGAGCATGAGTTAGACATAACATGTTTTGTGGGACCCAGTAAACCTTCACATGATCCACTTGAGCTTTGTAGATAAGATCTTTCAAAGTCTAAATAGCTCCTGTGGAATCATTAGCTATATGTACCCGTGGCTCCTTTCCAAGAGTAACACCATTTTTCAACATAATGTTTGCAATATTTTAAGTTCTTTAAAATCATACATGGAAACTGTACTCCACTTAGAACGTGTGTGTTGTTTTGGAAAAGAGTGCTCGACTGTACTTACCAAGTGGACAGATACAAATGTAGTCATTGACCAGATCAATGCAGGTGCCTCCATTAAGACAAGGTCTGGACCAGCACTCATTCATATTCTCGGAGCATGTTCGGCCTGCATAATGGACATACAAAGAGACAATATGAATAACAAAGTGCTGTATCATTTCAGGTTATACTTCTGTGACAAAAACAAGATTGATGAAGATGTATAATTGTTATTAATTTTCTAGATGAGAATAATTCCCACAAAAATGAATGAATCTAACATTCTAAAGAATTTAGTATTTTTTTAAGCGAGTTAATTTTATTGCCACAAGAGGGTCCTGACAATAAAATGCAGCTATTACAAGGACAGTCCCCCCCTTACGCAAGACAATGGTCACAACTGTGATTATGAATATACTTTCATATGTTGCAAGTACATTGGCCCAGTGGCGTAGCAAAGGGTGGGTCGGAGTGGGCTTGTGCCCACCCAAATTAGACCCAGACCCAACCAGAATATTACAGATTATTCTTTCACTTAAAATATATATTTATAATATAGGGCAAAACTTGGCCCATCCATTTTTATTGAGGCCCACCCAAAAGTAGTTTCCTGGCTACACCCTTGCATTGGTCTCAAAAGGTATTTGGACACTTAAGTCTTACTGTATGAATGTCTTTGCATTATATAAAAACAATATCACTAAAAGTGTAAATTATTTTAAAGATCGATTGTACAAACACACTTTATGAGCAACACATGAACAAAAAAATATTATAAAACAAAAAATAGTTGGTTTTCTTATTTACTTTCCCAGCAATAATATTGTTTTATTTTGTAATTTATTTAAATCTGTTTCTCTTTCATTTTTGTGTGCAAATAAAAAATAAAACAAATTTCCAAATGCATTGTAGGGCCACTATATAAACATCCTTTCAAGTATAAATACATTTCAGAGGAATGTATTATCATATTATCACTTCCAAGACTTTTCTGCATCGCTAATCATTATTAGAAATATGATTAGAAATGACATATTAGGGATATAAGAGATATTTGATCTCTTAACCATGCGAATCATGATTATGCTAATTATAAAACATTTCCTCAGTAATCTTGTGAGGAATTCTAAATCATATACAGTGTATTGGAAAACAATGAATATCAAAAGGCCAATGTTCCTCAACAATGCAAGGACAAAATCTGTTTCACAGTTGTTTCCCACCTCAGTAATACCTTTGAGGATAACACTGCACTTACCGTGAAATCCTGAAGTGCACAGGCATTGGTAACTCGCCACCAAGTCAATACAAGTGGCGCCATTGGCGCAGGGGGAGCTTTTGCATTCATCTGTCTCAAACTCACACAACATTCCCTCATATCCCAGCATGCAGTGACATGTGTAGTTGTGCTGTTGATCTATACAGACGCCATGCTCTGAACACTGATGTCCACCGCAGAAGTCAATGTCGAGCTCGCAGTGGACTCCAGTGTATCCATGATCACAAAGGCATCTTGGGATGTATGAAACAATATCTCTTAATGGAATCCCAAAAAAGCATCCAGACACAGAACCAAAATATAATTTGTTTGCTTGCCAGAAATATTTATAAATTGCTTTGTGTTACAATAAATTATGAGTGTCAGACAAAAATATTTACTTTTAATTAAACATTTTAATTAATAGAAATGTTTAATAAAAATGCAATTTATAATGTATATATATACAACTATAATAAATATAATGTAATGCTATGAAATATATCAACTTCATATGGAAACTTCATACAGTTTTTATTTTATTATTAGTTTCAATCCAATTCTAAGGCTTTGTGTAACATATAAATGACATATGGGTGTGCTTCATTCAGAAGTGATAATCTGTATGCCCTGTTTACCTACCACTGTAAGAGTTTTGTAGGGATGAAATGTGGAATAAAACAGGCTGAACTATGTTAACTTTTGAAGTCACCAGTAAAATTCTGTTTGTAACGATCGTACTATGTGGCCATCATTATTGTATTAAATTCGAAGTGCCCAGTGAAGGCATTAATTATGGCGTTCAGAGCATAGTATTTTTTGTCGTTGCAAAACCTGATCTATAACAACCATCGCGCACAGCAAATGATGAAAAAACCACATGAAACCCAATCTGACCGTTCAGACTGAGACGCATTAAGAAAAATGTCAAAATCTGAAAATCTGGTATTTAATATGTTTTTGCCCTGTTCAGACTAAAAAAACCTAAACGGATTTTGTTGACTACATCCAAAAAAATCTGATTTCTTCTGTCTGTGTGAACATAGCCTAAGTGATGCTTCCAATACTATCGCAAGTCATGATCACAAAAATAAACGTTGACAAAAAAACATGTCAGCTAGCTAACCTTAGCGACATATCTTCATCAGCAGAATTAATCAGAATTGGCTAAATATCACACATTTTTACGTTACAAGGCATAGAACACACATACATAATCAACAAATTATAGCATAAGTACCGAAGCACTGACTCACTAGGACAAGCAACATTTGAACTTGTCAACTGGACTGAAACTCACACTCACACTTGTCAGCTGGTCTGAAACTCACTAACTCAGCCAATATTGTTGAGCCCTGATTACAACTGAGCAATGCTCAATTTATTTCATTTAGAAGTTAAGAGCACTTGACAAAATAGCACACATTTCTCACCTAAACTCACCTGTACCCACCAACCCCATCTGCGCAGGTGGCTCCATTCTGACACCTGTGCTGGACACATTCATTTATGTTGACCAAGCAGGTCGTCCCGGCCCATCCAGGTGCACAAACACAACTGTAACTGGTGACGTCGTTAAGGACACAATGTCCTCCATTGGCACATGGCTATCAAAATAAAAATCAAGTATTATTCCAGAACAATCCTTCATTTAAATATGTGTGTAAAGGTTATTCTGTTCTTTTGTTTTGGTCCTGGTGTTAAATAAAACATGCTGGTTAATGAAGGAAAGCTAATATATTTTAATTGACAATTATGTTAGTGGTGATTATCAGCACAAGTAAAACAAACCCAAATGATCAAGCTTGTTCAAAGGGAAATACAATTTGCCTTTAGTGATACAGCTCAGTGATGAAGCATGTAAACAGTTTCACATCTTCAGAAGATTACAGCATGCTAAGCACACGCACACACACACACACACACACACACACACACACACACACACACACACACACACACACATACATGTTGTGTTTCCATGTTTTATGGGGACTTTCCATAGACATAATGGTTTTTATACTGTACAAACTTTATATTCTATCCCCTAAACCTAACCCTACCCCTAAACCTAACCCTCACAGAAAGCTTTCTGCATTTTTACCTTTTCAAAAAACATAATTTAGTATGATTTATAAGCTGTTTTCCTCATGGGGACCGACAAAATGTCCCCACAAGGTCAAAAATTTCGGGTTTTACTATCCTTATGGGGACATTTGGTCCCCACAAAGTGATAAATACACACATACACACACACACACACACACACACACACACACACACACACACACACACAGTGTTTTTAAATCACTTTAAAATAAATGGGGGGGGGGGGGGTAATATATTTCTAATGAGTTCATGGTGTTAATGGGCATTAAATCCACATTTTCTAATTTACTTCAACAGTTCTGAATGTTCGAAAGCTGATGTGTAGTTTTTATGTAAAAACTTGTATCCCAGTTTGGGCCAAAACTATCAGTTCCCTTTACAAAAGGCTTCACTACGATGTTGCGCTGCTAAGCGCTACGGGGAACAGCTTTCGCTGTGAGCCGAGCTGAATAATGTGTGGAACACGTCAATGGACATTGACCGGAATTTATAGCCTCGGCTGATGTAATCATTAGATGCACCTGAGGCCAGGCTATAAATGGATACGTCACCAGGTGTCAGTCAGAAACTCTTTTTCAGAGCGATTCTGTTTCTGTGTGTTTCACACACCCTGTCAAAACTTTCTTTCCTCTGTTAGGAGTTAGAATCAGTTAAACAGTGTGCAGTGAACTTTGTTCTTTGTTCTCTTTTCTCTTCTGTTTAGAAAATATTATATATATATATTTCTAAAAAAGAGAGAATGACTGAAAGTCATAGAACGGTGCGTGTTCCCTCTTCTCGCTCTATAGCTGAAGACGACACACATCAGTTTTTGCTGTTTGTTTGGGAGCACGCTGCTCTCACGTTGCAGCAGGGCGGGTGCGAGCACTGTGATTTGCTTTAACAGGCAGAGTGCGTCGTGCTCGCCTCGCTTGCTTCCGGGAGTCAGCACTCTCGAAAAGAAGATCGTTCGTGGGGCTCTTGCATGGTTTTGGCTGAGGAGCAAGAGACGGGTTGATCCCTTTCTCTCACTCTCTCCCCAAACCCAGCTGTTTCTTCACATGATCTCGACGCTTCTCTGATCATGAGGTGGATCGCTATTCTTCCCGCCTCCGAGCTTTCCGACCGCGATAAATAAATGTCTCGATAAAGATAAATCTACGGAGGAATTGCTCGATGTTGTTACTCATGCGGTTGCCAGATTGGTCTGGCCACGCGAAAAAGAGACCCCCAAACGCTCCAAATTAGGGGATAGATTTTATCTTCCAGTCTAAGAAAGGGAACGCCTCATGGGTTCCTTCCCTTCTTTGATAAACCTCCATTAAGAGCTTTTTCGCTCATGGAGAACCCCTAAAAAAAAATATATATATATATGTATTTTCTTCCCGTGTTCACACACCCTCGACGTCATTATATTCGACTGTCGTGGGTGCTGAGGCACGGCGGTATTCAGTGATGCCGCCGGTCGAAGAGACGCTTGCGGGCTATCTCTCGCCGGGCTTGGCATCGTCACTTAAGTAGCCCTCTCTCCCCTCAAAGCCTTGTAGGACAACCTCCACTTTAGTGGGAAGGGCTTATCAAGCAGCAGGTCAGGCTGGTGCTGCTCTGCACACTATGCTGTTTTACAGGCGTACCAGGCTGACCCCCTGGGTGACCTGAGTGTGGATTCTGCGCTTGATGAGCAAGCCGCAGACCCGCCTCGGTCCTGACTGAAGGGAGGCTCAAAAACAAAGCGTGGCGAGTCGTGCTCCTCCTCCCAGGGATTGGGGACAGTCTTGCCGCCCTCGCCAGCCCCGAAGCAAGACCCAAGAGAAAACCCTGATGGTCTTGCACCTAGATTAGGGGGGTAACTCCCCTCAGGACGGGGCGCGTGTTTCACTTCACCCCTCCCGGTACCCCCTCGAAGCCCCCCATTCCCACCACCTCTTGGTGTTTCGGGTTGCAGAGGCTTCCACCAAAATTGGGTGTTTTCGCTGTTCCTGCATCTTATTCAGGACACGAAGCACCCGACAACCCCTCAACAGGAAGTGTTAAAATATAATACCCATCTCAGACATCCTGGCAGCCTGGAAACTCCTGCCGGATATATTCTTTTTGTGGGTCTTATAAGGGCGTCAGGATTTAATTCACTCGCCGTTTTTCCGTGTTCTCACTACCGTAAACCGGATTTCTTTTTTTTGTAAAAACAAAACTCATTCTCCTGGTTAAAGGGGCCACGGTATGTGTTCCCCTTCCAGAGAGAGAGTTAGGTTATTACACTAAATACTTCCCGTTACCCATGGAGGGTGAGGGGTGGCGTCTGGCTTAGATCTTAAAGCTTGAACTACCCGTGGGTGTTCAAGTCCAAGATGATGCCTGTCAAGACGGTCGTGTCTCAAGCCCTACAACTCGTTTGGCTGGTCACCATCGATCTTATGACGCACTTCTATACTTCATTTAGAAGTTCTGCCACAACATGGAAAGTTCCTGAGGTTCACTTCCGGAGGCGAAGTCTTCCAGGGTCAGGTTTTTTCACTCAGCCTAGCCATTTTTACCCGCACATTCACAATGCATGATGTAGCGCTGGCTCCTTGCGACTACGGGGCATCTGCATTCTGAATTATGTAGACGACTGGCTGATCCTAGCGCAGTTCCAGGAACTGGCAGTTCAGCACAGGGACATCGTCTTAGCTCATCTGTTTCTCTGGGGTTGAGGCTCAATGCCAAAAAAAGCGTCCTCTCTCCCACTCAGAACACTGTCTATCGGGGCATCGTATGGAGTTCAATCTCAATGCGGGCACAACTGTCTCCCGCTAGTATTGAGTCCATTTAGATCACCCTGAGCAAAGTCAGGCTAGGTCAAGGTTGCACTGTTATCAGTATCAATGATTTCCAGGTCTCAGGGCCAAGGCGTCCACAGTGATCCCTCTGGACCTTCTGCTCATGAGACCGTTTTTGTTGTGGCCAAAAGCCAGGGGATTCTTCCAAGGGCCAAAACCCCTAGGCTAAATAGGGTTACGCGCCTCAGGCTTCGTTCCCTTTCTATGTGGTTCAGACCCCGGTTTTCTGCCTTGGGTCCCACTCGGTGGTGCGTCTTGTTGTCGCAGGCTGCTAACAACAGACGCCTCCCTGATGGGCGGGGTAGCGGCCTTAAGTGGTCGTCCAGCTTAAGGGGATAGGAGGGTCGTCAGCTCGGTTGTCACAGTCACTGTCTCGGGCTGATGGCTGTATTTCTGGCCCTGAAATACCTCCTCCTGAGGCTGCCATGTCTTGGTGCGGGTGGACAATGCAGCAGTAGCCTCTTACATAAATCATCAAGGAGACCCACGTTCTTGTCAGCTGTATTTCTGACACGTTGGGTTCTCCTTAGGGCCCAGGGCAAGCTCCTGTCACTCAGGTCAGTTATATCCCTGGATGCCCGTATATATGGGAGCAGATTTACGGTCCAGACAGAAAATACCAACGGGGGAGTTAAGAACTCCACCCTAAGGTAGTAGTTGCCCAGAGTTCGCCAGCAAGGGTTTTTGCCTCTTACTGATAGCACCGCGCTGGCCGAACAGGGCTTGGTTCTCGGAGCTAATCTCTTCCCTCGATGGCTCGCCTTTGGCGATGCCAAACAGGAAGGATCTTCTGTCTCAGGCACAGGGCAATATTTCATCCCTGCCCCAAATTGTGGAATCTTTCATGTTTGGCCCCTAAGGGTACCAACTGAGGGACACAGGACTCTCTCCTGAGGTTATCGAGACCTTTTTAAATGCCGGGCTTTTTCCACTTGGAACAAGTTTGGGTGAGATCTTAGGGCAGAAGAGGTCCTCTTCGCCTCTATGAATAACGCAATGTCTCCTCTACTTCTCCCTGAAATCACCCAGCCCCCTTGGGTCTGGACGTTAAGACACATACATGACCTTGTCTTGGCAATGTTCACCAGCAAGGGTCTTGCCTCCTATTAATGGCGCTGCGCTGGCTGAACAGGATATGGTTCTCAGAGTTAATATCTCTCCTCGACGGCTCGCCTTGGGCAATTCCGAACAGGTGGGACCTTCTTTCTCAGGCTCGGGGGACATATTCATCCTTTCATGCTTGGCCCCTGTAGGGTACCAACTGAGGTTCACAGGGCTTTCTCCTGAAGTTATCGAGACCATTTCAAGTGCTAGGGCTCCCTCCCTTGGAACTGATCTGGGTAGATTTTACAGGGCAGAAGAGGACCTCTTCGCCTCTGTTGATAGCGCAATGTCTCCTCTACTTCTCCCCGAGTCACCCAGTCCCCCCCCTCGGGGGTGCTGATCGTGGTGGCGCATACATGGCACAAATGCTCCTGCATGCGTTTCCTTCTAATAAGTTCAAATTACAGAACCAGCTAACTGCCAGTTTGCTTCAGTTCTGGATTTTCTGTGGAAAGAACTGTCAGCGGGCACTTGCCTCGCCACTGCCAGGTTCTATGTGGCTCCCACTTCGGCTTGCCATGCCTTGGTGGGCGGGGTGCCCTCTAAGAGGCATCATAAGAGTCCCCCTTAGGACCTCTTCATAGGGTAAGACCCCCCCTTTTAAAACCTCTAGAGTCAGCGTTTGGTAGACTTCTGACTCTCAAGATGGTTTTTCATATGGCAATTACGTCTCTAAGGAGACTTGGGTACCTACAGGCTCTGTCTCTTTTGCCGGCCTGTTTTGAGTTGCCCCAGGTAGGACCAAGAGCATTCTTTGCACCCTCACCCTGACTACCTGCCCAAGGTGCCTTTCTCGACCCTTGGCCAGTCATTCTCTAAGCCTTCTGCTCCCTGCCGCTTGTAATGCCGGAGCAGCTAAAGACTACTCAGACTTTGTCCAGTCTGTGCCCTTCAGAATTATGTCCACCGCGATTTGCTAGTGGCGTAAAGTCAGGGCAGCAGTTCTTCACTTTGAAGCCGTGACCGGGTTGTCACTTTGGGTGAGGGACCTTACTGCCCGGGCCTACGAGGCTGCGTTCAAGCTTCAGCCAGTAGGTTTTAGGGTGCACTCTTCCAGAGGGCTCTCCTCCTCTAAAGCCTTGGCTAGAGGTCTCCCTCTGCAGCAAGTTTGTGGTGCGGCAGGTTGGTCCTCTCATGCACATTCATTAAACTTTTATAGTTTGGATGTTCTTGCCACTCTTGGCTCTTACGCCCTTGAGTTGACACCGAACAAGTTTGTGGTGCGGCAGGTTGGCACTCTCCGCACACACTAATCACATTTTATGGTTTAGATGCTTTGCTACTCCGGACTCTTATGTCCTTGAGTCGACATCTCAGCCCATGCCTAAACAAGTTTGTGATGCGGCAGGCTGGTCCTCTCCGCTCACATTCATCAGTTTTTATGACAAGTTTGTGTTGCGATAGGGTTCTTTTCGCACACATTCATCGAACTTTATGGGTTAGATGCTTTGCTACTCCGGACTCTTATGTCCTTGAGTCGACATCTCAGCTCATGCCTGAACAGGTTTGTGATGCGGCAGACTGGTCCTCTCCGCACACATTCATCAAAAAATTAATGGTTTAGATGTTTATGCTACTCCGGGCTCTTATGCCCTTGAGTCGACATCTCAAGCTCATGTCTGAGACCTCTCGCGTTTTTGTGAGTACACTGCACAACCGTAGGGGTCCGGACAGCCCCAGCGCGGCGGCGTGGGTATTGCGTTCCTGTAGCGCTTAGCAGCGCAACATCGTAGTGAAGCCTTTTGTAAAGGAACGTCTCGGGTTACATGTGTAACCCTTGTTCCCTGAAAAAGGCGGAACGAGATGTTGCGCTGCTTTGCCGCACTGGGACGTCCCAGGACTGCTCTTCAAAAAGAAGTATCTGACGACACCTGGTGACGTATCCATTTATAGCCTGGCCTCAGGTGCATCTAATGATTACATCAGCCGAGGCTATAAATTCCGGTCAATGTCCATTGACGTGTTCCACGCATTATTCAGCTCGGCTCACAGCGAAAGCTGTTCCCCGTAGCGCTTAGCAGCACAACATCTCGTTCCGCCTTTTTCAGGGAACAAGGGTTACACATGTAACCCGAGACGTTTTACAATGTAAGACTGGCTGAGTTCTCAGGAATTTGTTTGAAAACAGTGATTATTTCAGCAATTTCATTTGTTGTTGCTAGTGGTACATACATAACACACTTCTACTCTAAAAGAGAACTGCAATAGAAGCAATACATCAATACATTCTCAATCTCCACCATCTAGCTCAACCAATCACATGAATTTTTACCCATTTGAACTAAAATGGGAGGGGCTGAACTCCCTCTGACCCACCGGTAGATAGCGAGGGCATGGAGAGTGACACCTATGAAGCAGTTCACCTTGCAGATCTACACAGAATGTCCCAGGAGGGCAAGTGACATTGGGAAGAGCACAGGCATCAATGTCAACCTCACAGTCAACACCAGTGAATCCTGGAAGGGGAGGTGAGAAACACTAACTGATATGAAGAAAAACCTCCATGGTTGATAAGTAAAAAAAAATCTTGTGCAAATCCAGAATTTTAAAGATTAAACAGGACTAAAATGTTCTCACTATTTGTTAATGCTTTTGAGAATGCACTGAATGTATTCTTCATGTCATTGTGCCTCAGTCAATAAGGTCAATCAATGAACACGAAGCAGGTTTAAAAAAAGAAGCAGAGAGAGAGAGAGAGAGAGAGAGAGAGAGAGAGAGAGAGAGTAAATGTAAAAACAAATTGTGTCCTTAAAGAGGCCAGAATGGTTTGTTTTAAGAGCTTTCAGAGAAAAAACATTTCATTACAGATCAAATAGTAAATCATGGCACGAGTAAAGCCAAAGTCATGGGCTTGATTCTCAAGGAAAACATACAAAATACAAACAAAAAAGACAACAAGAACATGCACATACTTTGAAGCTGCATCTGCCAAATGTATACATGTAATGTAAATGTAAAAAAAAAGGAAGTAAAAAGGTAATTGTGGCAGGGCGGAGGGCGGGCCAGGTAGTGATCCTACACACCCGGTCCTGTATTAGGCTAATCAAGCCTCCCGAGAGGGATAAAGGTCGACTGCAGAGGATCGTGCGGGAGAGAGTGTGTGTTTGTGTGTCTGTTTAAGTTTACTATTAAAATAATATTTACACCGTTAAGCCAGTTCTCGCCTCCTCCTTTCCATTGATCCCTTTACAGTAATGTTCTTATGCTTTCTAGGGCACAGTGCAAAAACTCAAGTTCAAGGCTCAGCAGATAGCACACAAACCTCAGCAAATGTGATTTGTATATCATTGTGTTGAGGATTGTTAAAGTTTTCATATATTCATATTTAATAGCTCCATGAAATTAAAGGGCAAAAGTATTTTATTTATAAATCATTCAATGTGGGTAGGTTCAACTTCAATTTAATTGCATAATCTATTCACTTGGCTAAATTATGTACACTCTCTGACAATGGCCTAGCCAAGCTTTATATATTTTTAAAGGACAAAAACAGAGTCATCGACCCTTTTATGAGGAAGTCATTTGAATGATTTTCCCTTTTGTATCTCTTTCTCCGAGTGTAGAGCATGCGTGGGCAGGTTTAGGGAGGGGGCATTTGGGACTCTTCTACTCATCGAGCGGAAGGGAGCAGCTGGCAAAGAAGCACGCTTGTAACCCTGCCAGTTGCCAATCTCTGGGGTGCGCCATCAGGTTGCATCAGTGAATGCAAATCAGGCCTCAGACAGAGTGAGCAGCACCAACAATTACAGGAGAGAACACTATCAATGCATTGGCCTCAAAATGGAAAAGCATTTCATAACACAATATTGACACAATTCTGCAGTACTAATGACTCTGGCAGACTAAGAACGGGGGTGATTTGCTCTGCTGTCAGTCAGACTGGCTGGTGCTGGCACAGTGGGGATTCATGACACAGTCAAAAAGCAGAAAAAAAGCTAGTTCACTTGAGTTAGAGAAAGTTATACCTGAACGGCAGGTGCATTTGTAGTATCCAACAAAGTCAGCACATGTTCCCTGGTGCTGACAGGGACTGGAGTCGCACTCATTTATTTCAGCCTCACAGTAGCGTCCTGCAGGAAGACAGAGGTGTGAATGAAGTGTTAGTTAAGCTTTAATGCTCTGTCTCCCCTGAAGATATTGACTTCACGTTTGACATTTGGGATTTAGAAGCAAATTTGGAAATTTCCCTTTTTTCCCCTATGGCTTTGTGTTTTGTGTATGACACAGAAAAGCATGACTAAAGTGAGTATTACTCTCTGAAACACCCACAAGAAACTAATTTAGCAATATAACATTTAAAAAGCAATTTTTTGAGAAAGTTTGGACAGTTAACGAAGACAGACAATAAGCAAAACGATGCATGACGTGTCCATCAATGTGCAGACGGTGCAACTAATGAGGATTATAATGCCAGAGAGGAACAGGATAAACAGTAAGTGAATTATGTTTCCAGTAAAAATAAAAAAAGAAGAAATGAGAAGTCAATGTGAGATGGAGAAGACTAATCTCTTACAAGAAGAATCATTCTTTTTTTTTCTTCCCTTTTCCCCCCAATTTGGAATGCCCAATTCCCAATGCATTCTAAATCCTCATAGTGGCGGAGGACGAATCTCAGTTACCTCCGTGTCTGAGACCGTCAATCAGTGCATCTTATCACGTGGCTTCATGAGTGGTTTACCGCGGAGACATAGGGCATGTGGAGTCACACCACGTGCCCCACCGAGAGCGAGAACCACATTATAGTTACCACGATGTGGCTCTAACCTCCCTAGCAACCTGGCCAATTTAGTTACATAGGAGACTTGGCTGGAGTCACTCAGCATGCCTTGGATTCGAAATCGTGACTCCAGAGGAAGAAGAATCATTCTTGAAGAATCTTAACCCAACTAATTCCAATACACAGATAAAATGACAAGCTAGAAGTGGCCACTGTCCAAAAATTTATCTTAACCCTAAAAGTATCTTATAATTAATTAATATAACTTAAGAAATATATTCGGAGACTTTTGAAGCCATATGATAGCCTTGTTTGTGGAGCAGACCACAATTTATGTTGTTAATCACCAATGACCTTTCTCTCCGCTGAAGCTTTGAAATCTCATTTGCATCCACCTTCAGATTCAAAAATTATATGCCAAGCTCACATGTATAAAACATCACTGTGGCAGTTCAAATATGTGTATTGAAAAGAACAATTGAGAGAATTGATGAACACAATCAAAATTTTTGATAAGTATTTCTGCACTCTTTAGGCCCATACAATGTAAGTGAATGGGTGTCAAAAGTTTGAAGCTCCAAAATCCAGGGCAAAATAAAAGTAATCCAGACAACTCTTTTGGTTAAATCCATATATTCTAAAGCAATGTGATGTGGTGAGAAACAGATACATATTTAAATCCTTTTATATCAATAAATTCTCCTCCCTGCTCAGTCAATTTCCACTTTACGTTCTCATTCTCCTTCTTCTGTTTTTGGAGATGCAAATCCTTCTTGCATATTGCCCCCTAATGGTCAGGGAGGAGAATTTATGAAAAAAAAAAGACTTAAATATTGATCCGTTTCTCAACTACACCCATCATATCGTGTCTGAACACATGGATTTAATCACTGGTGTCATTTTAATGACATTTATGCTCCCTTTGTCAAAATGTTTGCACATGTTTACTTGCACTGTGAGGACCTACAGAGCTGTATTATTCTTCTACATATCTTATTTTCTGTTCTGCAGAATAAGAAAGTCATACAAATCTGGGATGACATGAGGGTGAGTAACTCATGAGAGAATTTTCATTTTTGGGTGAACTTTCCCTTTAAATGGCTTCTGAAGGCTTGGAATTTAGCACACACATTGTGAGTACTACTTTAATGGCACTTTTAGGGTGTTTTGAGCTTGACAGCTATGGTTGAAATGAAAGTTGAATGGAAAAGGGCTAAGTGAAGATTCTTTAAAATTTCTCCTTTTCTGCTACACAGAAAAAGAAATTAGAATAGCATTATATTGTGCAAAAAAAATAAAAATGAATTACAGAATGTTAATTTTTTTGTTAAATGATTTCTTTAAGAAATTAGGTCTAGTGATAAATGGAAAGTTCTTGAAGAAGGTTTAGGAGGTAGCACATTATGATTTATGCTGAGCCATAATGTTCAGTCTGACCTCTGGGACCTTTAAATATTGGGCCATGGGATTGGATGTTACGCGCCAGTTCGTATGAACAGCAATGATAATCTGCAATTCAATAACTTTATGACGGTCGTTTACCCAACTGCTTAGCAGAAGAATCTTATAATGCAGCTAATCTTTCCCATGCAATCAAATCAATCAAAACTTTTAATGAAAAAAGCAAGACGAGCTGTTGAAAAAGAAGCAAAATCTTATCCAAGCAATATCTGTCTCTCCTACATTTTTCTCCCTGCTGCGAAAGAAGTCACATTTTCTCCTTCAACATGTCATTTGACTTTTCAGGGCAGATCATAATGTAAGCACTTGACATTTCACATTGGCCTTCTGGCAATATCATTCGTGGTTGCGAAATGGGGTAAGGACGGTCGTTTTTAAGTCTCTGGGGTCATTAATCGATGGAGATATCATTAGCATCATCCAGATGTCTAAATAAAACATTGAGGTTTGAGCTGTGACATGTTTTCTCCTAATAGTATTCCAATCCATTATACAGCCTACAGAGAGACATTGTCAGGTGTCCCTTGTCGCTGGCAATTGGGACATTGAAAGATGGATTTCTTCATCTGCAATGCAGTAAAACAGAGCCATTAAGGCGACTGAGAGGTGAAGCATCATTAGAGTAATTGTCGAGAATCCCATTGACAATATGAGTTCTGCTATGAGGTATCACCAGGGGTGTAAGGTAATGAATTACAAATACTCATGTTACTGTAATGAAATACTTTTTCCCTAGAATTGTACTTTAAGTAGTTTAAAAATTGTATACTTTTACTTTAAATTACTTTACATTTTAAGTGCTGTAACTGTACTTTTACTGTCCTGATTTTATTAGTATCTTTCAACATGATTGGCTAGGGAGAGTCTTGTGACTCCCGTCAAATCAAATCACACGTAAAAAACTTGAA
The DNA here is from genome assembly GCF_025860055.1 of Xyrauchen texanus. NCBI lineage: Eukaryota > Metazoa > Chordata > Actinopteri > Cypriniformes > Catostomidae > Xyrauchen > Xyrauchen texanus. The sequence continues at coordinate 9,360,062 of NC_068299.1, read as the reverse complement.
CGGCAGCTGTAGATCTGACAGCAACTGTTATGGATGTGCAGAATGCCTCAAGCACAGTTTGTAGCTGAACATCACGGCCGCACCTGGAAGGGCTTTTCGCAGGGAAAAAGGCCAATTGCTTGATTGTGTCATATGAGTTTAACTTGCTCAAGCTAGATATCAAGATTAATCCTGCCTCTAATTTGAAGAAAAACATTTCATATTTCTACATTCGAGATTCTGTGTGTCTATAATGTAGCCTGTAATTTATCTATTTATCATTGAGATTATTGGGCTGCTGTGAGAGATTAATGAACTGTTATCAATAGGGCTGGGCAATAAAATGATCTAGATGTTTGTCATAAAAAAGTGAGATGTCCTTGATCAATCTTTTGAGTAGTTATCTATATTTAGCCTATGTTCTACATCTAGAACAGGGTTGTACATTACATCAATCACGATAGCATGAGCACCACTGGTTGGTTGATCTAGATTAAATAGAAAAGATTGACTTTTTATTTCCTGATCTGTAGCTGCACGCTGTTTGATTGACAGGCAGCTAATATTTGAGCGCTAATGCGGTTACACGCCTGAATGGTAAAATACACTTTATAATTACGCCAATGCATGTCTGGATGAGGATTTAATGTAAACGCAGTCGTTTATGTTTAAAGTGAATTTGCATCAAAATTTTGGACGAAGTGTATACGTAACCGAATTGAGCACTGTCTAGTAGGCTATGTTATAAAAAGGCTATTAATCAAACAACAATAACAAGGAAACTAGGAAAACACTAATTACTTTTGGCTGAAAAATGTTAGTAGTAGAATAAAACCGTGATATTTATAATAATATTAAATAAAAATATATATTGTTCGTTTTTTAATAATACTGACCCCTGATGTAGAGTGTTTTAATTGGTATAATAAATTATCAGAAAAGTAGAGATGATAAAATAATTTATAATTATGGTTAGCCTTTATAAAGATAAAAAAGTATCAACATTTGCAGAGCAATATTTCAGCAGAACATTCCACAAGTCAAAAACTTCAGAAAATTGTGCATCATGCATGAATGAGAACACAAATATTTATTGGCTTAAAAGATACAAGAACTAAATCAATTTGGAACATTGTGTCTCAAAAGGAGGACAATGTGGCCCCCATGTGCTACTTAAAGAAATAATTCACACAAAAATGAAGATTTTCTAATAATTTACATCTGTCTTTGACGTTCTTTCTTCAGAACACAAATTAAGATTTTTAGAAGAATATTTTATCTCTGTAGGTCCATTCAATGCAAGTGAAGGGGTGCAAAAATGTTGACGCTCCAAAAAACACATAAAAGCAGCATAAAAGTAATACAACTTCAGTGGTTTAATCCATGACTTTAGAATTTATATGACAGGTGTGTGAGAAACAGATCAATATTTAAATCAATTTTTGCTAGAAATTATTCTCTCTGCCCAGAAGGTGGCGATATGCAAGAAGAATGTGAATCACCAAAAACATAAGAAGAAAGTGAAAGTTAAAGTGGAGATTGACTGAGCAAGGAGGAGAATTAGTATAAGAGGAATTAAATATTGATCTGTTTCTCACCACGTCTATCATATCGCTTCTGAAGACATGGATTAAACCACTGGAGGCACATGGATTAGACTACATTTATGCTGATTTATGTGATTTGTGGAGCTTCAATAATTTAGCACCAATTCACTTTCATTGCATGGACCAAAAGAGCTGAATATTATTCTAAAAATCTTAATTTGATCTTTCAGAAGAAAGAAAGTCATACACATCCAGGATGGCATGAAGGTGAATAAATGATGAGAGAAATTTCATTTTTGGGTGAATTATTCCTTTTTAAGAGTGATGTAGCACCTGTACCAAACCACATTTCCCATGCCTGCTCTACCTCCTCTATTCTGCAGGACATGACGTGCCTGCTAATTTAGAATTGTTTTGCATTCCTTGCATTGTTTGAACATCTTTTATGCACAACAATAACGCTCTGTCGGCATTAAGGAAATTTAGACCCTACACATAAACTGATTTTAATGTAATTGTTTCATATATTACGATTTAAAATGGTGATCAGTATATTGAAAATAACTTTTTAATCTTTCAATTTCTGTTATAATTTATGCAAAGTGTCAAATACTATATATATAATTTATTCTATTTATATATTTTTTGCATTTTCATTTTCTTATGCATGAGCATCAAACCATGATGTACAATGGGATGCAAAAGTCTGAGACCACAATAAAAATCTGGGATTAAAAATATAAATTAAACCTGCTTGCAAGCAAAGTTATATAACATTAAAAACTGTAAACAAAGGAACATTATGAAGGTGAATGAAAAAAATATATTTTCTTAAAAAATATTATTATTAAAGAATAAGATTCTGTACTAATTCTAGGTCACTAATCAAATAAGCAAACTTTTATCATTTATCATGTTACAGTAACTTGCTTTCATTTCAGTACACTAGATGCTCTTTGGATCATTCTCAAATCATCCTGGGATAACATCAGGTTTTGCACAAACTTGTGAAGTCCATGCTAGCTTGATTGCGTGCTCTCATTAAAGCGAAACTGAAAAAAACATGGCTGATAATATAATTTCTAATAAAAAAAAAAACATTGCAATAAATTTATAAAATGCAAAATAGAAGCATTTTCACTAGTGCTATCAGATTTTTACTAAGGCCAATACTAAGGAAAGCCCATAAACCGTTCCTTGTTTGTTTATTTGTTTCAGTTTTGTTTAGGCAAACAGTTCCTCCTGTGCTCATGTGTTTGTGGCCAAGTTAATGAAAGATCTTGTTTCTCCAGTTAGATTTACTGTTTAAGTCTCCTCTAACCTCTATTTGCCCTTCATTTAGCAGGCATGATGAAACAAATTATAGAATAATCCAGTTAGGAGGGCAATGTGCAAAGATGAGTTACGGTAAAGAGATGCCTCAGGGAAATGGGACTCATCTCAATGTAATACACACTCTCAGTCGCATTAGAGTGAATGACAAAGACAATGGACATGTAACGTGTGGTAGGTTTGTGTCATTCAACTGTCTCACATCATGGGCCAGACAGAAGGCACTTTACATTAATAGAGAACAAAATAGGACCTGAAGCTCTTAAAAAAAAAGGATGATTTTTTTTTTTTTTTTCAAAAGAAATGGTCAGGGAAATGTAAGTGAAATTTTTTTTGGATTGTCCACCTAAACTGTGAATTTGTAATTTTGTAATCAATTAACATTCAATATTACATTTAAATTACTGAAAAAAATCTATACAATTAACCAGAATAAACTAAAATATTATATGCCAGAATGGATAAATGTTTGCAAATTTAGTCTAAATGATATTAATTACTCAGTAGGGGCCGTCTAGTTTGGGGCCAAATGTTGATTTGTAGTTAGTTGTTATTATAGACATTTGATTTATTTATTGATTTTTGATCATATATATTAGATTATTTAGATGTTAGATAATAGTTTATTAAACATATCTAATAGTTCTCACAAAAAAAAGGCATTTGTTCCTCTGATGCTTTAAAAAAAAGAAAAGTTCAGGGGCACCAATGTGTTTCGTATTCATGAAAAGTGCCAGAAACACTTTATATGCTATTCTGAATATTCAGCAGATATAGCCAATATAAATTTAAACTTTGTGTGAAAATGTGACATTGACTCCTCTCTCAATCCAACTGTAGAAAAACAGTCTGCAGTCGAGCTTGTCTTTAAAAAGCATCTAACTTGAACTACATAAATCAGGATAACACAGTGAGGAGTTTGTTGATATAGTTTTCTTTTAACCTGTGTATCCAGGGAGACAGGTGCACGTATAGTGCGGGGGTGCACTGGGCTGACTCATACTGATGCATGTAGCTCCGTTTATGCATCTGTTTGGATAAGCTAAGCATGCATTATCCACATACTGACAAAATTCCCCCATCCATCCGGGTGCACAGAGACACTAAAGGGAAAAAAAAGATATAATTATTAACACTAATTATTAGAAATTCAATCAGGCAGCATAACATCTACAATGATAATTTAAACACCTTGGTAGCCTGCTTTGTGGATATTAAAGTATGGATGTCAAGTTTTAAACAAGTCTAAAATGGAGATTGTAGTATTTGCTTCTTCTAACATCAAGAGTAATGCCAATTTAAATTTTGATGTCCTAACACCCTATGTTAAGCCCTACGTAAAAAAAATCTGGGAGTTCTTTTGGACAGTGCTCTAAAACTTGATAGACAAGTTAACCAGGTTGTTAAAGCTAGTTTTCATCAATTGCAAGCCTTGGCAAAAATGAAATCTTTTCTCTCGTTTGAAAATTTTAAAGGGTGATTCATGCTTTCATTTCCACTAGGCTCGATTATTGCAACTCTCTATACCTGGGAATTAGCCATTCTTCTTTAGGTCGCCTTCAGGGGCGCCTTCAGGGGCTCGAAAGCGGGAACATATTACCTCTATTTTACGGTCTCTGCATTGGTTACCTGTTCACTATAGAATTGATTTTAAAGTGCTCATATTGGTTTTTAAATCTAGAAATGGTTTAACACCCTCATATCTCTCTGACCTGTTGATAGATCACCACCCAGTGAGAGCTCTCAGGTCTGCCGATCAAAGCCTTTTGGTGGTTCCAAAATCAAAGTTAAAGTCTAGGGGCGATCGGCATTTGCAGTAGCAGCTCCCAAACTTTGGAACAGCCTACCAAGTCAAATTAGAACTGCCCCCACACTGCCTATTTTTAAATCTAAACTAAAAATCTTTTTATTTGATTTGGCCTACAATTTATGACGTGATGCTGTTCACTGTATTTGCTCTGTTCTTGTATTATGTGTGACTTTGTGCTGATGGTATTTTATGTTTTATTGTACAGCACATTGGTCAACGGTAGTTGTTTTTAATAGTGCTCTATAAATAATAAATTGATTGACTGATTGATTGAAATTGATAAATGTAAAAAAAAAAGAGAGAGTACTACAATAAAACACTTGTTTATGTTTATGCAGTCGGCTACAAAGTAAGAAAATCGTAACTAAGTCATTTTGAGAATAAATATGAACTAAATATAGAATTAGTTTTAAATTTATAAAGAATCATCTCTGTTACGTACATAACCTTGGTACCCTGAGGGGAACGAGATGCTGCATATGACCTAAGGGTGTAATGGTTCAAATTTCTCAAGTTTTAGGTTTACGGTTTGGGTACATTTCAGTATTTGTCATGTTCATGAAAAAAAAAAAGATTACTACCAAATCCAAAGTAAAAATATTCTATTTGGTAACAGATACTTCAAGATGTTTGCCCTCACTACAAATTACATGGTTTTACAACAGTAACCATAGTTTAAACATTATATTTGTAGTAAAATCATAGTAACCACAAAATTAACATGTTACTGTCATTATTACACTACATGAATCAACAAAGTGTATGTCAAACTGAACTCAACATTTATTCAACATTCAGAATCTGTACAACAGTATAGAAGAAATAAACTTGCTATTAAAATGAAAATGAGAATGGATGTCGTCAGGGACAGGTTTATAATTTCCAAGCAACCTTCCAACTTGGGGCCCATTTTTGTAAATTTTGCTTAAAGAATTACATACAATTTATTTTAAATCATATTTTTTATTTATCCTATCATCCAAGAACATTCAAAATATTTAATGAAATAAAATTCTAGTTCAAGATAATTAATGCATGTTTTCCACTTTTTTTGACAATACAGTGATAAAAAAGCTATATTTCCTACGTATATTTTTTCAAAAATTACAAACCGAGCCCAAAGTCCTACTTGCAAGACTGACCTGAACCCTTTAATGTGACCTGCTATAAGAGAGCTGATAACAGTGTATTCGCGCGTGCACCCAGAACATCATGTCACCCCTCAAGCTCAGAGTCCCCCCCCCAGTTTTGTATATGGTTTTTGACCATCGCAGTTGTTATTGAATTGAATTGAAATGCATAAATAAAAAGTTCCCAGACAGGAGACTGAAATGATGCAGGTGATTCTCTATTGCAGCTTGTTTTCTCTGCTTGCCATTTTGCCAACTAACATGTGCAGAACTGTGACGTCATCAACTGATTTAACATACTAACAGTTAATAGGACAGCTTCTCTTTGTAGAAAGTTGACCCATGCGAATTAAAGACGGAGTTTGTATATCTACAGAGACGTACAACAGCAATGTCTATTTGGCGCTTAATTTTCTTTGCCAAATTGTATGATCCAGAGGCGATATTAAACTACAGCTACTAGCCGTGGTTGGTGAACCATTTTTTTACCATTACACCACTAGTATGATTACTATGGGACAACGTCTGAGTATCACGTGGTCTGAAGCCCTTATATTGCCAATTTATTGGCTGACGGTGCATAAGCGACGTCCCATAGGTAGCTATGTCACGGGCTCCATAAAGGCGGTTGCTTTTATGCCATTGAGTCAGATTTTCTGCAAAAGGCTCGAGCCTATGTAGCTGCTGGAGAGTATGGCCAGGTACGCACCTTCTCGTTCGCCTCAGGGAAATAAGGTTACGTAAGCAAAGGAGACGATTCCTTTCTGAGAACTCGAACTGTGTATGACCGCCATGTGAACTGTAATGAATACATTCACGCCATGTGAAAAGTAGCAGTTAAATCCCATTAAGGAACACGGACAAGATGAAAAGGTCTTTATGCAAGACAAGACAAGAGAATGTCTACCGACCGAGACTCCATTGATATGCACATGTTCAGCCACTATAGCTGCAACATGGACTTCATAGACCCTGGCCCCGAAACGCTCCTGTGTACTGACAGGGCAGTGAACTGGATTTTCACTTTGGGCCACACCCATAACTTCCACAAGTCTGGAGGTGGGTGCCAAATGCTGCCCCGCACCTGAGACATGTTGCTCTGACTGGAATCTCCTAAGGTGTCTTTCTAGGAAAGAAACCATATTGCTAATACGGTGCCACAAACAGAAGCCGAACCCAATCCTCCCGAACCCTCTGTAGTGGATGTACGTAAAGGCGTATTATTAGCAATAATTTGTCACCAATTTGTAAATGAATAGCAGCAGTGTGGTCTGTTTTCTGGACTGTATAAACGTTTTAAAGGCTGACACTAATTAGAAACCAAACAAACAGATTCCTCCAAACAGCACACTTGCTATGGACTCAGCTAACAAATAAGATCTTATAATAGCTGATGTTTGCATACATCACAGAAAATTCATCAGAGAGTATATTTCAGAATTCCAATGCGCAACAGTTGCCAAGCAGTTTTTAAAGTTTCATTTCAGTACATTTATTTTAGGAAAGCCTTATATGTCAGCCTAAAATTCTTGAAGAACACATTTTGACTTACTAGAAAGTTATCAGCTCGCAGTAACATAAAATCTAGGACTTTTACTCCAGTTCACCAGCAAGGATATTTTGAGCAACATTTTAAAGCCTGTCTGGTAAAGTTGCAAAATGTTTTCTGAGAACAATGTATTTTAGGTGTCATTTTGTTTAGAAAAAAGTTTGCATCTTTCTTATTAACAATTGGGATAAATCATATGTAATCCACTTTATGACATTACTTCAGGCACTTTACATATTGTTTTATTAACTGTTACGGTACTTCAAAACAGGATGTAAGAAAGACATTTACGTTTAAAGGTAGTTGACATGGCATACTTTAGAAGGTCGATGTACTCTGCAATGTGGCATGCTATTCATTCAGCATTATGTTCATTCTTTAATCATGCATGCAGTTTTTATGACCTTGTATTAATTGAGAGGGTATATGAAATAGGTGATTCAAATTGGTGAAAAGCTAAAATGAAATGGCAACAAGTTAGAGGACCAAAGATATACACTTCCTTTATCCATTTAAATACTTTTTAACCTAAAATCTTGATTTTGACAAAAACTATCAATTGACATGTTATGAAATAACCACCCTCATACATGCAAACAACATTTTTGCATGTAGGATTTGCACACCAATGGCAGATGTACCCCAAGTAAATAACCATTTATGAAAGTTTAATAAATAGAACTTAAAGGAAATCAATGCATGTGAAGCTCATGTTCTAGAGCACTTTATAACAAAAACAGATGCAACTGCATCAACCGACTGTGTATAACTGTGCCACATCACTCAAATGGCAGATCTATTGATGGTAGTCAAAGAAAAATGATATTGAAATGGAAGAGGGTGGCTGAAACCTTCAGACATGAGCATAAATCACAGCTGCTATTGTGTGACTGCGAGACTGAGAACTCTCATAAATGAATAGATGAGTATTGGCCGTCAGGGTTGGGAGGCATTTTGGTGGGATGTTTATACATTTTCACATCATGACTACATTTGGAGAGGTACCAAGAGGTCAAACTGTGTGTCAATTATACAGTTATCTGAGCCAAAGTTGGGAGTAGAAAATTTAAAATTATTTGTTGCATAATGTTAAAAGTTGGTCATTTGAGTTTGAAGGAAATCTGTTTGGAATGGTGACTGAGTCAAACATTCTGCCTGATCTCTCCTTTTTATGTAACACATAGGGTTTTGGAACAACATGAGGGTGGGTATTATTTTACCTTTACCTATCTGTTTTCATTTCAGTTTACTAAAAACACTCACAAAATACAGTATGTCCCTACTCCCTAAACATTTCCAATTCCTGTAACACCGCAGCAACTACATCTCTTCTAATCAACATAAAAAGCTCTCTCGTTTAGCTTTTCTGTAATGATGTAATATAACAAATGTAAATAATCTGACATCCCTCATATTTATTTTCCATATCATTTAGTGCACAAATCACCATTAGTATAACACAAATTAAGTTACTTACATTATATCCTCCAACTAGGTTGAGACACAATCCCTCATTCAGGCAGTTAATACTGAACAGCTTGCAGAAGTCAATTACTTCTTCACAGTTCTTTCCAGAAAAACCTTGCTGGCATCTACAAGGATATGACATTAGCATTAGCCTTCACCCACAAAAATAGACTTATAAGAGAGAAGGGGCTCATAGTTACAGTTTAAGGAAAATTCCAGGTTCAGTAAGTTGTTTCATTCATTTTGACATTTGTATCTCAACGCTTTTATCAGAAGCTTTAAACAATTAGTTAAAATAACATGTTAAAAACAAGTTCTTCTTCATCTTGACTTGTTTGGGACACATTTCTTTGTCACTGTCGAAAGTAAATAACGTAAAGCAGTCCTGGCAATGATAGACGCTCAAATATATCGAACGTATCAGTATAGCAAAATCTCCATACCAGTTGACACTATTCTCCTATTTCCTTGTCCTTTGTCATATCTTTCCTTTGATTTTCCTTCCTGTGTGTTGTTCTAGATTATTTTCTTTCTCCTGTTATTGTTTATTAAACTGCACTTGAGTTCTCACACCATCATCGTCTTAGTCTTTTTCTGTTCCTGTCTTCAGCCTGCATCAACGTTACATCCTTTCTGCTGTGATAAGACCTCAGTGATATTATTCTGCCACACAAAGGCAAGATCACTCAATTATTAACCCAGACTCCCAGGTGACCAACCACAATTGCTTTAATCTGCCCTTCTCTTTACACACAAACACACACATTTTTTTTTATTATCGTCTAGTCATTTTCCTAAATTTTTAATTCCTTTTTTCCCTTACAATCTCCCCCCCCATAAGGACAAGCCAACAGTAAGAACTCATAAAGCATCAGAAACTAAGCTTGAATTCCTCATTATCAGCAGGAAGTTATGTAAATGCTGTCATAGGGCACATATGGAACGTTGGGAACTGGAAATTTAATGAACATTTCACTGTCAATAGTGTGAAGCGCTATATAACCATAGAAATACACACAAACACAAAAACATCATATTAAATGTCTCAAAATGTCACTTGTCAGAGAGCATTATATTAATATGGGCCCAAAAGCATATTTCTCCATTGATGGCTATTTAAATGTTGCAAGCAACATATAAATCACAAATATTTATTTACATCTTCTTTGAGGGCTCTTAAAAGCTTGATGTAGACTTAAAGGGAGTTCACCCAAAAATGAAAATTCTCTCATGATTTATTCACCCTCCTGGCATTCCAGATGTGTATGACTTTCTTCTGTAAAACAGAAATTAAGATTATTAGAAAAATATTTCAGCTATGCAGGTCCATAGAATGAGCTCAAAAATCCACATAAAGGGAGCATAAACGTAATCCATACTCCAGTGGTTAAATCCATGTGTTCTGACATGATATGATATGTGTAGGTGAAAAATAGATCAATATTTAAGTAATTGTTTGTCATTAATTCGCTTCCCTGCCCAGTAGGTATCACCCACATATGCACAAATAATGTGAATCGCCAAAAACAGAAGGAGAAAGTGAAAGTGAAGGAAAAAGGACTTAATTATTGGTTTGTTTCTTACCCACACATATCAGCTTCTGAAGACATGGATTTAACCAACAGTGTCATCTGGAGTACTTTTATGTTGCCTCTATGTAGATTTTGGAGTTTCAAAATGTTGGCACCCATTCACTTGCATTGTATGGTCCTTCAGAGCTGAAATATTCTTCTAAAAACCATACTTTGTGTTCTACAGAAGAAAAAAAGGCATACACATCAGGGATGGCATGGAGTAAATTATGAGAGAATTTTCATTTTTGGGTGAACTTCCCTGTTGTCTACCTTTGACATCACAGCTCAGTATACCGGTAGTTGCTATTGAAGGGCTTGTGTGTGTGTTCTTGTGGTGCCATTAGCCAATCAGCATTGTTGTAATGTAATTTTCCTGCAGCAGGCTCAGGTGATCGGTTTGAAAACTTCTGTGTCTAGAACTGAGAGCCCATTGGTAATTGGGGCAAGAGCCCATACTATTGCCAGTATACAAAACTAACAGATGCACATGGATTGCTTTCTCCTGGTATTACAGACCTCTTTGGGAAGTAGGGACATTTTATGCATGGTATTCAAAACAATGGCTTGCAGCACCTTTAAACTAAAAGCATGACTAGACATTTCTTAAGGCTGTGAATTGATGGTCATGAACCAGAGAAATTATCATAAAAATGCCTTGACCGGAAATGCTAATCCTGTTGGCCTGAGCAGCAGTCTTTGTGTTTTCTTACCTGCAACGATACTGACCATTCTGAGCAACACAAATGCCACCGTTGAGACAGGGCAACATGCCACACACCCCTGTCTGCTCACTGCACTCCAGATCAACACAAATGCATGTAGAATTCTGTGTAAAAAAAAGGAAAATCAAACATCCCACAAACACATATTAAGAAGAGAATATGTCATGTTGAGAAACATGTTTAAATATGTCCCCCCTTTAGCAAGTTGAGCTTGAATGGCCTTATTTTTGGCTCAGCGAACCCTTTTCCACCAAAATGGTGCTGTGCTCATGTCAGAGCCAGTGGCTCTCTGGGAAATCTGTGAACCTACGTTTCCACTGACTTGACACCAAAGAATTGATTTTTCAGTCATGAAAAATATTTCAAATAGTTAAACCAAATTCCAATTTTGTTTTTTCTTTAAGTTCAAATAGGTGCGTAGATCCTATTGGCATACGTCTATATATTGAGGTGATGATCTAATTGTGTTTTATATACACTGAGAAAGGCCAGTAAGCCAAAATGTCTTTGTTTCCCCCAACATATAATAAAGTAAAAGAAGCACATCATCTGTGTGTGGATCATTACTTCAACAAAGAGTGAAGAAACTCCATTTAAAAGGCATCACTCTATAACTTAACCTTTAGTTAAATAAAATTAAATGATTTGAAATTTCTTTGAAAATATATATGAATTTGCCAGTTGCCTGAATTAAAACCCCTTGTACCCTTCTCCAATTCTATGATATTTACAGATATTTATGTGTTTATATCTTACTCATTTTGTTTGCTCAGGTCAAGCATTAGTGCAAGGCCTAACCAAAATCAAAAGAAAATGAGTAATTAATCATTTGTATAATTTAAAATTAAAGTGTGTCCCTTGACTTCATGTGATTGTTGTTGTCAATGTTAAAAATTTGTATTTAGAAAATACAAAAATGTATGAAAAATAACTTCCAAGGTCAAAGTTCAGAGGAAGCGGAGGCTGCTAAAATGTGCATACAGTGATTTTGTTGATTTACATTTAACAGTAATTTATCACATGCATTTAAATATTTGAAATTAAAAAAATCTATATATATACTATATATTTACAGTAATGGTATGACTCATTGATTTTAGTAAGTCAGTAAGTCACAAGTTCCCCTTCTGTCGCTCTCTCCACGTTGTGTCACAGAAGCGACACTAGGGGTCTCTCTTGAGCGCCGATATTCACCTCTGAACTATTAAAAAAGGCCAATGAGAAGTTGGCAGCCGGTATTTGCATGTCCCGCCCCCAAACATACGGGTATTTAAGCGGCGCAAATACGGGAGTTCATTCAGAAAATTTCTTCGGAGCCGATGGTCGTGGATGCAGTCTGCTGCGAGTTACACACCAAGTTGCATGCTGTTGGACTTTATGGCGCACAACCGAAGCTTTCTCCTTCGTGCACGGCTGTGCATTCTTGCCCCTGCGTGCTTCGACAGCGCAGACAACTCGAAAGATTTATTCTAAAAGAGTAATTTCGCTCTAAAAGAGCAAAACACAGCGCCGTTGAACGTCCTTTTCAGGACGCGTCTTTTTAAAGACGATTTTCCGCCCCTGTGTAGTTTCTGGATGCGTTGATTCTCCCCAACTCTGATGGTCATAAAAACTGCCTTGCATTCCGGGGTTGCAATCACACGCAGGCAGCGTTTTTATGAATGGTCTATGTTTTCAGTACGAGAACATAGCCATGACAGCATTGCGGTCGTAGGCTTTTTCTTGTAGTGAGAGAAAGCCACTTCAGCCGCCCCCTGTGCCTCGCCTCCTTCCTACGGGATTGAAGCAGGCGCCGCGGGTGATTAAAACGATCTGGGGACAATGACGGGCTCAGTTTCGCCGGGTGAACCCCCTCGAAACCCCCCGCCTCCCCGGCACGCTTGCTTGTTTCCGTCCGAGCTTGGGATGAGCATTCTCTCCAATGGGCTATGTTTTCAGTGTGAGAACATAACCTCGGCAGCGTTGCGATCTCTGCTTTCTCTTGTAGTGAGAGAGAGCCATTTCAGCCGCCCCCGCGCCTTGCCTCGGCATAGAGGCGTGGCTTTCACTGCCCAGCCCATCACGCTGGCTGCACCGGACCATTCGACTTGGTTACGCAATTCAATTTGCCAGGCCTCCGCCCCCCTTCGTGGGTGTTCATTTTTCCGCATTACACGGCAAACATGCCCAGTCCCTGCGCGAAGAAATCACCTCCCTTCTAATAAAGGACGCGATAGAGCCTGTCCCTCCAACCGAAACGAAGAAGGGTTTCTACAGCCCTCCAAATTGGGTTGGGGCGCCGTGTGCAACGGGCACGCAGCCGCAGGCCAGTGGAACCGAGGCCCGCTGCGTTGGCACATCAACTGCCTAGAGCTGCTGGCTGTTTTCCTTGCCCTGAGGAAGTTTCTCCCGTTAATTCGGGGCAAGCACATCCTAGTCAGGACAGACAGCACCACGGTCATAGCCTACATAAATCGCCAAGGCGGAGTACGCTCCCTCCACATGTCACAGCTCGCCCGTCGTCTCCTCCTTTGGAGTCAGCAGCGACTCAAGTCACTGCATTCCACTCACATCCCCGGCAACCTCAATGTGATAGCGGACGCGCTGTCAAGACAAAGCTTGCCCGGCGGAGAGTGGAGGCTCCAACCCCAGTCGGTCCAGCTGATTTGGGACCAGTTCGGCAAGGCCCAGGTAGACCTGTTTGCCTCCCAAGAAACCTCCCACTGCCCGCTCTGGTATGCCCGGACAGATGCTCCCCTCGGGGCAGATGCTTTGGCACACAGCTGGCCTGCGGGGCCGTGCAAGTACGCATTTCCCCCAGTGAGCCTTCTTGCACAAGTCAGAGAGGACGAAGAGCAAGTCATTCTGGTGGCCCCCTACTGGCCCACCCGGACTTGGTTCTCGGACCTCATGCTCCTCACGACAGCCCCTCCCTGGCAAATTCCCCTGAGGAAGGACCTTCTTTCTCAGGGACGGGGCACGTTCTGGCACCCGCACCCAAACCTCTGGAACCTCCACGTCTGGCCCCTGGACGGGATGCGGAAGATCTAGCCGGCCTACCATTGACCATCATAGATACTATCAACCAAGACAGAGCCCCCTCTACCAGGCATCTTTACGCCCTAAAGTGGCATCTGTTCGCAGACTGGTGTTCTTCCCGAGCTGAAGACCCACAGAAGTGCGCGGTTAGGTCAGTGCTCGTGTTTCTACAGGAGAGGTTGGAGAGGAGGCTGTCCCCCTCCACCTCCAAGGTGTATGTCGCCGCCATCGCGGCTCACCACGACACGGTAGACGGCAAGTCTTTTGGTAAGAACGACTTAATTGTCAGGTTCCTAAAAGGTGCCCGGAAGCTGACTCCCTCCCGGCCTAACCTGTTTCCCTCCTGGGATCTCTCGATCATCCTCACGGGCCTCCAGAGACCCCCCTTCAAGACGCTAGATTCTGCTGGACTCAGGGCCCTCTCTCTCAAGACCGCCCTGCTGATCGTGCTCGCCTCCATCAAGGGGGTCGGGGACCTGCAAGCGTTCTCTGTTAGCGACACTTGCCTGGAGTTCGGTCCGGCAGACAAATACGTGTTCCTAAGACCGCGACTGGGCTATGTGCCCAAGGTTCCTACCACACCCTTCAGAGATCAGGTAGTGAACCTGCAAGCGCTGCCCTGGGAGGAGGCAGACCCAGCCCTTTCGTTGCTGTGTCCAGTACGTGCTTTGCGTATCTATCTGGATCGCACACAGAGCACTAGATGCTCTGAGCAGCTCTTTGTCTGCTTCAGGGGACAGCGGAAAGGGAACGCTGTCTCCAAACAGAGGCTTGCCCACTGGGTTGTCAATGCCATTTTCATTGACTGTCGCCTCAGAGGTCAGTGAGCCAGTGCATGTCGCCTCAGAGGTCAGTGAGCCAGCGCCTGTAGCCTCGACCATCCCTGAGCCAGCGCCTGTAGCCTCGACCGTCCCTGAGCCAGCGCCTGTAGCCTCGACCGTCCAAGAGCCAGGGCCAGTAGCCATGACCGTCCAAGAGCCAGCGCCAGTAGCCACGACCGTCCAAGAGCTAGCGCCAGTAGCCATGACCGTCCAAAGGCCAGCGCCAGTAGTCGCGGCCGTCCAAGAGTCAGCTCCTCTCGAGCTTCCCAGTGCTCCACCTTCCGAGCTTCCCAGTGCCCCGCCTTCCGAGCTTCCCAGTGCCCCGCCTTCCGAGCTTCCTAGTGCTCTGCCTTCCGAGCCTTCTGAGCTTTCCAGAGCTCCGCCTTCCGAGCTTCCTAGTACTCTGCCTTCCGAGCCTCCCGAGCTTTCCAGAGCTCTGCCTTCCGAGCTTCCTAGTACTCTGCCTTCCGAGCCTTCCGAGCTTTCCAGAGCTCCGCCTCCCGAGCCTCCTAGGGCTCTGCCTCTCAAGTCTCTCGAGTCTTCCAGGGCTCCTCCTCCCGAGCCTCCCAGGGCTCCGTCTCGAGCCTCTCGAGCCTCTCGAGCCTTCCAGTGCTCCGCCTCTCAAGCCTCTCGAGCCTTCCAGGGCTCCTCCTCCCGAGCCTCCTAGGGTTCCGTCTCTCAAGTCTCCCGAGCTTTCCAGAGCTCCTCCTCCCGAGCCTCCTGGGGCTCCGCCTCTCAAGCCCCTCGAGCCTTCCAGTACTCCGCCTCTCAAGTCTCTTGAGCCTCTCGAGCCTTCCAGGGCTCCGCCTCCCAAGTCTCTCCAGTCTTCTAGGGCTCCGCCCCTCAAGCATCTCGAGCCTTCCAGGGCTCCACCTCCTATGGCTCAGCCTCCTACGCTCCGCCTCCTGAGCCTCCTACGGCTCCGCCTCCTATGGCTCAGCCTCCTGCGGCGCTGCCTCCCGAGCCTCTTACGGCTCTGTTCCCAGAGACCCCAGAGCCTTCTAGGGCTCGGCCTCTTCAGCCTCTTATGGCGCCACCCCCTTCGGTCCCGCCTCCTGAGCCTTCCTCGGCTCAGCCTCCAGAGCCTCCCACGGCTCCTCCTCCTGGGCCTCCTGAGCCATCCTCGGCTCCGTCTTCCTCAGCCCCGTCTCCTAGATCTTCCAGGGCTCCGCCTCCAGAATCTCCCGAGCCTCCCATGGCTCCGCCTCCCAAGCCTCCTTCAGCTCAGCCTCCTGCGGCTCTTCTCCTCGAGCCTCCCTCGGCTCTGCCTTCAGAGCCTCCTACGGCTCCACCTCCAGAGCCTCTTAAGCCTCCTACGGCTCCGCCTCCAGAACCTCCCATGGCTCTGCCTCCTGAGCCTTCTACGGCTCTGCCTCCCAAGCCTTCTACAGCTCTGCCTCCCGAGCCTCCTACGGCTCCACCTCCCGAGCCCCCTACGGCTCTCCCCCAGAGACTCCAGATCCTTCCAGGTCCCCGCTCCTAAAGCCTCCCACGGCGCCGCCTACCTCGGCTCCGCCTCCTGAGCCTCCTTCAGCTCCGCCTTCTGAGCCTTCCAAGCCATCACCCCCCTTGGCTTCGCTCCTCGAGCCTCCTTTGGCTCCGCCCCACGCGGCTCCGCCGGCCTCCCCAGTGGCCACTCCTCCTCCCAGGCCCCCTGAACCGGTCCTTGCCCCACGGCCATCCCCTAGGCCACCAAGTCCGGCCTCTGTCCTGTGGCCAACTCCCAGGTTCCCCAAACCGGCCCTTGGCCCATGGCCTCCTCCCAGGCCCCCTGAACCGGCCCTTGCCTTATGGCCAGCCCCCGGGCCATCTAAACCTGTCCCTGCCTGGTCGATACCACCCCGGCCTCCTAAACCTGTTCCTTTGTGCCCCTGTGGACTGCCTAATTGCCCCTTGTGCCCCCATGGACTGTCTCATCTCCCTTTGTGCCCCCGTGGACTGTCTCATTTCCCCTCGTGGCCCCCTTTGGACTTCCTGCCTGCCCTTTGTGCCCCCTTGGACTTCCTGCCTGCCCCCTGTGCCCCTTGGACTGCCTCCTTGCCCTTGTGCCCCCCCTGGTCTGCCTGTCTGCCCCCGGTGCCATCATTTTGTTCTCTGTGGGTTTTTTGTCTTTGTTTTTTAGGATCGTCTGGAAGCCGATCCTTTGGGGGGGCTCTGTTATGAATACCCTGTCTTGTTCCACCGTTGCCCTTTTGTTTACCATTTTTGTCACTTTTGTACTCCTTAGTTTTCACTTTTGGCCCTTTTGTAACTCCATAGTCTCTCTGTTAGCTTTCGTGTTCACGTTCATTGTTTGCACCTGCCCTCGTTAATTTGCCATTTTGCTTCTGTTTATCACCTTGATATCTTGTTTGAGTTCTGTTTGTTCATTGGCCCCTTTTTCCTATGTTCATGTATTTATACCCTGGTTTTTGGTTCAGTCTTTGTCCATCGTTGTTTGTAGTTAGCCTGGTATGTGTTCCCTGCCCGAGTTCTCTGTTTGTTTTCATCGTGTCTAGTTTTCAGTTTTATGTTTTATTTCCCCATTGAGGGTTGTTCCTTTGTGTTTACCTGTTTGTTTATTTAATAAAGTCAAAACTGCATTTGGATCCGCATCTCCTCGTCTGCCTCATTGCTCAAGCGTTACACCAACAAAGAAAGACGTGTGTGCATTTCTAACTTTATTTACAATTTTATTCCTAATTTTGAGAATGTATTTTAACTTTCAAAGTAATTCAATTAATATAATTAGCTTTTATGCCATCTCGAGCTGACTTTGACATACAAATCTGAAATTATTTAAATATATCAGGACTAAACATCAAAGCATCAAATCAAATATAATAATTGTAAAAAGTATGGAGACAATAAAGTGGATGGATAGTGCGACTAAAATAGGAACAGCGTTTCTGTCAAGTGAATGTATGTTGCACAGTAATTTCTGACTAATAATGCCCTAGGCAGGATAAAGTATGAGTCTCCCCTAGAAAAACACACACACACGTGCATGCGCACATGTGCACACACGCACACCATAAAATAAACAAGCAAATTAATACATCGAATAAACAGTTTATAAACTCATATTCAGATCCAATTATTCTATGTAATAAGTAAATAAGATAATTAATAGTTATTAAATATTATGCGTAATTAATCTATTATATTTTCGTATTATTTGTATTTGTTAATGTTATTAAGTAAATAAGTTGTAAATAAAACAGAAATTAAGAAATTATACAGTTCAGAAGTATTGTTGATGTATTGAGTGCTAAAATCTTTTTCTTTTTTTTTTTTTATAAATTAAGAATAATATTAACTGTATAATTTTGCTTTTTCTGTAGTGAAAATGTGTGGAAACAGGGACAGATTTAACACTGGCTCTGGCACCAGCACCCTAAAGGTTAACCATAGACAGCTGTCTACAGGACAAACAGAATAAGTGACTTGAAGGGTGAGAAGTTTTGTTGCTGAACAAACCAGGGAAATAAAATTCAGATGTTGAGAGTTGGGAAAGAAAAAAAAAAAAGAGGCAAATCATTTACCACTTCTGCATTCATACTTCCACTAACCGATTCTGACATCAATACAATTTCTGACTCAGTTGTTCAAAGATGAGTAATAGGAGAACAATCCCAGATGAAAGAAATACGGAGACTCCCACTGATATAAGCATTGGTGCAGCTCTAAAATGGTGTAAAGAATTATTTCATTTTCATACAGATGAGCTCTCTTAGGAGGATGTCTCAGACAGACCAAATCAATGTCAAACAAATCAATTGAATGTGTCTGAGTATAGCTTGTATGTGTGAGAGAGATTGTAGTCTATCTTTCCTGTCCATTCTCTCATTTAAGCAAGGCATGTGGTCAGAATCTGCTGCGGTCAAGATGGCTGAATTTCACTATAGAGTAAATGGAGGTCAAACAAGACATTAGTCTTCCATTGGCCCACTTTCCTCTAATTCCATCTCTGCACATATTGGAAATACTACAGCCAATTGATGGTACAGTATGGAGCACTACAAATGAAACACAATGCAGGTGTCTTGACACATTTTTAAAAGTTATTTTAAACTGGTACAATGTCTTTAAAAACATGAGCTCAATAAAGTGCAAAAGCTCCCTATGTAAACATAGTCAGTCTTCCCATTATTCTCACTTTTCCTACAGCATTTGAATATGCAACAGCTTGCCCAATTCCAATCTAAAAACTGTTACATATGCCATACCCATTCTGCTATCAAAACAATTGTTAATTGTTATTGTAACCTTCAACATGACACAGGCTGATCCGCTTCAGGAGTGTCACACAAATTTGCATGTGGCATTTCAAATTAATCACATCCTCCTGGGCAAAATCTGACATTAGGTGGGGGAAAAAAAAAATCCTCACAGGTTTTTCCATAGCACAGGCTTCATCCAGTTGACATCCGTTAGATTTGCAGTAGCTGTCAACCTCAGTGGTGGTCTCACACTTGAGGCCTGTGAAGCCCCCTGGGCATGTGCACACATAACCATTAGCTGTCTCCTCACAGTGACCGTCATTCCAACACGGGTTTGAATCGCAGAGGAGCCACTTATGCTCACAGTAAGTGCCTGCAATAGAGGAATTTATTGAGAATGAATGAATATTAAGAGATCATAAATGAAATGAGTGAAAATACATCCTTTTGCCAAAGTGTTTTTGATTTAGAAAATATATTGTAAAGCATTAGTCAATTGAGAGTACGTGCCTGTGATTTTAAATGGTTGATACTATAGTGTGGAACTGTAATGGGATTTTATAATACAATTCATTCAGTCATGCTTTGAAGGTCATAAATTACAGGTTTATATGCTCTTGTTTTAATGATGTTCTTAATCATTGTCATTAAAAATAAAAATACAATTCTCTCATCCTTTGCTCACCCTCAAGTCATCCCAGATACTCCAGTGTTAAAATCCATGTCTTCAGAAGCAATATAATATGTGTAGGTGAGAAAACTAACAATATTTTTACCCAAAATCTCCAATTTCAGATGTGTAAGTGAAACTAAACAGGCACCACATGTGACTTTCAGATGTAAAAGTGAAAGTGGAGATTTAAAGGGTAAAAAAGTCTTCTATTGGGTGAGAAATAATAACTCTGTTTCTCACCCACACCTACTATACCGCTCCTGCAGACATGGATTTAACCACTGGAGTCTTATGGATTACTCATATGTTTCCTTTATTTGATTTTTGGAGCTTCGCCATTCACTTGCATTGTATGGACCTACAGAGTTTAGATATTCTACTTAAAATCCTTGTGTTCTGCTGAAGAAAGAAAGTCATACACATCTGAGATGACATGAGGGTGAGCAAATGATGAGATGACTTTCATTTTTGGGTGCGCTATCCCTTCAAGAGCTTCATTATGAGACACAAAAAACAAATAATGTTTCTTTAGAAGTTGTTACTGTAATTTATGTTTTAAACAACAGTTATGTGCAGCAACACACCCTGGTTGGTAAAATAATTTGGCTAGACAATTTCTGCAATTTAATGCAACATTGTTACTTATTTGCACAGGAACAAGTCACTTGTGGTGGAACTTTTGGGCATTGTAGAGGATAAAAATTACACAAAAATAATGTGTGTGTGTGTGTGTGTGTGTGTATACGTGTCTGCACAAACTGTAAAATATTAGCATAATTGCCATTGAAAATGTTTATTTTTCACAACATGTAAATAATTTATATTATCATTCATTAATCAATATTTTTAAATATTAACATTTCATTCAAATATATTTATGACATTTCTAAGAAAATAAATTCTTCTTAATAATTGTAAGCTCCTTGCTGCTCAGTTAGAACAACTGTTTTAACTGCAAACAATTGCTCCAGCATATCAACAATAAGAATCTCTGAGTTTCTTCCCTTGGCCTTCGTTTGATAAAAATATTGAGCATGAAGCTTATAGCACATTCACACTCCCACTTTTCTGATTGCACCACTGGTGTTGAGGTTGAAGAGTACAAATGAAGTCCCCATCTACAATTTGATATCACTGCATCTCACCTGATTTTTGGAACCTGAACATCTAGGTGACGGGCTTCTGTAATGCACACTTTATGGCCAAAAGTATGTGGACACTTGAACACCACACCCCTATGCACTTGTTGAACATTTCATTTAAAACCATGGGCATTAATAGGGAATTTGTCAAACATTTGCCGTTATAACAGCTTCTGCTATTCTGGGAAGGCTTTTCACTAGATGTTGGAATATAAGTTATTCCATGCCAGAAAAGGTACAAGAAGCTGTGCACCGTTCTAAGGAGATTGTCTAAGGAGATTGCATGGCTTTATGCATGAATTTATACACCCAAATTGCATATGCAGCTAGTTATTTGTGTATTTGAAATAGCCAAACCTGTTAATTACAATGGGTTTCTACATCCTTATGTTCATGTAGTGTGTCAGTGTATTTGAACATCACATATTTTGCTCATTGCAGGTTATATTTAGACTTGACTATGCAGCACTGTAGGTTCAAGGTGAACATGATTTGATTTTATTCCCTAATGGTGGTCTGTTTGCGTTGTCTTTTTTGCCCATGTTATTCAGTGGGAGCTAACTCATTTATCTTCCTTGTTACTGTGTTTTCCTTTCCTTTTGTCATTCAGTTTTTTAAAGCACATTCCTGTGTGTTAAGCTCATAGAATGATACAAAGGCCATCAGTCCCAGAGGCACCCAGCTGCCTTTGAGAACACTCCATTGGGCATTAGTCTAAGCGTACGTCTTTCTGCAGTTATTCTCGGGGATCCACAGCGGGAAATTGAATATGAAAAGTTCTTGACGTCATAAAGCTTGAAACTCAACATTTCCTTTTTCTTTTCTTTTTCCATAAGAACTAGCTTGGCCACAGATTTTGCAGGGGGTCTTTGAAATAACATTGCATCACATAGGTACAAGATTCATCAGTTCTTCATCAATCTTTGATGAAGGTCAGAGGTGGGTAGTAACACGCTACATTTACTCTGTATTTTTTTTTCCAATTTTTTGGAAAGAAATCATATGAGTACTTTTTTAACTTTGACTTCTTTACAATGGGTGTTGTTATTGTCGTTACATTATTGGGTATACTTTGAGTTAATGTGTAATTTATTTAAAGATTATTGAATGGGACTGTAACAAAACTTCACCAATTGAGGGAAGGAGGACACAGGGAACTGGGTTTCTTCAGTCTCAGGTAAGGCTTTTTAATTGTCAACTCTTCTGAGCTTACAGCTTCACAATAATTCAGCTTCAAAATAACTCATTAGCTGCACATTAACTCTTTAGCTTCACATTCACACATCAACTACTCTCTGTCTCTCTCTCGCCTTCTTGTCGGTGTTGTGGACCTTTCATACCACTCTCCCCAAGCTCACAGCAACTAGAAACAGGTGTTAATCATAATCTGGCTCAGGTATATGGACCCTTACTGCTTTCTCACATTCTCCGGGTGGATGCTCGACCATGCCCCAGCTGCCACAGGGACTTTTACGACAGCAGAAGTTTACACAGCTGCATGTGCTGTCACAGACTGTCACTCAAGCTGAGTCTATCACTGTTGCAACATCAAGTTCTTTAAAGTGAAACACTTTCGTACTGGGAAAACAGTACAAATTAACACCGCACACCAATGCAGAAACATATATTGGTTAGTGTGTTGTATATTTCTGTGGTTCCATCACACAATTGGAGTGCAAATAGCGGCCTTGTGTGGCAGATGCTATTTACACAGGGGTGCAAATATTCACTCCATTTCTTATGTATCATATTTGATACATTAGGCTTTAAAGGTCATTGTCCTCCTGAGGCCCAGCTATTCATTTTTGTGTAAGGAATTTGTCATTTAAGCTTTTCATAGCCCATACATGCTACAGAGGTAAATCTTAGGGTATTAGCAGAAGACTCCCTGGACTTTTCAGAGATACCAAATGTTTGAGAGTTTAGCCATGACAACTTCCTCTACTTGGTCTATAAATATGGTAAATTCAGCAATCAAATACAATATGAATAATATATATATTATTTTTCAATAAACAATTTTTATCAAGTTAATTTTATGCACCCAACACTACATTGACATAAAAAAAGGAAGATAGTAAATCTTTTTTTTTTCACTTGATCTCAGGAACTTGATGGTAATATGACATCATCATTGCTTTATAATGAGAGAGCAGGCTGCATATATGAAAATGCAAAGAAAAATTTGTTTGCACTTTAAATATATCAAGAATATGTCAGAATTTTCAAAGCTTTGTGATTTTGTTTTTATTTATTTATTAAAATATTATAGTAAGCATGAATGTAATGTAAGAGTTATTGAGAGATATACCTCAAAAGCCTGTTGTATCATATTTGATGCAATGTCAACTGGCTCTTGCAATAAAATAATATACAAAATTTTAACCAAGCACAAGTTGCTTATATTCAGCAAATGCTCATTTTAAAATATCAGTAATAATATAATCATTGCTATTACATTTATCTCAACATACTGTAAGAGTCACTTTTCCATTTAAAACAGATCAAAATAAACCTTGAAATAACGTTTTTTTTCACAAAAAAACACTAGATGGTGCAATAAACATGTGAAACTTACAAACAATGTTTTTTTTTGCTTTTCAGCTTACAGAGAGTGAAACTGGATCTTTCAAATGGCATTAAAGGGTTAAAATGTCATATAAACGACTGAAATTGTGCCAATTTTTGCAAAGTCTGACTAACAGACCTATATAATGCAATTGTAGATCGTCGTCATCCAGCAAGTATAGAGGTTAATCAGACCATGGCTTCAGCATTGTGTGTGTCACAAATCCGGCCTCCACTGTTCCTTCCACTCACCACCAGAGGACTCCATCATTGACTTTTACTCTATTTCCCATTACCCCGTACCTGGTTCTGATTACATGCTCACGTGTTCCTCATCTACTCATCTACATAAGACTCTCACTATCATTGCAAAGACTTGTTTTGTCTTGCATACATTTCTGAGTATTACTCCCTGTTGTTATTACCTGCCTGTGTTTGATACCTGCCTGATTTCCCCCTGTTTGATTCTCTGCTGCCTGAATACATTTACTACTGTTTACCTGGACTACTACTCTGATTGTTTGCTTCCTGCCCTGACCTCTTGCCTGTTTGTGACCACCCCTTTGATTATCCTTGGATACTGCTACTGCTGGTGATTGACCTTTGCCTCTTTCCCTTTTTCATTATTATTAATAAAGCTGCACATGGATCTCAACTCCGATGACTTATCATTGCAGAAGACATCGGCAAAAACCGATCCAGTGGCTTTTCTTCAACTAACCACCAAAGTCTCAGCGCAAGCCAATATGCTGGCCACACCGCCAACAGCTTAATCGACTGACGTTGCTTATGGAGAAACATGTTAAAACAATGCAAAACCTCCGTTTGTCAACACTTAGCCAGTCAACTTCCTCACTCAGTCCAGTAACTCACCCGATTCCATCTGGCATAACCATCGCTAATCCATACCTTGCCTTCCCTTTAAAAAATTAAATGGGTCATCAACCAAATATAAGGGATTCTTGCTTCAATGTTCATGTTTATTAACCAGCAACCCGCACTTTACCCCATTGACGAGAGTCCCATTTCCTTCGTTTGTTCATTGGTCACCGGGAAAGTTTTGGATTGGAATACAGTAGTCTGGAATGGGAATCAAACAACATTTCCTTCCATCAGTTGTTTCCTTCAACGATTTCGTGCAGAATTTGAGCATCCAGTGGAAGTGCCAGAGATCCGCTGCTATCTCTGCATCAGGGTAATGCTTCTGTCTCTGAATTCGTTCTCAGATTCAAAACTCTCGCTTCCAATACTACCTGGGTGGATGACACTTTGAAGCTACTGTTTCGGAGGGGACTGAACTTAGAACTTCAATCCAAACTAGCATGTTGTGACGAGGATAAAACCTTGGATCAGTTAATTGAATTGACTATACGCATCAATAACATCCTCCAAGCATGTAAACCCAAGACTCCTACAGCTCCTACAACTACCGCACTCTATCTAAGTGACTCTGAAACCATGTACATTAGACACACCCATCTTACTTCATCTAAGAGAGATCATCGAATTCAGCAGCATCTGTGTTTGTACTGTGGTCAAGTCGGACATCAACGAGTTTACCTGCCCAGTTCGACCATAACCGCTCAACTACACTGAGTGCCTGTAGTTGGTTAAATCCCTCTAAATCATGTGTGGAATTACCAGTGACATTAACTTTTGCGGGGAGATCTGTTTTCACCACAGCCATGCTGGACTCTGGGAATTGCTGGACTTTAACCTGTTCCTCACCCACATGAGGAAGAATCTTCCCCTTGTCAAAACCCGAGTCTGAGGCCATGAAGTCTTACATTGAGGAAGAACTAGCCAAGGGATTTATCCGATCCTCAACTTCCCCTACTTCAGCTGGTTTCTTCTTCGTGGGTAAGAAAGAAGGAGGGCTTCGCCCATGCATTTATTATCGCAGTCTTAATGATATCACTGTTAATTTTCGTTATCTCCTGCCATTGGTTCCAGCTGCCCTTGAACAACTTCCCACAGCCAAGTTCTTCACTAAACTCAATTTTCGCAGCGCTTACAATCTCATTTGCAGGGGAACAAGTGGAAAACAGCTTTCTCAACCAGCACTGGCCACTATGAATACCGGGTGATGCATTTCGGATTAGCCAAAAGTTCTTCTGTCTTCCAGGCCTTCATAAATGATATCTTCCGAGATCTTCTGAATCAGGGGGTAATTGTATACATCGACGATATATTCATCTAATCCAACTCTTACGAAGAACATGTCACACAGGTCTGAGCCTCATCGCCCACAAACTCTACGCCAAGGCTGAAAAATGTGAGTTCCACCAAATCGTTTCATTTCTTGAATATATCATCAGCCCAGAGGGTTTAGCTATGGATGAGAACAAGGTGAGAGCAGTTCTGGATTGGCCACAACCCACCACATTAAAAGAATTGCAGCATTTCCTAGGTTTTGCCAATTTCTACAGGGGCTTAAGTAAGGGGCTTCAGTACTGTGGCCGCGCCTTTGACTTCCATGACAAAGAGGAATAGTTCACAACTCATGTGGTCTCCAGTTGCTCTCCAGTCCAATTTCAAAACCTGTTTCACCAATGCTCCCAGTCTTCACCATCCAGATCCTGATCGTCCATTCATTGTTAAGGTCGATGCATCTAACACTGGAATTGGAATTACCTCCTAAACTATTGCCCTGTGCCTTTTATTCACGCAAACTTTGCTCCGCTGAACAGAACTATGTTGTCGGGAACCGAGAGCTACTTGCCATGAAGGCAGCCTTTGAAGAGTGGTGTCATTGGTTGGAGGGGCTAAACATTCTTTACTAGTTCTAATGGATCATCGGAACCAAGAGTACTTACGTACAGCCAAGAGACTTAATCCAAGACAGGCTCGATGGCTGTTGTTCTTTACATGCTTCCACTACACTTTCACATATCTTCCAGGCTCTAAGAACGTCAAGGCTGATGCTCTCTCATGCCAGTTTGAATACTCACTGCAAACCCCTACTGAAGAACCCATCTCCTCACACATACTGATTGTCGCTCCGGTCCAGTGGGGCATCATGACAGAGATCACCAATGCTCACACCAACAATCCACCGGCTGCCGACTGTCCGCCGGACAAAACCTATGTCCACTTCAGATTCGTGAGAGGGTTATTCAGAGAGTTCACTCTTCGCTCAGCTCTGGTCATCCAGGTATCACCGCCACTCTCCAGCTAGTATGCAACCGGTTCTGGTTGTCCACATTACAGGCAGACACCATACGGGAGGTTCAAAACTGTCCCATATGCAATATCAACAAGTCATCAAAGCAACTCACAGCTGGATTACTGCAGCATTTACCCATACCTCAAAGGCCTTAGTATCATATTGTCATAGACTTTGTTACAGATCTTCCTCTCTCTCAGGGTCTCACTACCATTCTCACAGAAGTGGATCGTTTCTCCAAGTCTTGTCAATTAATCCCGCTACCCAAGTTACTTTCTGCCTGTGAAACTGCAAAGTATTTATGCAAAAATGTATTCCGGTTCTATGGTCTACCCGAGGACATTGTCTCAGACCGGAGACCGCAGTTCACCTCTTGCCTATGGACAGCTTTCTTCCAACAACTCAACATTAATGTCAGTCTAACCTCTGGTTACGCCCCACAATCCAATGGCCAAACAGAACTCATGAATCAAGAGTTGACCTGCTTCCTCAGAATTTACTGTGATCAGAATCAATCTGACTGGAGGGACCTTCTCTGGGCCAATAATGCCTAAAATGCTCTGTCACAAATCCCGCCTCCGCTGTTCCTTTCACTCACCACCAGAGGACTCCTTCACCTGTGTATTGACTTTCACTCTATAAACTACATTTCCCATAACACAGTACCTGGTTTTGATTACATGCTCACCTGTTCCTCATCTGTCAGCTATATAGGACTCAATGCGAAGTCTTGTTTTGTCCTGCATACATTTCTGACTGTTAATTCCCTGTTGTTATTACCTGCCTGTGTTTGATACCTGCCTGATTATCCCCTGTTTGATTCTCTGCTGCCTGCCTATGTTTACTACTGTTTACCTGGACTACTACTCTGATTGTTTGCTGCCTACCCTGACCTCTTGCCTGTTTGTGACCACCCATTTGATTATCCTTGGATACTGATACTGAATCACTGCTAGTGATTAATCTTTGCCTGTTTACCTGTTTTCATTATTCTTAATAATGCTGCACATGGATCTCAACTCCGATGACTCATTATTATAGTGTGCTCCAAAAGACAGCAGTGATGTGTGACATGTATTTAACGTGAAAGTTGAATTCAACACAACAAGACAGAGGTATAAAGGTGAAGGACAAAGCATACATTTATGGATGGATGGATGAGGAGATGACATTCAGATTCTTGCAGCTGAAGGATAATAAAACACATGAAGAAAAATGTCTACATCAATTCCTCAGCTAATGTATTTTTTTCAAATATTCACTTACGCATTGTGTCATGTATAATTGGACAGAAGTTTGAAGACCGTAGCTCAACTACACAAAAAAACAGCTGCAGTTCAATTATAACTGTGCATTTAAGCGTGATGCATGTCCATAAACTTTGAAGCATCTATGTGCTAGAGTTTTCCAAAAAGTTGATCAAATTCTGGTTTCAATGGGAAATGTATCAGCATAGAACAGAAAACTGCACGGCTCTTTAAAACCATCCAAAAAACAAGACAATTGCAGTATTTGCATTTCCACAAACACCATGGGGCAAGAGAATAGCAAAATTAATCGAGGATCCAATAGGGCATATCCTATTAATTCTGTAACACGCTGATGCAAACACCTCTGGCAGTCTGAATAAGGTGCACAGGAGAAGGGGATCAAAAGAAAATCTCATTTGAAGTATCCCATGAGTGGGGCTCATTATTATGTGTGTGTAGGCTCTGGTCTGTAAGGGCATCCAGTACCGGGCCAGCCTTTAACTTCACTATGATTAATGGGGTGACAGCTTGGGCAAAGTCAGAGAGCAGCCGTCCCCACAAGGGGCCCAAACGGAACAGAACTATAGACCAGTTAATCTCAGAAAGGTGCTTCTACAATATGCAATATGCAATGAGAGATTATGCTGATGTACATACATCATGGTGCAACATTTCTGGTGGTTATCTGCCATTTGATTGAGTTAAATCATTGGTATGCGGCTGTGTTTTTAGCAATTCTGATGTAAATATTTGGTTCTCAAACTGTTAAAACCTTTTATCTCTGCAAATGCCCATGGAATGAGATTTTTGGAAAACTTCAGAAAGAGTTAATGTTCTACAGTGACCTTCACACCAACACAAACAAAGAGCCTGAGTACTTGTCACTAAAGTTAAATGATTATAGCAATCAGAGCACTGCCACTAAAACCATTTTGAGAGGGCTTAAACAAACAATGACGCATATAGGACGGAGACCTACAGAGTTATGTATAAAATAATCCCTAAGAGCAGGGGGTCTTCTATGGGAGATTAACGATTATCGTTTTCTCAAACAATTTTGTATTTTTTTTTTTTGCGGAAAAAAAAATTCATTAAAAACAAAAATACAATATTTAAGAGGAAGTGCGATATTGCTGCGCAACAGGACCAAAATGTTCAATTCTGGCTCAGTTTTAAAACTTATATAATAGGGGGTTCAACATAGTCAGTCTCATGACAACTGCTAATATTTTTTTAAGAGACACAGCAGTGAATTTCATGTTAAAACCATGGTTAGGTTTAGGGTTTGGGTAAGGGTTTAGACTTAATGGTTAGGTTTAGGTTTAGGTTCAAGGTTAATCTTAGGAAAATCTTAGTCTTAGGCTGTGGTGGTAGGGGCGTAGTTAAGCACCGTTTTGTGAATGGAGAGTGAGATCAGGAGATGAGAATGGTAAGGATGAGAACAGATAAACATGTAAATATTGAAGTTGATGGTATTCTGATATTCCCAGATGTGATCTGTGATAGTACTGTAATTTCCGTGATTCAGATTGCAAGTGTTCCTAGACTGGTTTACTGTAAGTTGTGAATCTCCATTGGAAATTCATCATAGTTCAGGATGTTGCTAAATCTGTGTCAGACAAACAACAAATTTTTCTTCAATAGCTTAAAAGCTGTAAGCATGACAGAGGCTGCTGCTATCTGCTCTAACAAATCACAGCTACAAAAAAGACAATTCATCAACAAGCAAGAACCACCTGGACTTCACAACAGAGACTCCATCATGACGGTATTATCAGGAACACCCCAGGGACCACCAAATTTTTGTCGCATATTTGTGGGTGAAATGCTCATTAGCTTAGCAATGTTTTTTTAGAAGCAAATGAGAGTCATTACTTTCCGATAGCCTGTCACAATGGTGTCTCATAAACAGACTGGGAAGGACAGGAGAATAAATTGTTTGTTTCTATCTATTTTCTACAGAAAAGGACTCGTTCATAATCACTCAAATGAAGCCATAGCCAAAAGCCTTTATTAAATAATTGGCCATTTACGCATCAACAATCTTCTGAAGACTTTCTTACATGAAGGCTTCAATTGTTCCATTTTTCAAATCTGCTTTTTCTCAGATACTTAAGAAGGACAGCTTAATGTGAGGAGAGGTAGAAAAAGGTTCCATCAGATGTGACTTTGCAGAATTGCGCTTCCATTGTGAAGGCACCCCAAATGACCCATCATTAATCACACAACTCATTATCAAAAACATAATGAGTCAAATGAAGCAAAACAGTAAAGAAATTAAACATGCATTAGTGGAATTCTGAAGAAAAATCTCTCTTTTATGAAGTGTATAATTCACCATGGATTTTTAAGAGTCAGAATCCTAAAACTTGATTTGAATAAAAACATTGATTTGTGCATGACACTTGCCTGTATATCCTGTGAGACATTCACATCTGTAGGATGTTGATGAAACTTGTAAACAAGCTCCTTCCTTGCATCCTTTGATGCAGTTTTGGTGTCCAATGATTTCAGAGCAGTTGACACCTATGGTATGAAAATATAGATATTTTATTTTATTGGATTCATAGATTCACAAAGTACATTATCAAAAACCCTAACTGAAGTCAAGAAAGCATTATGTTTCAATTATTTTAATTTAGAACTTCCTCTGCTTATTCACAGGCCAATCAATAATGTCCAAGGTATCTTTGCCATTTGGTCATTATCTGAAGACACAGAAAGATATAAACTTTATTTCCTATCATACAGTCCAGCTTGAACTTGTGGAGGAAAAAGTTTATGGATCACCAAATGTAACAGTGGTCATATCATAAGCAAAGAGGCTACTATTAAAAGATGGGTCACTGCAACTATATTGGGCCTGTTAGCAAACAAGCAACCTGTAAGTAAGCATTGTGTCTCATTTCAGCCAGAAGATTCAAACAAACAGCAGAAAAAATGTTAAGGGTCAGAGAGAGGGTGGAAAATATAATATAAACTATTTGTGTGTGTGTGTGTGTGTGTGTGTGTGTGTGTGTGTGTGTGTGTGTGTGTGTGTGTGTGTGTGTGTGTGTGTGTGTGTGTGTGTTTGTGTGCGTGTTTTTGTGATTTACGAGGACAATTTTGTAAGTTACAAATTAGTAATTACAAGGGTATTATGCTAGAAATGTGATTTATGAGGACATTTCTAGTGTCCCCATAATTCAAATCGCTTAAAAATCATACTAAACAATGTTTTATTGAAAATGTAAAAATGCAGAAGGTTTTCTGTTAGGGTTAGGTTTAGGGGTTGTGTTAGGTTTAGAGGATAGAATCTATAGTTTGTACAGTATAAAAGTCATTATGTCTATGGAAAGTCCTCATAATGATAGGTAGACCAACATATGTGTGTGTGTGTGTGTGTGTGTGTGTGTGTGTGTGTGTGTGTGTGTGTGTGTGTGTGTGTGTGTGTAAAAACAATGAATAACATTTTTAATGGACCTCAGGGAAAATAATAAACTGATAAACAAAGAATGATGATTAGGCCCATTAAAAACAGTGTTATGGCAGAGGAAGATGTGAGGGTTGGATTTACTGATAAGAAAGAATGTTAATGTGAGCTAGTACTGTGCTTGTTATTTCAGTGTTTTGTTCATAACTTAGAGAAACATGGAAGACATATAGAGACAGAGAAACATGGAAGACATGTAGAGACAGAGAATATATAAAGTCATGTAATTATTTATCAGTGATTTGAGACAAGGTAGCATAAAAAAAGCAGAACCAAACTATGGATCCAAACCTAATAAACACTTTCAAACATAATTATTCAAATCAACTTTTCTATCTGGATAAGTATATGCAAGTATTTGCTATTTTATTTATTTATTTTTTAGCTAAAATAAAGCTGTTTTACATATCGAACAAAGCAAAGTTAAGTGTTGAAAAGACTGTTTTTCTCAGAGCTGAAAATGGTTGTGAGTGATTTGCTCCTGATATCATGTTTTCCAACTGTGATAAATTGTTAGTTCTCAACTTGGTCTGGCTCGTTTCACGCTGGCCTATTTGTGATAACATGGTACACAGCGTTCTCTAAGAGTAACCCAGTGTTGGGTAACGTTACTTTTAAAAGTATCTAGTTAGAAAATTGCGTTACTCCTTAAAAAGTAACTTAATTAATTAAAAGTTAATTTTTATGAAAAGTAAAGCTTTACACTACTTTTGCGTTATTTTTGCATTAGTTTTTTCTCACCCCCACTCTCTCTTCTGCTGCGTTATGCATTCCATACAAATAAGCCATTCATTGCATACAAGAGACATTACATGTCATGCTAGCTACTGTACAACACTCATGTCAAAACTACATACAATCAGAAGGTCTTCACGTCATTATTTATAATAAAGACTCAATAACAGGTATATGCATAATTCGTTTTTCCATCGACATGGCAGCCAACATGAATAATGAAGAATAACCACTGTCTTACCAAATGCAACAAAGTTCAACATCTGAACCTGCATCATATATCATCATATGCAGTGGCAATCAACAATGCCAGAGACAACTTGATGTTTTTCAGAAGGCAGGATAAAATTCAGTGGGAAATGCCATCCTAACATGTTCAAGGAATAAGTCTGATGAATAAATGATTGTTTTAACAAGTGCAAGCTTGTTTTGAGTTAATCCACTGTGCGTACTGAGGACAGCCTACTGCTATGTTTCATAAATTACATTTCTTGTTGTAAAACTCTCTCTGCAAGGACAACAGGAAACAGGTCTTCAGGATACGGTAAGCTTTTAATTATCTTCTTTCCACACTAGACACTACATATAAATGGCAAAACACTGGGTCTGCTTGTCGGTCACTCTCTCCTCCTCTGTGGCTGCTGGCATTTTAACCGCTCTCCTCACTCTACTGCAATTAGAGACAGGTGTTAGACATAATTTGGCCCAGGTGTGAGCGCCCTTACCGCTTCTCTCTCCCGGACGGGCGCTTGACCACGCCCCCGCTGCCACACTTGTTTATTATAAAACCAAATTATGACATTTTGTCAGCGTACACAAACCATGTAGTATGTTGCTTGCAGCCGCTGATCCAGAGTCAGCTTTTCTCATCCCATTCTTAGTTACGGTGAGCTCCAACACAGAGCAGTTTGGCTGCATAAGTCTGTGAATTGAGCAAGTATTTCACCCTGTATATCATGCTGTTGCCAGTGGAAGTTAGTCTTATAATCCCTCTGCCTAAACGCATTTACTGATTTTATGCAGCGTGTATTTACACATGAATCAATCACGTTTCACTCAACTGGATGTTGAATTTTAAATTATATAACACAGAGCAGTTTGGATGCAAACTGATCTTAGAGAAGTTGTTATGGGCAGCTTTAAAACAAAGCAATACAGATGAACAAACTGTCAGCGATCATTCAACATTGTATGCAACTGTATAATCATGCCGTGGCCACACAAAGACTTCTCCGGGCTTATGCTGCCTTCATGCGCTTCGGAATTTTCGTACTTCCCACTTCTGAAGTGGTAATTATCAGTATGTTGTGTTCACATGCTTTTGTTGTCGGAAAGAACAGGAAACATGGAGACGCCAGGTTAATTCATTCATTTTTATTGAGGAACTTTTATTTTGACACCATTATAAATATACCTCAGAATAGAATTTTGGTCAAATATAAGCTATTTTCAAAGTTTAAAAATGTACACCATGCATAGAATTGTTGCTGATATACATAAATGAATATGACCAAAACAGTGAGCACAAACAATTAGCTATATTTAGAAAAAGAGTTTCCCACTTCCAACTTCGCTGGGTCATTCATGTGCTTGTAACACGTAATTACGATTTTTCCGAGTCCATTTGAAAGGCACATTATGCATGTGTTATATTATACAACGAATTTGTGGCTTACACACTTCTAAATACAACATCCTACATTAATAATTTGTGAGAATTAAAGTTTCACTTACCCGAATGTTAAATTTTTGTCAAAATGTTGCCTTATGAGGACACATTTCTTAACTCTTGCTGTGATTGTCATTACATCGCCAAAGTTTATGACGGCTGCTCATATAAGCTCCAGTGCACAAAAAAAGAAACCGCTGCAAATGATGAGTACAACTAGATTCCTCTAAAGCGTTCTGATTTAAATTATTTTACCAGCAATATTTTGCAGTTTTTAAAACATAAGTCCCAGGGTGGACAAAAAGAAGACTTGTTGTGCTCTGCCCATCGCTGATGAGCATGGCTCATACTTTCTAGAACTACAATGCCCATCAGGCACTACATCTCCTCCCCGATGTTTGCACACTTTTACTCCTAATTTATCGCAATACGGGGAAAGGAGAGGTGTACAAAAGCAAAAGCTTATTTAAAAAGTAACTCAGATATTATGGTCTAA
Source organism: Xyrauchen texanus (assembly GCF_025860055.1). Classification (NCBI taxonomy): domain Eukaryota; kingdom Metazoa; phylum Chordata; class Actinopteri; order Cypriniformes; family Catostomidae; genus Xyrauchen; species Xyrauchen texanus. Next base: position 9,325,740 of record NC_068299.1, on the reverse strand, counting down.
AAAATGCAAATATTGCGTTACTTTACTAGGGAAAAAGTAATCTGATTACATAACTTGCGTTACATATAATGGTTACCCCCAACACTGGCCTCCAGTTCTTCTTACAAAAGCATAATGAATTCAGCAGACATAAAAAAAAACACTTTGAATACTCTACTCTCCTTGGTGCTCACAGAGAGACTAATGTTTAAACAACATTTGGATGATGAATTTATTGACAAGATAGACAGGGAAAATAAAATTTAAATCTAAAATATCAAGCAATTAAGAATGCTTTCAGGTGCACAAAAAAATCTTTGAGAATAATAATCATGATTAGGGAGCGAAAGAGTTGGGCAGAGAGAGAGAGGAGAGCGGACAAATAATCTTAAAATGGCTATTCAAACAAATGGCCCATGGGGGATCCAGTTTTGAAATAATTGCACAGTGCTAAATTTGGAGCATTTGCAATTATGACAGATATATAAATATATAAGTGTCTTTGGAGAAACTGAGTTGTTCTCTTTAGGTGGGTGGACACCCATTAAACCTCCTCCCATTCGTGATGATTGAAGAAGCAGCATGGATTTATAATGACAGCTCAACATTGAAGGAATAGATCAGCCAAAAACAAAAAACCTGTCATCATTCATTCATCCTTATATCATTCCAATCTCTTATTATTTTATCTTCTGTGAAAGACATTGTTTTACAAACAAAGAAAAGTGGATGTTGATTTAAACTGCTAATCACCAGAAAGGACATTGAAAGTATCATTAAAGTAGTCCATATGACTTATGCTTTTTATTCAAAGTATTCTGAAGCCATTTGATAGCTTAGTGTGAGGAACCGATCAGTCACCAGATTAGTTATTTAATAATAATTACCCCTCTCTTCCATCTTCCTTAAATCTCATTTGTGGTCATGTTTTTTTAAGCTTTCCACAAGCATGCAAAGATGAATGGCTTTTATCGTCAATGGCAAGAACTTGGCATAATGCACATTAAAGCACCATTTTCAAAAATGAAAACAAGTGCAATTGAGACCTTCCACACAAAGCTATCATATAGGTCTACGTGACTTCAGAAGATGAGAGATATAGTGCAGGAGTTGCATTACTTGTATGATGTTTTATTTTTTTATTTCCTTTTTGGAAATTGGCTACATGTTCAGAAATGAAATATAATGTTTTTAGCCTAACATAATTTATAAATAGCTACAACTACATTTACTAAATGGTTCTCACTACAGACATACAGTTCTTGAACTGGAATCACACAAATAATTGTTTTAATTATTTGAATCTTCCATGTGTGGAACTTGTATTTTGGCTTCACTATAAGCAAGACATAATTTAAATGAATTTAATCTGACTGAATACTTTTCACAAGACTCAACACTGTCATTTAAGTGTTAAACTCCTGGCTCACCGCATCACAAGAAAACAGCATGACGTTGATTTCCGAGAAGCGCTTCTACTGGCACAGCGCCAACAAAAGTGCCTCTAGTAAGAAACCTCTTAATTTTTTTTATTGAAACATATTTAGTTGTTTCTAGTTTTGTTTGATATGCTGCTTTAAAAGATCCATTCATTTTTCACACGTCAGCACGTTGATCAACATTAAGTCCACATATGTGGAAAATGGGACATCATTCTCTCAAAAGTTGAAAAAAAATCAAACAAACATGTTGGATTGTTTATAATAACTTTCAACATTAACACATCTGCAGGTCATTTCGCTTCATTATATTATACATTTCGTTATATTTTATTTTGTTGTCCTTGTACAATACTGTTCTATTCATTAACATTAGTAAATACACTTTTATTATTATTATTCTTGTTTATTGGGTGCTACTAGTTACAAATCAAAAAGGGAAATGGAAAATGCACACAGCAGTCAAGCGGGGGTCTCAGGAGGTTAATCTATTGACATTCCTGTTTTTTGTTAATAATATTTGTAAACAAGCAGCTTTATGCTTATTAAAGCAAAAGTACCAGAGTAAAATATCTTCGACTATATGGGGGTGGGAGGTGGGGGGCTTTGAATATTATCTTGGACAATGGGGCCCTTGATGTCAAAAAGGTTGAGAACTACTGTACTAAACATCAGACAAATGTTCACTTTAGCAAAGTAAACACAAGCTCCTCACCTGTGAATGGAGCATGACAAAGACACTCGTAAGGAGGGAGATCTGTGTAGGCAGTTCTCTTGCTCAAGCAGGTGCCTCCGTTTAAGCACGGCTGGTCGTAGCATCCATCAAAGTTCTCGCAATAATGCCCTGAAAAGCGCTTGTGGCAATGACAGCTATATGCATCATCTTTAAATGTAGTTCTGCATTCACCATTTCCAGAACACAGACGAAGAAGTGGTGAGCTTTTGCAATGCTGAGCTTTTACTAGAACTGCAATGCGCAGGCCAAGCCTACACAACTGACTACTGCCTCTGTGCACGACTGTAAAGTAATTAATTTTGGACATCAGCCACTTCGGTTCCACCTGCACAGTACCGTTAATACTGTTGGCAAACACCAACTGCTCCTTTTGTGGCTCTACAATCAAGCAGTTGTCAAACTCTTCTTTGGACACTTTAATTAAATAGACACCATATTGTTCCAGGGTTCTGTCAGTGGATACAAACATCACATCTCCGAGTTGAAGGTCCAGTGGGCACAGCTGAGGAAAGTGGTATTCAGTTGTCCATGAGTGTCTGTCTGCTTCCATTTGTCTGGTCCAGCACTGGGTCAAGCTTCTGCAAGAGTTCTGCATAAGGGTCCACCTAACGTTGATGTTCCTTGCCTGAGTGTGCCATTCATGAGACATGGACCTGCGACAGGCTACCTGACCATAGACAGTTCCTTCTGTGAAACAGCTGAGCAGGAAGGCAAATATATACAGCTCTGGATTTCTCATGTTTGTTTTTCCTGAAACTTGACTGTTTCTTTATTCAGCCACTTAATGTATTTCTGTAGACAGCAGCTTTTCTTGAACTTTAAAGTGGTCTTGACTGTTCTAAAGTAGGCTTGTAGATGTCTATAAGAAAATACATAAAAGATTTACAAATACTGCATGTTGGTCATTGATATTGCAATTCAGTTATTCATAAATACATAAAAAATGCAATTCACACAATTACTTGAACACACCTCTTCTATGATGAACATGTTTTCAATTTTTGAGTTCAAAGTCATTGTGATATATTTACTAGGGTTTAAAATAAATAAATAAATGGTGTAAACATCAGTGTCGGAACTAGAGTTTTATAGACGGGGTGGCTAGGGGTTGGCCAAGGCTAGTTCAGGTGGTACATAGACCATGACAGAAAATGAGTGTGTAACCCTAACTGGCATCTAAGGATCATGAATGAATCCCATGTTTGCTGATTAGAAGCAGAAGTGATAATTCACTTAACCCAGAGTTCTTCAATGTGGCAGATAGTGTGGTCCAACAGGGTTAATTCACTAGATATCTTTAACATACAATGAATAATCAGTGTCTCTAATTTGGAACAGCAGCTCAATTTCTTTCTCTTGCACGCACGGCACACACACACACACACATACATCCTCGAGACTCGTCACAACCGGCTGGCCGTAGGTGTGGCGCAGCCGGGCAGGTTAAAGTGGGTGTGTGCGTGTGTGTGTGTGTGTGTGTGTGTGTGTGTGTGTGGGGGGGTCTCGTTCACAGGACCCTGGCTGCGAGTGCTCGGAATCTGGGGGCCGTGGCAACGAGATTCATCGAGATGAGGAGATTCATCGTTCCTGGACCAGCAAGGTGGACATCACCTGCCCGACTGGGCGGGCCTCAGACTGGATGGACATACCCGAAGGTGGCAGCCCAGTCGAGTCCTAGGCGTCTGACATCGCCAGTGCACTCTCCGATACAGCGATCGAGAACTCTGGACATGAGGCGAGCTGGTCTCATCTCGGAACTCAACGGGAGCAATCGAGCATGCTGGGGAACGGGAGGACCGCTGGGATTTACCCGGCAAGACTGCGCCCATTGAACTCTCCAAATCGTCGCCAGCGCCAATCAGGCCAGCACGTACCATAGGTACGTGAGTGGCTGGAGTGGCTTTCCTCTGGTAGAAGGAATGCCACGACCACAACGTTGCCATGGTCATAGTCTCGCAATGAGGACATGAACCATCCACAAACGCTGCCTCAGTGTGATCGCTGCCCAGACATGTGAGGCAGCGGCAGTGGTCATTGGAGGAAGAGAGATAATGTCCGCATCCAGCTATCACACAAAGACGGAAAGGCATCTTTATAAAGATAAGTCTTTAAAAGGACATTCACGTCAATGTGTTTGCTCTTAAAGAGGAAATATACTTTTTTATAAGAAATATACTAGCACTGTCTAAGCCCCCAGGGTCTTAATCTGCACTAGGCGTGGAGAAAGAGAGAAAAAATCTGAATGAGAGTGGGCATTCCTTCTCCTTTTATACCCGTATGTCCGGAGGAGTGGCATAAAAATTCCACTCTCCAATTTTCATTGGCCTTTTCTCAAAGATCTAAGGTCCCAAGAGCAATCCCTATTGTCACTACATCGACACAACGTTGAGTGAGTGACAAAAGGGGAACTAAATGCACATGGCTTACTGAGTTGAATCTCAGTGTAATTGTCATACTCTTCACAACTTCTAAACATTCTTTCATCGTGTGAGCCATCAAATGCAAAATGATCCATTCAATTATTAAAATCTCTCAAACATACATGTATAATCCATATATATCTATGGCATAGAATGTTTGTGATGTCTTCTAGATTTCTGGCCAGACCAACAAGAGTTACAGGATGTCCACCAAGAAGATGGGAACTTGTAGTGTTACGTTCTGTTCACTATATTTGACTTTACATGTAAGAAATGTATAAAAATGGACATGCAAATGTGAATTTTCTGTTTACATGTAACACACTGCAACAAAATAAATGTACTGTATACATACAAATGTTCATATACTTTTTCTGTGTACTACAGTATTGTACAGTATTGACTATTCCCAGTAAACTTTTACCTTCTGTTGAAATCAGTATCTAAAAAGCTCAGTGTGATACACAATATTATTCAGCTAGACAAAATAGCCATTCTTGTGCAGTACAGTAAGCAGTCAGTTGTGATATCCCATAAAACTGTTGTGACAATTTCACTTACAGTTTAGAGAATGTTAAGACCATTTCCAAAAATGAGCCTAAGCAATTGAAAAACTGTAAGCTCAATTCTGCTTCAGCACACATGTGCCAATCCCTTGTGATTGGTGTGCAGCACATTACATATTTGATTGATAAATGGTGTTCATAAAGAGGACATTGCGTTTGTTATCTTCCCTGTAAACTAGTTAATGCTTCTCTTGCATTTTGTTTGCTACAGCAGCAGGATCAACTCTGCAGCTTGTTCTCTTCTCTCAAGTTGCGGGTTTGCTTTTTATTGTTGCACTTGAACCCAACAGTACCAATATGAATCTGTATATATTATTAGCTTGAAGTGTGTTTGGTGTGTAAGAGCATTTCTCACTGAAGGTAAGGTATTTGTTTGGGCTTTAGTGAGGTGGTTTGTAAGGGTTCCAATTTTATGTTTTAAGTGCATTCATAATAAATATGTCATTGCAAGTGCGGTGTGGACCTGTATAATGCTTGCTGCTGTTTCCTTATACCTGTTTTTCACTTCTGTTCCTGCGTGTTGCTTCAGCGTCGCTTCATTGATTGTTTTGCCAAACTTGTTGCACTACATTTGTCTTGTTTTTGCATTGTACTGTGCAAAACATTAAAGAGAGTGGGGAATTAGTATTTTTTATATATAAAATAAGTGTGTACTGTATGTTGTTCCAGAAATGAAAACCTAACAGATACATACATAAAAAATATTTTCGTATGAATGTTTGCCAGATAAGATCGGTCTCTAACGAGTTAGGCTCAAGTGCATTCAATAAGGCAGAAAATCACATCCAGATTGTGTTTTGTGATAATGATGTGGGAAATTGCACTATAAAAGTAACTTATCTTATATTTACACCTGCATATATAATACACACTAAGTAGATCTGGAGCTTGCAGGTCCGAAGATACTAAACTTCTGAACTTCTAAATGCTGAACTTCTACCTTATCTCCATAAGTTAGTTGTTCACTCATTATGTGGTTTCTCCTACCCCATGCTGTCTGGAGCTGACAATTTTACAATGATATCATTAGCACAGTTAGGTTAAAGAATATATGACCATATCATACAGGCATAAAACATTGAACTTAAATGGTCATCAGGCATCAGGTTAATGCTTGTAGCTGGAGACAACACACTCCCATAGCAAAATCACAAGGATTTGTATGAATTTTCAAAATTTGGCTAATTTGTATGATATCGTACAACCTTCACTACAGCCAATGATGTTGCTGAACATAGTTTTCATCTAATATGTGACATTTTCTTGCTTCTGTCACACAGAACAGCTTTCTGTCATGTTTACACACTCTACTGATTGGTTAGGTTTAGATAAGGGGTTTAGGTCATAATATTAATAAGCATGTCCTTGACACCTCATGTATGGAATTCACGCTGCCGCATTACACATCCGGGCATTTGCACGTGATGAAATCATATGAATTCATACAAACTAAATTGTACAAAATCATAAGAAATGGCCAACTTGTAAAATATGTATGAGTTTTTGTGAAATCGGGGTGCTGGAGAAATATAGCCAAAAATGCTCCTTAACTAGCGCTTGTAAGGGACCATCTGAAAATTCCACCCACAGCACTAAAACATCAGAGGTGTCCAAGAATTCATTAATTAAATTAAATTGTAAGTTATGCATACAATTTACACTCTCTTATGAACCATAACGAATATTTAATAAATATTGATCTTAAATTAAACTTTACCCCACTAAATATTATTATACAGTCATGATGCATTGAAGTTTTGTTTAAATATAATTAGTTTGGTCCATTTATTATGAGGTGGGTTCACTGAACTCTCTGTGGCATGGAAAATAAGAAAACCATTCTTACCATTCTACCACTCCAGTTTAGGGGTCCACTGGAACCACCCCTGGTGACTATACAGAAAATAAAATACTTTTTCAGGGATGACGGATATAAATAATCAGATGTTTATTGAGAGTGGGTAATTAAACTTTATTATACACTAAAATGTCATTAAATCTAGTTTACATGAGAGAAGTAAGGCATGCCTGTTACTGTGTGGTTAACTTGCATCAATATATCTTTAAGTCATTGAGGAGCATTTCGGTAAATTAATATAAGTTGAGTTATAAAAGCTTTTGTTGTAAAAGATCATGTTGATAAATAGATGTATAGTGCATTTTCAACATTGTCCACTAATTTCAGCATGTGCAGCGTGATTAAAGAGTGATTTTCGCCGTCTCGTCACATCTCTCATAATGGCTGCAGCTCGGAGAACCTCACACGCTCATCCTGTTTAAACTGTAATCTGAAGACACAGGCTGTGTCCGAAAACTGGAAAATGCTGCCTTTGAAGGCTGTAACTGTTCAGGGAGTTCCATTCATCCAAAAACACTTGTTTAAACCATTAACTGATTAGGTAGCTGCCTGCATTTTCCAGTGCATCCAAAGTTAGTTTAAAGCCGCCCTAAACAAACAAAAGTGTAGCTCCGATCCTGGCATCCTCCATCAGTGTTGTTGCTTTTGTTGTTATTGTTGCTATTGAAATGTGTGTCTAAATAACGTCAGAATACAAATGGTTGATCATTGATGACGTCACTATGATGGTACATTTTGAATGCAAATGCAACCAGGGAAAAGTCTCTTGAGTGTTCCGTTCCTTGTTCTCATCAAGAAAGTTTCTGAGGAAAAAGTACCAGAACTGTAGAAGGGCCATATAGTGATATAGTGTAGATACCAGGGCAATAGTTATAGGGCACAATTTGTCAACTTAAGCAAATACTTTTTACAGCAAGGTGCTTTTTGAGTCACAAATTAAGATATTGCTTATTCAAAGTAACCATTTCAAAAAAGGGTGCATCATTTCTTGTTCACTTCAATCACATTTGATAATTCATTACATCTGAGGTATTCTAAACAATTTAATCTCTATTGGGATTGGATCAGTCAACGTGAGCCCACTTTGAACATTAATCATAATCACCTTGAACAAAACTGAAAATGACAAAAAAGTGTTTTGTCTAAATAAATTTGACAATTTCCAAGATATTCATTAACTATGTAAATGATTAGAAATTATAGAAATGATTAAATATAAGATCAAATTACCTCAAAATTAAACTTTAGACATTATATGCAATGATCTCATGGATCATGAACATTTTGCTGCACATAAGGACAAACAGGTGTTTGGGAAAGTCTTGTGGTAGTTTTTGATGCTATTACGTTTTTGGGGGAGAAAATAAAGGAGCCTTTTAACCCGTGGGGCCTTTAGCCCCATTGTACCATAGATACATTTTAAACAAGATTTTTAAAAAGATTTCAAATTTGTATTATTATAATTTTCCATATAATTTTTTACCTTATTTGTCAACAACCGAAGTAAGCAAATCTGTACAGTGCATTGATATAGCATGTCTACTTAAAAACCTGCTTAAACCAGGATTTATTTCCTTTTTACATGGAATGCAAAAGATGATGGGGAAAACAGCTCAGTCACCATTCACTTTCATTGCATCTATTTTCTCCATAAAATGAAAGTCAAGTACAAAGTGACTAAGGGAACTAAGGGACTAAGAGTCCCTTGCATTCTGCTTACATCTCCTTTTTTGTTCCATAAAAGAAAAAGAAAACAAATATGTGCCTGTAAGAACATAAGGTTAAGTAAATAATGACAGAATTTTCAATTCTGTGTGAACTATCCCTTTAAGAAGACTGGCGAGGACATAAGGTATGCACAAATATATAATTTCTTTAACTTTTACAATTACTTAGTTCACAATTAATTAGTGAAACAGAAACTCTATCTCAGTATCATATTGCATTTTTACAATTAACTTATAGATATAGTTCCTGTGGAGCAATAAAAGGCAACTGGATTAGTCGAGTCATATAAATAAGATAAACTTGTGCATAGCATTCAAAATGAGAGAACCTCCAGCAAGTAAACATGGTTTCAGGGCTCTTTCACAAGCCTCCAGAAGCATGGATTTCTCCCACAGTCTGGCATCGTTGTGCCCCCGGGGAGTCAACTTCAGTAAAATGGCCAGCTCCCTGCTCTACCTGCCTGTAAGTGGCTAGTCAAACTAATGAGCAGTCATATTTGACTCTCCTTTCCTGTGTGCTCTCAATCTTAGGGCGACTTGCCTAGAAGAAACAGTTTCCAGAATTCTTTCATCATGAGTGGCAAGGAGGGTGTTAAATGGAAGCTCCACTTGTCATAGTCACTGAGGGGTCCGACAGTCATGTTGCATCCATTTTAGACTGAACTGAAATTACATTTGCCTATTGTCCCAGGTGAAAAGAATGATTTTCCATGCTGGTCAAGCCTGGTCTATGATGTTTTGGTGCTGGTAGTTACCCAAAAGTTGTTGTGAGGGGGTTCAGCCCCGTTTCATGGCCGCCACACTGGGAAAAGTCCCAGTTCTCCATATTGCCAGTCCTCCCCTGATATCTGCTAAAAGTTAACATTGTCAAATTTTAGCGCATATGCATAGCCACAAAACTGGGTCATTTCATGGTCATTTAAGCTAATCAAACTTTTACCATGAAACCACCAGCCTGCTGAGGTTTTTCTGATCTGTCTTTTGCATTGTTGCGTACGCATTCATTTCTCACATTCATAGCCTGGGTTTCCCTAAGGTAGGAACAGCAAGTGACAGTTCTATATAAAATATTCCCTCTCGGTCTCACACAAACTCTCTGCAACCTGATCCCTCCATGTCAAACAATGAGAGGTTAAATCAGACCGACTTTCTCTCTCCCTCACGTCCTGCTCAGGCTTGTAAGGCAGGTAAAGGAAGGGTGTCATGCAGATATCTCTCTTCCTGTTCTTCCTCAAAAATTCTCATGTCTTCATCCGTAAACAATGGAAAGAATAACTGATAGCAATGACTCGTTCTCATTGGACTTGACACATCTCAATAGATGAGCTGGATAAAAAAGGGAGAGGGGCTGAGATGTCTAGAAATTTGTTTAAATCGTAATTTCCTGGGATTACATGGTTTACGGTGTTAGGTCGACATGGCAAAGAAGTTGTAAAACTGGAAATACTGTAACTTTACACAAAGAAGTTTAATAAGCAATTGTATCACACTAAAAATCAAGTTAACATGCATACCGTTAACGTCTTGTGTCTAGTTTTAAAACAGTTCATATTTGAATGTTTAGGGATTGACCCCATTGGAGTGACCCCATTCAATTTTAATTGTAAGGAAACTTTTTCTTCTTGAAAAGTATGCAGTCTTTCTTGAAAATGAATGCTTCTTGGTTATCTAATACAACTGCATTCATAAATTAAGAGTGGCTTAAAAGTCCAAATACTTCTTGAGACCACTAAATATATTAAGCATCCAAGGGAAGGCCGATGAACTTTGTAACCAGGTTCATTAGGCGCCAATAGACATTGTTACGAACTCCTGCTCTTTTTCTTATGTGTTTCCTGTGTGAGTCTCCCAATTAAATGGGGGCGGAGACTCTAATAAGCGACACCTGAAGTCTTGCCTATTTAAGAGGTACTGGCTGCACTTCACGCTGCTGCTGCCCCAGAAAACCCACTCCTGTGTTTGCTGTTGATTTGATTTATTTTCTTTTAGAAGGATGGTGAGTTTGACTCTTGTTTAGTTAAAATAGATTAAAATAGCAAGTGTAGGTAAGAAAGTGGACCCGGAAGATTCATGTGTCTCCCCTCAACAGAGAAGCGATCTCTATTCCAGAGCTGCTTGATCAAAGGATAGATGAAAGGCTGACAGATCTGCCGTATTGAGAGTCTTCCTGTGCATGGAGCCAGAGGCAAGACTGTACTATCACCACAATGTCTACTGGCAGATGGATGCCACAGGGACAAGAGAAAGCTCAAATTTAGCAGTTCAAGCCAAGACACCCTGAAAACAGGGTGAACACTAATGGAAAGAAAAGATGACATTATGCTCCAAGTCAACCACTGCAGATGGAACAAGGCATAGCACTGAACCAAGACTATACAATTATGGATGGTGAAAAAAATGGGTTTACTTCGAATCATCAATTATGTTTCTTTAGTTTATGCACAACTATGAATTATTTGCTACTTGCTACTGACTATAGTCAGAGGCAGGTGGTATTCGAGGGAGGGGGCTCTCTCATTATAGAGAATATTTTATTGAACAAAAAGCTTTTAGTCCATGTCTGTTAACTTCGAGTCATATGTGGTAGTGCAACCTTTTTCCTATATTTGACTAAATTTATAGCAGAGATGCATTTAATATACGTTCCCGTCCAAGAAAATGGACCAAAAATATTGATCTGGCACTCACGGGTGTATAAATGTATTTAATCAGGATACACGGCTACTTTTGAATGGCTGTAGAAACCAGCTTTTTGCCAACATAAGGGGGTGTTCACACCAAATTTGTTATGTGTCCATCTGCACTGTTTTTAAAATAGTTTTTCTATGCAAACTTTTAAAACACCTCTCCAGACACCTTTTGATTCATTGCACTACATTTAGCTATATAAAATTATATATATATATATATATATGTTTTTTTTCCAAGTAAAAAATGTGCATGGTCTGAATGGCCCTTCATAGTGTAGCTTACAGCAGCTAGCATTTAGTAGTTAAGAAATCTACCTGGATGGGCTAATTGCTGAAACTAACCAGCCAAAACTGACCCCTTACCTGCCAATTAATAGCATCAGTGGCCTGACAAGCAAAAGCATCATCCTCAAACATAACCACTACAGCTGGTGTGATGCACTACACAGAAGACTATAACTAATGGACACTAAAATAAATCGGTCAACTTCCTAGCTCTAATTATGTTCCTTCGAGCTTTTGGCATTTCAGAGTGTATCAGAATTTAACAGCCACTGCTGTGTAATATAATTATGCAAATACCTAATCTTTTCAGAAAGTATGTGACTTTAATTAGAGTAGAGGGGCTCCCGTTGAAGAGCGGACATGCTCGTTGGACACATCTCTAATCTGTTGGATAGATATTATCTCATTGTACAGAAAGCATATTTTTCTATAGAGCTCGGGCCAGTCCCACTGGAGGTTGGGCATGTTAATCATAGTGCAATCAGAAGCTAATTATTTCTGCTTCAGAGAAAAAAGGAGACCTGACAGAGGGCACATTTGTGCCAGGCGTGTGAAGTGTTGCTTTACACTAAGAGGCTAAAGGAAACACTTTTTCTGGCTCTAAAGTGAATGAAGCTGTAAAAATAAAACCTGATTGATTAAAGTCCTGTTCACACGGCCAGCTACATGCAGTCACAAAGTGACCTGAACACATTCATTTTCAATGAGAGCTGGCTATTTCCAGTAACATGAGCAACAATGACAATTGGTGACTAGATCTGGGTGTGTCCGGTGATTCAATAAAGCTGGGAAAGATTTAGGTAACTTTATGCAAATGCAGAGTGACTTGATGCACCAATAAGCGTGAAAGAGGAGCTCATATGATCCATCTTATGTCAGCTAGTTGCATTTTGACAAGACAAAGTTAATCTTTGCAGGATATGTCACTGACCACAACACGTACAGGGACAATTTGAAATAAGATTTATTTTTATGCACAGAAAAAGTGTCTAAAAGAGTTAACTGTGCAAGTGGCACCAGATGTTGCACTCTTGGCACAGATTGATAGTTGTAAAAGCAAAGAGAATGCGTTAATTCTCGTTCAGCTTCGTTATAATGCATTATACAGTGATGCAATATATATTTATATAACATTTTCCCTTAAGTTTGCTCATATAAGGAGCATAAAACTGATTAAATGTCAACCTGGAATGCCTCTACTGGTGACTTACCAGTGCAGCAACTGGGAACATGCAGTATGTGGTTGGGTGAACAGGGTTTGTGGCAAAGGGAGTGTTTGGGATGGCCTAACAATAAATGGTAAATGGTTTGCACTTATATAGCGCTTTTTTCTAACCTCAGAGGTTACCAAAGTGCTTTACACTGTGTCCCAATCACCCATTCACACACACATTCATACACCAATACAATACAACAATAGCTTCACAGAAGCCCAATCATGGCACCTTGCCACCTGATTGGCCAATGATAGTTGTTCAGCGGTCAGCCTGGATAACAAGGAAGCTGCTCATGCATGAACAAAACAGACAATAGATCAATAGACAGCCCACAGCCAGGCAAAGTTCAGTGACCCCATCACCTACAAGACCATTTATTTGTTACGAAAGAGAAGCCTCAATTACATCACAATCTTAAGAAAGACAAGAGGATTGTAATGAACAGTGGTTGGATATTCATTCAGGTCAGTGGGTTAATTGTGGTTACATACAATGGATACAAAAAATAATAACATGAAATTATGATTTAAGGTAAAATAATAGTCTTAATACCTATCAATCTGTCTGTCTATTTTTTCTTTCTGTCTCTATCCATCAAACCCTTTATTCTGTATATGTATAGATTTGTAAGAATTCAGACTTAACCTTTAAAGGGTAACTAAACACCTGCTCAGAGTCTGACTCCACCCACTAGAAATATTTGAAAATGCTGGAAAAGTGGGCAGACCCCGGCGGGGATAGAGGGAATTGATTAATTGACAGCTGCTGTCAGACTCTATGTTATTATTATTCCTCAGACGGTCGCAAGACGACATGTACATGAATCTGGCGTGGTGAGCTGGAACCTGCTTACGTCAGCTGTCACCGCTTACGTCACGAAGTACCTCAAACAGCCAATAGGAAAATTCAACTGCAGTAGCCACCGTTAAACCTGAAGACGTTTTTACACCATATATTGTAGAATTAAAACACTTTATACACAAATGTCAAAAAAATTACTTGAATCAATGACCAGTACTAATAAAGCCCCATGCTTACAGATCATTAACTAAAAAAAGTTGGTTTAGGGTTTAGTTACCCTTTAAACATTAAGGCAAGACCTATTCATCGCACTTTATTATATTCATTCTTTGGGTCACAATTTGTTAAGAGAATACTGTTCTACTGCCTCCCTTAAAATCTAAAACAGGACAACTTTTCTTTCAGTCTCCTTTCTCTGGATTGTATTTTAGTCATAACATTGCAAAGCTGGGAAGCTAGTTGGCATTAAACAGGTCTAGCATAGTACGCCTTCCCTTTATTACTGAACCATCAAACTTAAAAATATTTACAAGAGGTTCTTGTCAGAATATCATTGTTCAAATTCAATTCTCATCATTTTGCTCTGAATAGTTCTCAGTGCTTCCATTTGTCCAATGATCAAACCAGAAAGAAAAGCCTTGGAAAGTCAGTATGAATCAATGCCACAAAAGTCCAAAAGATAAATCACGATTAACCTGCTATTTGAGCAGCCTGACAGCACTTTTGAGTCTAAGCCCCTCTCAAGAGCTGAGTAGTAACCTTTATAAAAGAGACAGTGTCATGAATACTGTATTTGAAACATCAAAATGAAATCAATTAAACTCAATACATGTAATATATTGTAGTTCATTTTGTTGGCACTGTATTTAAATAAGTGATGAAATTATTAATATATGCTTTTTGCAAAAATCAAAGATATTATAGGATGAGAGGTGTCACTCTGCTACACATAGGAATGGAAGTCCAACCTTAAAGTGATTGTTCACCCAAAAATGAAAATTCTCTCATCAATTATACACCCTCATGCCATCCCAAATGTATGTGACTTTTTAATTCTGCAGAACACAAATTATGATTTCGAATCTGTGTAGATTCTTTCAATGCAAGTGAATGGGTGCCAAAAAGTTGATGCTTCAAAATGCACATAAAGGCATCATAAAAGTAATCCATATGAGTCATACCAGTGTTTAAATCCATATTCTCAGAAGTGATATTATATGTGTGGGTGAGAAACAGATCAATATTTCAGTACTTTTTTGCTTGACATTCTTCACCCTGCCCAGTAGGGGGTGATATACATGAAGATTGTGAATCACCAAAAGCACACGAAGAAGAATTTAAAATCTGTTTCTCACCTGCAGCTATCATATAGCTTCTGAAGATGTAGACTTAACCACTGGAGTCTTATGTATTACTTTTATAATGACTTATGTGACTTTTGGAGCTTAGAAATGTTGGCACCCATTCAAGTGCATTGTATGGACCAAAAGAGCTGAGAAATTCTTCTAAAAATCTTCATTTGAGTTCAGCAGATGAAGGAAAGTCAAACACATCTGGAATGACATAATGGTTAGTAAATGATGAGAGAATTTATATTTTTGGTTGAAATATTCCTTTAAAGTTAAAAGAGACAATAACCTTTTTAATAGAGATATTCCTGTCAGTTTACTTGAGAACTTGCATGATGTTGCTGGACCAGTCAGAAAAAAAATATTTTGTTTTTTGGGCGATCTGAGCTAAATAAGAACAATTTATGATACCATTGTTGACAGATTGTATTGCTGTTGCATTGCATTTGAAATATATTATTTGATAGTAATCTAAACCAGTGTTTTAGAGATTTCTTTCTCCTTTCAAGTACTGTACATACATACTGTAGAAAATAGCTGGCTGCCAAGTGACCTAACTTGCCTAAAAGGGACATTGTGCTACAAAATAACATGCAAGATCTATTCAAATTCCTTATGCAAAACTTGACAGACAGTTTAAAAAGATATTGCTGTCAACATTTTGGTAGCAATTAACTGTTTAATATTTTGGCTCTCTTTTGCCACCTGATGCTCAATTTAGCAGTGATAATCACAATTTTAGCCTGCAAAGTCCCATCCCACATTAGCATGCAGCCGAAAATTGCTTCAGCCCACATTCTCAAGAGACTGAATCAGCAAAATGTTCCCCAGACCTTAAGAATGAGAGAAAGATTGCAGGTTAAAAAGGCACTGAGAAGAACATGATGAAGTAGCTGTTAATGGCTATTCATATGATCGCGCTATTGATTTTTAAATCAATCCAATTATCCAAATGCTTTTATCTATGGTTAATCATTTCTTGAAGCACTCAAAGTTCTGAATTTATCATCTGCCTTTACACTCTCTCTGGAGCAATGTTGAGTATAAGCATAAGTTTTAGGACTCCAATCTATGCAATTCTTTGTTTTAAAAAAATGATGGCAGTAAAGCCACTTCCCGCACAAGGAAGATTGGCCGTCATTTAAAATGTTTCACAAAGGTCTAGGCCATGAATATGAGCTTAACTTTAAAGCAATATTTGAATATGATATATGGCATGCACTCAGTATCATCAAATCTACTATACACTATGCAAAATGATGATTAAGACTGTTACTCACAATTTACAAATATGCTTTTAAACAATCAGTAGCCAACAGCCACAGCCATTTAAATTATATTGGCAAAAAAGATTGTGCAAGGTATCTTAAAAAAATAAAATAAAATGCTAAATGTGTTAGCACCTAAATATACTGGTCAAAAATATTATTTAATGTGACTGAAACAACCTGATTACATAAGGTACATTTTAAGGGTTAAATCAAGAAATAACTCCTTGTAGCAACTGCACATATACACTTTTTACAGCAAAGAAGCACATCTTCTCTATCAAACTAAATATCTGAATGAACGCTGATTTGTTAATCCATCTGATGCGCATGTCAGAAATACGTCACAAAGACACCATTTACTTACTTTATGAAGTACTTCTTCAGACCGGAGCGAGGTTGATTTGTGCGTTTGAAACTCAGTATGCAGCTTTCCCGTGAATTCAAAGCACTGAAACTCTTTCAACATCTTCCCCTGACTGTCACAGTCCCTTCACGGATTTGTGTGCTTAATCTGACTAGTAAAGCGACCATCTGTTCATTACTGTCTGTTCCCAGAGCGACAAGTGTCTACTCCTTAAGTTCATGTAGCGGACCACAGGCCAACACAATGAGGCTAATACATTTACACAAAACATTTTATGCAAATTATGCTGTAACAAACCAGAGTGTTTACTGTGATGCGTGTGTGTGGGTGGATGTTTTGCACCATCAGCAGCATGAGGTTAGTCAGTTTCTATGGTTACCTGATGCTCCTGAGCTTGCATCTGCTCAGTGCTTTCAGTGGTTCTGCCTAAAAAGTAATGAAAGACCTTTAAAACCTGTTTGCTGTGAAAAGCAAATGCTGTTTTCAACTCAAAAACTTCAAAAATATAAAACAACAAAATATCATCTGACTGTAATAATGTATAACAGAAAAATTTTAGTTTTTGAATAATGGATTCCCTTACTAAAAGTACTTTGGCAGAATCATTGCACAGTGATCATATTATCATATTCATGCAACATGGTATTTACAAGGTACTTGAAAATGGTGTAATGGAATCAAGTCCAAAAAATAAATTTTTGCGTTAAAGGGTTCACTCAAAAAATGAAAATCCTCTCATGATTTACTAACCTTTATACCATCCCAAATGTTTATGACTTTCCCTCTTCAGCAGAACTGAAGTTAAGATTTTTACGAGCAGATTTCAGCTCAGTTTGTTCATACAATGCATGTAAATGGGTGCCATTGGGCTGCTGGCTGTTTGTCGGTCCAAAAGGCATATTTAGGCAGCAAAAAATGTATCCACATGACTCAGATTGATCAATTAATGTCTTCTGAAGTGAATCGATAGGTTGGTGTAAAAAATAAATCGATAATTAAAACTTGATTAACTTTAAAATATCACTTCTTGCCAGCAGTGACTTATGCCCCTTGGCACGTTCACACGAAAAGTCAGATATATGCGCTTTGTACACAACAGAGGAATAAATGTCATACGAGAGTTAGTTCAATACAAACTGTGATACAGTCCTGGGCGGAAGCAATGATTTAAAGTGAAAAAAAAAAATTCATTTATGATTTGTTTCTTATACCAACCAGTCGGTTTGCTACAGAAGACATTAATTGATCGACTGGAGTTGTGTGGATTACTTTATGTTGCCTAAATATGCCTTTTGGACATCAAACAGCTAGCTGAAATCTGTTTAAAAAACTTCACTTCTGTTCTGCTGAAGAAGGAAAGATTGGAGAAAACTTTAAAAATGCCCCTGAGTTCATGATGGGTCATCAATTTTGTCCATTTTTAGGAGTACACAAGCATATAGATTACCTCAAAGCAAACAGACATGAACTAAAAGCTACAACAATTACATTTAAGAGCCATGTTGTGTAGAAACAGAAGAAATGGATTGATTGTAGCTTGATTATCTAAGACAGTCTACAAGGGGATATTCACAAGTGTTTTTGGCCTTACACAGAGTCAAAAGTTGTATTTGTTGACTTGTAAAAAGTGATCTTTCATTAGTCCTCATGTTGTGCTTTGAATCTGGAACAGCCTTGCATCTGAGACAGCAGAAAACTTGTAACAGAGAGATAACCTCGTGCGACCCCGGGAACACATGTGTGGACATTGTATTTTGGCTTTGCTATACACAATGCATTATTTAAATGAATTAAAACCAACTGAATACTGTTCACAAAACTCTACATGTCATTTAAGGGTTATAATTCTGATGCACCATGTCACGTGACATAACAGCGTGAAGTTGATTTCCGTTCCCACAGATAACAAAAGCGCTGTGCCAGCAAAAGTGCCTCTGTTAAGAACCTCTTTACGTATTTTGACTGAAACCTGTTTGATTGTAAAAAGTAGTGACTCTAGTTTAGTTTGATATGCAACATTAAAAAATCCATTCATATGTGGAAGTCCATATGTGGTTGAAAAACCTTTTTTTTATTATTTTTTTAATTCATTTGAAAATAAATGTTATAATTAATTTTTTTTATCACTGTACAATACGGTTCTATTCATTAACATTAGTAAATGCATTTCTATATATGCACTGTGCATTTACATGTTGAGAATAAATGTATTCATCCAAAAGCTGAAAAACTTTGCTTTCAGAGGGTTAATATGGAGTTAGGATGATAATAAGGTGCATTTCGAACTGTTCTGAAATCAGTGCGGACAGACAGCACACTGGAGGATAAGTCATTTACTAAATAGGGAGCGTGGGTGAATCCTATAGTTATATATGCAGCTAAGTGCATTCATTCTTAAAATCCGACCAAAAGTTCAGTTTCAAGCTGCAAATGATGTTTGGACCACTCAACATGTTTGGCAGACATGGGACAAGGATATTCAGTACATAGATTCAGAATGTTATAATGCAATATTGGACGGTGCTGGCCATTCCTTTTAATCAGAATAATTTATTCAGCTTTATAGAAAATAATTTGTAATGTCTATGACATTTCAAAAACCAACACTTCTGGACACATAATAAACTATTTGATGAAAAAAATCGGACTTTCTTGGTATTACCTAAAATTTCACAACTTAGTCCAGCTGTCCACATATGTGGACATACGTTTTTAGGAAAAATTTTGCTCCAAATTTGTTTTTGTTTTTTACTTGTTTATTTGGTGCTGCTAGTTACAAATCAAAAAGGAAATGGAAAATGCACACATCAGTCACGCGGGGGTCTCAGGAGGATAAGTACATATATACAGTTTGATTAAAACTGTTCTTATGATTGTCAGCATGCTATTTTCTTAAGTACAGTTTTTTAGATGACATTCAAACCTTATATTTTACTTTCAGAATTCTTTAATTAATAATGCTTTTCAACAAGACATTACAATAAGAACATCCAAAGGCCATGGTATGAGGTCAGTGTATGAGGCTATTCCATCTCCTGCATGAAGTTCGTTTCTGAGAGGAAAATTAAATAGCATTTGTAACAGTCAAATGCATAGGGAGTGCCTTCCTCTGCTTGCCGAGATATTTCATTATATTAGCACTTGTAAGATTCTTGTGAAAATTATCAGTTTATCACGTCTGAGATGTCCAGAATGTATTATGAGCCGCCCCGATTCTAGTCTTTTTAAAATCTCATTCATTTGTGTCTGTTCTTCTGAACAGCTTCATGGTACCTCAAACGTAACAATGATTATATAACAAAATGAAATTTCATTAAGGTTATGTCCTAATAAAAATTTACATAATTTATGGACCACACACCCTAACTAATATTACCCATTCAATTCATCTTTGAGGTTTTGATGTAGATTCTGATAGAGATAACTGAGACGTCATACCTTTTGTCACCACATAATCAAATCTTGCATCCCTTTTCATTCAACAGCTTTTAAAGATGAAGTGTGTAATTTCTGTGCAATTATTAATCTTTTAACACAGGTTTGCTGAATACTACCCCGACTTCCATTGGTTAGATAAAAACAATAGCCTCACCCATAAACTCTCACCATCGGCAGAGGTGTATAGTAATGAGGTACAAATACTTTGTTACTCTAATTAAGTACAGTTTTTGAATATTTGTACTTTGCTTGAGTATAAATATTTCTGTTGACTTTCACTTTTAATTCACTACATTTTAAAGAGTAAATGAATAATTTTTACTCCCGACCCTTTAGTTACTATTGCGACTGAACACTGCAAAATAAATAAATAAAGCCATACTTGTAAATTGCATGTGAATTGGCAATAGTGATGTCTGATTTGTGAAACAATAATCTGAGTTGAATCTTTTACATTTTATTCCTTTGAATAGGTCAAAAAGATTCAAAAAGTTGCCTTCATGATTCGTTTTGTGAATCAGAAATCGGAATCAAATGAATTGAAGAAATACAATTCAAGAAGCACGTGTCGAACAGCGCATGTTGTGTCGTCTCCACTGTGGGGGAGAAGAAAACACTCATGTAAGTTTAAATCTGTGTTTTGACTTCGTATTAATTTGAAGTTGTTGAACTTGTTCTCTGTTTTTAGAACATTACTATGCAGGTACTAGGGTGAGTGGTTGCTGGGTGGTTGCTTAATGGCCCAAAGGAAATATCCCACCCACAAGTCTCTATTCTGGTCACTAAATATGATGCAGGTCCATCCTTAACTGTTCCACTTTGTTACGGACCGTTTTATATATATATATAAAAATATATATATATATATTTGAAATAATTATATATATATATATATATATATATATATATATATATATATATATATATATATATATATATATATATATATATAATTATTTCAAATTCAAATATGTTTAACACATAACCCATCCCAAATAAAGACTTTTTCAGTTATGTTGTGGTATATTCTGCTAAGAATAGCAGAAGTTTGTTCTAAGAAGATTGTACTTATGTGGTCATAAATAGAAATTGCTTCAAGTGATTTTAGTAGAATAGAATAGGCCTGCTTTGCACTTTCCTATTTTTTTCTTTTTACCTTTTTCATTTGTTTGCACCAATGCAACAACATGAAGAATATTAATGTAGTTCAATGCTTTTAATTGATACTTTATCTGTCTTATCTGATAGTTCTTGTGCTGCCTATTGATGTTAAATGTTGTTTTGTTGCACAAGCCTGTCACCTCGTAAACTAGCTAAATGAATCTTGTTTTTTGGCAAGCTTTATTTTTCATAAGTGGTACAAAAAAAAACATACAATCTAAGTTATACAGTTAAAATCCACAAGTAAAACAGAATTATGTTTTATATATGTATCATATTTGCTTGATTATTTACATGATTCTTTAACTGACATGCCCCACACTCAGAGAACTGGGGCTCCAAGAAAATCCCACTGGTAATTATGACTTAATGGTGGCAATCATTTGTGTTCACCAGGTAAATACACTCTTTCATGGCATGATCACACTAGTAATTCATAATACTTTGCTATTTTGCACCAGATTTTCCACTGCCACTCAACGAAGTTGCCATGGGTATAATTAGCTATGCAGTAATTGATGTTATTTACTTGTGGAATGTTCCAGGTTCAATACAAATTAAGTTTAATTGACAGCATTTGTGACATAATATCGAATACCTCAAACTTTTATTTTGACTTGCCCCACCATTTCTCAAAAAACAAAAATTAAAAATCTGGTTCAAAAATAAATAATATCGTCATCATATTCATTCATTTATGTTATAGCTTAATTTCCTGTACAGCTGCTTTGAAACAACATCTGTTGTGAAAGGCACTATACAAATAAAATGACTTGGTTTACAGTGAGGCATTTTCAATGGAAGTGAACAGAGGCCAATTTATGAATGTTAAAATACTCACTTTTTCAAAACTATAGCCACAAGATGTAAACAAGGTGTGTGTAAACATGCTTTTAGTGTGATTAAATCACTTACCTTTAATCTGTCAATTTTACAACTTTGTTCCCATGACAATGCAATGTAAACAAACCCTAAAACAACTGTAAAAAGCTCAAATAATACATGAGTTATAATAGAAGAATTCATGTAAATGCTTTTTAGTGTTGTCACTTTACCAACATTTCAGAAGTCGGTACAGATACCAGTGAAATTTCACAATTCTCGATACCAATTTCGATACCACAGCCAAAATATGCTAATATGATAATGTGCTATTGAACACATCAGTTTAGTTATTTTTAATTAGTGACTAAATATTTTAAATATTATAGTTTAATAATTCAAGTTTAATTTAATCTCATCATCAAAATGGTGTCTTATCATTACATCAGAACTTCTCAACATGTCATTGCATTTTGTTTTTACCAAATTGTTATTCAACAGCTATCTTGCTTGTGATATTTTGATAAATTATTATTATTACAGTGAATATTGCATTTTACTATATAATTGTAATACATTTTTATTAAATTTCAGGCATCTAGATTCAATTTTGAATCATGCTTTTATTATGACGTGTGATTTTTACCGGATGCTTCACTTTTCTAGATAAACGTCATGGCGCAATGTCACTAATGAAGACTTTTAAGTCAAATCTCAAATCTGGCCTTTGAATCTGACAAATTAAATGTAGGACTTCCGCTCCCCGCAAGATGCTGCCCTGGGCGACTGCCCGTGTCGCCCATGCCTAAATGTACATGGAGTAACAGAGCAGGTGTTCAAAATAAGCCTGTGAGCATTTTAAAGCAGTCGTGTGTCAGTCATACCTGCTGGTACCTGTGTTGTGTTGAACTCTGTTTCCCCGTCGGGATGTTTTTGATCGTTACATCTTTTTTTATTTTAGTATTGAATTGGTACCGAAGTACCTGTACTTTTGACAACACTAGAGCTTTGTATAAATTTATAAACCTCATATTTCTGTTTAAACCCTCCAAAAATTGGACACATTCACTTTTATTGGCCACATTCACTACCATTGTAAGTGCCTCATTGTAACATTGATTCTTGCTTTTTTTTTTAAAGAAAAGTCGATTAGTAATTTTTTTGGTAATCAGCATTATGCCACATATGTTGTCGATTGAGCATAACTTGTATTGAACCTAGAACATTCCTTTAAGTACATTTAATATCAGTTACTTTATTACTTTTACTTGAGTCAATTTCCATGAAGGTATCTTTACTTTTGCTTCAGTATGACAGATGAATACTTTATACAACACTGGCCATTGGTTGACCCAATGTTGCTATATGAGGCTGGTCGGGATCCTAAACAAAACCAGAGAGAGCAATATTTTAACAGTGCCACAGAGTTAAACCTTTTAGGGGAATCAACTTATGAATGGCTATATAGTTGTCTCTGCATATTTAGCAGTTAATGGATAAAGAATCAATGAAAAAGTATTTATTTGTGAATACAATTTTCTTTTCGAATGGCAAATGAAAATTCAGTCAAAAACAGGTTTCTCATTTATGTTAGTTATGATTAAAAACTGACACTGACAGCCAAGGAAAAGTTTAGACAAGCAGGTTAAATGCCTTGCACAGATGCGTGACTGCAGTGATCTAGATCTATAAGGTGACCAAGCTTACTAGTCTCAAAAACTACCAATCTATATAGTGCTCTTACTGTCATGAGAGACAACCCTGCTGTCTTCCCTGTCATACTTATAAAGATGATCCACACACTGGGGCATCCAGGCCTGGGCAACTCCATCTACAACTGGATTCCAGACTCGCTAACAAGCAGACCTGTGATGATAGCACCAAACTAACTCCACTGACTGTGAACACTAGGGACCCCAAGTGCTCCAGAGAGTACTCACTGTTCACACATGACTGTTCAACCAATTATAGCAGTAACTGTGTAATTACATTGTTGTAATTACATTCAGTATGATATGACTAACAACTGAAAATAATCAAGCTCCATACAGAGTTGAGGTGAAGGTTTTAATGGAATAAGGGCTCAGCAATAACCTGTCCCTGAATGTGAATAAAAACTATGGCAGAACATAGTTAAAACATTTCAGAGTAAATCACCCAATCAGCATCAGTGAGGCAACAGGTGAAACAGTGAGCAGCTTCATTTTCCAAGAGATGTAAATCATTAACAGTGTTGTGTTGATTACTTCTAAAATGTAATCTGGTACTGATTTCAAATTACAAATCTTAAAATGTAATCATTAACATGATATTTTAGAAAACACTTGCTTAACACTTTAAGTAGGTAATTTCATCTGATCACTTTTGGATTACTTAGTGCATGTTTTGATGAAAATCTTATTTTAAGTGTATTTAGTAGCAATTTACACTTTTTTACACACTCCAATTAAACATCAGAAGCCTAAATATGAAAGTCAAGACTGATAGATCAGAGTTATCAGAGTTACAAATGCTTGCTTGTCACCTGATGGGAGCTGAATTTCTCTTCTAGAGCTTTTAGATTTTAGTTCCAAGCTAAGTTACCGATCCTTCTTATCACTGTTGACTTACCTAAAAAGTGTATTCTTCAATAAAGCACCCACGATTGGGTTCAACCTGTCATCTGTGTTTGTGTCGTGACATGAATGGCATCTACACTAATATTATTTACTACACTAATTTGTTTACCTGTCTCAACCTCGGGATTCATATTACTCTTAAGTGTAGAGGACTACACTCTTAAAATGGATTACATGGACTATAATTACTTGCCAACAAAATCCTACATCAGCCAAATAATAAAGGACAATGCATCTATGTAATCTTCGGCAGTTAATCCAGGATGGATTAAAAGACATTAATCTTACAGTTCATACAAAATCTTTCTTTAAAAACCGGCCCTTAACACTTACTTAGTTTACGAATTTTAAACCATAACTTGAACAACACATAGAAAAAAAAACAAACAAAAAACAACAACAACAACTAATATTTTCATTATAATATTCATGCTGTTTCGCCGGAGGGGAACTGGCCCCAACAGTGAGCCTTGTTTCTCCCAAGGTTATTTTTCTCCATTAATCAACATCTTATGGAGTTTTGTGTTCCTTGTTGCCTTCAGCTTGCTCACTGGGGTTCAAAATACAATTATTATTTACTTCATTATTTTTATACAGAATTTACAATAATATTTTAATCAAAATACACAATTAAGACTCTAAGACTTTATACATTTTACAGATTCAATTTCTGTTAAAGTATAATTTTCTGTAAAGCTGCATTGAAACTATGTGTGTTGTGAAAAGCGTTTTACAAATAAAAATGACTTGATAGGTAATGTTATCGATATGTACTGCAAACAGGATTATATTTAAAAAGTAATTGTAATCTGATTATGCACATAGAAAAATGTAATGTGATATAATAATCAGTACTTTTCTTATTATGTTATTATGTAATCTAGATTGTATTTTAAATAAGGGCTTTCACTATCCTCTGTGTCTAAAGAAATATGAAATGAGTACCCATGCTTAACCTGTGCTGGGTTATTGAAGGAATAGTTCACCTAAAAATGAAAATTTTGTCTGAATTTACTAACCCTCAACCCATCTTCTTTCTTTGATGACACACAAAATGAGATGTTAGGCAGAATGTCTGTGCTGCTCTTTTCTATGCAATGAAAGAGGATGGTGATTTATAGAGCAAGGCTCCAAAATGCACCTATGATCACCATTAAAGCATCATAAATATAGTCCAGCATCATATTTCCCCAAACCCCACTGTTATAATTGTGAACCAATCAACAAAATCCCAGTAAATCCAGTTAACACACACAAAATATAAGAAAATCAGGGTTTGCAGTGGAAAAAGGAAACTGCAGACCAGGACAGGCAACAAGCACCAATTTGTTTCTCTGTGTGATTTCAAGCACTGCTACACGTTTGGGGCCACCTCAAAAAATGTTACATCATGAATATGTTTGGGATTCACGCATGGATGAATGAAAGTGATAAATTGACACACAAACAGTGTCAGATTTATTCAGTCAGTGATTGGGCAATTAAGTTAATGTAACTCAGTTTATTCCTTGGTGTCTTGAAAACACCATCACTGGGGCTTATTATGTAAATATTTGTTTTTGAACAAATTGAGATTATGCAGTCTATTTGATCATGTTATCTGCAGTCATGTTCATATTTGTTTGTTTATTGGAGCACTGGGATAAACAACATTTCTGATTGAAAACATTACATTAACCAGCACAGGGGGAGGGATGTTACATGTATAAAAAATATAACTTTATTTCTGGGGGGGCTTGGCAATGCTCGACTTTCACACTATGGGTTTTCCTTCAGTTTTAGGCTGGATTAACGAGTTGCCCTTTTTGCTGTGAACGTTACCCATATTTCTAATCCCTGCAGCATGGGGAATCTTCATTAGAAAGAGAAATACTGACCTTCAAGTGTCTTTATTAGAATATATAACTGTAAAGTAAACATTCATCCATGTGACTCCTCAAACTACCATTATCATTTGGACCTTAAAACGCCACTTACCACCTTATTCATCATATCAGAGTCCAGGAACCATAGCTGAATGGAGGCACGTGCTAAATGTCAGGCCAAGAAAGATGCTTTTTGTATATTCTCAAGCAGGTTTCACTACAATACAGCACATAGATGGGAGAAAAAAATACAGTTCAAGCAGTATATTAACCACTTATTTTGTTTACAGTTTTGATAAATCCAGAACACATTCAAGTGTCTAAACCTGTATTCAAATGTCATGTTCATTATCACTTAAATCATAAGAGACAGACTGAGACATATTTTGCAAAACATGGCAGGGATGGATACATCAGGAATGATGAGAAACACTATTATCTACAATTGTTCATGATAATAACTTGAGGATATAACCAGATATTCAATATATCTTAGGTACACTTTACAATAAGGTTCCAATTGTTAACATTAGTTAATGCATTAGGTATTTAACAATGTTTATTTTACAGCATTTATTAATCTTAGTTGTTCATTGTTAGTTCATGTAATTTAAAAGGCATTAACTTATGTTAACATATACTGTACAATGTTTACATTAATGTTTAAATGTATAAATATCAAAGGACATATACATTTACATTTATGCATTTGGCAGACGCTTTTATCCAAAGCGACTTACAGTGCACTTATTACAGGGACAATTCCCCTGGAGCAACCTGGAGTTAAGTGACTTGCGCAAAGACACAATGGTGGTGGGGATCAAACCAGCAACCTTCTGATTACCAGTTATGTGCTTTAGCCCACTACACCACCACCACTCCAATAACAAATAACAAAGGACAATGCATCTATGTGAACTTCTGCAGTTAATCCAGGATGGACTTCAAAGACATTAATCTTACAGTTCATTCAAAATCTTTATTTAAATCAGTGGCGGAGCTAGGGGTTGGCCGTGGCCATTGGCCACCCCACTCACAATTGCTGTTTTAGTAATTTATTTGTTCTATGGCACAATTTTGTTCTTCAGAGGCAAAATCATCTCTGTACAAATGTACAAACTTAACATATGCGCACACCAAGGTTGCTGCACTTCTCCGTCCCGGGTGTCATTGTATCCACTCAACCCCATCAGTGATTACTATAAATTATGTTTCAAAGAAAATATCGTCATCCTTTAAAACTGATAAGTCTTAAAGTGAATTCATCCCTGCACCTCCATCATGGAGAAAAGTGTCAGTGATTATAATGTTCTAAGAACATTTGATGGCATTGGTCATAATGGCAGAGTGAATGTGAAAGCAGAACAGAATGTTCCTTCTTGGCAAATCAAGATTGATCTAATTGTCTTTTGCATTACAGTGTGCAATCAACCCATACAAGGTTTATTAGTTATATCCCTGCAATAAAATGTTCTGTGTGAACAGTTTTCTCACTAAATATAGACTGTATGAGATATTACACACTCTGATGTCCTCATAATTAGTGCAAATGTTAAGTTTAATATTATGTTGTCAACACACATGGTGATTAAATAGCAAAAGGTTAAACATAACTGGGCTTGACTTTACTATATCAATGCTAATAAGATTATTTCTTTGTGGCATGATGTTTACTGAGACAATTAAATGACCATCTGTCCCTCTAACTACAGCACAAGTCCTGTACAGTATCTAAAAATTCTTTATAGAACGATCATACAATTTATTAAGATCGTACTTATTATTTTATCAAATTACATATTTATATTGGGGTACAAATGTCTGAAACCACTAATGAAAATAAAAAAATTCAGCATTTTTCTAATTTACTTAATTTTTTCCAATACAAATATACCAACATGACTTGAGAATGTTTTAAAGAGCATCATGTGCCTCAATGGAAGCAAAGAAATCTGAGCTTTTGTACAATCTTAGTATGGTCAATGTCACAAACTTTGCCATTTAGTGTTGTTAAACTTTGATTTCCAGGTTAAAAAGAAAAGAAAAAAAAAAGATAATTAAAAGTGATCTGACTTTTTGGACCCCATTGTATAGACATATACTGTAGATTCCAACATTTCTTTGTAATGCAAGATTCCTTATCCTCAAGAAACCATTTGAAACCAAATGCAATCTAGTGCCAAATTACAGCGTGGCTTAGTGAAGATGCATTGTGCAACCTGGTTAAAGAGAGATTGTGAAGGAAAAGAGAGTGTTACATCAATGTATCTCCTCCAAGCTTCTTACCTGTCACAGAAAGACTCAGAGGTACCCTTGGGGTAAAGAAGCCGTGAAATATTTATCAAGCAGTACCTGACTGTGTCACTCCAATGGTGGTGACAGAACTGAAGAGAATATGCTGTCCTTTCTATAAACCCCTGTCTTTCGTAAATTATTCGCACCTGATGATGCCAAGAAATGCATGAACTTATGTGCAGAAGTGAATCCCAGAGAAAAGAAAATATGATCTGAAAGATCTCAATGCAACTCTGCATTTTTTCTAATGAAAGTTTATGGGTTACTCAAAGCATGTGATGTAGGGTAGACTGGGGGCAAATGAAGGGTGTTACTTGGTTCTCTCTCTCTGCAATAAATGAATAAATAAATACGATTTGTCATTTCACCTTTGTAAGTAATTTGACAAAATTAAAAAAAATGTCTCGATATCCAATATTTTTTCTATGTTGTCTTAAATGTTTTTGCATCTGTATTCAAAAATTTAAAAGTTACTTTACTGGTAGCTCCCATATGAGATTTTATCTTGGCTGTGAGGTTGGGTTTAATAAGACTAAAACAATCTGATTATATTAGGATAAACCTCCAAAAGTAATTTTAAGGATCGACTGGTTTAGATCGATCAAGTAGTATTAAATCCTAAAGGCAACAACTGCATGTTTTCACATTTTACTGTGTAAATAAAGAAATACAAATCAATGATATCCATTTTACATGTTTGTGTGGTATTGAAATACCTCAGGAATAACCATATGAAACACTGAGTTACGAGTGCTGTATTTGTGTGGATGCTATTTAAAAGGGTTTAAACATGGAGGACAGTGATGTTTGCTGACTAAACACCTTCATAATGGAAGTTTCCTCCGCAGGGTCCTGGGAGAATAGCTAATGAACAGATATAATTATGTTGTTGTGAGATATGACACTTGAACAGTAATGACCTCAGTGAAAAAAAAAGTGTATGATGAATTTGTTAATAATGTTCTGGTTTTTTTTTTTCAGTGTCATTTTAAATCTGAAACCAGTAATCAAATTGGTTACGATTATGATCAGATCAAATTAGGTCTCACTTGAACTTGCTGTTTCATGAAATAAATTATCGATTTTTTGTTTTTAAATAATACATTTTTATTCGTTTTAGTATGGAACCACACTGTTTGATCAGTGTGCATTATCATTCCAATGAAAACAGCAGCAGATTGCCTACTTACACTTTTATATTATACTTGATCATTTACATTCA
The DNA here is from genome assembly GCF_025860055.1 of Xyrauchen texanus. NCBI lineage: Eukaryota > Metazoa > Chordata > Actinopteri > Cypriniformes > Catostomidae > Xyrauchen > Xyrauchen texanus. The sequence goes on along the minus strand of NC_068299.1, from coordinate 9,295,617 downwards.
CAGAAGCATATGGCCAACTATATTATACTATGGTCAAATTAATTATTCTATGATCAAATGCATTATACAATAATAATATTTAGAAAAATGACACTAAACTAAAATGAACTGTTGTCATCCTAGTCCACTTTTATAACTCTACTGTCTATTTTGTCCAACATAACAAAACAAATTAACTCAATATTTTATGTCCATTTATTCATTTATTTGCTAAGAAGTCGGTGATGAGGAGGAGGGCATGGCCGGGCTGAGAGGATTCACTCTCTGCACTGAGAGATAAAGGGAGGAACCGGAGACGCATGCAGCAGTGTTTTGTGTGTGCACTTTTGTTATGTTTCAGTTCAGTGTTTTATATTGAATAAAGTCTTTTTGATTGTTAATCCGGTTCCTGCTTCCACCTTTCCTGATGAACGATAGGCTTGTCTGTCACACTGGTGTCGAAACTCAGGACTGGAGGAAGACACGCCATCAGAGAGCCCTTGCCGCTGATGTAGGATTGTGATGCCGAGGAGAGGAGTGGTTCGATGGAGCGATCTGCCAGGAGACGGAGGAGCGGCTGCTGTCTGCCAGGACGCAGCGGAGCCGTTGCCATCTGCCAGGGGATGGAGGAGTCGCTGCTGTCCGTCGGTGGAACTGCTGCAGTCCGCCAGGAAGAGGAGGAGCTATTGCCATCCACCAGGAGATGAAGGACCCACTGCCATCCACCGGGAGGTGGAGTAACCACTGCCATCCTCCAGGGGACAGAGGAGCTACTGCCGGTCACCAGGACCCGGAATCCAGCGCCATCACCTAGCGTCACAGAGGATCCCTGGACAGCTGGCTGAGGACCGAATGGTGGTGTGTTTGGGAGTTTGTTTTCTTTTCTTGTTTTTCTTCCTCTCTCTCTCTCTCTCTCCTGCTATCTTTCTCTATACCCTCCCCGCCCCTGGTCTTACCCAGGTACCCCGGAGGCAGGGAAGACCAGCCGGGGTTGGAATGGCCAAAGGCTCAATTCCCTGAGACATGCAGCAGTGTTTTGTGTGTGTGCTTTTGTTATGTTTAAGTTCAGTGTTTTATGTTGAATTCATGTCTTATTGATTGTTAATCCGGTTGCTGCTTCCCCCTTTCCCAATGAACGAGGGTTGTCTGCCACAAAGTCGTATAATATGAGGAGTAATGTACAGTCAGATGGTAATTATCACAAAACAAGGCCCCTCTACTTGGGGTCCTAATAACTCTTTTGGGGTTTATTTGATCAAAAATGACCAGCTTGTAGTACATCATGCCCTACTTCATATTTAATAGGCATTATGATACCAGCATTATGCATTACACTTTGTTTAAATTTGCAGCTTGTACAGTCACGCAAACATTAGAAAGACAGACAGATAAGCCTACTGTGGATGGATAGAAAAACTAATTTAAATGAACATTCTATTCATCGTTTACTCACCATCATGTTGTTAAACTGAATCAGTATGTTCTGCCGTTGTACTGAATTCAACTAACGAAACATTAATCAAATTGTTTTCATTTTTGTTCCGCAGAAGAAAGTAAGGTTTAGACTAACATGAGAATGATAAAATGATGAGGGAATTTACATTTTTGGGTGAACTATTCCTTGAATACACTGTAGATAAATTGAGACACTGAGGCAGAATAAAGCTGGGAAATGTTGATTGAACAGAGTCATCTGACCTTTCTCAGCAGTAAAGTATAAGCTGCATCTTTGTCTGGCGTGCTGCCTGAGACTGCATGCATGCAATCCCGGCAATCCACCAATGCAAATAACAGCATCAGCACTGTGCTTAACCAATCAAAGTCTATCCAAATTCAATCGGAAAGGCAAACAAAAAGTTCAACTAAGTATTCAACGTTTAATGTTTATATGACTGAGTCTAACTGAATAGATAAGGTAACATCACCTAAAGTACATTTTAGATCAATTAGATCCTTAAGGAAACCATTTCAGGTTTCCTAGACTATATTGTCCAGTACTATTTGATTGGTAAAATTACATTTTTCTTTTTCAAAAGGTTTATCCTTGTTTGTGGTTTTTGTCTTATTAATTCATTTTAATTCTGTTGGGAAATAGAGCATAGCCAGTGCTTAACGGTGAGTGAAGAGGAGAGAAGAGGATACACAGCAAGGACACACAGCATGTGCCACTATACACCTCTGGGATTAAGATATTAAATGTGAATTATGGCAGATGAGTACATCCATCACCTTGTCGAAAGCAATGATGTTCCGTTTTTACAGAGCCATAAAAACCTGCTGTGTCAGAGATCAGCATGATTTCAGGTTTTGGTCACACTGCAAAAACAATAGATCACTTTATTCTTGTTAATTTCAGCAATAAAAAGCCTAGAATGAGCCAAACATGCACTACTAATGTGATAGCCATAATATATATATATATAGCTCTGGAAAAAATTAAGAGACCACTGCAAAATTGCTGTAGCACCCCCAGATCATCACCGATCCTCCTCCTGGTCATCTAATGGTTGGACGGAGACCTGGAGAGGCTTTCAAGCCGCAGTGTCTCACACCCACTGTGAAATTTGATGGAGGATCGATGATGATGATCTGGGGATGCTTCAGCAAGGCTGGAATCGGGCATATTCATCTTTATGAAAGACTCATGAATCAAGCCACATATAAGGTTATCCTGGAAGAAAACTGCTTCCTTCTGCTCTGACAATGTTCGCCAACTCTGAGGATTGTTTTTTCCAGCAGGACAATGCTCAATGTCACACAGCCAGGTCAATTAAGGTGTGGATGAAGGAGCACCACATCAAGACCATGTCATGGCCAGCCCAATCTCCAGACCTGAACCCCATTGAAACCTCTGGAATGTGATCAAGAGGAAGATGGCTATCCACAAGCCATCAAACTAATCCAAGCTGCTTGAATTTTTGCACTAGTAGTGGCATAATGTCACCCAACAGCAATGTGACAGACTGGTAGACAGCATTTGATTATTCCACCAAATATTGATTTCTGAACTCTTCCGAAGTTAAAACATTAGTATTGTGTTGTTAAAAATGAAAATTAACTTGTTTTCTTTGCATTATTTGAGGTCTGAAAGCACTGCATTTTTCTTTTGTTATTTTGACCAGTTGCCATTTTCGGCAAAACAATGCTCTACATGACAATATTTTTATTTGGAATTTGGGATAAATGTTGTCAGTACTTTATTGAGTAAATCAACATTGTTAATTTTACTCAAACACATACCAATAAAAATTTAATCCAAAGAAACTGATAATTTTGCAGTGGTCTCTTATTGTTTTCCAGAGCTGTATGTATATATATATATACACACACACACACACACACACAGACACACACACACACACACACACACACACACACACATTATTCTCAAAGGGGTGTGAACTTCTGAGAAGAACTGTATATAACCATATGCATCAGGCAGGTTTCCCCAAAGTACATATTAACTAAATGTTAATTAATTTACATATTGGAATAGGTCATAGTAAAGGATTTAGTAAATATATAGTTCACAGATCAAAATGAGTGTGTTATTTTCACTTACGCTAATTCTATCAGGTGTATAATCACTAGCAAAATGACGGTTTTCTCTTTTCTAGTGACACACTTTTCTAGTGGTAATTTAAAAATTTATTTTACAAAAAACATCAGATGTGTTTTTTGTAAATATGTAAATATGCCTTATAATGTCATTCTTCATTCCAGGACACTAAAGGATATTATCCATTCCCTTTATGATAATATTTTGCCAAAAACTGCGCCAATCATGGCAATCTCCCATTCATTTCTATGGAGAGTTCTGCAGAGCTTGTCAGAGCGAGCAACCATAACTAAGGGGGCCAGAGCATAGCGAAGGGTCAGTTACAGCAGTCATGTTTAAAATGCACATGACGTGTTGCAGCAAGCTTTAGCATGCTAGAAAACCTATGTCCAACCTTAATATATCAAATGATGTACAGATTTCTGATTTGTTTATACGTTTCTCTCAGCTACATGAAGATATTAATTTGCTTTCTCACATCACTAACTTTAAATATGCAAATTAACTTGCTAACAAATGCATAAACGTAACCAGCTAGATATAACTATTGCAAATAAATGGTAACAATCATGACATTTAAACATTTGGTTAGGATTTGCGTGTATTTTTGTCACATTGTTCTAACTTCTTGAGGTTAGCTTTAATGTTAGTGCCCTCTTAGAATTGTCAACAAACATACTGCTGTTCTCTACTAATGTCAACAAATTAATTACTTTACAATGATATGACAACATGTACTGCATACATACTTTTTCATTGTTGATGTTTTAAATCCGCATCTGAAGGGTTCTGCTCCATGCAGAGTGTAGTCTCACGTGTCAAAACAAACACCACAAGGCATCAGTGAAGTGATAGTTTTATTTCACCTCTAGAGGCCGCTCTCATTATGTTTAATGACACTGACCCTTCCCAGCCGCTCAAGCACTGAACGCAATAGGGAATGTGAATTTTTACCGACAACTGATAGCTCCAGAAATCTGTTATCAGTGCCGATTAATCAGCAAAACCGAAATATCGGTTGACCTCTATTATAAGTTTATAAGAAGCATATTGTTTGAAGCTCTCTAATCAGTATGAAATACACTTGTTGTTTCCTTGTCAGCTGCAAAAAGTTGGAAAATAGCATTATCAATCACATGGCATTTACAGCTCAGGTGATTATCTCACAAAAACATGAGTGCCAATGATGTTAAGATGACACGCCAACTAAGCAACTGCCACTGAGATGAACGGAAATGCTAACAGATAGTTCTCAACAGATATTATAGACCTCCATGGGACTAAAGGGTAGCCAGCCAGGTTAAGGGTCCAAAACATGCAAATACCTCTTTAAGTTCATCTGGAAGATCAGGGTCACTAGCTGTAGGCGAAGAGGATTGTGCTTTACTCATAATCATACAAAGATAACCACAAACATTCTTTGAGAGCAGGTTGTGTGTCAGAACATTTAAAAGGATTGTACACCATGGAAAGATTTTTGGCATTGCTATTTGCACACTTTTCAGAAAAGCCTTAGTGAATATTTTAGTGAACTCAAAGTTAACTTTTTTTCAAAAGAATTCCCTCTCCTTGTACATCATTCTTTTCCTCACTACTCTGCATAGAGTACCTCTCCTTTGACTGTCATTGTTTTTCACACTCAAAACTTTGCTGAGCAGTTTAAAACATAGAAACACAATTTGAAACAAAATGTCTCTTTTTCAGTAATTTCTTGAATAGCATTTGCATAATTGTTAGCAAAATGTTTTATTTAATTTGGCAAGTTTAACTCCCTCAGAACAGTACAGAAATAAAGTTGCATATGATTATTCAGTAGGAATAAATTATAAACCACAAACAGAAAACAACAGCAAAAGATTTGCATTAAACTCTTGGCGAGTACATCGAATGGAAAGAGTAATGTTAGATACCCCTGCAGAATTCATGATTAGGCAAACCCTCAATACAGTGGTTTAAATGGTTAGCGTTGACTTAATTAAATATCCTCAAGGATCTATGTTAGAATATCTTCCTACTTGAACTCTTAGGTCATAGCTGCAGCAATTTATTTATACAATACACCATCCTGGATGTTGACTCTTGGTTGTGCACACTTCAAGAACTGTATAGCCTCGGGACAGCATATATGTTGCAAAACAGATTATTAAAATTTATATTTTTACTAAAACAAAGTGGTTAAGATATCCCTTAAAATTCAGCATTTATAATCCATAATGAAAGGCAGAGCTGTGCAAAGCGAGCCCTTAACATGCTAGGAACAGTTCTCTTATTCAATTAGCATATTTTACAGGCCTATCAAGAATGCATACACTGGGTGCCAAATGTGGAGGAGGAAAATTGAAAACATAAAGAGCAATGTTAAATGGAGGGCGAATGATAAGTTAGCTATGCACTTAACTTGAACCAATACATCATATACTGACCACTGACATAATAGGACATGAGGTTACAGTGCCTGCTGAAATATATGACTTAAAATAAAGCTCTCTTACATAAGTGATCACGAGGGTCTGCAGGACAAATGAGTCATACTGTTAGAAATGGATCTGATTGCTAACACATGCAATAGATGCACAGATTTTAACATTAAAAATATTAATTGTGTCATAATATGTTCACCCTCATATTTTTCCAAGCCCATATGATTGACTCCTCCATTGAAGGAAATATTTGTCAGAATATTGGCCTCAGTCACTTTCATTGCTTATTTTTGTTTCCCCCCATACAATGAAAGTAAATAGTAACTGAGGATAACATTTCCTTTTGTGTTCCACAGAAGAAATTCATACAGATTTGGAACAACATGAGGATGAGTAAATGACAACAGAATATACATTTCTGTGTGAACTATACCTCTAACTCACAAAAATGTCAAAATAAATCTATTTTTGTTATAGTATCTTTTTATTAGCTCATTTATCTCGAAATATCAATATGTAAAGGGGCATTCAGCAGTTATCTAGCTAGTGTTAGCATTGCTCTTATTCATGTACTTGTACTGATGTTACAGTGGTGTTAGACGCTATACTGCCATCTTGCGACCTGGATCAGTATGATCATCTCTGTTGATGTCAGGTTCGTAATCATTTGACTCTGGAAAATGTCTGCGCTGTAGGTAATTTCAAAAGTTATTTATTACTCCTATAATATAATTGCTTTGCCTAAAAACAAACATTAGAAATCATGTGAACATGCTTCTACAGTTAAGGATGGATTATTATTGTCCCTCATATCAATAATCTTTGGAGACTGTCTAAATTTCACTTTATTTACTAAAGACAGTTGTTAGAGAACTGCATAGCGTAAAAGAAACCTCAATAATCTAGCGATAAAGAATGTTATGGTAAAGGAAAGATTAGAATTATTTTTGATGATCAAATTTAGCATGTCCATGAATATTGTATTTGAAGAACTCCACAACAATCGCTGTGCCAAGCTACTTTGCACTAAACTAATGAAGATGTAAATGTCTTACCGTTACCTTTATTGCTTTTGCTGGTCTTTCTGTCTTCTTGCTTGAAGCAAGTTGCTTTAGACTTTTTTTTGCTTCTTCAGCTTTTGCTTCTACTGGAACTCCCATTGTCTCCGCTGCTAAAGCATTATAAATAAGTATGTTCCATTGTGTTCTGTCACCATGGCAATTTCATTGTGTTTAAGCATACTTGGCAATAAAGCTCATTCTGATTCTTTTCATTCTTCGCATCACCATAAAACAATGTTCTAAGCATAGCTAAACATATCTACAGTATCTACACAGTCAGCAGCCAATTAGCGCAAGGATTCACTGCTTCTACGTTTAGTGAAACACCACAGATCATGTGATTTCTACACAGCAAAACACATTGAATGAGGGTGACCCACACCATGTGGAAAAAAAACTATTTTATAGAAAACTATTATGAGTAGTCTTCATCTCATGTGAGTGTACACCATTCAGATCAAACTTCACAAAAACACAATTAATTCTATAATGTGTAAAACTTTTTAAATCCGCTCCAGACTACTGAAATAATTTCAATTTCAATTGAAATAGTTTTTTTTTTTTTTACTTTTTGAACAATTTAAAGCTCAAAAATATACATTAAACTGTGTAAATACACAAAATATACAAAATTGACATTTGAAATAAATAAGTGATAAGTCTGATAAGTGTTTGATTGCTGGTCTGGATTGAGGTTGATGTGGATGCTTTGCAAAAACTAAATAATTTAGTTAAATAAAAAGCCAAAATGTACTGCTTTCTTGTATTTATGTGCATTTGGTGCGCATACTCCACATATTTCGGATCCATTTTAAGAATCCAGCTTATATCTTAAGAAAAAAAAACTCTATAACAGACTTTGTCCTTTAGAAAGCTGTGATAACCTCTAAAAAATATCCCCCTAAGCTGTCAGACTACACTCAAAATACTGTCTAAAAAGATCCTGATAATCAATCTCTCCACTGCAGACAATTAAATGCAGCATTCCTATTTGTACATTACAATGGACCAGCAGAACATCAGTTGCAGCAATGTTGAATTATTGTTTTTATCAGCCATTGTATTTATTACCATTTGTATTTTTCTTTGCTGTTTCCTTTGGCATATTTATTGTCAGATGCCTTTGTGAGCAGTCATCTCTCTTGTACGGCTCTGTGATTAACTGAGATCTAGATCTCTTCTTAGACTGAAGTTAGAGGATTGAATAAAAATTATATTTACAAACTTTTACCTTCTTTACCATTGTGACAGGGCGAAGGGCGGGGCCAGGTTTAGCACCTAATCAGGCTAATCAAGCTTCAGAGGCATAAAGGCAGACTGGCTGCAGTGCAGAGAGAGAGAGAGAGAGAGAGAGAGAGATTTAAGGGCAGCTGTCCGACACCTTTGTATGTTTGTTTTTATTTAATTGTATTATTAAAATATTATTTATATTGTCAAGCCAGTTCTCGCCTCCTCCTTTCCATTAATACCTTTACACTGGTGCCAAATTCCGGGAAGCAGGAGGGATTTTTAGTACAGTCCTCGCCACTACCAACCACCCCAACGGAGCAGCCGCGGCCATCCGCCATGAGGACGGAGGACTCCGGCTGCCTGGAAGCGGAGGAACGGCCGCCGACTGTGAGGGGAGGAGGGGCTTCCAATCAACCAACTGGAGCGGTTACCGTTGCCAGGGGCAGGGGATACCCCTACCGTCCACCAAAAACGTGGTGGACGGTAGGGGTGTTCCGTTCACCAGGGACCAGAGGTCTGCCTCCGATCCGTCCGGAGAGGCACGGCTGTCGTCCATTAGAGGGTGGAGGAGTAGCCAAGGACCAAGCTATGGTGTATAGGAAAACCGGCGATTAAGTGTTTTTTTTTCTTCTCTCCCTCCTCTCCTCTCCTCTCTCTCTCCCACAGCCACTACGTGTTGGCCTTTCCCTCTCTTTTAAATTTTACTTTGTTTTTTAGGAGGTACTGCACTGTTACAGGGAGTACCCTCTGTGTTTTTAATTATTGTTGTTTCCCTCCCCCATCCCCTCCCAGATTCAGGACGGCGGGGAAGACTTGTCGGCAGACGGGTCGGGGGATGTACGTCATGCCGGGAGCTCCCCAGCCTGAGAGAATGAGGGAGAAATATGACAGAGTGGAGGGCGGGGCCGAGTCGTGATGCTGCACACCTTCCCCTAATCAGGCTAATCAAGCCTCAGAGGGATAAAGGTCGACTGGAGGCTGCAGTGCGAGAGAGAGAGAAAGAGAGAGAGAGAGAGATTTTCAGGCAGCTGTCCGACACCTTTGTGTGTTTGTCTTTATTTAAGTTTATCATTAAAATATTATTTATATTGTCATGCCGGTTCTCGCCTCACAATTAAAAGAGGCACATTTCCCAGGAAAAAACAAACAAACAAACAAAAAAAACTGCGTGATTGTTGTAGTTCATTACATCAAAAATTCTCAGTGGCTTCAGCATTCCATGCAGAGACAAATACACAGACCTAAATTAATAAGCAAAGCTGTTATTTCAATCTTGACAGGAAAATTAAGTTCTAGCAGATTCTTATTGCTAGCGTTCAATGAAAATCATTGTGAATTTCCCAGTTGAGGCAAAATTTAAAGGCAAAGAGATAAGACAATTTCATCAATTGATGAACCTTTTAGTGGTATTCTTGGAATATTTTTTACAATTGTTAATGTTCTTTTACATTGCAAACTTCTTTGAGCAGGAATTAAAAAAATGCACACTGTTGTATGACACTTTATTCTAATTTAGACAATTATGTATAAATATAAGCTTGGTTTTTAATTTTACTTGGTATTGGCTACCTCCTATTGCAACCCACCACATTTGTTAAGATATTTAGCCACTGTAGCTGTAACTATTTTCAAAGCAGCTTTCAATTCCAAAAGTTCACCTAGTAAATACAGTGTGGAGATGAATAAATAATATGAATAAATCCTCATGCAAGTGTTTGATTAGTGTTTGATTAGCTGGTCTGCCCCGAGGGTAATGTTCATTGAGTCCAGAATGTACTGCAGGTGAATGTTCCTCCTGTAAGACAGAAGGTGATATTAAGCACAGGCCCAGTTTTGACCCAGTTATCTGTAACCCTGCTCTCACCATCTCGCTCGTTCATTATATCAATCCAGAGATCTGAGACACCTGCCACAGCTGCCCAGTAGACACAGGTGTCTGTGAGTCCGTGCTGTAGTCACTTATGGCAGGCAGGTCCCCTGACGTATTTTGGAAAAGTAATTGGATGGGGACCAGACGTGTCTCTGAGAAGCTACCACATGAATCAGCCTGTACAGGGCAGTGCCTTTAACAGGATATAACACCTTGGGTGGTCCCATCTGGCCCAAATGCTCCATTCATCTCTCTCCAACTTTCTTTTTCTCCTCTTTCTCAATCTGTCTATTTTTTCTCCTCTCCTCTACCTTTCCTTTTTATTTCAGTCCACTTATAATACTAACACAGTCTTAGATTTGTTTTTCATGACCATTTTCCACCGTTTCTGTCCATGGCGGGATCTGCACGCACAGACCTCCGTAAAGAGCTCAGCTGATTTCCTTAAATTGCAAGATTAGTCATTCACAACATTTTCTACACATTTCACACAGCTTGCATATTGTTTATTAAATATTTGGGCTAAATTGGGCTTCTCCCTGCCACCCCCCAGCAGCTGGACACTGGATCCTTTCAACTGCTTCTCGTTCTTGCATTCCCATCAAGACATTCCTCCTTTACAGGTCATACCGTGCAGCCAGGTTTCGAGCCAGGAACACCATAAGATTTGATAGATTTTCCCCACTTTACACTTAGCATTATTACTTCTGGTGTTTAGGAATAACAATATATGGAAAAAATAAATGTCAGGGCATCTGTACTCCTAGATCAAGGACAGTCCTTCCAGATGGCCTTCTGCTAAATTTGCTATAATTAGGCTTAAATACACAAGGAGTTTCCCTTAAAGGGGCCATGTGTATTTAACTGGGGAATTTTCATAATAGCGGAAAGCTCAACCAGCCGTTTTAGACAAGCAGGATGTGGTAATTATTTTCAAAAGGGGAAAAGAAAATAATTTAAATATAGCAAGAAATTGGGAAGTAATTTTTTGCTTATTATAAAATTTTTACACAAAGACATTAATAGTATTTATTGTATTAGAAATAAGTTGAAAATGATGGCCCCTGTGTGATGAAGACTCCAGTCATATAAGAAACCCAATAAAAGCTGTTTAATTTTACATGGAGCGGGTCGACTCCTCATGGGCACTGCCATGTTAACAACACATGACACTTTATAATGCAATTGCCTTGAGTTACTACCACAAATAATCACAATTTTAATAACAGGTGTACTTAATATAGCGCTTTCAGCCATAAAAGTATGTGTAAACAGAACAAGCAAACCCATCAATAAAACAACAAACACAATATTACTACAAACTACAATGGAGCCCGAGTCAAAAGTAAAGTCCAGAGTGATGGTTTAGTATTGATCAGCAGGAGTGTGCTCCACCAGACAGCCCGTAAAAAATTAGTGCAAATGGAAAGATAAAATGTCCAAACAAGAGGTCCCTGCTGGAGTCATGAAACAAACCGCTACCACCTGCAGCTCTCACAGCACGGATCAAGGATATACTGCACAAAATAGCGTGCAAAAATGGGCAAACATTTTTTGAAATTTAATCCAAAAAATTTCATGATAGGGATGTGTGTATTGTGAGGCAGACAAAAACACAGACTAAAAGTAACAAAACAGAAGATAAACTTATTCAGAGTAAACAAGTAACTTAGTAAACAAACTTCCAGTATCCAGGATGACAGGTGTCAGTATAGAGTCCAAAACCACTGCTGGGACAGATGAGATGAGTAAGAGCCAGCTAAAATATTACTGAGTGCACCTTAAACATGATAATAATCCAAATAATCTTTATTCAATAATGCATTGTGCTCATTCTTATATAATTATTATGCCAGCAGTTTGATGACCTCATATTAATTGAGACTATACCTCTATGTACTGTACTTTTAACTGATTTGTCATACTCCCAAAACCTTAAATTTAGGCTAAAATCCTTAACTTTGATTAAAAATAATGTTCATGGTCATGTTATATGTCTAACTACAAGGTTGGGTAGATATACTGAAGAGCAAAATCATATTATATGCATGCTTCTAATTGGATTACCTGAAAATATTCAAATAATCTGTTCATTTTATAAAGAAAAAAGATATCAATGCCACGTTTCAACTCAAGACTCAATCCTTCCTTTCTTGCACTGTCCTTTGGAAACAAGGTCAATAGCAGTAAGCAGCTTTAAATTAAGTTATTGACAGCATCCTATAGATGATTCAAATCTCCCACAAGGCATCTCAAACCAGTCATCCCAAACAGGAGATGTGAATAATAATAATCAATAAAAACATCAAATGCATGACTTTTGTTTCCCAATGCAACATGTCTGTTTATAACTGTAAAAAGGAAAACCCTGGAGATGGGCCATATATTTCAGTAGTCAATCAAAAAGATGCAGTTGTCATGGTCACAAACCATAATTACAATTCCTACATCTGCTGCCCAGTCCATTAAAATGCTTCAGTTCATTTAAAGCCCTTCTCTTGATTCCGTTTTGTGAGAGAAACGTGAACATTCCAAGTGCAAATTAGACAGTACATTTATCTCTTGGAATCTGGCTCTTAACCTGACTGCCTGAATAAATGCCATGTGCACTGGAGTGTGTCGAGACAACGAACTTCATGCAATCCATCTACAGTAGCAGATCTGGCTCTGATGTCTACTCGATGTCCATTGGGGTTTGGCATGTACTAAAAGAAACTGCAGGCACAAGGACCAATGACTCCCTCAACAATCAATATTGACTTCCAGACTCAATCTATTTTAGGGCCATTCATGCTGAAAACTATAGATCTTTAGATTTGTTAGACTTTATGCTGCACTCTCTGGAAGTACTGTCTATTCTATAGGTGTTTACTAGACCTTTAACGTTTCATGTCAGAGTTCGGTTTGCTTGGACCATGTCTAAACTTGAAGATGTGGTCTTTGGTACGCTTCATGTTTACGTCTCTCAAAAATGAGATCTCCCTTATATCTATTGTTTCTCCTGATAAAAATATCCCAACAATCTCACATGTGTCTCCTAGAGATTCAGAAAAGATCTCAACAATGTGTCAAACTGCTCTTAGTTTTGCCAAGATAGAAGAAGTCTGCAATCAAAAGTCATTGATATCAATATAATGCACTCAAACATTTCTCTTCAAATTCTTCGAAGACCACATTATCTAAGCTATGCGGTCCACATTTCTCACTTTTCTCACTAGTTTTATGTTCCCTAAGGAATTTTAAGACAAATATCTGACACAAATTCAATACTTAAATGAAACATGCAATTAAGTCTACTGAGCTATGAAAGAGCTCCACACAATTTTCCTCTGGGCTAGTACACTTAACAATTGGTATAACTTGCAGAAGTAAACCGTCATTGATGACATATAATTTACATCTTTGCATGCTCCTGGTCACACTTATTACAGTATATGCATTTCTCAAAGATGCTTATTTCACAATACATTGCATTTGGAGACAGGCTTGCATTTTTCACATTTCTTACAATGCCTCCATCATAGACAAACATGTATGCTGTTCTGTGTGTGTAAATCCAATGGGATAAATACTTCAATAACATTAACAAGCTACAGTGGTAAACAGATGCCAATAGTACTCACATTAATGATGCAATTGTTCTGCGATCCGGACCCAAACAAAACAATGTGAAAGTAGACCTGCAAAGTGGAGCAGAATGGATTCGATTTTGCATTCAGAGCAAGTAATCAAAAGTGTATAAACAGCTTAAAGGGATAGTTCACCCAAAAATTTTAATTATCTCATCATTTACTCCCACTCAGGCCATCCCAGATGTGTATGACTTTATTTCACCTGCAGAACACAATTATTTTATTTTTAGAAGAATATCTCAGCTCTGTAGGTCCATACAATGCAAGTGAATGGGTGCCAGAATTTCTATGCCTGCAAAAAGCACACAAAGGCATCATAAAAGTAATCCATATGACTCCAGTGTTTTAATCCATATTTTCAGAAGTGAAATGATAGGTGTGGGTGAAAAACAGATCAATATTTAACCTTTTTTGCTTGGAATTCTTCTCCCTGCCCAGTGGAGGGTGTATGCATGAAGAATGTAATTATCCAAAAACACAAGAAGAAGAATGTAAAAGTGGTCTGTTTCTCACCCACACCTATCATACTGTTCTGAAGATATAGATTTAACCATTGGAGTCTTAAGGACTACTTTTATGCTGATTAATGTAATTTTTGAAGCTTCAAAATGTTGCCACCCATTCATTTGCATTGTATGGACCTATAGAATATAGATATTCTTCTAAAATCTTAATTTATGCCCTGCAGAAGAAAGAAAGTCATACACATCTGGGATGGCATGAGGGTGAGTAAATGATGAGAGCATTTATGTTTTTAAGTGAAATATCACTTTAAGGGGCCTTTCACACAGAACACATTTTTGTGTCTGTTTGGACTGTTTTTAATACGATGTGAAAAGATGTGCAGTTGGAGGAGGGTTGAATTAAACTCAAATGAAACTAAACAACCAAACCAATTGTGAAAGCAACCAAAGGGGCAGTTTCCATAAAAAAGCATTTTTGCATCAATATGCACTGTTTTGCCAGCGATGCGTGCAGGAGCACTGCTATAAAAATTGCTGTTTGTTTTGAGCAGCCCATCCAACCTAATATAACAACATTGGCTCAACCAATTGCGTGAATTTGGGGCAGCACAATCTCTTTGTTTGATCAACGGCAGTTGGGGAGGTGTTTGAAAAAGAAAATGTTTGCAAACAATGTTCATATTTGGGACACTAGTTCTGCCAAAATTACACACTTCAGCTTTAAAGGAGTCATGACATGAGGAATAACATTTTCTTTTATCTTTTCCCATTGTTTTATAAAAACAAACTGTAAGTTTCAGAACTCGAAATTTCCTCCTCCCTGCAAAAAGAGCATTTGTTGAAATTAAGCTGCCTAAATTTGCCATTGTTTTGCACATGTATGCACAAGCAAGAATAAACTACTACTTCAGGGCTAAGCTGACCATAACACGTTTGCATATATGCAGAATTACAACAAGATTCCTGAGAGATTAACTGCCTCCTCTGTAAACAATAACAATTTCCCAATAGTTTATGACAGGGAGGGGAAAAAATGATTTTGAAAACATTTCCTTCACATGCTCTCGACAGCTCAGTGAAGCTAAATGATTTTTCTCAAGCACTGCTGGATAGAGTTAAATGTCTTGCTTGCAAACATCAATCCTGTTTATCGCATGAGGGCTTGGAGGTGTTTGTGCACTGCTGTTTAACACATCTCTCCCTCACAGGCACGGCCTCGAAAAAAGCACAACGGCAGAGTGGCATTTTCTATCCCTCCCCACCACACAGCTGCCTGCTCTCTGCACACATTCAGCTGTTATTGATACGCAACTCTCACCTGATGAGTGAGACCCGGCTATCATACTGTGTCAGGCCACTATCAACCAAATAGTGTTCATTTCCCTGGCAGTTTCCAGCACTTTTGCCAATTGCAAGGTAAGCAAGGTATATTCAACTTATGGTGATGAGTTAAATTCTTTCCAACAGCCATTAAGCAGGGTTGCCCTCAGAAAGGTATTAGTCATGTTTCCAGAAGCAGAAAAAAAACAGTTATTAAGCTAAAGAACTATTACAGTTTTTTCCAATCGATATGACAGTTTTTTCAATACATTTAACAAGTTTCCTAAACTCTTAACGCACCAACACACCTAAAACACACAATTGGCAAAACGGTTAATTTCATGCTCAAAATCACACATTGTAAACTAAACTCCAAAACTAATTTTCAAAATACAATAATACACTAACACAATACACTATGTCTAACAAAACACTGCAAACATGTTTCAAAATCAAATAATTATTCAAAACACTAACACATGTTCTCTTCCAACAGGAACATTTAGTCAATCATAACACAATGACAAAAAAAACACTATCATCAGCTGAAATTACAGAAACTGCATTATTTTATGTGTCAGGTCTGCCCTTATACAATAGACAGTATATTGATCATAGATTGTGTTTTGCACTGTAGTTTCTTTTGATGCCTCTCTACATTTTTGTTTTGTTGGGTTTAGTAAATGTATTTTACTTTCTTTTGCTGGAGAAATTCAACACAAAAAATGAATGACCCATCTCAGAGTAGCTTTATAGAATGTACAGTTTCTGAAACAAAAAAGACAAGAGACAGAATTGCTGCAGTAAAGACTTTATTTGCAAAAGGACATTGCTGCAAGATATACAAACAGAAAAAGCACTGGAATAATAATTTTAAAAACAAAGTAATCTTCTAATCTTCCCGGTCTTCTGCATTTGGCCACATGTTCTCATCCACATCACACCTGATATCTTCTCTGGCAAGGCATCGTGGG
Source organism: Xyrauchen texanus (assembly GCF_025860055.1). Taxonomy (NCBI): domain Eukaryota; kingdom Metazoa; phylum Chordata; class Actinopteri; order Cypriniformes; family Catostomidae; genus Xyrauchen; species Xyrauchen texanus. The sequence goes on along the minus strand of NC_068299.1, from coordinate 9,279,108 downwards.
AAGAATCTTTTGGCATGCCTTATCCACCCCTGGCAGTGTTCAGCTGTTATATCTTGGCATGCAGCATCCATTGCATCCAGGAGGGACATTTGGTCATGTGGACGATGGTCAAAAACCTTCCATCTCCAGGCTGAGAAAAACTCCTCAATGGGGTTGAGGAAAGGGGAGTAAGAGGCAAGGAAATGGGACATCATCCTTGGATGGGCGTCAAACCAGGCTGTGACTGCACGGGAATGGTGGAATGCCACGCTGTACCATATGATCACATATATTGGCAAGTGGTCTCCCACCTGTCCCCTTTCTACCTCTGGCACCAGTCTTTCGTGCAGGTCTTCTAAAAACAGGAGAAGGCGGTCTGTGTTGTAGGGGCCAATCTCACATTTATGCAGGAGTGCACCGTTGTTGGAGATTGCGGCGCACATGGTAATGTTGGCTCCTCTCTGGCCCGGCACGGTAACTGTGGCCCTTTTGCCAATTATGTTTCTCCCACGGCGACACCTTTTTGCTAAGTTGAAGCCAGCCTCGTCAACATAAATAATTTCATGTGGGACTTGATTGGCCTCCAACTCCATGACTCTCTGAAAGTAATTAGACACAGTGTATGTAAATGCTTAGCTGTATATCTACTCTATGTCCTAATGTACTCCAGGTTTATAGAGTAGTTTACTGCAAAACACACTGTGTATAGTACAGTAATGACTGTATTGCATAACCTTACCTGGACGTATTGGTGACGGTGTTCTTTGATGCGCTCACTGTTCCTTTCAAAAGGAACTTTGTATAGTTGTTCATTCAAACTCTGTGTTTAGCTAGAGTCTGAGAAATGGATGTTATGCTGATTGCTGCAATGTTCCCAAAGACAAGGTTGTCCTCTACAACTCTGGACTGAATGTCCTTCAGTTTTATTTCATTGTCAGCAATCACCATGTTGACAATAGCAAGTTCCTGTTCTTCATTCAGGAGCTTTCCTCTGCCCTCTGAGGGAGGTAGACGTTGAATCCTTAGAGGGACAAAATACAGTTACATTTTAGAGACCGGAGGCATACAGTCACTCTAATAAATGGTAAAATTATTTACACTTTGCTGTAGGAGAAGCAATATCCTACCTGTTGGTTTCTCTGAAAATCCGGACAATGGATGCCACTGTGTCCCGGCTGAGATTTGGCTGTACTCGTTCACCAGATACTCTGTATGATAGCCCGTGGTTTATGACATGGTCAATGATAGTAGCTCTTATTTGATCAGTTACCCTAGTTCTGGTCCTTCTTTGAGCACCACCACGCATTCTAACTCCTCTACCTTGACCCACTCCTCTCCCTTGCCCTTGCCCCACTCCTCTCCCTCTACCTTGCCCCACTCCTCTCCCTCTACCTTGCCCCACTCCTCTCCCTCTACCTTGCCTCACTCCTCTCCCTTGTCATTGCCCTTGCCCCACTCCTCTCCCTTGTCCTGGTACTCGTCTTCCTCTCCGTGCAGGCATTTTTTTTTTTTTTTTCTTTCTTTCTTTCTTTCTTTCTTTCTTTCTTTCTTTCTTTCTTTCTTTGTGTTGCTCTATATTGTTCCTTTTCCACACAAGATCAGCCCAAAGAGTCCTCTTTTAAAACATATGATCATGCGATTGAAAGAACCTCAACACCTGAGTGTGCTTCCTAGATGGGAATCAGCTGTGATTTATATATTTGCATAACTTCAATAAGCTGTTTCTCATTAGCAATGGAATAAGATACAGGGAATATATTTGTGTTTCAATTCACAATATGAACAGCTGTTCACTTTGACTTTAGCCTACATAAGTTATGTTTAGAACATGATGTTATCTGTTCTGACATACAGTGTGAAAGCATTTGTAAATTTGACTGTAAAATTACATTGTTTTGGTCTTGGTTGAGCTTGTGTGTAAAAGAAGTTTAAGCATTTTAAATTTGTGTTAATTGTATGCATTTTGTGTTAAAGCAACAACAAATGTGTTAATAGTATAGCTTATACAGACGGATGTAGTGCTAACTGTGTTAAGAGTTTAGGAAATTTGTTAAATGTATTGAAAAAAACTGTCACAGCAATTGAAAAAAACTGTAAAAGAGCCAATGACTCAAAGCAATTTCAATGTTCCATTAAGCTTTTGCAAAAACAAACAGCTACCTATCCTGAGACATGTATTATGTATAATAATTCCAAAACACAATATTTTTATGAAGTGTTGACTTCTGAAGTCACTTCTCTGGCTTTAAAGGTGCACACAAACAAAAAATTACTGAGATCTTTTTAATATCTCAATTGTTTATTCTAGACAGCAATTAGACAAGATGTAGTGAAAATTGAGACTTTTGCTGAAGTGTCCTGAACACCAGTAATCTCACATGTGTCTCCTCTAGTGATCTCAACAATGTCTCAAACTGTGCTCAAATTAGACAAGATAGTAAAGTTTAGTAACACAAGTCTGAGATTTCAATAAGAAGTGAAACATTTCTCATCAAATTAATCCAAAACTTAATTATCGGAGTTGTAGTATCAACATTTTCAACTCAAGATTGTCAACAATCGTGATTTTATTGTGTCTATTTTTATTTTTCCAAAGAAATTTTAGGAGAAACTTCAGAGGCAAATGAGATACCTAAATTAGACATTAGTGAGAACTCCATTAAGTCTCCAGAGTTATCATAGAGCAACCTCTGAGCAATTACATTTCTCTCTGGGTCCCTGCATTTCTATCCAGTAGTCTGAAGTAGCATGGTGAACCATTTTATCCACGTTAAATTCACTCCTTCCAATGTATTGTAACAGTTGTCCCTCTGTCATTTCTATTGACAACAGTGTGGCATGTTGGGCCACTCCATTTCAATTAAAATTATGGCATTTTGTGCCAAGCCAATTAAAATGTCTTTTGCAGCTGCCTCTTTGATTTTTGGGATGTGTCCCTGGTTACAGTTGGATGTGCTGCGGTTATCTTAAGAATTCTGACTACCTTTAATGTCATGTCTTAGTTAAATGTATCTGACTGTAACTGTTTGGACTTCATTTAAAAGCTTTGGCAATAGTCGAGTGTGGCGAGGTGAGCAAGAGTCAGACACAGTGGGTGTGGTGTCAAGCCTTGGAGAGGCATTTATTGAAAATAATAAATATAACATTTCCAGAAAAGGAGAAAATAAAGTGTGGGAATGGTGCTCAAAATAAAGGGCAAATCTGGCATCCTCGTGGGAAGACCGGGCTCTGTGAAGGATGGGGATGTGTCGGTGGAATGGCCCAGGCATGAGTGGGTTCCGACAGCCGCACGCGCTCTGCTCCTGGATCCGTGGCACGTGGGGTGGCGGCGCATCGTTGGCGGCATGTCATTCCAGCCCAACGAGAGAGGGTGAGAGGGGAAGACAGCCCGGCCTCTAGCCCGTCGGCCGCAACGCGTGCTGTCCTGAGAAGAGACAGGCTTTACCTTTTATTGGCAGCCGTGATGAGGCTAAAAACACAATCAGGTGTGCATAATTTCCCTGCTGCCCAAACAGGGATTATTAATTATACACCTCTTCTCTCTCCTGACCAACACCCATCGTGAGCCTGGCTGATGGACGGTCCTCAGATGCAGGCGACGATGACGAGAGGGAGAGGCAGGTCGTTCCACCACACTAGAGATTTTCAGGGACAAATAACATAAAATTAGAAACATTCAGTATGTTCTTTATTGTAAATAGTTTGATCAAGAGTTTGCCAAGGGGCTTAATATCCATAGATAATTGTTTCCAAATAATCTAATCGAAAATAATTTAGTATTTATTGAAAAAAAAAATGCTTTTAAAAGATTAAGCTACATTTTCTTTCACCTTCATTTGACAAAAAAAGGTTTTATTTAAAATTGCAATGAAAACTGAATGAAAAGTTAAACTTCACCCCCCAGGGGGCGCTTGGCCGCTCAGAAAACTGAATCCTCCATGGTCATCTACATTTATCTACCAGAACGTTTTATATATTGGAGACTATTTTACTCTGGAATAGTTATTTTTTTTAAAATTGATAATTGCAAGGATTCATACCAGTGAATGAAAATAAGCTTCAGCAGTCTCTATAAAAGTTTTTTTTTAAATCATCATCCAGTAATAAATGACGAATTGTCGCATCCTAGCCAGCGCTGAAAAAATAAGTATCATGCGATAGCGCCGTCTACGCTCTGTTTCGGTAGTGGTCAGGACCTCTGGTTTAATTTAAATAAATTAAAATAGTATTTTTACTATTCGAAAAATTATTGCAGAACGAATATTCGACTACTCATGCACATCCCTAGTTTACATGAGTGCACCTAACATCAACACGTTGGGCTGTCAAGGACATGCTGCAGTGCCAGGCTAAAGTTTAATGGCAGAGGAAAATAAACTGTGTACATTGGTTCTTATGCGTATTTTCACTTTTTTTGTGATCATATACAGGTAAGTTTAGAACTACAAGAGGGTAAGTAAATGATGAAACAATTTTCATTTTCTGGTGAACTTTCATGTAAGCCTCAATTATTAACATGTTGAACCTGTTGGAAATGTTTCCTGGTCTTTAGGTAATGTTTTACTGAACTGCATAGCTGGAAAAAGAACAACTACATAAGTCCACAGCTTACCAATACTGGAATAATTTACATGTATCTGCATTACTAGCTACATGTTGCATGAAAGGAAACAGTTTTGAAAAAAAAAAAAAATGAAAATACTGTTGCTGTGTTGTGCAACAAGCTATTATGGTGAATTAAGATATTAAGATTTCTCTTACCATGCTCCTATGAAACTGCTTTGCTAATGGAGATCATAAAATGTTTTGTTGCTGCCCGATAGCCAGAGAGGCTGGTAATGCAGGAGGGTTGAATGTGTCTTTTAACATGAGCACTTTGAGCTATATTCCAAGCCCATTTGTGTTGCCCAGACACAGGTGTTATTTGTCCAGCTGGGTGAGAGGGACATCCTTTTAGGTCAAGCTTTTGTTGATGCGGCATCTCAGCGGGTTGGTTACCTTTCAGTGCACACAAGTAATAAATTACACCTTCACCAGCAATAATCACACTGCAGGCTTAACCCTACAGACAATGTCTTCTCTAGCAAATGCTCTGACACATTTATTTACATTTCCGTGAATTACTCTTTAGTGATTATAATACAGATTAGGGATGTGCCCGAAGCAGGAAAGGCACAAATAATGACTTCAAAACGAATAACGGATTCATCCGAATTATATAAACAATATTCACTACAGATAATTTTGCTATAGTAACAGATACAGATACAAATACAGATAATGGCTTCACTGCACACCCCTAATACATATGTTGAATGGAAACTGCAAAGGCTTGTCTAAGGCTTTCAGTCATTGAAAGTCATGTTACATTAATTCCTGGACTTGGTTGAAATCATTCTGCTAGTGTTCCTATATGATGGTTTGGAGTCTCCATCATTTAAACATTTTGTATCATACAGTCTGGAGTAACCAGAGGTTAAGAGCTTTGCTCAAGTGTTCAATGGTGATAGGCTCTGTATCGTTCTTTGAAGGCTTTGAACATACAACATTATGGTTGCTAATCAGATCTTCAATCTTCCTAAGTTTAACACCTTACTCAAACCCTAAACATAAATCATGATTCTAATAAGAAAATAACTTGTGTACCACAGAAGAAAGCAAACATCAGTGTTTAGAGGGAGACAAGGTACAGTATATTCCAGGTTACAGACTAACGTAATTCATCATTTGCATTGCCTTAATAAATATGGAATAAGTAATAAAATTTTTTGACAGACATTTCCTTTCTTAAAATAAAGTGTTGGACAGGAAACTAGCAAAATATATTGACTGTACTTACTTGAAATTCAGTTTGATCTCATATGAATTTACACGTGTTGTAATGAGACTTGAGTTGGATAAAATCTTGACCAAACACTATAATGTACCACATGTATTGTGTCAAATAAGGGAGACATCCAAAATGTGCAGTGTTGGGGGTACTCCAGGACCAGGGTTGGGAACCACTGCACTAAGGGATGACTTCACTGAATAGTTGCACCACATTTGCATGTGGTATTTCAGTGGAAAACCTGCGTCTTATGCACTAACAACCTGCAATCTTGTTTAAGCAGGCTAAATCAGAACTGAAATTGCATTGCATCTTGAAGATTTAAATGAGTCATTGTCATTCCTCTCCATGCATGCATGCCTCCTTTCTTTTTTTAATCCCCTTTTCTCCACAATTTTGGAATGCCCAATCTTCTTACTAGGTCCTCATGGTGGCGCGGAAACTCACCTCAATTCGGGTGGCGGAGGACAAGTTCCAGTTGCCTACGTTTCTGAGACCGTTAAGCCGCACATGTCATCACATGGCTCACTGTGCAAGACACACGGAGACTCACAGCATGTGGAGCCTCATGCTGCTCTCTGTGATTCATGCACAACCAAACATGTGCTGCATTGAGAGCGAGAACCACTTAATCGTGACCAAAAGGAGGTTATCTCATGTGACTCTACCCTCCCTATCAACCAGCGAATTGTGCTAACAAGATTGCCTTAAACACATAATAGAGTCTGTACCTGCAACCCATTCATTTTAAATCCAGATAGGAGTTGGTTGGAGCGTGTTGTTTGATAATTGAAATAAGCTCACAAAACTTATTTCAATTAGGTAGTCTTTAAAAGTGCACAAAATGGGAATGAAGGACTAAATTTGATGCAAATTTGAAGATCACATGTCATTGCTAGAATTCAGAAGTCTGTTTCCAAGTATATACTGTAAGATACACAGAACTTCTTAGATCCTGATCCATAAGTAATGCATTTTTCTTGATGGTGGTCATTTTCAGAGCAGTAAATACTGATTTGCTATAGCTTTAGATTTTATGTCAGACTTCACACTCATAACTTAAAAGAAAAATCTCTCAACAAAGGACTGCATTCTCCTTTATATTTGGTGCTTGGAATGAAAAACTTTGCTGTAACAATATAGTCCCTTTGTTAATGAAATCTATTAAAATCCTACATGTATTTTTCTAACAAGCGTAAGGGGCATACAGCCGTACCATAACATAAAACATTGAAAAAAAACTGGAAATGCAGCAAATGACTTCACTCATTATTAATTTCACATTCAAAACCTAATGCATAACCACTTGATATAAATATCTGCTCCTCAGAAATGTTAATGCATGCTAATTATGTTGAAATTACTATTCCTTTAAGGAAATTACTATAATCAAAACATTATTCTCTTAATAATTACTCAGTGAAAATCATATTTCCTGTAATTACATTAACATCAGTTGCAATGTGTGACTCAAGAGCCCATGGAAGTAAGATCTGGTATCTAACACTGAAGAATAGGCCACGGTCCTGAAACAAAGGGATTAATTGCAAAGTGATAACTAATTTGTTGTGAAACCATCAGCTTCTGCACATGTAATTGCTCTTCAATTGCTGCCACGTTCTATAATGCTTAATTTGTTCGCTTGCTCACGCTGTCCAATGGCATGCTAATATTAACAGACAGCCATTTCCAAGCTCTGCTAATGTAATAAGGTGCTCGTGTAGAATAACACTGTAAGTATATGGAAGGTAATCAAGGCTGAACAAATTCTTCAATTCCAGCTTTTCTTTTAAAGGAAAGACTGGCTAATTCAGGGAGACTTTTTAATGAGGGCATGTCCTTGGCTTTATTGAAAGACTTATATCCAAGGATGGCTTTTCGCACACACATGCTCAAGCACCAGTCCTTTTGGCCTTTGACTAGATAAGTGCCCTTTTTGAAAGACATTTTTTTTTCTAGTTCTTTTTCTAATTTAAAATTTTTGCTTTTAAATTTGGCCCATGGCATCAATTCTCAATTAAAAACGTGTTGTAATACCTTTGAGTTCTAATTCTGTGAGACCGCACAAGCCCCTGCTCCTTCATCTTCGACTTCCCTTGACACAGCCAACACAGTTAAAGCACGCAAATTGAGCACCCTGCGGAGCAGCATCCACATCTCCTTGACCTGCTTCATTGGTGACAGCCAAGTAACGATAGTTTTTGCTCTAAGCTTTGGCATTGTTTGTCACTGTTGTGAAATTAAACCACTTTTAAAACATCTCAATACAGCCAACCTAACTTAGGCAATAGCCCTCCATTACACTTAACAACAAGCATGTGATGGGTGCTTCATTCAGGAGCAGGTTTGGTTATTAGCAATAATTCATAATTATCAAATAACTCGTCCAGCAAGATAGATATTGTATTGCCAAAGTTTCAAGTACGTATGTTACTTCCTTGGGCAACGAGGCTACACCTGGGAGCTGAAGAGCTGCATCTAGAGGCACATACTGTCATTGGAAGCAACGGCCAAAAAGATCTCCAAGGTTTATATACTCCCAATGACATCATGGTTGAGGGAGATAAGAGTTCGATCCTGAACTAAGAGTTCGATCCTAAACTGAGCAAGACTTCATGGGATCTGTTGTCTGTTTTGGACTTCCTTTGTTTGATTTTGGCGCGGTTGTTATCAGGCTGTATGTAGGCCTCAGTCAGGCTTTATGCCTGTATGTAGGCCTGCCTTTGTCTCAAATCAATGAGACCCAACACAATCTAGTCTGGCATTGGCATAAAATAGCATTGTGATGCTGTCGTCAATGAAAAATTATTGAACACAAGTAGGCTAGTTCCTTTGTCAGGTAACTGAAACAAATAAATAAGTTTTACAAACTGCATTTTTGCACCCTTGAAGGGCACTTTCCGAAGGGGACACCACTCGAAAGGTCGTTCCAAACAAAACTAGGAAAGTAATTTTTTTCATAAAGAGCCTTTAGTAAAAGACTTAAAGTCTTTTAGTGAGGGCTACATTTAAACTGTAATGCCATGTTCCCTTCAGAGTGCCCACATCAAGAGCTCTGTCTTTCGTAGTGAGTAGGGCATAATGATTATCACTTTTGATTGGAATTCACCCTAAATATGCTTTACGTGTTTAATAGATCTTTTTCACAGTCTATGGTGACGCCTTTCCACCTTATTTAACAGTGTAAATCTAGCAAACTTAAAAAAAAATAAATAATGTATATTGAGTGTAAGTTTATAAAATGATGCTTAGTGTTATATTACTGTGAAATTTGTTTTAAAAAATGAATTACCACAGCTATGAGGGGGTTTCAATTGCAGCTGCTGAGAGAATGACACTAAATTTATCATCTTCTCCCATCCATCTTCATCCACCACTCTCTCATTTTTAATTGTACCCTGTAATCGTTTACTTCCGAGTTCCAAAACCCAGAGTGTGAAAAGGGTCTATAGTCAATCATATATGGATATCAGAACCGTTAGCTGTCCTGTCACCCGTCAGAAGAAAATTTGCGAATATATGATTTGTTCACTGTTTACATGATCATACTGATTAGCTTTAAGTTATAGCCTAGTAAATTATCGACTCTTTCTCCTGTGACACAAAATTTAATGGTAGTTGTAGGCAAGCCAACTAATTGTCATTTCAATATAAGCTCAGATTTGAAAGTTTAACTGTTCATCTAATTTTATTGAAATCTTATTATAGGCCCACAATTTATTTTAACTATACAAAGTGGTTTGGCGATTCTAAATCAGACGTGAAGCTACTTTAGCTGATTATTAGTATTTTGTCAGCATTATAGTTGAACATGAGTTAGGTCTACATTACAACATTTGCAGTAATCTTATCATGTATTTACCTTATTTATTATTAAAACATTGCCAAATGACAAATAGACCTTTCAAATTTGTCTGCAGAAAAAGTAGCAATGTGGTAGGGTACTTGTAGTTGGGCCACTGAGTTACAGTCTAGTAAGGCTTACTGTTGTATTGCATCGACCAAGCAGTCCTGGCCAAATAAAGATCATATCGTACTGTAGACCTATTTTTGGGAGATTAATCCTTAATTATCATGCAGCAGGAGCTACAGCAGGCATCCCAGGGTAGCAGCTCTCTTCTATCCTGATAAGGCCATCTAGCAGTAAGCAGGATGAGGGAGATGTATTGCCACCCATAGGCGCCGCTTCCGTGTGTGCTTCAGGGGCCGAGCCGGGGTAAAGCACTGGAATAATACAGATTCCACGAAAAGTCAAATCTGCATCGAGCTGCTGTTAGCATTGTTGACGCTGCTAATGCAAATGTTAATGTGGCCACTTCTATTTCTGCCAGTAAACAAAAGCAGATGGCTATTTCCCGAATAGCTTTGTTGGCTATTCTGTCCTCTATCCAATATATTTCATGTCAGGGATTAGCCATTCGAGGAAAAACAAACGAGGAGTCAAATTTGACCCAGTTGCTAAACCTGGGTGCTAAAGATATTCCAGAGTTACAATCATGGCTGGCTCGTAAGGACAGCAAGGGGCTATCGCATGATATCCTAAAGGAGATGACTGAAATTATGGCCCATGATGTGCTGAGAATGCTATTTGAAGAAATAAAGTCTGCTGAATTTTATTCTTTGATTATTGAGAAGACAGCCGACATTACGGTCAAAGAGCAGGTGTCTTTCTGCTTCCGTTTTGTGGCCGAAAATCTGAAGCCAGAGGAATATTTTTTGGGATTTGAGATCTCTGTGCCCGACGTGCTGGACCATGACAACGGCCTCCTTACAGTCCATTGCCTCCAACTACAGCGCGTTAGTGGAATTTGTCGAGGACCTGTGTTTAAGAGGTGCAGGCAGTAAAGCCAACGGTCTGCTTTTGTATCTGCAGGAATTTTGCACTTTTTTCTCCTTGAAATTCATGCTGAAATTCATCTCTCGAATGGAAACAGTCAGTGCTGCATTCCAAAAGAGCCAGTTGCACCTACAGAAAGCTAGACAGACGACTGACATGCTAAGAGAAGACATAAAGTGTCTTCGCGAAGAAAGATTCCAAGACTTTTGGGAAAACACTACTGCAGCAGTACATGACCTAAACTTGGAGAGCCCTACTGTGCCCAGACCAAGAAAAATGCCCTGCCGACTGGAAGATGGAGGTGCGCCACCACACAGCTTTCAAACACCAGAAGCAATGTACTGACAACAATACTTCCAGATCATGGATACAGCATCAGCATCCCTGGACTGCATATTTAGTCCTTCTGCATTTAAACACATGCAAGATGTTGAGGATTTTATAACCGGAAAGAGCGACTGCAAAAACATCATGCATTTCCATGGGGATGATTTGGATGAGACCAAGCTCACACTGCATCGTGATAGCTACTTTTCAAGATGTTGTGGACTTTCTAAAAGGTGATCAGGGAGAGCACTTGAGAACCATGTTGCCAGAGATCACCAAACTAGTAAAACTCGCACTGACTGTCCCTGTAACATCCTGCAGTTCAGAAAGGTCATTTTCAGGCCTGCGGCGACTTAAAACCTATCTGCAGTCCACAATGGAACAAACAAGACTGAACCATGTTGCTGTACTGAATTATCATAAGAACGTATCACAAAATAGGAACCTGGATGTAATCGCAGATGAATTCATCAAGCACACGGCTGCAAGCAGCAACACTTTCCTCATAATGTACGTCAATGGTGAGTGACAACAAATCACATTTGTATATTTAGTAGCTGTGTGTGGGCCTATGTGTTGATGGGAAATGTGTAATGTATTTTACTGTGTGTGTGAAACAAAGTTATAACTTGTTTGGCTTGTTAATGTGGGACCCTTGTTGTGGTGTGTCAGCCACAATGTCGGATTTGTCTTGGATTGTACACTTGGCCTATGATTTATGTTCATATCCGAGCATTTTTTACAAAATAATTTTGGTGGTATTTACTTTCCATGCATTTCATGGTGTGTATCATTAGTTAAACTTTTGATCAAATCCCTGTGAATGTTTGGTGTGTGTGTGTGTGTGTGTGTGTGTGTGTGTGTGTGTGTGTGTGTGTGTGTGTGTGTGTGTGTGTGTGTGTGTGTGTGTGTGTGTGTGGTGAGATTGAGGCAGGATCCTCTATAGCACAGGAATAGCATGAGCAAGAACCAGCTGTTAATGAAGGAGAGGAGGTAATTGCAAACATAGTTACTATGCAAAATAGTGAATGCTAAAGACCATGGTCTCTGTGTGAGTTTATAATTTTGTAGAAATCTGTTGAGTATTAAACATCTGCATTAGTGTATGGGTATTGAAATAAATAACTATGTAATTAAAAGATGTGAGGGGTGCCCTTTTTTTCAATTTGAGCACCTGCCCCCCAAAATGTCTGTGCATGGCCCTGGTTTTTCGTAATTGCCAACAGTTCCAGGAAGCTCTCCAGCAAAAGCTAAACCTCTTTTAGAAAGTTACAAAGCTGTGAAAAATCTCATAACAGCACTCTAAGCTTGCAGCTTAGTAATTATTCCCCTCCATTATACTTTAGAACATGGCTGGTTTTATTTCAGAGAATGGGGAATATTCTGTAATGCTCCATATGGCTTCTAAAAAACAAAAAGTTATTTCATTGTGGTGGGTCCTGCATGATGATGGCTAGCTGAACATAGGGCCAGCCAGAGCTCTTCCTGAGCCTTGGGTGCACAAGAACAACTGATGTCTTCACAACTAAAAATATATAGTGTTCATATCTGCTAACAATCTTGATTTTATCGGGTTTCTCCCAATTTTCCACCCCTCCTCCTGCTGTACTCCTGATTTACAATTTCTCCTTATATACTTGTGATTTTCTGCATCCACACTTCGCTCATGCGGGATCGTCCCATATTAAATATGAAATTATGCGTCCCGTTTCTAATCAATACGGATAACATGACATCAAGGAGAAATTGTTCCAGATTGTTAATTTAACAACCATGATATAAACTGGATTTTTTTTGGTGGGTAAGGGGTCGTCTGAAAGTCCACACACTGTGATGAAACGTGCTAATACTGTGGAGGGTGTGGTAAGGGGTCGTCTGAAAAGTCCACACATTGTGCTAAAACTGTGGATTTTTTTTCCATATAAATATTTGTGTCAATATAAATATTCAATTAGATGTAAAAAAAAATTACACAGATCCAACAATGTATGAATATACATATACATGGATTAACACTTTTATTAATTACTCAAAAAGTATTTATTGCTAATAATGTGAAGGATGCGGAAAGGGACCATCTGAAAAGAGGACCAATTTCTTGATATTATTCATCATTCAGTGTAGTATTTCTGACCGGTAACCATGACTGGCAACCATGGTTATTTTATTTTATTGACAGCTGTAGTTTTAACATTAGAAAATAAAAACAAATCTGCAGATAGTTTTGTGAATAAAAATATTACTAGATTATTTAGATTGCTCACTGGAGGTTGAAAGGCCATATTTTCCGTAAATATAAAAGGTTTGGTACAGTATTAATTGTGAAAAGCATTGCAAAAATACATTTGAATTAAATGTAAATATCCTAGTTCAGTAGGTTCTTAAAATTGAAGTGAATGGAAATTACTCTTTTGAAGCTCCAAAAATCACAGAATCAACATAAACATCATTCATACGACACCGGCTATTAAATTTAAGTACTTCTTTAAACTCTAAATCATGGTTCCGTTCTGCAGCGGTATGTGCATGTGACGTAATCGCATTGGCAGTTGAAACACGAGGCAAGTGTCTTACAAGCCGGAAGAGCAGCGCTGTTTACAAGTGAAAAGGAGGAACAGTTTCAGTGTAAGTCACCATTCACTTCCATTGTGTAGAAAAAAAGATGCAATGAATGTGAATGATGACAGAGGCTAATATTCTGCCTAACATCTCACTTTGAGTCATATGCGTTTGGATTCGGAACAAAATGAGGGTGAGTAAAATGATGACAGTAATTTCATTTTTGGGTGAACTATCCTGTTAATTCATTTGACAGATGCTTTTATCAAAACAACTTGATTGATATACATTGTACCAATATGTGTACATATCAATTTATATTGTTGCCTGGAAATCAAAAATATGACCTTGATTTTGCTATTTAGCACCATGTGGTACCAGATGAGCAACAGGAAAAAGTAGCAATGAAATGTCACCAAAGTCAGCTATAGTAAAAATTATTTTTCGTTCATTTGACTTTGCTGAAGGGTGAATCTGTAACGTGACCTTAATTTGAGCATTAAGTCTTACAGTTCAGAGGGCCACTGATATGTCAAAAAAGCTAATAATCACATGGTAAGCTTTGCAAGTAAAGTTGTCATTTATTGTCATAGGCACTGCGAATCATTGAGCTGCAATTTATTTTAGAAAATAGGTATTGTTAAGATGCCAGACACTGAATATTACATATACAATTTTACAAGTGTAAAAACTGCATATTTTCTGTCATAATTATGCCCTCATAAAAAAATAACAGTTTGAATACCGGTAGCATTATAATGATGTAATTTAGCAACAGCGCTGGACAAGTGTCACTTCTGATTACTGAAACAGACCTGAAATGAAACCCATTCCATACCACTGGTCATCACAATCTACAAGTGAATACACTCAAAGGTTCAAGTTTAACACTGATGAATGCAGCACACCATAATCTAACTAGGGCAGCCAATGATATAAAATTCTTATCTGGCAGAGAACCTATATTTGAACACAATTGAACAGGGGTCTGGCTGAAGGGGATATTCAGACTGGGTCACAGGCAAACTGAGATGTAGACTAATATAAGCCCTCTGTGAAAGATGGATCACCATTGTGAGAACATTTTTACAATAATTGGGGGAGATATCAGCTCTGCCCCCCATTCAAGTAGTGAACAGCCTTTGGGTGGCATTTCATTATTCTGACAGAAATCGTCACTTCAACGAATTCATCGGCGGACAAAAAGCGAGATAAATGGCTTGACGCAAAATAGACAAGGCTATCTTCTCACCATCCCATAGCTGATGTGGAGGACTTTTTTATTCGTATATCATTATGTTGGAGGTGTGGAAACGGCGTGCTCTATATGAACATCTTTTTCAATTTAGTGTGTTTCAAATATTAATGGCAACATGATTTGACCTATTCGCGTGGCACAGGCCATGCAATGAGAAAGATGGCTCATTTAGTGAGAGGAGACCTCTGCCCCTACCTCGGTTTCCCATATGGTGCGAGATGAACAATGAATGTGAAAAAAATCCAGCTCATGAATTTTAAATTCTCCCTCATCACTCTGTCTGAGCCACAGAGGAGAGCGCAAATCCCTTTTTCGAAAAAATTATACATGTTTGTTAGGCTACACTTTTTTGGCAGTGTGGTTTTTCATAGTGATTTTTGCATTATAATAGAAGATGACTACTAGTAATGCAGCTAATTTTATTAGAAACATATGCTTTGATGTGTATTTCATTTAAAACAACTGGAAAGGGATATAATATGACTTTAGGTAGGCAGTGAATCTTACAATCTTGACGCAAAAAGTAAAATGCTTCAACTTAAAGTGCATTCAAATGTCATTAAAAGCCAACGCAACCATTATTACACCCACTGTTTTTCTAAAGAAGCTAATAAAAACGGGTTAAGCCGACATAATAATAGACCTCCAGCATGGAGATCGCTATGATTTTTAAATTAAATCTCATAAGTCATAATAATAGGCTAGTACACTGAAATTGTAAGAAATCGGACAAGTTGGCTAGTACTAAAACATACAGAATGTCAGTAACACTTTACAATAAGGTTCCAGTTGTTAACATTAACAACATTATTTAACAAGAACTATTTTTGAACAATACTTTTACAACATTTCTTAATCATGGTTAATGTTCATTTCAACATATACTAATACAATATTTAAATCCAAAGTTGTATTTGTTAACATTAGTTAACTAACAGCTAACTAACATGAAATAAAAATTAACAACTGTCTTTTTAGTTAACTAAACTTTACAAAGATTGATAACTGCTATATATCTATATATATATATATATATATAGACTCACCTAAAGGATTATGAGGAACACCATACTAATACTGTGTTTGACCCCCTTTCGCCTTCAGAACTGCCTTAATTCTACGTGGCATTGATTCAACAAGGTGCTGAAAGCATTCTTTAGAAATGTTGGCCCATATTGATAGGATAGCATCTTGCAGTTGATGGAGATTTGTGGGATGCACATCCAGGGCACGAAGCTCCCGTTCCACCACATCCCAAAGATGCTCTATTGGGTTGAGATCTGGTGACTGTGGGGGCCATTTTAGTAAAGTGAACTCATTGTCATGTTCAAGAAACCATTTTGAAATGATTCGAGCTTTGTGACATGGTGCATTATCCTGCTGGAAGTAGCCATCAGAGGATGGGTACATGGTGGCCATAAAGGGATGGACATGGTCAGAAACAATGCTCAGGTAGGCCGTGGCATTTAAACGGTGCCCAATTGGCACTAAGGGGCCTAAAGTGTGTCAAGAAAACATCCCCCACACATTACACCACCACCACCAGCCTGCACAGTGGTAACAAGGCATGATGGATCCATGTTCTCATTCTGTTTATGCCAAATTCTGACTCTACCATCTGAATGTCTCAACAGAAATCGAGACTCATCAGACCAGGCAACATTTTTCCAGTCTTCAACTGTCCAATTTTGGTGAGCTCTTGCAAATTGTAGCCTCTTTTTCCTATTTGTAGTGGAGATGAGTGGTATCCGGTGGAGTCTTCTGCTGTTGTAGCCCATCCGCCTCAAGGTTGTGCGTGTTGTGGCTTCACAAATGCTTTGCTGCATACCTCGGTTGTAACGAGTGGTTATTTCAGGCAAAGTTGCTCTTCTATCAGCTTGAATCAGTCGGCCCATTCTCCTCTGACCTCTAGCATCAACAAGGCATTTTCGCCCAAAGGACTGCCACATACTGGATGTTTTTCCCTTTTCACACCATTCTTTGTAAACCCTAGAAGTGGTTGTGCGTGAAAATCCCAGTAACTGAGCAGATTGTGAAATACTCAGGCCGGCCCATCTGGCACCAACAACCATGCCACGCTCAAAATTGCTTAAATCACCTTTCTTTCCCATTCTGACATTCAGTTTGGAGTTGGATTGTCTTGACCAGGACCACACCCCTAAATGCATTGAAGAAACTGCCATGTGATTGGTTGATTAGATAATTGCATTAATGAGAAATTGAACAGGTGTTCCTAATAAACCTTTAGGTGAGTGTATATATAGTTATTTGTTATTGATGCCATAATGAATCAACTTATGATAATGCAAGGAATCATATTGTAAAATCTTACTTATACGGCTCTTACTCCCATTGAGATAAAAAAAACAAAACAAAACGTTACTAAAGTTATTACAATTTGTTCCAAAGTTTACCCCCTATCCCAAACCTAAACTGAACCATAAAGTCTAGCCCCTTACCTAAACCCTAAAGCTAACCTTAAATTTAAAAGGAAAATCACTTTTGTGCACCACGGAAAAAGAAAAAGGAAAGCACATAACATTAAATAAATATAGAATGAGTAACTAAATGTATTTGTTCACTGACATGTCCTATCTTAAAATAATGTGTTGGATAGGAGGCTAAAATTTGATGCCTATATTGTAACGATTTTATCTAATTGTACGTGCCAAGTCATATGATATCTAGCAATTTGCCATCTCGTACGGATTTGTGAAATAGTTCAAGGACGGGACGGAAACAAACGTCAACTTAAGGGGTAAGTTTTTAATTCTTAAGTTTTTATCACACATCAGACAGTCTTCCTTGGTTCTTACTCCATGCTCCGTCGCTCCTCCCTTTTATGCCGCTCTCCTCACGTTACTGAAATTAGACACAGGTGTTAGTTATCATTTAGCTCAGGTGTGAGCGCCCTTACCGCTTTTCTCTCCCGGACGGGCGCTTGACCACGCCCCGCTGCCACAGGATTGTTATGAGTTGTCATGGGACTGTTAAACAAGCACATACGAGATTGGTGACTTTTGACCATGCAGTGTAAATAGAACATTTATTTAGAAAAGGGAAATTTGAAATTGTTTTAGGGTGGTTTAATCATGCTCCTTTTTTATGGTAAGTTTCAAAATTTTACAATTCTATTACCTTGACTTATTATTATTCTCTAGCATCCAGGCCATCTGTGGCTGCGTATCAAGTCACAAACAAGAGGGACACAACAAGAAAGCAAAAATGTTCTTGTGTGGGAGAAATAGGTTGTATTAAACTTGCATAGAAGAGGAGCTCTACAAAAAGTGAAGGACAGTCCTATAAATTATGCAACAGCCAAACAAACAAAAATAAGAGGCTCCAGCTAAAGAAAAGATCCATCTGGTTTGAAACAGCATTTCAGTAGTCCCAATATTATTTGCTATGCTGTTAGCTCTTTGAGGCAAGCAGGTAATCCTCAAAAAGGAACTAGTCCTTTACCAGTAAAAATGTTTGCATGGTCTTTGAAGTAGTGTACTACAGTACTATAAGTAGTGATGCCATTTTGATTGGGTTGTAATGCAATAACTTTGAGGAAATAAAGAAAATAGTTGAGAAATAATTTCCATGCTGAAGTGGGTTTCACCCAGGGCGCCATACAAGCTAGAATCGAAAATGCCCCCATTGAATTCATAGACATTGCAATGAGTGATTAATTTAAGTCTGACTCCCTCACTCTTTTCCCCTTCTGTTTCACTTTCTTATTTGTCTCTGATGAGGACGTCGCATATCCAAACACCCTTCTCACCCCCTTCAATTACCAGGTTGGGCTATCTAGGTTGTTGCAGCATCATGGCATACATGGGATTAATTACTGAGGACACACCAGCACCACGGTACAAGGGCGCCTCACCAAAGGGGAGCTCACAACCGCTCTGTGTGGGCCAGATCTTGTTTGTAAAAAAAAGACAGAATAAAAAAGAGATTGGAATCCAGCCGAGACTCTTGTGCAGAACTTTCTTGAAAACCAGTCATTAATTACACATAGGCAGTATCTCTTGAGTAGCCAGCTGTACCCCTATTGCTCCCAGTTTTCGCCCTCTGGGTGTCAGACTTATCTAACACAACTTTATATACTAGGACAGGATTACTATTCAAGCTGACATGCACAAGTTAAAAAGAATTGTTCACCCAAATATTGGAAATGCTGTCTATATTTACTTACCATATGAGTTTCTTTCAGGTGGAACAAAAAAGTAAAATTTTTACTTAATATCCTGGTCATTCTTTTGGCATATAATTAGGGCTGTCTCAATTTTTAAATTTGGCTAACGATTAATTGTCAAACAAATAATCTCGATTATGATGATTAATTGTCTCTTTTATGGCTTTCACGATTAAATGTCATAATAATTGTAATATTTCATATTTAACTTCAAATATATAACTAAATAATTAAACAGGGATATATGATTTCCTTTTTAAGGCTTTAAAACATATAAATGACATGAAATATAATGTTTTCTAAATACTGAAAAATATGTCTCTCTTTTTGGTCAACTTTTGTTTTGGTCAGTTTTACATTAACACTGTTGTTTTGGAACTCCTGTATTTTATATAAGATATTTTTTCATAAAACATAAATAGTTTATATATATATATATATATATATATATATATATATATATATATATATATATATATATATATATATACATTATCAGGGTTGGGAGGGTTACTTTTGAAATGTATTCCACTACAGATTACATGCTGTAAAAATTAATTTGTAATGTAATCCGTTAGATTACAGAAGGTCAGTAACATATTCTAGATACTTTGGATCTGATGCAGTGTTGTTTCTAAAACAAAATCTAATTGATCTTGTTTTAAGGATTTTTTTTTACATTTTTACAGGAAAACAATACAAAAAATATTATCAAGAATATGATTTTTGCTCTAAGATCAAAGGTCTTACTAGAAAAAAAGAAATTATGATCCAACATGAATTTTCTTGATAAAACAAATTGATCGTTCCTGATATCACGTGCATGTAAAATGGTTAGAAATAGCATTTTAGCTTAGCATCAAACTGACAATTTATACAAAGTTTATTTATATTTATATAAATATTTATATCTCTGTCTGCTCGTATGAATGTAACACATCATAAGAAAGTGTTTCACCGCTGTTCAAATGCACTTTGGATCGCATCATATGTATAAAGTAATCTCTTCAGTAATCAAAATACTTTTTGAATGTAACTGTATTCTAATGACCAATTATTTAAATTGTAACTGTAGTAGAATACAGTTAAATACGTAATCCCTTTACATGTATTCTGTTTTTCTCCAACCCTGTATATCATTATTATATTATATTATATTATAGTAAAATATTTCTGTCCTTTGATTAAACCCACGATCCCCTTTTTCTCATGAACCAAAACTTTTGAGATTTTGTTTCATCATTTTATCTTTCCACAGTCCACAGAATCAGAGTAAGCTTGCGTCTCATCCTCTTTGTCACTGCGTGTTATTAACACTACATGATTGTTTAAAGTGAAGCTGGAGCACTTTGCATTCACTATCAAAGTTTATATTTTTGTGGGAGTTTGGCGTGAGCTGCTGACGGTTTGCTCATCAGAGTGCTAGAAAAGCGGTTCACATGCTCTTCCGGGTTTATATCAGTGGTGCAGCTCAGTGACGCTCGGAAATCAATCATGCTGTTGATGACATTTAGCCTATATATTTGCATATTATTTCCTTATTTGGGCATTAAAAAGTTATTGGAATTTGAAGTTCACAATAATCGCAGTTAGATAAAATAACCGAAATCAGATGATTATTTAATAATCGTGACAGGCTTACATATTATGAAAGAGAAAGAGGACCGGGCTGCAAAGCTCTAAATTGACAAAACAGGCAAGTGTCACAAAAATAGACCATATGACTCATGCATTATATTCCAAGTCTTCTGAAGCCATTTAATATAGCTTTGAGTGAGGAACAGTCTAAAATATAAGTAAAAATTCACAGAAAATCTTGACATCCATCTTAGCTCAGAGTCAAATCTCAAGAGTCAAATCTTTTCAATGAATCGGTTTCCAGTTCATGAAACTGGACAGAATAATTAGTTCACAAATTGGACTGAACCATTCCTCATCTGTTCCTAACACAAAGCTATCATATAACTTCAGAAGACTTGGAATATACCACACAAATCTTTTGGACCACTTTTAAAATGTTTTTTTTTTTTAATTCTGTAATTTTGTAGCTTGACAGCATCAGTTCTCATTTACTTTCATTAAATGGAAAAAACATTTTCATTGTTCTTGAGAAGAAGTCATTTGGGTGTGGAACAACATGAGGGTGAATAAACAAATGCATTTATACTAAACCTTTTTTCTTCTTTTTTTCAAAACTCACATCTCTGGTTGTAATGTGTTTTTATTGAGGATGACATTCCACACATAATGAAAGAGTGCAGATTATTTGGAGGTAAGGTTTAATTGTTATACTTGTTGTGCCCGGGGGTTGTCTAATTACATGGATATGTTAATGGCATTTGCATGGCCAAAAGGTAATTCGTTTCTCGTTTTTTAAATTTAATTTCCCTTGCAGTTATATTTCAGCATTATGAGGAGGCCAGTGACTTGCAAAAGATATACTGTAAGGAGCTCTAGGCAAACTAGCGTAGGGTCAAACAAATCGTCAGGGCTGCAGTCAGCTGTAATTTGTGCATCTGGTGTTAACCATAACAGTGGAACTTAAATGACCCGTGACTGAATGCCAGTTCAGAGTTATGACACACTTTCAAAACATTGTGGGCAAATTTAGAAAACAGTTGTGGCACTTTTGCAAGTGATATGAGAGTGTAAACAGTTTATTCACTAACCACCTGCAATCCAGATGCTAAATAAACTGAAATAATGGTGCAACAAGAGTTTTTAAAACTGTGCAAACACACGCCTCCTCTCTATGCAATTTTATACAGTGCACCTTATTCACAAAACGTAACATTATTTGACAGCTGCAATAAACATTGATAGGTAGCCGTCTACCCCTGCTGGGCATTATTGCTTGCCGCACCTCCACCAGTGCCTTCAGTCGTCCAGCTATGGGGTCATCAGCCGGGAGCCACCCATTACAGATGTTTCGCCCTATTAATCCCGGAACATCTTCTGGTTGTGGGGTAGCGGTCATGCAGGGACGTCTCTCAGCCACCCCCCGCAGTTGAACACCAGATCCATTCCACTGCTTCTCGTTCTTGCATTCCCATCAAGATATTACATTACCTTTACAGGTCATATCATGCAGCCACCCAAACACCCTATGTCCAAGGCCTCGTCTCTGTTAGAAATGGCAAGGTATCAGACTGCACCTACCATCCCTCTAATGCCTATCCTTAAACCAATCCCAGAGCAGATTAAGTTGGAGAGCGACGTAAGTGGGACTGCGTCAGCCACCCCTCCCATGCCAAGCCCCTACTCAATCCCTCTCCAGTAACCCCCGGTTAAGGACCGAGTGGGTCAGCGGAAATAATTCAGCAGATTTTAGCTTCTTCCTCTCACAGGCTGCCTCTAGTCCCTCTTCCACATGGGACAGTAAGCTCAATCATTATGACTTTTCTAGCTGACACCTACCATAACACTACATTGCAACCTCAGAAGGAAATTTCAGCTAAACATCTCAGAACACATGCAATTAAAGTATGGGTGCAATTCATTCTTAGTGAATTCGCCGTCTCCCAACCACTCGCATGTTCCTGTTTTAAATGTAGTTTTTTATTAAATGTTAGACACCTTTTACAATGTTGTTATTTTTTAGTTTTATTGCTTTCCTGCTGCTTCACAACAAGACATTTCCTTATTTGAAACCCTGGATGCATCTCGACTTTTCAGGTAAAGTAATACATTTCTACTTTCAGCAAGAGGCAGGCTGTTGGGATGTGACTCACTCCTTCTTGGCACACCTTCCATCTGCCTTTATGAAAGTCTTAAACTGGCTAGGTGCCAGCATGCAGTCTCTCGCTCTCTCTCTGTGTATTTCTCGTTTTCTCTTGTTCTGCTTAAAAAGACTGAAATAACATGTGTTTTCACATGTTGATAGCAAAGCTTACTTGTTAAAAGTGAAATCAGTAAACTGTAACTGAATGGTAATAAGTGACATACAAATAACTTCAGAAATGCAGCATGTGAGTGACTGGGTTAAATTCCGAGCAAATTTCTGTTCCAGCATGGGAATTGTTTTAAAAGCTTCACATTAACCACAGAATACATCATTAACTTGAGGCACAGTTCTCTGTTGGGTGTAAGGAAGACAAATTGTGCCACTTGTACAGCTAAAGTGTCATTTTTTTACATGTCAAAATACTTTCTAATAACCAAGCTTTACATTCGAGACAACAATAAGTAAGCTATTTGTTGGTTGATATCCCTGTGGCACAATCAAAATGAGCGATTCTCCCAACGCTCTTTATTTTTTATGTTCGGTTCCCAAAACTGCACTTAACATGAACGAGCGAGGACACGTTTAAAGGGATGGTTCAACCAAAAATAAAAAATCTCTCATAATTGAATCACCCTCATGATATCCGGTGTGTATGACTTTCTTTCTTCACTAGAACACATCTGAAGAAAAATATAAAATGTTCTTAGCTCAGTAGGTCCTTAAAATGCAACATAAACTTCATCCATAGGACACCAGCTGTTAAATTAATGTCTTCTGAAGCGATATGATTGCTTTTGGTGCTAAAAAGATAAATATTTAAGTACTTTTTTACTCTAATCATGCTCAGGGTTGGGGAGTAATGGAATATATGTAACGGGATTACATATTTATAATGCAAAATATAATTAACTGTATTCCACTACATTAACAATTTAAATCATTGTTAATTAAAATACAGTTACATTCAAAAAGTATTTTGATTACTGAAGTGATTACTTTGCATTTTACTGTAATTTTTTTATTTAATATTTAGTCCTTTCAGATGGAAAACATTTATACATATAAATGATGCGATCCAAAGTGCATTTGAACAGCGGTGAAACCCTTTCTTATGATGTGTTACATTCATACAAGTAGTAACCCTCCCAATCCTGATCATGCTTCTGGTCGGCAGTGGTACGCATGTGTGATGTAATCGCATTGGCATTTCAAATATGTTAGAACTGAGGCACGTGAGTCACAGCTGGAAGAGCAGCACTGTTTACAACAGAGAAGGAGAAACACTGTACAGTAGCTTGGTTGATTTTGGTTTAGATCTGTTATTATCAGTCTCTTTACTCAGTGGTACAATGGTGCGTTTGTGTGCTTATTTTGGATGTCTCAACTGAGTGGAGAACGTGAGAATACCTTGTTATCCATGGCAACTTGAATACATCACACAAGAGACCACTTGGATTGTACCTTCTCCTGAAGCATTGGATTATAGTTAAAAAAGTACTTAAATATTTATTTATTTTTTTGCACCAAAAGCTTCACTTTATAAAACGATGATGATGACATTTATGGTGACTGTCTGTGATTTTTGGAACTTCAAAACAGAAATAGCCATTACCCTACACCAGTAACACTAACTACTGAGATTAACCCTCTGGGGTCTGAGGGTGTTTTGGGCCCTGGTGAAGTTTTGACATGCCTTGACATTTGTGCCTTTTTTCAGTTACTTAAAAATGGCTAAAGTCTGATAACACTGTATTCATCACAAACTGGGCTACAATAATATGTGAGCAACATGTGTGTACATGTTTGTATTTTTGAGAAAATAACGTTTATGCATGGTTTTTGAAAAAACAACATTTTTAAGTTTAAGTCATTGAAATAAGTCCATATAACACATACTAAACATTTGTCCACAAGACTTTTGAGAACTGGATCTTGTAGCCTAGAGTTTTTGCTACAAAATGATGTCAAAACCATCCTGATCACTTATTCATACAAAACAATATAGTACTTTAACCTTTGTAAGACACTTTTAGTGTTAGAAAGATCATATGTGAGGAGGCGTGAATGATCATGAATATAGAGGTAATTCACACCTGAGGAGACAAAAGACCCTCCCCTGGGCCTATCAATGAGGAATGTGACAAAGAATGAATGTGAGGAGACTTAATGATCAAAATCAAGTTTTAAGTTAAAAGAAGTAATCTGACTATACATTTTCTTTACATAAAGACTTTACTTAATTTTATACCTACACTACCATATAAAAGTTTTAGAAGAAGTCTCTTCTGCTCACCAAGAATGCACTTATTTGATACATAATACAGTAAAAACATTGTGTGAACTCATTTTACAATTTAAAAGAACAGTTTTCTATTTGAATATATTGTAAAATGCATTCGTGATCAAAGCTCAATTTTCAGCATCATTACTGCAGTCGTCAGTGTCACATGATCCTTCAGAAATCATTATAATATGCTGATTTTCTAATATGGGCAAATTTAAAGTGCATTTTACTCATTTACACCTGAACAAATATTTGCAAGCACGAGCATTGATGATGATGAGGCAGCATAAACACTAGATAAAATATATTCTAAACATTCATATCATTTTAAATCATATTACATATCATATTTATATCATATAGCATACAATTTAAATATCTGCTTTACAACATTTACATGTAACTAAAACTTGCTTATTAGGAGTCATATTTAAAATTTCAATACTCTGAATCCTGGCTGGCAAGTCTGGAAACAGTCTCACTAGTAAAATATGTACATGTTTATATAAAACAACATGTCAACTAAAGAAAACTAAATTACTTACTCGTCCGAAATTGTATCCTCGGCTGGATCAAGTCTCTCTTTAAAATGTTAACTCTTCCTTACTATCCAGGAGTTTCCTTGCATGTGTATCGTTAAAAAGAGCAATAAAGTGAATTAATTGTTTACATCAAACCTCACTGTCGGGGGCGTTTATCATTTGCCTTGATCGTCTCAGCACATCAGCGTATGAATAGCGTGCTCTGCTGGTGGGAGTGATCACATTAGAGATAATTAGATGAACCAGTAAAAACTGTACATCACTTTGTTTCATACAGATTACACTGCAGGAGAATATTTGATTTAAATTGGAATTGTTCTATTTAAAAGTAGACATTTAAAACTTTCTTTAGACATATGTTTCATGTTTGTGTGATAAGTATTCGCGGAGTTTCAGTAAATATTTGTGACGTGTTTCAGAAATATGCTCGTGAACACGGAGACTGCTGAAAGCTCACCCTTTTTATTTTCTCTATTTTACAAAAGCACAAGGTTTTGTTGTTATTGTGAGTGTACACAAATAAAAGTAGACCCTTTATAGTCTCTAATGATGTCTTACACTTTTCTGTATGCCCCAAAATGACTGAGTATTTTAAGTTGTTTCTGCTGTAATGACGAAAATATCCAGCAGGACGCGCCGGCGCCTCCGTCGATCCCAGAGGGTTAATAATGCTCACAGCACAGTTTTCCTGCCCCAAGAGCAGCAGCATTACCCTAGACCAGTAATACTAAACACTGGGATTAATACAGCATAGTTTCCCTGCCCCAAGAGCAGCAGCATTACCCTACACCAGTAATACTAACCACTGGGATTAATAATGTTTACAGCACAGTTTTCCTTGAAGAAAAACTAAGCAAATCAATGGCTCATCGACAGCTAACTGCTGAACACACCACAAAACAGATTCGATTTTGGCTTTCTGTCACTCCAACACCAGTCGCTCAAATTCAGTCCCTCAGATTTGAGTCATTATCATCCAAACTTGTGTCCGTGCTTCAGTTAGTCAGAGTCCAACATGTGTGATGAGAGGAGCTATTATGATGCTATCTAAGCTAATGCTAACTGGCTGTTAGCCTAATAATAATGTGCTATTTGACTCAAGCTAGCTAAAAAAGTTAAACCCAGATTACCAAATAAATATTTAAAATTCTTATGTTTGGAACGATGCAGGCTCCTACTACCAACATTGCTGACCCTTTTTTTTTTTTTACTTGAGTCCACCTGTTTTTCAATTCTTGGACCAGCCTCCTCTACGTTTTGATTGGTTATCTTTGTGAACCAATCATATTTTGTTCTGCCCTCAGAATATGTTTGTGTAAGTAAAACTCCCATCTGCGGATTCTATGATCTACTTAGGCTTATGATGCTTTTGGTAAACGAGCCCCTGTTTGATTGACCATCCCGACATGGCAAAATTGGTTTAACCAATGGTGCGAGTTTAGGGCAAGACTATCTGTTTATCAGAAACACTCTCTTGCAATGAATAATTTCTCACATTAAGGTTTGCTGATATTGGGTTTGCGGTAAGGTTGCACGATAATGAAAACGATCACAATTGTTGATTATTTTCCATGATATTGTAATCACGATTATTCATTTTGATTATAGAATTTACATAAAAAATGCAAAGCAGTTTTCTTTTTGGAGACTTCACTTCAAAAACAAGCTGAGAACTTTGTTCCTTCCTTCATTGCTGTTAACCTTACTGCAGGCTTACTGTACTCAATGGACTTTCACTGGTTGAAATCGGATGCTCAACTACTGAAACAAATGTTGTAAATACAAAAGTTTGAGGCAACGGGAGTAGAGCTAAATGAAATGCTGTAATTGACAATTGTCACGATTTGATAACTGCAGCAGCTGTAACTGTAATCTTTATTATTCAGATTAATTGTGATATTTCTATGGCACTGGTGGAAACTGAAAGTGGAATTACTGGCATACTGGATTGCAGAAGCTTGGGTCTTACTGTATAAGAAGCTGAACATACAATGACCAATTTTGTAAATTATTGTATTGGGTGGGGTGGAAATAATAAGAAATATAAGAGAATCTTCTTGAGCCAGAATCATAATTATCTCCTTTATTAGTATGCATCTCATTCACCTATGCCTTACTGAAGCAGCTATTAATGTGTTTCCAGCCAAAAAGAAAAGAAAGAACATTTTATAGAAATATTGTTTGTTGATTAGTTGATCTTTTTAAAGAAAGTCTCAAATTTATCTTCATTTAATCTCACTGCTGTCTCAGAAAAACAATTGAGATATTTAAATGGATAGTTCACCCACAAATGAAAATTATCTCATCATTTATTCACCCTAATGCTGTCCCAAATGTGTATGACTTTGTTTTTGCTATAAAATCTCCTCCCTGCTAAGTCAATCTCCACTTTTACTTTCACATTTTTCCTCTTGTATTTTTGGTGATTCACATTCTTCATTAATATTGCCCCCTACTGGGCAGGAAGAATAATTTCTAGCAAAAAAAAAAAAAAAAAAGACTTAAATATTGATCACTGGAGTCGTATGGACTACTTATATGATGCCTTTATGTGCTTTTTGCAGCATCAAAATGTTGGCACCCTTTCACTTGCATTTTTAGGACCAACAGATTAAATATTATTTTAAACATCATAATTTGTGTTCTTTAAAAGAAATAAAGTCATACACATCTGGGATTGGCATGAGGGTGAGTAAATGACTAGAGAATTTTGGGTGAACTATCACTTTAAGAGATCTCAAATGTATATTTTCGTTCCTAGCATGAAAAATATATAGTTCTGCACATTTCACCAACAAATGTATCTTATGAAGATAAACACAGAAGCCAATGAGATATGACAAAACATGTCCAAAAAATGCCTCAAAAGTTCATGCCATTATGTATTCATGGAGATAAAACCGATAGTTTGCATTTTTGTCCTTTACATGACCTTTTAGTGACTGTATATGTTTAGATTCAAAGACTCAGTGCCTCATTATCAGTGCTTTCTATGGGACTTGCATTAAATGAATAGGAACTAAACAGAGTTATCTTATCTACCATATTTGGCACTCATTAATACAGTACAGCATTATAAAAATATATTTTTCTGAATAACAGAATTTAAAATTGTGGATGACTGGTACCAGGCATATCCTGGACAGAAATCAGCTACCATAGTTGGGTCCAATAATACAACATCACAAAAACTGTATACTCTAAATAACAGAATAGAAAATTGTAGCTGACTGGTAGCAGAAAAAACATAGCGGGACTCTAAAAGTGAAATCTAACCAACCAGCAAGAAATTTAATTTAAATAATGGCCAATTTATACCAGACCAGCTTCTAAGATTGTCAAAATCAAGGTGACTGGCTAGTTATTTATCTACATAAATATTAGTCAAAAACTCTCTCCTTACATAGTCTGAATGTAGACATAATCTAACTAAAGAGATTCAAATCTGCTTCCATGCCACCGGCACAGAGAGAGATTGGATATACACTTGTCATTTTATTCACAGTACACACATAGCCTACGGTGTAGGATACTACTGGAACACTGTGTGGATTCAACTGCGTGTTCTTGTGCATGGGTTCCTCCTTTTAATTTGTCTATAATAAATAAATAGTTTGATAGTATTTTATTGTTTGTAATAATGTTATAATGTTAATGTTACACAAGCACATAATGCCCTGTGTTTTGCACTGGTTTAAAGCAGCATATTGCATTCAACAGTTAAAGTTATTTCCTCAACCCCAATAATAGGATACAAAGCAATATTTGACTTTAGGACTTTTCTTAGTGCAAAGGACAAAATGGCACATCTATATAAATGAATGTCAGGTGCTAAAACTACATTGAATTAAAGTACCAGGAATATCCTGTAACGTCTGTTGATGTTTCTGCCTGGGGACTTGCTATTGGCTGTTGTCTTTGCATATTTTATGAGATATGTCTGTGCAGGTTGGGGGACGTTAATGATTAATCGAATTTCGAATAATTGTCATTAAAAATGTGATCGATGAAGCTTATCGATCTTCAGTTAATTAATTTCAGAACAAATGTGCAGTAATCATGACAGCAGACGTCTATATAGCCACCCGCCCCTTGAGGGCGCTTGCATGCTGCTTGTCACTTCTAATCCAAATCACAGAAGAAGTCATAGTTTTATTGAACTCAATTATACAAATTATATATATATTTTAAGTATTTTACAACAGAAGTTACTACTAACAGTATTTCACTAACAGTAATGAAACAATTCCCAAATTCAAACCAAACATAGCCTGAATTGATTTATATACACTGAACTAAGAATATTTTAGGAAAGTGACAATAGTTGCATTTATTACGTGTATTCATTTAAATGATACTTAAACAGTAGGCTACATGCACATAGGCTATTATTTGGAGCCCTCCACATGCAATATTAATGTTAATGCTTAATTGATGAATTGATCGTTAATTTCATGACGATAAATTATGAAAATGTCTGAAAATTGACATCCCTACATGGTAGTACTGTATACAAAAGAGCTAAGTCAAGACTACATCAATTACTCCTTTTGTGTTAAAAAAATAAATAAAATAAATGAAAAACATGGCTTGGAACTTCAAAAGGCTGAGTTACATATTACAGCATTTTAATTTTTTAATGATATATTCCTTTAGCATTCCAGTAAACAGCAGACATTTTGTGACAGACTATAAATGCTTGATTTCTGAATTCCTTCCATAGCATGGTGCCAAGGAATAAATAATGAACAAAATTATCCCATAAATATAAAAAAGATGGAACAGTGGCTTTCAGCCTGTGAATGTCACTGCTCTGTGATGCTTTGATAGTAAGCAACTCACTTACCTGTGAGGAAAAGCATGGCACAGTCTCAAACGCACACAGTGTCCAAAAAAAACAGTCCCTGACCTCTGCCACCCCTCCATACACATTGTCAGATTTTGATTAATCATCACTTGCCATCGTTTATAGATGAGTCGGTTTACATTAAGATTCAAGTCCCCTGGTGCTCAGAGGGTCTCACCTTGGTTCAGGTAGCTGGCTGCACAGTGGCCTGGGGGAAAGTCTTTTGGCCAGCTGGAGGAAATCCACTGTCCTAGATCCTGGGATAGTGCCACCACACCTGCTGCAATTCACCTCATGTCCTTGGGTTTGCGAACCCACTGGCCATGTCAACTTCAGCCAGTGTGCAGCCACAATGCAGCAATCCTGAAAAAACAAAAAAACATTTTCTGTAATTCATGGTAAATAGTTTTATGCTTTGTGTTGAGATTCACCAAATGTGAAAGTTCACAGTTCACTAACAGTGCATAATTCACAAAGGCACAGTGGACCCTTGCAGAGGTAAATTATTATCTGCAGCAATAGGTCTATGAGGATAGAATTATATAGTAGAACATTATAAGGATCCATCCAGTGTTGGGCAAGTTATTAAAAAAGAACCTACTGTTGCAAGCTACAAATTAATCTACTCTCTAGTACATTTAAAATAAAAGAAATACAATAAAAAAGCTGAAGGCTACACTTAGAAACTAGCTAGAGAAAATAGTGAGTTACATTACAAGATACATGGCAAAAGTTGTGTGCTTAAAAAATCAGCTGCAATTTGATACTTGTTTATTAGAAAACAATAACATTTTAAAAACTAAAAGTTCAGTAAACATTATTGTGGCAGGGTGGAGGGCGGGGCCGGGTCGTGATTATACACATACTATACAAGTGTGTATAATCACGACCCGGCTCCGCCCTCCGTCCTGCCACAATTATATATTGACAGACAGTTTGTATGTTACCCAGAGCACTATTACAATTTCTCAAAATTTCCTTTCAAAAAAGTAGCCTGTGGTATGTTAATAGCTACCATAAATTTGTATATATCCCTTTGATTTAACACCATCTGCAATGTCCTTCGAAGAATGCATGTAATGACAAGACATGGTTGCTTCAGGGTACTTTTTCATGTTCTTATTTCATTTGAAACACTATTGTATAGAAATGTGTTTACCTGCAGAAGAACAAGCTGCACGTGTGGAATAAAGACTTTCAAATCAAATAAAATCACTTTATTGTCACACTACCATGTACACAAGTGCAAAAGTGGGTGAAAGTCTTGTGTGCAGTTCCGAGCAACATAGCAGTCATGACAGTGACGATCAAATGTACACATACTTACACAACACAATAATAATATACAATGTACAGTAAACAATACACACATTATAGAATACACGTACAATAAAAATTAAAAAATAAAGAGTATATAAAAAATATATATACAGTAGTTGTATTGTGGAGAATATAATTATGACAGATAATAAGATTAATAAAGTGCAGTGCTGATGTATATTGATCGTGAGAGATCAAGAGTTCAAAAGTCTGATTGCTTGGGGGAAGAAGCTGTCATGCAGTCAGCTGGTGCGGGTCCTGATGCTGCGATACCACCTGCCTGATGGTAGCAGTGAGAGCCGCCCATGACTCGGGTGGCTGGATTCTCTGATGATCCTCCGAGCTTTTTTACTCACTAGCAATCGATTCTTTTATTTGAGGTAAATATTCTCCTTTATTAAGAATTATTTTTATTCTCTGAGTTCTAAAGTATCAGTTTTATGGAGAGAGAACCGCTCCAAACTAGTATGCAGCGCATGAGTAAACTGTTGAAATTATTCAAACTGAACTGCAAATTGATTCAGAACACTTCGCTATTCCATTTCAAAACGACTCAAAATAGTGAATCATTCATTAATCATTTACAGCATATTGCACACCACACACATTTGCAGCCGAGCGAGCTAATGTGGTGTTAGCAAGTCTGATTCATTTTAGTGAATTGGTTTGTTCGAACAGTTTATGTAAATGAAGTGGTTCAAAAACAATGATTTACCAAATCATTTGAGTCTACAGTATATGCTCTAATGC
The DNA here is from genome assembly GCF_025860055.1 of Xyrauchen texanus. Classification (NCBI taxonomy): domain Eukaryota; kingdom Metazoa; phylum Chordata; class Actinopteri; order Cypriniformes; family Catostomidae; genus Xyrauchen; species Xyrauchen texanus. The sequence continues at coordinate 9,246,666 of NC_068299.1, read as the reverse complement.
TATGCATTTTCCGACTGTTTCTGGTTATATGCTGCTGTTCACCCTGTTTTCAACTCAGGTTAACTGTGGTGTTTAACTACAGTACAGTGGTGTTTAGTTGTATTTAGTTCAAATGTATTTGTTCAATTGAACGCTGTCACCCTAATTGATCATCATTGTTTCGGGGCCAGATACATATTTTGACAAAAATACAGTCTGATAGTTATACAGTATATTTAAAAAACTAGCTTTAATGTAGTTAGCATATGCTCAGATTTATTCTCCCCAACACACTGTTCCTAATCATTGTTGAATCCTAATTAGCTGTTTTAGAGTAACTGAAAAAGTAACTTTTTAATTTATGAAAAAAAAAAGTCAGTTAACTATTATTAGCCAAATTGGACAATGCCCACAATCATGTCATTAGAAAGACATGCAATTTTGATGTAATGGACAACTAAGTCAGCTCGTTCAAAAACGTTGACTGTTAAAAAGTCTGTATGAGAGGTTCAACCATATATTGGCGTTCCCAGTGCAATTTTCAGCATTGGTTACAAATGAAACAGTCATGCTTCCTTTAGAGATTGATTTTACTTCCGGTTTCACTGGTTTCATTCTATGAGGCAAAGCTTCCAATAATGATTTCACATCGATTTGATGTCCACATAAAATTAGATGAGGTAGCGATGGAGAACATCTGTTTTGACAATGCCTATCATCAATAAGAGAGATAAAAAGAGTTTAAATCATGAAATAAGCAGAAGGTTCTGATCTGTTGACATTTTTCAGATTAAACAAGAAGTGCTCCTGTAATGCCAAGATTATGGGTTCGGTTCCAATTGCATAGACATAATGATAACATATATGGCTTGAATACATGTAGTGCTCCACTCATTTCAACTGCTAAATGTTTCTAATAATAGTTTGTTTGATTTTCAGTTTAATGTAATGTTTAAACTGTTAATTTAAAGAATTAGCTGTGGTTCCACATTTCACCTCTCCAACATGAAATTGGATTATACCATTTTGGACAGGAAGGAGAGTCCCTCATTCACATATTTATTCTATAAATAATTTTTATATTAGTTTAGTAATTCTTTTATCTGCATATGTACATAAATATAATGGTTATTTTGTTAGAAGTTGATAGTTTATTTAACACCTACCTTACTTTGTAGAACCAGATCTACTTAAATGGTCATTGTTTAAGAAAATAGTTGTCATTTCTTGGTCTTGGGGTGGGGGGGGGGGGTATTTTGGTTAAGGCAATAAAAAGTACAGATAGCTCAGGAAAAAAAGTAAAAAAAAGTTGTGTGTGTGTGTGTGTGTGTGTGTGTGTGTGTGTATGTGTGTGTGTGTGTGTGTGTGTGTGTGTGTGTGTGTATATGCGTGTGTGTGTGTGTGTGTGTGTGTGTGTGTGTGTGTGTGTTTGTTTGATTCAAGGGAGTACAATGTTGCGTAATCAGAAAAGAATCACAACCTTAGGTCTCTTGCAAAATGTTTAACCACAATATCACACTGGGACTTTTTTTTTTCATCATGAACACATCTCTTTGTAGACGTCAGCAAAGAATTTCGGGATTGTATTTCTTTGCGACACAGGGCATTCAATGTTCTTTCAATCTAATTGTTAGATTAAGGCCTATTATTATGAAAACTACAATGAATTCAGGCTGATCAGCTGTATTTCTATCTTCCAGTGCGCATTCGCATGGATAATGAAAAAGGTTTGCAGACTGTCATTTGTCATGCTGTCGGTATGAACCCATGGTCTATAACTCATTCAAATGGGTCAAGATTTCTTCTACAAGTGTACATGTTCGATAGGTGGAGATGTACATTTCTACATATAGGCTGCGGTTCAAATGAATAATTTAATATTTGCTACAGATGAAAGGATTATTTCTTCAGACGAAAATGGTGCTTTAGGATGGCAGACAAAAGAGGCACACCAGTTTTAAATGTTGTCCATACCCTCTTCCTTTTTCCTCTTTTTCTCTAACTTCATAATTAATTATTAAATGAATTATCAAGTTTTGAGAAAAAACTGGGAAAAAATGCCATAATGCAGAAGTTGTAGCTCTACTGGTTTGGAACTTCTCTACAACTCTGTTGCTCAAAGTAAGAAAGTTTAGCTTACAACATACAAAAATGTTTTTTTTTAAGTGAAACGACATTTCTCAATAAATTGAAGAAAAAAAAAAACGAAAACAAATGCTTCCCATTTTTCTGTTTTGTTATAATGAAGTTGACCCTCAATTAAGTGTTACAGTTTACACAGTAATATTGTCTTTTTATGTTTTTTTTTAATGTTGAGTATGACAAGAGACAGTTTAGCAGAGACAGACCACTGGTAACAAAAATAATGAGATAAATTGGAAAGCAACTGATGTAGAAAAGGAAGTCCTGCCTTAGTTTTAAAAGAGTCAATCACCTTTTAAATACAGACATCACCTGTCAATCTTGAGAATGTGTATTTACATTAGGTGAACCAGCCAGAACATTATTGCTTTTTAGCATGATCTGTGCTTAATAAGCACAGTTTTTTATACCATTATTGTCAGACTTTACTGCTGAAATATGTCTTTAAACTTAATCTAAACCAACCATTTTGGAGATTTCAGTCTTTCGCGATTCCAGCAGATAGGAGCTGTACTTTTATGGTGCTTGTTTATATTGAAAATAGCTGCTCAGCCTGCCCAGGAGCATTCCAAAAATGGCCGCCAATTGGACTGACTTGTCTTGGAAGGAAATTTGGTGTGACTTAGAACTAATTTCATACATACTAAAAGTGGCCTTTAGACCAGGTCAAATGTAATGGATATTCACAGATTTTTAATTTTTTCATTTCTTTTTTGCAGTCCCTGTAGATAGCTTTTATGTCTATGTTAATAAGTAGTTTGTCATTTTAGGACACTGTAATTGGTACTGGTGGAGTTAAAAAAAACATTTGGAGAAGTTCCAAATATCAAATATGTTAAGTCCTCAAACACCTTTTTATGCATGCTGAAGGTTTTGCAAATATTCATAAGAACATTTCCTGTGAAAATGAGCTGTGGAGAGTAATTCCAGTGAGATGATGCAAAGAGATAAAAAAAAAAATGGTATCCTATAAATGAGTCAATAACGTTCCTCTCTTCAATTATTGATGTACGTAGACGTCAACTTTAGTTAGACCATAACAGTGATCCAGGGTGAAGCTGAAAGTTATTTTTTATTTCATAGTTTTATTCTAAACTGATGACTCAACGGCAACAACTGAAAAAAATATTTAAATAAATGAAAGATTGGATTACTCTGTTATGCTTATTGACTTCTTTGCACATTCATAATTCAAAGAAACAGTCAATGATTTCATGCATTCAGTCTATACTTTAAAGTAAAAATAGAATTAAATAAAAAAAATAAAACAGGTCACCACCATAAGAAGCCCCAGCAAAGCATATCTATGAAATCACTATGTCAATGTCACTGTGAATAAGCCCTTTCCTCCACAAGCATTTGCATTTATGTCCTACACACGGCGCTGTAACGAATGTGGAGGCAGAATTCTCAGCGAGCGCATTTTGTCTTGCGGTTTTCCTTAGACCAAATCCCATTGGTTCACTGAGTGCTCATGCATCAACCACAATTTCACCTCTTATGTATTACATGCAAGCAAACCCCGACAGATGGGACCTCCGGAGGTAGAAACCTTAGAGTTGGACATGAATCACCAGAGCCATTGTGTAAATGCATTAAGATCGCCTGCAATGGGTTTATTTAACAGGTCTGGCCATAGAAAAATGCTAAACCTTGTCTAAACTGCTTAAATCCATGAACATTTTATTGTTCAGCATACATTGACACACAGATGACCTTTCGCTACAACAGCGAAAAGCAATCATCGTATTGATTTGTTAATTAAAGCGAAAATGCAGTTACCTGCGTACTAAATCATTGATGTTTGTTAATTCCACAAGCATGTCTGATGGGTGAAGCAAATAAAGCACCATATTATGATATCTTATTATCTCCAGACATCAATGGATTTTTATAAACTCACTGAAAGCTTTGGTATTGATTGAACGAGGGAAACAACTGTGACAGAAGGACATTGTGCATTGTATCTCTCTTGCTGAGAACATTGAAGATTGCTTTGCTATTTTACTTAAACTGCATTTGGCCAGTGCGGACACTTAAATCAAGCTGTACATATCAGCAAAGCTGCAGCTTGACATATTGCAAGTCTTTTCACAATAAAAAAAAAATCGATAGTTTTATTGAAAGTTCACTCCTCTTAGGTTATTTTCCGTTGCCCATTGATCTGCAGGTGAATGAACTCATAACAAACAAACTAACTGCTTTTTAGCCTATTTGAGCCTTTTTACCCTAACCAATATTAATTCACAAACTAGTGGTATATGTTCTTTCACAATATTTTTTTCTTGTTTTACAGATAAAATATAAAAATTCTTAAGATTTTCAGAAAAATCTGACAATATTTAGTTACCATAATGCTTCAAACAATGTAGAAAAACAAATGTCAACAGGATCAGAAAATAAACTTGTTTTCCTAGATTTATTTACCCTGTGTATTAAAAGAATAGTTCACCTAAAAATGAAAATTCTTTCATCATTTACTCACCCTCATGCCATCCCAAAAGTGTATGAATTTTACACTCTCTGTATAATTGCTCTGTAGGTCCATACAATGCAAGTAAATACTGACCAAAATTCTGAAGATCCAAAATGCATATAAAGGCAGCATAAAAGTCATCCATACGACTCCAGTGAATAAATATCGTCATAAGCGAAATGACAGGTAGGCCTATGTATGAAACAGATCAATATCTATGTGCTTTTTTTACAAAAAATTCACTGCCCAGTAGATGGCTATGTGCAAGAAAATGTGAATCACCAAAAACAAAAGAAGAAGAATGTGAAAATGAATGTGCAGACCTACAGAGCTGAAATGTTCTTCTGAAAATCTTTGATTGTGTTCTGCAGAGGAAAGAAAGTCATACACATCTGGCATGAGAGTGAGTAAAAGTGTGACAGGGTGGAGGGCGGGGCCGGGATGTGATTTTACACACCCGGTCCCTTATCATGCTAATCAAGCCTCCGAGAGGGATAAAGGCCGACTGTGGATGGTGTTGCAAAATAGAGAGAATGTTTACGGGCAGCTGTTCGTCATATGTGTGTTTGTGTCTTTTGTTTAAGTTCCTCATTAAAATATTATTTATATTGTCAAGCCGGTTCTCGACTCCTCCTTTCCATTAATTAAAATGATGAGAGGATTTAACGATTTAACGCGGTAATTCAGTGTGATTAATTTGACAAAAAACAACATGTTAAAAATATTTACGCAATTAATCTCATTTCCCCAGACCATGATAAGGAAGAGTCCTGAGAAATGCAAGCTTGTAGTAGCACCTGTTTACTCCAGAGGGCAGTAAGTGAAATTTCAGCTCTATGAGCAATGCACAGTTTATACAGTGAAGAAAACACTCCAGTAGGAAGAACAACACAAACATGCGTTACGTTCTTGCATTCAAAACACTTGAAGGAGCGCAAATATGAACTAAAGGATCTCAAGATGCGTTTAAAGATTGAGTATTAATCTATATTTAACTTGACGCAGTGACCTAAACATTTTATGTTTATGATGCAACGCACCCGAGAAACTACACAAGCATGTCTGACGCAGGGTGTGGCTGGACTTCCAAAATTTGGAAGTTACCCATAAATATTTAATACCATTAGTTTTAATTCAGAGGTTCAGCAATACCTGAGAACAATTTCCAATTTGAGTAACAAGAAAGCTGTAAAGTATATTAAATATGTAAACAATTTGATATTTTTGAACTGTTTATTTATTTATTTTGAGTTTGTTTGTTTTAATGTACCTCTTGGCTCTAGATGTAAAAGTTTTGTAAGCATTAATAAAAAAAAAAAATGTCTGACGCAGGTGTAAATTGACGAGTCCTTAAACAAGCCCTCATAATAAATCTCCAACTGATTGACAAATTCACTTGGGAAATGGATTGCTGTGAACTGTGTGCCAATGATTGACTTATGATCAATAATATGATTTATGTATTGTCTTATCAATGATTAACTCTTCTGCTACAAGAATGTAATGCATTTTAATTATCTGAATATTTTCTATTTATATATATATATCATTTTTAAATATTTAAAGACAACTATGTATAATTATATATTGATATAAATATGTATATATTGAATTATTGTTATATAAGGGGCTTTCTCAGCAAATATTTGTATATGCGATTAATCACAATTAATTAATCGGGACACCATATAATTAATTCGATTAAAAATTGTAATCGATTGACAGCCCTACCATTAACAAAGATCCACACTAGGCATTAGCTATCAACAATAAATTGAACTAGGAACTTATTCAGCACCTCTGATGGAATGCAGTGGAGTAGATATAATACTACTTCTTTTGGCACCAAGGTAAAGCTGTCAAGTTTCTATCATGAGACTGAGCGCCAATGGAGTGCTCCTCCAAAACAAACAACACAATGCCACTGGCTATAATTGAGGTGCTGTTTGAATGGGCAAGGACATTGGGGTACTGAATTTACAAAAAGGTTATTGGCAGGTGGCATTTCTCAGCTTTAGAGGGGGTTATAGTATCTCCTGCTTTCCAGTACTGTTCTTCTCAAATGTGGCTAATAATGGGGAGCCAGAAAACAAATATGGCATGAACATCTAAGACAAAACCATTTTGCCTTAAAAGCTCTCACCTCTCAACCTGTCTTACATGTGCAAGGCTTTAATGCACACTTTTCAATCTTCATGTTCATGCCAAGCTGCTTCCGATGAATATTATGCTATTCAGTGTCCTACATGACACCACCACTGTAAGGGTCTTCAACTTGACTTTAACCAATTCTCTGACTAAAGAACACTGACATTCTTCCTCCTGGTGGATAACACATGCCTTACAAGTCCCCCTTCAGTTTTTCCAAATGCTTCTCAAGATCATAATTTTCACACAAATAATAATAATTATTGTTAGTCACTACATTTATTGCTCTTTGATGAATAAAATGTATAAGATTAATAAATCAATTCAGTGTTGGTATTAAAGGAAAAGTTCACCCAAAAAATGAACATTCTTTCGTCATTTGCTCACTCTCATGTTGTTCTAAACCTGTATGAATGTTCTCTTCCGTGAAACACAAATGGAGATTTTATAGGTATAATATTGCAGTAAGTACTGACAGACTTGGTCACCGAGAGTTGAAGTGAATAGTGACTGTTATTCTGCCTAATATATATATATATATATATATATATATATATATACTGGTGGCTAAATGTTTGGAATAATGTACAGATTTTGCTGTTTTGGAAGGAAATTGGTAATTTAATTCACCAAAGTGGCATTTTACTGATCACAAAATATAGTCAGGAATTTCTAAAAAGTCATTATTGATTAAATCTATACAGGCCCCATTTCCAGCAGCCATCACTCCAACACCTTGACTAATCATGCTAAATTGCTAATTTGGTACTAGAAAATCACTTGCCATTATATCAAACACAGTTGAAAGCTATTTGGTTTGTTAAATGAAGCTTAATGTTGTCTTTGTGTTTGTTTTTGAGTTGCCACATTATGCAATATACTGGCATGTCTTAAGGTCAATATTAGATCAAAAATGGCAAAAAAGAATCAGCTTTCTCTAGAACCTTGTCAGTCAATCAATGTTTTGAGGAACGAAGGCTAAACAATGCTTGAAATTGCCAAAAAAGTGCAAAGGACTTCAAAGTAAAAGGACAACTGGCTCTAACAAGGACAGAAAGAGATGTGGAAGGCCAGATGTGCAACTAAACAAGAGGATAAGTACATCAGAGTCTCTATTTTGAGAAATAGCTGCCTCACAAGTCCTCTTCATTGAATTCTACCCGCTCAATACCAGTTTCATGTACACAGTAAAGAGAAGACTCAGGGGTGCAGGAATTATGGGAAGAATTGCAAAGAAAAAGCAACTTTTGAAACAAAAAGAAAAGGTTAGAGTGGGCAAATAAACACTGACTATATGCCATATTTGAGTGTAAAATATGAAAACTTTTTATTTTTCCCAAAAAGTAACTGGGTGTTGGTTTGGGTGTTGATTAAGAGTTGGTTAAGCGTCTGCAATAAAGAATGCAAATGCAACATCATATGCTCATGACACAATGACTCATTTCCTCATTTATGTGATAGTTTGGGTTTGTCAAGTGCTAGTTTACAACCGTGGCTGAGCTCATGTTCTCTGAAATATGCTTACTATATCTTTATTCTTCTTTTATTTCTCGCAACACATTTGAGATCATGTTCCTGTAAGTGATATCAGCATTTAGTTTGTAAAGCTGAACTTACAAATTAGAATCAAAAAGGTGAGAAAAAGTTTTTTTTTAACTTAAGATATCATTCTTAATGCTGGGTTAAAAGTATTTGTATATTTACAAAGTTTTATATAGGCTAAATTTTCATTGTATATGTATAGAATTTCATATATTGTATTTAGTTATGGCAAAATTGTAATTGCTACATTAGATAAAACAATTGTAAATTTTTATTTTGTGAATATGTCTCAAAACCATATACATAACATGACACCACATGTGGATAAGACATATGATGCTGATTAGATAATTAGTAAGTTTACATGCACGATCTTTCATGATTATGTTCACACCGGTCATGTGAACCCCTTTAACCATGCTCTTTTATCAGGGTAACATTCATCCATTACCCCTTTTTCGTGTTGCATGTAAACATATTTATTCGCGATCCGTGTATATTCAAAGTGCTCAGAATGCGATGCTGCATCAGCATCTTGAACAGGAGTCTTTGCAAGGCCCGGATCAGCACTCGTAGATCCGAGATTGGCCGCAACCCACCGCCTTCCATTGGCATGATGAAGAAGGGGCTGTAAAACCCATTCTTCATCTCGGCTGGTGGGACAGACTCCATCACGTCCTTCTGCCGAAGGATTATGATCTCCGCACGCAAGGCAGTGGTGTTCTCGACCCTCACCGAGGTGAAGCGGGCGGGCACCTGGCGAACTGAATCGCATAGTCTGATCGTCCTGGCCAGCCAGCACTAACCACGCCTCCAAGCTCCGAGCAAGGGGCACCAAGGATACAATCGCATCTGACGTACCTGTGGGTGGCGCCTCATGGCAGAGAGGAGCAGGAGTTGCCACGTCGAGGAGCCTCACGTCATAAGCTCTTGGCTGCGCTGAGAGAAATTTCAAAGCACTTTCTTTGCTCTGTGTGCCCACCATAGAACCGGTCAGCAACGGGGGAGGAGAGCGAACGTCCTTGTGACTCGTCACAACCACCTCAGCATGGGTGTGTGTGTGTGCCGCAGCTGGGCGCACAAAGGCAGGGAACCCGCTTCCATAGTGCAGTGCTTGCCGTGAACATTCGGTGTACGTCTGTTGTGATAACGGTGGCCGCAAACACCAGCTGTGTGATACAAAAAATTTGAAAACTGCTCTTTCTTAGAAAATTTTGGTTCTTTGAAAATTCAAATTCAAAGGAAACAAAAGATTCTCCTCCCGGCCCTCCACCGGGGGATGGAGTGGTCTGTCCACCACTTTCAAGCTTACAGCGGGTCTTCTCATCCCTGGGTCGTCCTTCTCAGGGGCATTTGTAGGCCTTCCTGGGGCTCCTAGTACCAGATCATGAGACGGGGAGTCAGCTTCCTATGGGTGCCGGTGTCATCACCGCAGGGGGATGCCCTTGGCGATGAGCAAATGGGGCGAGGGATAGCCTCCACCTGCTTCTTGACTGCAGAGAACTGCTGGGCAAAGTCCTCGACAGTGTCACCGAACAGGCCAGCCTGGGAGGTGGGGGCATCAAGGAAGCGTACCCTGTCAGCATCCTTCATCTCGACCAGGTTAAGCCACAGGTGGTGATTCTTGACCAACAAGGTGGACATCGTCTGCCCGAGAGCCCGTGCCATGACCGTCGTCGCCCGGAGAGTGGCGCTCTGAGCCCAGGAACCAATCATCAAGCTGTGAGGGCTCATGTCAGGGTGGAGGGTTCCACTCAAGCCCGAAGCTTGTGGCAGCCTGGGCAAGCATAGCCGCCAGCTGCGTGTCGACCTCAGACTATACATAAATGGAACTATGGGAATTATATTGTGACTAAACAAAATCCAAAATAAATCAGAACTGTTATATTTTAGCATCTTCAAAGTTTTCACCCTTTACCTAGAATTTGCAGACATGTACTCTTGACATTTTCTCAACCAACTTCTTGAGGATTCACCCAGGGATGCTTTTTAAACAGCATTGAAGGAGTTCCCTGTAAGGGGGTTAAGATGGGCAAGGAGGAGGCGAGAACCGGCTTGTCAATATAAATAATAATTTAATTAAAGTCAAAACAAAAGCACAAACATAAACACACACATGACGGACATGCCCGTAATTCTCTCTCTCTCGAACCGTCGTCACCGGCCGCCTTTATCCCTCGCGCCTTTATTAATTGTACTAATTTGTATTCTATTGACAGCCTTGATGAGTTATTATTATTATTATTATATTACTTATATATTTAATTAAATAAATTAAGTATAAATATAGAATTTTAATGCAATATTAAAATTTAAGAGCAAATGACAATAACTTGTTAATAGCCCATCACATGAACCATGAACCTGGGATGCATGGAGCACTTTTAATACCTATCATCAGAGCATTATAAAGCAATAGTTTAAACTTTGCCAGTTACTTGAGAATTTAATGGGAAATAAATATTCGATCAGAAAATAATAAAAGCAAATACACTTACATGCACAAGAATTTCACAAAATTGATGTGTTGTGTCTGATATCAACATGGAGACACACAGGTATGAGAAGTGCACACATCAGAAGCTCAATTCATTTATATGTATGCATTCCATTGTTACTTTTTGCTGAAACTTGTGACATTACTTGTGTTACCTCAAGTCGCTAAAAGGGTCTGCTAAATAAATAAATGTTTGAACAAATGACAATAACTTGACTAAAACCTCTCTCCCATGGAATGTATAGGCAAAAAAATGGAGAGCAACTTCAATGTTAGTAGCCTCGCAACAGTGGGAAATGCTTGTGGAATAGACTTTACTCAAGATGCTGTCTTCCTTCCTGTCCTGTATGGAATATTTTTCATCATTGGCGCCCCTCTGAATTTGATGGCACTATTTGGGCTGTACAGGTTAATCAAATCAGAGAACGTTTTACCTGTGTATGTCATAAACCTTTTGATCTCAGATCTTATTCATCTCCTCACTTTGCCCTTATGGATGGACTACTATGCCAACGGACACCGCTGGCGCTTTGGAATGCAGACCTGTCAGTTTATGGGTCTGTTTTTTTACATCAGTATTTACGCAAGTATCTTCTTCATGTGTATCATTGCCCTGGAACGTTACCTGGCCATCGCCAGACCTTTCAGCTTCAAGCATCTGCGTAACTTGAGGTTCGCTCGCTGGATAGCACTTAGCATTTGGATTCTAATTGCGGTGCCACCTGCCATCGCTTTTGAAAAGCTCTTCCCCAAGCAGGAAAATTACAGTCTTTGTATTGAGAAGTATCCCTCCGAGGGTAACTTCATCACCTACAGACTGATTACTCTGCTTTTATCCTTCATCATACCCCTGGGCTTCATTATTGTTCTCCACAGACAGACTGTCCGCACACTGATGGCAATCAACTCACTTTTATCTGAGGAGAAGAGGAATATTAGGGGTCTGCTCACCCTTTTGGTGGCCGTGTTCGTCACGGTGCTGGGGCCCTATCATTTCATCGGCTGTGTGAAGTACATCGGACTGCTGGTTCACAGCAGAGTGTGTGAGTGGGAGAAAGCTGTGTTTGTGCCCTATCAGCTGGGGAGAGGTTTCCTGAGCCTTAACAGCTTGATGGATCCTGTTTTTTACATCTTTCTCCGCAGTGACTTCCGAGCGGCTGCTGGGAACTTTCTGCCCTGCCTGAATAGAGTGAACACCAGATCATATCAGACGGAGAAGCCAACAAACTCCACACTAGATTGTGAAAATACCCTGTGAAATCTCTTGATGAACGCAGATTTTTTTATATATATATAATCTTTATTGATATATTTCTTATTTAAACAGGAAGTTTGGGCCACAAACTTCCAAAACGCTTTAGTTTTGCAACAGCCATGAACCTTGATTCGCTACATAGCTTGCTATTGCTAGTTCGATGCAAAATTTGTAGTGCAAGATGAGTCAACAACATTTTTGGTTCATTTTCCCAGAAGATAGAGACTGTGACTCTTAAATGCAAATATCTGCTAAAAGTACATTTTTTCAACTTTAGGAGTGCACTAGCATGTACACTGCCTCAAAGCTAAAACAAATATGCACAAGTCACATTAGGCTTGCTCATTGGGGTTCTAAATACAATTATACATTTTATTAACTTATTTTTAAACACAATTCACTATCGTATTTTACACAATGATGATCTTTTGTAAAGCTGCTTTGAAACAATGTGTGTTGTGAAACGTGCTATACAAATAAAAATGACTTGACCTGGACTACAAGTCACAAAATTATTTATTTTATTTTATTATGTATTTGAAGAGCTCTGATATTTGTATTATTATAAAACACATATTTGATAACGTTTTTGAAATATAATTTGAACAAAGAACTATAAGATCTATAATTTGAAAAAGGCTGCTTAATTCGATCTAGAGGTACTGTGTCTACATCACCAATGCCAGATTTTATAGCATCATTGTTCATATTTATTAAGAGAGAACACCTAACTATACTAATAAAAAGGTTTTCAAACTCCAGGAATCCCTCATGCTTGGGAGAAAAAAAAGTGTAAAAAATGTTAGCATTATTTGTCATTTTTACCATTTTAGTCTAAAATCATGAAATTCATCATGCTTATTTAATTCTGTTGACAGCCAGTTTTAAACAGTATGAATTTTAAAATAATCTGCATATAATTTCATATATTATGTAAACAAATATTTCTTATTTATAAGAAATAACTATTATAATTCAGTTTAACTCTGTAAAGCTGCTTTGAAACAATATTCATTGTGAAAAGCGCTACAGAAATAAACTTGAACTGAACTGAAAATATTTCTCTTTGGGTTTATTCTGTACATTTCTCTAATAGAAAAAAGATACAGTAAACCGTCAACTTAATAAAAAGTAAATATATTCCAGATTATATTTTAATAATATGCTATGGCTTTAGCCAGTAGGTTTGGTTTGAAAGTTGGTAGGGACACATTGCAAGGAGGATATATTCAAAATGTTAATATTAAGAATGCAAGAATATATATAGTGCTTATAGTTACAATATTCTCTTTTATAAAAAGTCTCAATTTATATTCCTGTGCCACACCATATTAAATATTAGGCTATTTTTTTACTGGTATTAATTTGATCAAAAAGGTCTAATTTTATTTAATTGACAAAACATGCTTTACCTGTCTACCCTGATGTTTTTCTCCATATGCAAATTAAACACATATTGGCTAAATGTATGCTATACATTGTGTGTAGAAAAAATTCAATATTAGTTAAACATCCTTGCAATGACATAGACTGACTCGTTTTGACAAGCTGCTTGCTCCACTCTCTCACACATACCTCTGTCGCCATAGAAACAGAAATACTGGCCTAATATTTTCTGCTCTCTGTATCTTTATAAACTTTACGGATTAATGCATTAAAGTCATACCGCATGTTGAGTTCCATAAAGATTTTTTTTTTAAAAGGCCTTAATCCCTTAATCACAAATGACTGTGATTGGTGCATCCTGAACAGCGCTGAGAAAAGTAACAAAGAAAAGTAACAAAGTAAAAAAACTTTTAAGTATTTTAAGTATTTTCTAAATGGTAAAATTGCCCAGTTGTTGGTGGGGACACCGATTTTCTGACATGCCCCTATTATCCCTACCTAAATCTACGCCAATGGCCTTTAGTACAATGACAATCTAAAAGTCAGTTATTTAATTTTTGCATACAACTCATTATTATAATATCACATTTACTCTGTTTCTCACACAAGGGGTCCCTCCATGGAATCATCATATATAGGGGTCCTTGTTATGAAATAGTTTCAACATCAAGTGTTGCTCTCTTGAACAAGCGACTAATGTTCACAGGAAGCTGAGTTTCCACTAGTGACCACCATAGGTCCCCACATAATGTTTGACCTATTTGAGTGTATCTGAAGGGTATGTGCACATGTGAAATGGCAACATATACCTTTCAAACAATGTCCTTGTTTACTTGCAAAACAACTGTCAATATTTTTGTACTCGCAACAGGACACACAGAAACCTGACAGAAAATGTATTAGCAGCTTCATTCCATCTTTATCACTGTTACGTAACCAAGGACTGCAGCAAAAAAGGGACTGTTGTTGCACTCTGAAAGTGTTCTTTCATTGGTTACATGCAACAGGTGCCATGTGACAACACCTTTTATGCGCTGCTTCAGAAGATGTCGGGCAATAATTTACAGATGAATAATGATGCTGATAATTTTTTATAGTCATTAAAATTTAAATAATAATAATAAAAAAAAAAAAAAAAAAAATATATATATATATATATATATATATATATATATATATATATATATATATATATATATTTTAAGTATTTTCTAAATGGTAAAATTGCCAAAAAGTTGGTGGGGACATTGATTTTCTGAAAGTTGGCAGGGACATGTCCCTATTTTCCCTACCTAAATTTACGCCAATGGGCTTTAGTACAATGACAATATAAGTTATTTATTTTTTGCATACAACTCATCTTTATAATATAACATTTACTCACACAAGGGGTCCTCCATGGATTCATCATATATAGGAGTCCTTGTTATGAAATTGTTTGAAAACCCCCAGTACTAAAATGCAACGTTGACGCCACTCTCACACCAACTGGGAAGAGTTATTTGGGCAATAGATCAGCTGCAACATCAAGTGTTGCACTCATGAACAAGTGACTACTGTTCACAGGAAGCTGAGTTTCCAATAGTGACCACAATAGGTCCCCACTTAATGTTAAGACATATTTGAGTGTATCTGAAGGATATGTGCACATGTGAAATGGCAACATATACCTTTCAAACAATGTCCTTTTTGGAACAAAATCAATTTTTTCAGATCTCCAACAGCAGTATGTTTCACTGTGAATATTTTGAGTCAGAATTAATACTTACACCCACTGCTTTTAACAGAAATCATGAAAAAGAGACTGAGAGAGAGAGAAAGACATGACTTGCCAAGGGTCACAGCTTGCTTTGAGACCATCAGAAACACTTTCAATTAAAACATTATATTGTCTATAGATTTTAAGCATTTGCCAAGTATGTCAACTCATCCATCAGTTTAAATGTAAGTGCGTATTTTGAAGGTATAACAAATCCCATAACTCTGAGGATAAAGGCACACTGTGACGGATCATTAACTGACAATTAATTCTGTGTGGTGTGATTTTTAGAAACTGTTAACACACTGTTAATTAACACATATGGTATGTGCACTTGCTATTTTTTCGGCATTGCATTTTTTTTTGTCTGTTTCCATATCAAGACTGCTAGAATACTAACTTTGTGCAAATAGTCACTCCATCAACTAGATTCTATTTCATCATGATTTTAGTAACAGAGAGTTGTTTGTATTTAGTGGCACAGTTTTTAAAAGTTAAGTGTGTAAAGATTTTCAATGTTAAAATGCTTTTTCTAGCCCAGCATAATACAGTATGTAGAGACACATTTAAAGTAATTACAGTAAGCAACTGGTAGGTTGATGTCCTTGAAACGTATAGCACTATTGTTTTTTGGAGCTATTGAAACATTAGCTCAGTCAATGGCATGAGATTGGGACGGTATGGGGCCTGGAAGACAGTATGAGTGATTTTTTTTTTCCAAATCCATTTGGATAAAGCTGGTGGAGCAGAAATTACACACTTCACCTTTAAAATAGCCAATTTCACACAAGTCAACTTTTTCTTCTTTTCTGTTAGCATTTTCATTTTGCCAATATCATTGTGTTTTTTTTAAAGGACTCTTATGTGAAATATTTTTACTTTGCATATTTTAGAAAGAGATGATATGCAAAACAACTGTCAATATTTTTGTACTCGCAACAGGAAACACAGAAACCTGACAGAAAATGTATTAGCAGCTTAATTCCATCTTTATCACTGTTACGTAACCAAGGACCGCAGCAAAAAAGTGACTGTTGTTGCACTTCATTGGTTGCTTCTCCTCAAACCTCACCTACCGAAATTCACCTTTGAAAAGCATGGCAGCTAAAAGTGAACAACCTGTTTTCATACCAGCCCTATTGTTAATGTGCTTCTTCTATGACTGCATCTTCAAAAGTTGTCAAAGGTTTCCTTTCTACTGAAGTCTGTATTTTATCATATTCCATGCAAAAGTGTAGGTCGGCCAAACAGAACATGACTACCCACATGCTATTCTCTCTGGAGAAGAAAAGAAAATCTGCGGCAGTATTCTACTGATCAAATCTTGTAACTTTCTTTGTGCTTGGTATGATCAGATAATTTAAAAAAATAAATAGAATGAATGCATTAATGTTGGGAGCTAAAATGAAGAGACGTTAGAGATTTATTATGAATTCATATCACCTTCTGTTTTTTGTATTTTTATTTTATTTTGTAAAGGCTATAATTAAGAATCTATTGCAGTGCACCTAGAGGAAAAATAAATAGCATATGCAATAATACAAAATATTCAGTATTAAGATCAGTCTTCTTTAAATCACAGATTGTTCTTCTGTGCAAATCAGAAATGCATACTAAATTTAAAAATATACAATGGCCCCAACTGTATCTGGACAGTTTCCCCACACATAAAAACAAGGCCTGTCGATTTAACGCGTCAATAACGTGCAATTAATTTTACAAACAATAACGCGTTAACAAAATGTACGCATTTAATCGCTATGCTTTCCTGAGAGATTCAAGCTTGTAGTACCACCTGTTTGCTCCAGAGGGCAGTAAGTGAAATTTCAACTGTGTGAGCAATGCACAGTTTATTACAATGAACTCTTCAGCGGACACACAACATAAACGTGCGAACCAAGGGATCTCAAGATGTGTTTAAAGATTCAGTATTAAACTATATTTAACTTGACACAGTGACCTAAACATTTAATTTTTATGACGCAACACACTCAAGACGTGACACAAGCATGTCTGACGCAGGTCGTACGGTCTTTACCTCATACATATTTAATTATCAACAAGGTTAAGGAGGTGTCCTTTAAACTGTTACACCGTTTTTACCCAGTCAATCTTTATTTAAGAAACATGCTACCTGAAATAGATCCACTTTGCTCCTTCTGTAATGCTGTAGATGAATCTGCCCCTCACCTTTTTTGGGAATGTGTCCACGCTGTAGTATTTTGGATCATTTTAACAGTTTAACTAGTTTTTCTTTGCTTTATAAAGATGTTTTATTTGGTTTTCACAGTTTTGATAACTTAAGTTAATATTTTCTGATTAATCTGTTTTTTATACAAATTGTTTATAAAAAGACATAAACAATATGCATGTAAACATGATTTAAGACTGATCAAATCACTTAGTTACCTTTTCTGTGTAAGGTTATAGCCAATTTTACTACTTTGTTGCCATGACGATTTAATGTCAACAAACCCTACAACCCTAAGATGATTGTAAACATTTACATTTGATATTTACATGAGTTAACAGAATAATTAATGTAAGTGCTTTTATAAAATGACAAGCTTGACATTTCTGCATTTAAACCCTCCAAATATTGGCCACATTCACTTTCATTGTAAGTGTCTCACTGTAATCTTAATTTTTGCTTTTTTAAAGAAAAGGAGGGGTGGATCAAAATAAATTTTTGTGATAATCAACATTGTGCCACAAATGATGTCGACTGAGCTTAACTTATATTCAACACAGAATATTCCTTTACAATCTCCAACAATTGGCCCCAATCACTTCCATTGTAAGTGCCTCACTGTAACCCATATTTGTGCTTTCTTTTTAAAGAAAAGGAGGGACAGGTCAAAATGTATTTTTGTGGTAATCAACATTATGCCACAATTGCTACTGATTAAGCTTAATTTGTATTGAACCCAAAAAATTCCTTTAAGGGCATTTTTGTTTACTTTTGTACAGTAATCAAATTTGGTACCAAATTGGGTCACCACCTGATGTCCAATGAAAATCAGGGTCTTGAAGCAAAACCAGTTGAACACCACTGCTTTAGCATACTCAAAATGACCTGTGTACACACGTGCATGCGCGACTGCATTCAGGGGTTCGATTTTTGTATTCACTGTATGCATGTGTTAATGAAATTAATTCTCCAATATTACATTGATAGCAAGGGCAACCAAACACCATTTAATAAATGAGAAAAAAAAGCACTTATTATGATAGCACCAAATCAGTGTACCTTACTAAGTAAACATGTCTCAAATTGTGGTTGTGCTTTATAGTGAGTGTATCAAGCTCTATAATATAGATTTATCTAGGTATGTACTAGATTGTCTCACAGAGGAATAGCAGCATTTTGATTTTAGATTAAAACTTTGCTGTTCCCTTAACCTGCTCTGTCACTCACCAGGTCATGCAGACCTAACTTGTCAATGAGCTCATTGTAAAAGTCCTCAGTAATGATGTGGGTGGGCATGATGGGTGTATGCTGGCCCAGCACCAGAGTTTATTGATCTCCACACCTGAAATGCTCCTCAGATATGAATCACATCAGGCTGGTCTCTTATCAGTGACTAGCAGGCCCATGTATGAAAACATACCTCCAAACTTTAAAGAGACTAGTGAGATCTGGCTCTGTCAATATTTCAGTGAGAGTGCAGATCCTGGAAGATGATCAAACTCAAGCTAACAAGTCACCTTAAAATGTTTTTTTTTCTTTGATAAATAATGCAGTCTTGCATAACCACTTATAAATTCATTATGAATCAAACTATCTTTTGAAAAGTGCTGGCTGATCTGTAGAATGATTAACATTTTGTTAATCAATTAATTCACAACTTTATTCTGGTTGTTTTCTAATGCAAAAAGTGGTGGGAAGCCAGACTTAGTTACATTTGTATTTATTAATGATTAATTACATATATGTAAGAAAAAGGCTGTAAGTTTCAGGAGCAACATAGGCTAATTTTGATCTTAAAAACTCTCCACCTGGTATATTTTAGGAATACTGCATGGAAATGTAATAACAAACAGTCATTGACCTTGTAATGTAGTGAATGAAGTATGTAACACAAATAAAACCAACCTGGAAAATGACTGGATCAGCAATCTTTATGAACTGGCTGCTATACAAAAGGGTAAACCGGGGCTAGCTGTCACACTTTTTTACTCCAGTGAATATTTCTTTGGGTAGGTTTATTTTTGAAAGCCAATTTCTGTATAGTCACATACAAAAATGTTTTGAAAATATTCACAGCTATTGCCCAGAAGAAAAGATACAGTTCACTGAACTGTTCATTGAACATTTATAACAACACGCCCCAAAAGCGGGGCATACTGTCACACTATTTGGGGTAAGTTATCACAGTGGAACTTGCAACTAAACCAGTGGCATAGGTTTCATGTGAATGTTAGGGGGTGATTGTGGAATGTAGATGTCACATGATCACGTGACAACTAAGCCCATTTTCCCCTATATGTTTTTGCTGATCAATATAAATAGATTTTAAATAAGACAATTGCATATACTTTTGTAATTCTTTATCACTGAACATAATTGTGAGCAGTTTTGCACCAGGCTATCAAACACAGTAGAACAAACCAATGAAAAGATCAAATTCAGAAGGATATGTATGCAAAAATGCCACCAAAAAGCACCTCAAGCTCCCTGAACAATATACTGTATATATCAATAAATTTTTTTCATCCAACACATGCTTAAATCACTCATACTATTTTATGCTTTTTTAACCAGGCTTTAAAGAGACCTATTATACCCCTTTTTACAAGGTCTAATATAAGACTCAGGTGTCCCCAGAATGTGTCTGTGAAGTTTCAGCTCAAAATATCCCACAATAATGTATTGTACCATGTTATAAATGCCTCTATTTGGGTGGAATCAAAAACACACTGATTTTGTGTGTGTCTCTTTAAATACAAACGAGCTACTGCTCCCTGCCCCCTTTCCGGATGAGGGCTGTGCCTTTACAGCTACAGCTTCGGATACAATAGCAACAACAAATCAGAACCAATATGACTAACAGTGTAAATACCGAGTTCAGCCATATATGTATGAATATATATATATATATATATATATATATATATATATATATATATATATACATATACACTATATACATATATATATATATATATATATATATATATATATATATATATATATATATATACCGGCTGGTCTCCCCCGCCTCTTGGAAATCTGAGTTGGACGAGGGGAGGGAGAGGGACAGAGAGATAGAGAGAGAGAAATCTGGCTCGCCGGTCCCCGAACACGCTGTGGACTGGTCCTCAGCCAGCTGTGCAGTGATCCACTGTGATGCCGTGTGATGGCACTAGACCTCGCCTCCTGGTAGACGACAGTGGCTCCTCCACCTCCAGGTGGATGGCAGTGGCTCCTTCACTTCCTGGCTGACAGCAGTGACTCCTTCATCTCCTGGCAGACAGCAGCGGGCTCCTCAGCCTTCTGGCGAACCACATCAGTACCACCGGAACATACCTCCTCGGTGTTGCGACCCTCCATAAGCGGCGAGAGCTCTCCGATAGCGTATCCCTCCTCCTTCCCGGGTTCCCTAGCATCTGTATATAACAGATTTGTATTTGTATATTGTACATACATTTTTATACATATATTTTATATATATATATATATATATATATATATATAACATATGTTTGTACAACGTATGTACACCCTTTGGTTTTATTACAGCACACAAAAAATAGTTGCGTAAAAGAAATGAAACTTATCTCTAATATATATTTAAGCAATTTCACACGAGCAAGAGTGCGATATGGCCCTACATCAGCAATGCTGTGATTCGGCCGCAGGCACAAGGACACAGGCCTCGTTCAATGATCAAGTACATTTAAAATGAGGAAAAACTGCATACAGTCATAAAAACGCATTTGTTCATGGAACTACTTTCTTACGTGACCGATCAGAATCTGCCATTGCTGGTTCAAAACAAATGATGCGTCCAAGCCTTCATTAGTAATTCAAAAATGTCACTTCAGAAATAGTATCATGGCTTGTGTGGTTTCGAACAATTATTGGATATACAAGGATGGATGGATGTGTGTGTTTGTGTGTGTGTGTGTGAGAGAGAGAGAGAGAGAGAGAGAGAGAGAGAGAGTGAGAGAAAGAAAGAAAGAGAGAGATGGAGCATGTGCAATCACCTGTTGCCACACTCAAGCAGAGATGCTGTCAGCTTTATGAAGGTCATCTTTCTCAGTGGTAAAATAGCCATCCAAGGGGGGGTATTCCTCAGTAGCTGGTGTGCAAGAGTCATTACCTATAGAAACAGCCATGTCCTCCACCATTTTAAACAGTATTTCTCCAATGTGGAAACTCTGGTAAGAGGTAAGCACCTCTGGTAAGAGGTGAGTTCTGTAATCAGTAAGTCTGTTGTGCCTCTCAGCTGTGATGAGCCTTAATTCTGAAGTTGTTAGTTTAAAGCCATTTAAAGCTATTTCCTAGCTTTAGTAATTTCTATGCATACAATGACTTACGAATTCACTCCACATCACCAACTGGCTCATATATTACACACAAAAAGTATTTTTGCTACTACCTGCTGGCTAACATAGGTAATGTAAAAAAATAGATGTAAAAAGAGACACATAGCCTATAGTACATTAGCTCTTAACACTTATGCACTGCTCTTATATTTTAGTTTAGAACGGTACGAACACAAGCGGAGTGATACACACACAGTGAATCGTCCGAGTGCTGATGGGTCAGACCATCTGTGCTCATGGAACTTCTCTTGTCCAATCAGATTTGTATATTTGTATATATATATATATATATATATATATATATATATATATATATATTTTTTTTTTTTTTTTTTATTTATGTATTTTTTTGGAACAGAGGCTTAATGAAATGTTTCTGTCTTGTACTCCTAAGCAACACTATTCAGAAAACCCGATACACAGAGGATCATACATAGGAAAAGTACATCTTATGCAATGCTGTGTGAACTTAACACTTTCAACATGTGTGACAGTTTCAACATCAGCAGCACAGGTTGATGGGCAACAATGTTGTACTTCTCTGGAGTGTAGAAGCTAAAGCATTGAAGTGAATGTACACATTTTGTTGTGTTGCTGGCAACATTGGCTGGACCAGGCTGACATTTGTGACTGCCAGTATAATTCACTTACTGAGCTTCAATCAGCAGGTGGTGTCTTGATGTTTCTAGGCCAAAAACCATTTGTCCATGACTTGACAATTATCTCGCTTTTTCTTCCAGATATTTGTATTTCTTTTCTATTTGGAGTTCTTTAAAATATTCTGATTCTTTTATATACTCTATTTAACCAGCAACCTGCAAATAATGACTCAAATATAAATATAAGATATTAATATATTGTCACTGTGAAACTCATTACAATCTGAGATATGCATTGTGTAATAGGACCTAGTGTTTGCTAGCAATTATTTGACCTCTTACAAGGCGGAAAATTAATTTAGAATGTTGCAAAATGTATTTACAGTATTTTGAACAAAAATGCAATATAGTATAAATAAAGTACCATATGAATAATAGCCCTTACCTAAGGGTATTGTCAGTTACAGTATTACACTTTGTGTATTGTGAAGCACCATATATATTATCAGTTTCAGAGGCTGAAATGTATATATTAAAGCATGTGAAGCCACATGGTCCATATAATTATTTTATGTAATAAGTTTTCTTAGGCATAATGTGAAATGGTGTGCCTAAAACCCCTAGTAAAACAATGTAATAGCATTCTGATTAAAGACATCAATGTTCAAAATACAGTTACATTTATTATTAATAATTATAAGAAAAAAACAATTCTTCTGCCAAGTAGCATAATTCATTATTACAGCTGTACACTGTTTATGGTTGCCAAGCAGTACGGCATTGTAATTTTACAAATGCAGCTCATTCAATCAGAATTTATTATAAGAACTTTCTGTTTTCTTAAGTATTTGTTTTGCAAATAACTGCCTCTGCTGTTACATAGTGTGGATGGCGAAACTATTATTGATTGAACAGTTGCAAGCAATGTTTTGGATTATTCAAGTACTGCATAAAGTACTGTGACTCATTGCTATCATGAAGGGATGAAATTGAAAGATCCTGAAAATAAATTAAAAAAAAATGATCACGAAATGTTCAGTGTCATCATGCTAGTAAAAAAAAAAAAAAGAGGAAAATAGCCATTTCTGGAACAGGAATGATGAATGGATTTAGATTTCAGAATGTTAGCCATGCTCACATGTAAAAGCAATAACAAGACAGAACAAGACAGGATACATTAATTTGTATTTTAAGGTGAAATCCCAGTCAGTGTTAGGGTAACAAAGTATATTAAGCCAAAATGTTCAATATACTTTTTTATTACAGTCAAGACAGAAATATGCAATCGCTTGGTCAAGTTAAGACAAGGAAGCATGGCTGTTTAGACATTTTTGATGGAGGATGGAAGTGCGGCTGGTTGGATGATGGAAATGCCAGTGTGAGTAATGAATTCACACTGTTGTCAGTGGAAATATGGCTGACTGCCTAAATCCATTAGGAAAATGATGATGGATGAATCAACAGACTAGCATGTGCTTGCTTTTGTTGTGGATACAGCTGTTGCATAATACCCTTTGTAACCTAATCAAGGATCTTCTGAACCTACACGTGGCTCTGAATTTTTTAAGATGTAAAAAATAAGGAAAATAAAAACAAAACAAGAAAAGGCATAGATCATGCTGCTACCATACCTCAATCACTGCAAAACATCAGGTTCAAAATTTAATAATTACATTTTTAAAGAAATATTTAAAAAAATCATTAAAAATATATATAGATTTTTTTTTATTAATTTATTTAGCAGTGTTATTGGCTTCCTTTCCAGTGCACACATCTAATCATCCTTAAATCAAGAAAAACAATTTTATTTTATTTTATTATTAATATTTATTAACACATACATATATATATATATATATATATATATATATATATATATATATATATATATTATATATTTTTTATATATATATATAATATTATTTTATTTTCTGAAACCATTCAGAATTTTGGATAATGCTTTAGATTACAGACCGCAATTTACAGCGTAAGTACACTGAATTTACAGCGTACCTTTTTGTAATATTAGTGTATAAATTACTTATGTGTAGGTATAAGGGAACAATATGCAAAGTTTGGGGAATAAAGGGGTAACAACCTGGAAAAAAAAAAAAATATACTGTAAGTATTTTATAATTAAGGGGTAACTATTCTAATATTATGTAGTATGTATGTATGACAACTATGATAAACAACATGGAATATGACAAATGATTTATACTGTAAGTATTTTATAATTAAGTTGTAACTATTCTAACAATATGTGGTATGTATGACAACTATGCTAAACAACAATCTTATGTGAAACAATAGGGTAACAAGAACCACTTTAAATTACAGCCAGTAGATGATATACTTACTCTGTAACTACGTGAAACAAGGGGGTATATTTGCCAGTAATTAAATTAATTACTTTGCTTAAACACTTTGCTATCAAAACAACATATCACTTATAGGCTACTGTATATATGCAGTGAGATGCAAGTGTTGTGTTGTATCATGTTATATTTGTATTTTATTTCCTGGGAATAGCTGGAAAGAGGTAAGCTTGTTTTCCACTGCATTACACCTTGATGGACTGCAATGCCACTCAAACACTCAAAGTTATTTGGAGCATCTAACACACTTTCATCAGGTAAGTAGCCTTGATTTAAATTTCTAAATAAAATCTTATAGCAAAAACCTCCATCATGTATCCTGTAATAATAGAATATGTACCCTGTAGTTAAAAAAAAACCCTAGTCCTATATGTATACGTATTATTACAAAAAGGTATGCAGTGTATGTTCTTTCTAAAATGTTCCCAAATTATTGTTGTTTAGCATAGTAGGTCATATACCACATAATATCTCCATCATGTCAAGTTAAGTGAAGTCAAATCCCATTTATTTATATAGCGCTTTACACAATAGGCTACAGATTGCTTCAAAGCAGCTTCACAGTAATAAACAGAAAAATAACAGTATTGTTTCAAAATGAATCAATTATAAAAAAATACTTCAACTGCAGCTCAAGACGGTAATATAATTATTCAGCTCAATTCAGTTCAGGTTTTGTGTTCTCATCCGATAGTGTCAATACAGTTAGTTCAATAATAATTTCTGAATATTAATAGCCATTTAAGCCCCCAATGAGCAAGCTAAAGGCAACAATGGCAAGGAACAAAAACTCCATCAGATGACAATAGTAAAGAAAATAAAAAACTCATATGTTCCCCATAGTTAAAAAATACCTACAGTAGCCTATTTGTGTAGGTACACTATTATTACAAAATGGTACGCTGTGTATGTTCTTGCTTAATTACTCTCAAAGTAAGATTGTTGTTTAGCATATATATATGATATAAGGTCATATACCATGTAATTTTAGAACAGTTACCCATTAGTTATAAAATACTTACATATGACAATACTTTCTATGCATTGAAACAACTTCAGAACAATATAGTTGCACATATAGCTGTAATGCCCAATGTTATCTCGAACCTCAACCTCTTTTATTTTGGACTATATGTTAAGATATCAGTCTGTCCTGTCTTTGTTGTCCTTTATCAGAAGAGATAATTGACATTATGTTTATTCATGTTTTGATCAAATTGACTATTTGGCATTATATTTATTGTATAATCAATAATGACCAAACTGCACACTTACAACTGTAAGATTCATTGCTAATACTTAGGAATAGTTCACCCAAAAATGAACATCTCATCATTTACTCATCCTTATGCCATCCCAGATGTTAAATGCTTCCTTTCATTTGCTGAACTCAAATAAAGATTTTTAGAAGAATATCTCTGCTGTGTTGTTCCATATAATGCAATAAATGTGTGCCAAAATGTTTAAGCATGCATATTGCCCTCTGGGCAGGGAGTAGAAGTTCTAGCTAAAAAGTATTGAAATAGGTTTTTATTTTTAATAGTGTTTCTCACCCACACCTATAATATCACTTCTGAAGATATGAATTAAAACAATGGAGTCGTATGCATTACTTTTATGATGCCTGTGGGCAAGGTTGGGGAGTAACAGAATACATGTAACGGGATTACATATTTAAAATACAAAATACAAGTAACTGTATTCCACTACAGTTACCATTTAAATAATTGGTATATAGAATACAGTTACATTCAGAAAGTTTCTTTATTACTAAAGAGATTACTTTGCATTTTATTGTAATTTGTTTCATTTAATATTTAGTCCTTTCAGATGGAAAATTGTATACATATTAATTATGCGATACAAAGTGCATTTGAACAGCGGTGAAACACTTTCTTATGATGTGTTATATTCATACGAGTAGACAGAGAAGTAAGTTTGAAGTAAGTTTGGAGCAGAAGAAATTAAAATAAGCCTTGTGTAAATTGTCAGCTTTACGCTAAGCTAAAATGTTATTTCTAGCCATTTTACATGCATGTTACCAGGAACGACCATATTTTTGTTATTAAGAAAATTAGTCGTTAGTAAGATCTTTGATATTAGGGCAAAAATCATATTCTTGATAATAATTTTTGTATTGTATTTCCTTTAAAAATATCTAAAAATCCTTAAAACAAGATCAATTTGATTTATATTGTTTTAGAAACAACACTACATAAGATATTTAGGTTTTTCAGAGAATGTATTTTTGTGCATTTTATCTTACTGAGTTTTTACAGTCGAAACAAGTGAACAAATCGACCAGTGCTTAATAAGTAATCCAAAGTATTTAGAATATGTCACTGACCTTGAGTAATCTAACAAAATATGTTACAAATTTCATTTTACAGCATGTAATACATTTCAAAAGTTACCCTCCCAACCCTGTCTGTGGGTTGTAAAGAAACAACACAGCTGATGGCTGTTTCTAAAAAAGAACCAAAAAAAATTAAAAATTAAGGGAGCTCTCTTGCGCAATACACGTTCTCACATTCCTAACAGGAGAGAGTACCAGAATGGAGTGCCACAAAAGGTGGGAAAATTTCTTTCTTTCTTTCTTTCTTTCTTTCTTTCTTTCTTTCTTTCTTTCTTTCTTTCTTTCTTTCTTTCTTCCATCCATCCATCCATCCATCAGAAATACAGTACAGTATTTTTTATTGATTACAGCATATTCATAAAAAATGCATATTGCATTCTCTGAATAATATAATGTTCAATACATAATTTTAGAGTGATTCTCATCTAATCTGTCCTATAATACAAAAAGACAGATTTGCCACTTTCTGCAGTGGTTTTATTATGAGTGTAACAGTTTAGCACAGATGACATGGCTTATAAGAAACTGGTTCAGTGCACAAATACATTGACTCTCTATGCCCTCCAGTTATTCTGATGAGTGCACTTGTGTAGCATGTTGTCCTCCATGGGACCATATCTATTTTCTCTCAGCACATTGAAACCAATGTGGAGCGAGGGATATCAAAAACACTGGGCCTGCCACGCACCCTAGGGAAACCTGGCAAGCATGTCCTCCTCAGACTGACAGCCAAAAGTAAATTTAGCTGTCTTTGATGTTAGACTTGGTGCCAATATATGCTAGTACCCTCAAGATGTGCCCCCAATTGAAAAGAGGTGTCCTTTTTTATACAGTTGTGTTGTTGACAATAAGTCAACTTATTTAGTTTAAAAAGAGAAATGTAGTAAAGCAAGGGTACAGACTCAACATTTTAAACAATGATCATAATTGTACCACATGCGAGATAGCTAAAGAATATGAAAAAAGAAAGTACAATTATATTAATCCTCATTTATGCTGTCCATCTTTACTTGCCTTCTGTGCTATATGACAGAATATGGATTTCATCTCATCAACTTAGGTTAAAATTTGTATCAAACTATATGGAAAAATGTATAAAGTCCTATAACTGGTCATGATTTTTAAACAAATCTATTTCTTCTTCACTAGTTCAATTTAAATGGTCCAGCAAATATTCCATGTAGTCACTCAATTATTATGAGAAAATAAAAAGTGCATGCATAATAATTATGGAATTATTTAGTTTTAGATGTAGTAGGATGTCACACAACAGGGCATACCAACTTTCCAAAAGTATTTCATGCCAACTACCCTCATGTGGAGTCTGAACAAAATTAGACATTACTCTCACGTCTACAGTGCCAAACAATTGCTCGGATCTTCCCAAATCCTGAATATTCCATAATATCACATCACTTTTATTTGTTCATTGGGAAGAAAGGCAGAAGTCTGATTTCCAGCCATTGCTTGGAGCCTCGTATTTAACACTGAACATGTCTTCAATGTTCTTTCAGGTCCAGCCAGCTTTACTTTCACCTTAAACCCCATATCAAACAGCCACAGCTGTAGCAAAGCCCCAAGCTACATCCTCCTAATTCAGTTCTACTGCTTGTCACTGTGGGCAATGCTGGATGGAACATTCTGTGATAGGATAAACCTTTTCTCTCTGCATTTGAAGAGAGGTTTTATCATGTATGTTTTACTTTACCGGGAAAATAAATTCATCAAACCCTCGCAGAATTATTTTGACAACTGCAGAAGCTTTCCACTATCCATTTAATAATCAAGTAATGTTTCCTCAGACAAGACAATTAATAATAATAATAATAATAATAAAAGGAAATGAAACAAGCAGAGACAGAAAGTCTGTAATTTTTTTGCCAGTTAGAGTGTTCCTCTTGGAAACATACACTCTGTTCCAATACCTAGTTAGTTTAAAAGGATAGTTCCCTGAAAAATGAAAATTGTATCATACTTTATTTCACCCTTATTTCATTCCAAATTGTATGACTTCTTCCATGGAACACAAAAGGAGATGTTAGGCAGAATGTTGAACTGACAGCCTCAGTCACCATTCACTTGCATTGTGTAGAAAAAAGAGCAGAGTCAGCATTCTTAAACATTTCACCTCTTGTTTCCATGTAAGAAAGAAAGGCATATGGTTTTGGAATGCCATTCAGATGAGTTAATAATTTTTGGGCAAATTAAATTCTGGATTACTAAAAAAATTTAATTTAATAAAAAACAAAAACAATATTTGTGTTAGCTATATGCATTATTATTGTATGCCGAGTATTGCTGCATTATCATGGAAACATTAAACAAACTTGATAGAAATCAAGCGTGAGTCGAGTATCACATGCTTTTCACTACTTGTAAGTAGATTTTTCTAGATCAGTCATTTATGGGGTTCCATTTTAGTTTGGATGATGCCTTAGAAGGCAGCTGCCTATGAAGGCAGTCAAAGCAAGGCAGCTCAGAAGGTTTTTGAACACCTTGTAAAGAAATTCATGGGAAAGGAGGAGGTGAGAACCGACAATATAAATAATATTTTAATTATAAACTTAACCGAAAAGCCAAACACACACACACAGGTGTCGGACAGCTGTCTGTAAATCTCTCTCTCTGTCACACTGCCGTTTTCGGTCGGCCCTTATCCCTCTCGAGGGCTAATTAGGGGCCGGGTGTGCGGAATCATGACCCGGCCCCATCCTCCGCCCTGCCACACAACTTTACATTATTTGTTTGTTAGCGATAACAATCAACAGTGTGAGATCACTGCTGTGAAACAGCACATACCCAGTCCTAAAGGAATTCTCTGCTGGGAAATGTGTTTGAGTCACTTACATTGTACATCACAAACTGCATATGGTTGTGGGAGCATTCAATCTACTGTGATAATGGGACTCTTCAGCCAGAGAGGAGGCTGGAATTATGATTTGGCAAATCCATGCCAGCATATCAGATCTGTCACTATGAGTGGCCGCCTGACATGCTGGGAGCTGGTCCTGGCAGGATCTCTAGCAGATATACCAAAATGTCTTGGACATGCACGACTTGCCACAAAATGTATCCTCGACCTCCTGTGACAAACCGTAGATCAGCCAAGACTTTTAATAAGTTTAGTTAGAAACATATTGGCTTGCAAAACTCACTTTGAGCAACAAATTGGAGCAACCCTGTTATACATGTCTTTTTTAATGTCTATTGTCTAAAAATAGTCTTTTAGTGGCTGACTTTAGTGGTTGTGTCCTCAGCTTCCCCTCTTCTTTTTCTTTTTTTTTTTTGTAAACTAGTTTTTATTGATTTTCATTCATATAACAAAACAGACTCATTCAGAACACAAATTAAGAAGAGAGGCACATAACACACAGTTAAGAACAACACAAACACACACACACACACACACACGCATACACATGCACACACAGACACACACACACACTCACACACACACACACACACACACACACACACACACATACACACACATGGTCTTATTCCATTCTTAACAAAGTTTCCCCAAATATCTCTATATTTATAATTTCTGTATAATATAATAATTAGCGTCAAATGTGCGGCAAGTTTTCTAGTTACAATATTTTGTAAGGATTTCCTTCAACCAGATAAGGTCATAAATAGTTTTGAGCATAAACCATTTTGACACAGGAAGATATTTATCTTTTTGACTCCAAGGCCATTGTCCAAAGCTATTTTTTCTAATATTCTAAGGCCCCCATCCACCAGATACTTGGAGTGTCAACAGATCAAAATAAATAACGATTGCTTTCAAGATTCCAGAAGTATTAGGAACTGTTATACAGTATTATATGTTTATGCCTACAACA
This sequence comes from Xyrauchen texanus, assembly GCF_025860055.1. NCBI lineage: Eukaryota > Metazoa > Chordata > Actinopteri > Cypriniformes > Catostomidae > Xyrauchen > Xyrauchen texanus. The sequence goes on along the minus strand of NC_068299.1, from coordinate 9,215,749 downwards.
TATAAACTGATTTTGATTTTAATTATTTGATTTGGCTTAATTTGTTTAATAGATCTCACTTTAAATAACTGGGCCCCAAGGACATCCACTGGTCTAAGAGACCTGATTTAGGTCACAACTTTTTGACAAAAGGTGTAGTTACTGCATTCTGCCTTTGCTTGGCAGTATAGTCATTGAACCAATGTTGTGGTCTCTTAATGGGTATCTAAAATGGACAGTCCTGTGTTGGCCTGGGAAATGTGGTATGTTTGAACTGTGCATGTAGCAAGTTCACTTTCCTTATCTCTTACTCTCCACCTCCACACTGACACTCTGTTGTCAGCTTTCCAACCACACTTCCAAACTCCCAAATTATTTTGACAGTTGGAGGAATTAATGCTGCAGGCCAAGCACTGAGGTAAATAGAGTCCATTACTGGCAATTTGGCAGGTCATTCAAGTTTTGGGGAACATTTTCAGTGGCAGAGCCCTGGGTTGAGGTGTGGACAGTGACAGCATTGGAAACGTCTACCTCTACTATCTCTGGGCTTAGACACAGCTAGAGCTTTTCAAGACTAGGGTAGCACAAAACAGTTTTTTTTTCTTCTATTGGTGTTTGCAATGTTGCTCCCAAAAGCTGCTTCTCAAACTACTCTTGAACAGTGAAATCACATAATTGTTTCAACTATTGGCCATTTTTAACGAAGATCCGCACCTTTGAGAGCATGCCGAATCATCATGTAGAGAAGACAGGCTACCAGGCAGGACAAAAATACACTGATTGAAAGACCATTGTCCAATAAACAATCAGATGATTTTTCTAACACAAATAGCATTCATGCAGCTCTCTTAAGGGCCATTTTTGCAGTTGTCTGACAGACATCTAGACAGACATATTTTGCCGTTGCGCCGCGACACATTGTTTTTCATTGTCTCATGCAGGAATGCTGCTTTTAAAGGCACTGTGTAAAGTTAAACAGAACTTCAACTGAAAAAAAAAAAATCACATGGTCCTACGTTCATCAGTTTTAAAGCACATGGACAAGTTTGGTATGATGTGAACGGCCTCTTATAGAAGAAACTAGGCTCTTTCCGACTGCAGGAACTAAATCCTGGTTTACAAACAACTCAAGGAACTTCTGAGTTTTCGTCATATTTTCACATCAGGAACTATAGTTCCTCTCAAGTTCTTCTTTACTGTTTAGAGAAATGCAAATGGCCTCTTAGAGAAGAAACTAGGCTCTTTCCCACTGTTGGAACTAAATCCTGGTTTACAAACAACTAAAGGAACTTCTCAGTTTTCGTCATATTTTCACATCAGGAACTATAGTTCCTCTCAAGTTCTTCTTAACTGTTTAAAGAAACCGTTTAAGCTACTATGTGCTACAGTAGCTAAACAGTTCCTCTAAACATGTTTGACCAATCGCAGACTGCACCACCTTCCAAAGTTCCTCTTCCTTTTTAGAAATATAAAGTTAAGGATCTGTAGAGACTCATTAAATCACTTTCAATGGGTGATGCATCCCTTAAAAGATTAAGAACCTAAAATATGAACAGGGATGGGAACTGCTTAAATGTATAATGATATAATATTACATTATTATTCTTTCTCATTGGCTTTTCAGGTGTAATTAGCAAATATACTGCCCTACAAAGGCAAAACGCAAAATTGATTTATGACTGAAATCAGGTATTGAGTAAGGCTTAAATGCTAAAATTCAGAGAAAACTTGATGTGAAAATGCAGTCAAAACAAAATCTAAATAATTAACAGTTTCAGTGTTATTTACTGAGTTTGGCCTTTGTATGATAGCATTTTAACCATTGAAACTAAACATGTGTAAAATAATTTAGGTACAGGAATTTTGTTGGTTGGCCGGTCGGTCGGTTGATCGGTCGGTTGGATGGAGAGTATGCCATGTCTGCACCAAGGGCTAAAACAGAGTAATTTAAAGTGCAATGACAAACAATAAACAACAAGCTATCACAGCACTGTAAAAAGGTATATAAAAAAGATGCAAGGTGTGAGGTGAAGACAGCATCTCTCTGCGACAGAGAAATTTCAACAAGGGAAACGGAAGCATGCATCCCATAAAACACTATTCAAGCCATGATCGCGAAAGGTGCCATCAGCAAATGATGGCTGGGATGGTGCTTTTACAATTCAGGTCCACTATTTCGCTAACAACCGCACCGCGATTCTGGGCAGCTAAGGTGGAGGGAGAGGGAGATATTTGATGAGCGTCACTTAAATCATATGGATTGCACAAAAATATCTCTTTCCTCGCATGACCATCTTTGGTCTGTAGCAGAGTGAAGCCAGTTACCTCTTAAACGCAAAAGTCTAATTTCCTTCAGCAAATGTCAAAAACAGTAAAAATACTATACATTTCCGGTGCTATTTTGTGATTGGTTGGGTAGGTCTACAGCTCACCCTCAATGTTAGCAGCACACAGCCTGCCCTCAAATTGATTTTAACCAATGCACAGATAGTAAAAAAATATATATTTTATTTAAAATGTTAAATACATTTTAGTTTTACATTAGTTAAAAAAAAAAACAGAAGTGATTTGATGTGCAGGAACACAAAAAGCTTTGGCACCCTCTGGTGTTAACTTTATTCTTTATGTTGAGCCTGTTTCTGAAGAGCCCTTCACAGCAAACAAAGACTCCCTGGTGTTGTATAGATATTACTTGATTAAAAGCACAACAAGTAACTCCCAGCAGCCCACATCCAAGTCTTGGACTTCACAGAGAATATGAAGACATGCTCTAGATATGAAGATGAATGAGAGCCTTTGTTAAGAAGAAATGCAAAACATCTGCAGTAAAATGCCTCACAACTTTTAAAAACTGCAAGCCTTTGTGTATGCTGCACCTTTATGCATGCACTGAAACAGCATTTTAGTAGGGTTATAAAAAAGGAGGAAAAATCTATAGTTACAGCACATTGTGTTGTCAACCATTTATGTAAATAGAGTATAACTGTAATGTCAGTGTCTCCAGTCTCCCTTCCTGCTTACATGACTCTCATCTGTTCTCTATAGGTCTCATGCTCTCACAGACTGGGGCTAATTATTATTTGTCAGAACACAGCAAACTTGTACAGACCACTGCCCTGTGTACATCCAAGATGATCATAGTCTGCATTTAATTGGTGGCTGTGAGCTTGTCTCTAGACACTCTGCTGAGAGCAGCATGGGATGTGGCTCTGCTGCATTTACCCTATCAGCTGTGCCATCCAAAACATTCCCTGACAGTTCAAAATGTGTATCTTTCAGTGTGGCCACTGAGTTCCTGGGTGGCATTCATCACCTTCTAAACGAGGCAACGTGACACAGGGCTGACTGATGTGGCATCTCATGCTGTGATTGTGGACTGGACAAAACCCTGCAGGCAGGCAGGCAGGCATAGATAGATAGACAGACAGACAGACAGACAGACAGGCACAGACAGACAGACAGGCAGGCAGGCAGACAGACTGACTGACTGACAGACAGACAGACAGACAGACAGATAGATAGGCAGGCAGGCAGGCAGGCAGACAGACAGACAGATAGATTGATAGATTGATAGATAGATAGACAGACTGACTTAAGAAAGTGAAGAGCACATCAGGCATAGACAGGCAGACAGACAGACAGGCAGGCAGGCAGACAGACAGACAGACAGGCAGGCAGGCAGGCTGACTGACTGACTGACTGACTGACTGACTGACTGACTGACAGACAGATAGATAGGCAGGCAGGCAGGCAGACAGACAGACAGACAGATAGATTGATAGATAGATTGATAGATAGATAGACAGACTGACTTAAGAAAGTGAAGAGCACATCAGGTATGTGCTTTTTTGTGTTTTAATGTGTTTTTGATCCCTAAAAATGGGCTGAAAAATGGTTTATTGAATTTAAGCCAGACAAAACAGTGTCATGTCATGTTTTTGTTAGTGGCTTTCATGTTTGTTTGCATGTTTGTGTCTGTGTACAGTATGTTTTTCTTCATAGACTTATATTTTTGCCCTTCCTATTCCTTTGCACTGTGTATATACTGTGAGTATATTGTGAGAATAATGTGTTTATTGTATATATTTTAAATCTGTGTGTATGTCTGTCTAAACAGATTAAAAATATACACAATAAACACATTATTCTCACAATATACTCACAGTATATACACAGTGCAAAGGAATAGGAAGGGCAAAAATATAAGTCTAGGAAGAGAAACTTAAAGGTTAAGTGTTTTCTATACTACAGAGATGACTGCCCAGTACTACACTTTGGTGGGATGTGCTGATGTCTGAAAGTGCTCCAAGAAAGACTGTTGTAGACAGGTATAATTTGGCTTTAATGGACTTTGGTTTTACAAAAACGGGGTCTAATCTGTAAACGTTAAAAACCTCACAAAAGTATAGCCACGAGACCAACAATACTGTGTGTGTGTTAATATGATTTTAGTGTAATAAAATCGCTTACTACCCTTTTCTGTGTAAATTTATATCCAATTCCACGACTTTGTTACCATAGCGACTAAACAATGTAAACCCTGTAATCCCTGTAAATAACAATTTAAACAATTGTATTGCTCAAATAATACACAAATTCTAACAGAAGTATTAATGTAACTACTTTTATAACATTAGAATCTGCCTTTAAGCTCTCCAGAAATGTTACCCATTCACTTACATTTTTAGTGCCTCACTGTAACTTTGATTGTTCCTTTTTATGAAAAGGATAGAGAATTAGATATATTTTTTTGTGTGTTTGTTAATTAACATAATGCCACAAATGCTATCGATTGAGAGAGCGGTAAGGGCGCTTGCACCTGAGCATGCACCTGAGCTATACCTGAGCATGCACCTGAGCTACACCTGAGCATGCACCTGAGCTACACCTGTTTCTGATTACAGTGAACACGGGAGAGCGGCTTAAAAGAGAGTCTGGATCAGAAAGTTCCGTGAACCTAAAGCAGCCTATTGTAGATACAAATGTCTATTGTGAAGTTGAACCTTCTTGCAAAACTAAAAGTTGTTTTGAAGCTGATGTCCACTGTGAAGCTGGCGTGCTGTGGCGCCCTGTGAAAGCCAAATAAAAGTACTCACTTGAGTTGAAGGAATTTGTTGTCCGTGTCCTTCCTGGGATCCTTTACACATATATTGCTGAGTTTTAATTTGGACAAAACAAGGTATCTTAGGTAAACCTATACGCAGTATAATTAAGTTGCCTACCTTTTGGAACCGCCTTTGTGCTGTGAAAGTGCCTATGATACCTTAAAATGCTGCCTCAAAAGACCTCTACGTTTTGGAACAGAACATTTCTAGACTGGCTGAACATCTCTAAAATTGTGCTGCATATGTTGAAAGACCTGAGGCTCCTTTAGAAAGGCTAAAGAAGGCTTTTATTTCTTGTGTAATGCTGCTGTTTTGTCTGTCAAGGTATAATGGGTGCAGTTTTAGTCCAGCTGCATAAGGCACAAAACTGAGAAATGAAACCTCCTGGAAATCTCCCATAAAACTCCCCTAGAGATGCACAGCACAAATTACCCCATTAATATCTCCAAAGTATTCACTTAGGGATTGGAATGAAATAATCCTTACTAGAGCATATCTTTACCCCAGGTGAGCAGCATGAGGTATTCAAAATGTTCCCCCATCTGGTTCTATTAGCTCTCAGGTGCAGCATCTGCAGGGCTATAAGTGGAGAGGGCGAGTCCTGTCATTTTGTCAATAAAGATGCCAGGGCACTTGATCAGCCCTCACTAGTGTTGCGGTGTAACGTGTCCTGTCAGAACACTGTAAAGGGAGAGAAAAAGAAGCATGCCAATGTTACTACTGCTCATTTAGGGCTGCACTCAATATTTTTTGAGTCAAAAAGTTTTACACCTAAGAAATTAATTGTATATTATGAATAGTATGTGTAATATTCGTCAGTTTTCCTTTTGTGATCTATAGAAGAAAAAAAAACGTACAAATTTGAAATGCCATGGTGGTGAGTTAAGAATGACTTTTTTCTTTTCTTTTCTTTTTTTTTTTGTGAGCTATTTTTTTTAATGAGTATTACCATATATAAATTCATTATTTGAAAACCATTAATATTAATAGAATTGGCATAATTAAACAGCCCACTGTTGCCACTTGACTTTGGGCACTCATTTATTTGTGATCATTAGAGTGTTATTGTAGAATTTTATTCAGAAGTATGTGACTATTAGCCCTTCTTTAGGGGCATTTTTGGTGTTCAGCTTAGATGTATTATTTTCTTCTTTCTTAATTTCTGTCATTTGGAATGCATACATCAGTCTACAGTAGGTTTGCGGGATGGAGATTTGAATTTCAGATCAATCGGTGGTGTAAATGTGAAGCAAGCGACTTTAGAGTAAATATATAAAAAAAATGGTTTAATTAATTGGTAACGCTTTATAATAACAGTACACAAATAACCATGAATACTTCCGCATAAATTACAATGAGCTAAGGAATGGAATAATTAGGAACTAATGAAGAGCTAACATTAACTACAACATGACATGATATGAATTCATGCTTTAATAACAGCCACCTTAATTACATGTTAGTACATGTTTGATAGTTAATGCATTATTAACCTTAGGGAATAAACTAAATCAAACAGCCTTTATAAGAAAGAATGTGAAGTACTTTAACCTAAATATTACAATATTTTATCCTTTTAGCTGTCTGCATTTTTTTAAATCCTGACATATGTAGAAAACACAAAAATGATACTGATCAACGCAACACATTCTCACACCCCAACTGTTGATCAACAATAATTTGATCTCAACCTGTTTTACGTTATTCTCCGTAACTTTTATTTATTATACTCACCCTACCACTCAATTCGCTTGTCATCCAAATCATAGAAATAGGAAAGATTGTCTTTATTTTTCTGGATCAATGTTTTTTTGTTTAGTTTTTTGTTATATATATGTATATATCAATATTTGTATTGGTTACTTTGTGAGTTTCATCGGTACTCAAATATTCTAATTAGGATCATCATCAACATCATTGTTAATAATAGTAATGTGTTTTGTTCATTTTGCTGTGGACATTTGTGCATATAAACATTCAATCATTTATTGTGTGAAGTTTTGTTGGACAGAATTAAGGATTGAAATCAGAGATATCATAATATTAATTTTGATAACATTACGTGCAGTATTTAAATTAATTTTGATATCTGAATTGAATGTATTAAATACTAATGTTAGCATTTTTAGCATTTACGATTTGACATCTGGCGATATTGAGAGACAAAACACACCTTATCAATAATTTAAAAGTGTTTTGTATGTCATAACAGGGATGTTTGGATTTTATTTTGAGTCTATATATGTTTCAAAAGAGATTTCATTCATTTAAATCATATTGGTGGAAGAGTGACACTTGTCTTTCAGTATTGGTTTTTTTTTCTTCACATTAAATGTGTTTTCTCTTTAAATTTTGTATTTTTTAATGTCATATATGTTGATGGTTTGTATTTTCAAATAAGCAGATCTTACTTTATTTCACTGGTTTAAAATGGTAAGGATCACATTAGTGCATGTTTATCATTATTAACTCATTATTAACTAGCCATTAATCCATGACTTGATAATGCATCATCATGTCATGAATTTACTCCGTGGGGCACATCATTATTAACTCATTGTTAACTACTCATGAACTATCATCAACTGCTGGCTTGTTAATGAATCATCATGTCATGACTACTTGGTGGGGCAAATAATTATGAACTCATTGATAACTATTCATGAACTATCATCAATTGATGTTTTTTTAATTAATCATCATGTCATAACTAGGGTTGCAGCGGTATACCGGTTTCACATGATAATCTCGCAAACAGCTAAAGCAGACATGGGGAATTTACCGCCCGCTGTATCAGGTCCTCCACATGGTTTAATGTGGCCCGCGGCTCATTTATCGTAAAAGCGTTTTTATTTTTCATTGTATATTTCAGTTAACTTGCATTGGGACCTAACGCATCTCCACAAGCATTTAACATGATCAGGGTTGTCAGATAAGAGACGCAACAACCCCAGTTTGAGATTTTTACTTGCGCAAATTGGAAATATCCTGCCTAATGTTATTCTTATTTTGTGCAATCTGGCAACCATGTATGTGAGTGCACTTTTTCTGTCTCTCACTTTCCCCTTTGAACAAATTTAGCGATCTGTAATGCAATATTCTGCTCAAGGAAAAGTGTTATACAGCTACTCTGTGTCCATTCTTGAGGCTGCTTGTGATGTCTGGTGATACTAATTTTGCAGGTAAACCTTTCCAGTGATTAAATTAAATATAAAAGTAGATCTCAGCATCATTGACATGTGAGCAAAAGCAAGCCAGAGACGAATATGTATATGTATTTTTTATTTGTGCAATTTAGAAATGTTAAAGTCTCTTCGCACCTGTATGTAAATCTAACTCTTGTAATAATCATTCATCATAGTCATGCAGCTTGTGTTATTCAGTTGTGTGATGAAAGTCAAACCATCGAGGAGACCCGCATCATGACTCTTTTAGCATGTAAACTGGTAATGTTGTAGAACTCGCCCACTTTGCAAAAAAACATTAAAAGTTCTATAAATGAAAAAATAAAATAAAATATATATATATATATATATATATATATATATATATATATATATATATATATATATTATTAAAACAGATCTCTGATGTAGAGAGTGTTAAATTGATTAATAAATGAACAGGGAAGTAGAGATGGTAAAATACATTTATAAGCTCAGCCTTTATTCAGTTTTTTAATGCCTGATAGAAAAGTATCTCTCTTTGTTGAGTAATACAGTACTTTAGGCAATTGCAGAATAGTCTCACTAGTCGCAGAAAATTGAAAATTGAAAAATCTGAAAATTGAGTACACAACTATTTCTGGTTTTAAAAGATACAAAAACCAAATCAATGCAGAACATTGTATCCCTATGCACTACTTAAAGCCCGATGTGGCCCCTTTACCAAAATAGTTGCCACCCCTGAGCTAAAGGCTTCTCATCTGCACTTTCGCATGAGTGGAACAATTATTTAAGACTAGCAAACTGACCTAACCATGGTAATAAGGAGCCTTTCCTTCTGTGTAATATGTGTATAAATATCTAATATTAGGCAACAAATGGGATAATAATGTACTCATATAAGTAAATATGCTCTACAATTTTTAAAATGGGGGAGAGAAAACTTCCTGACGTCAACAACAAAAATAATGTCACTTGATGCATGTCTTGTACTTGAAAACCATGAACAAAACTAAGCAACATAAAAAGAAATGCAACCCAGGATACATTAAATACAGGTTATATTTAATCTATGGCAGGTCAACACTTGATTTCCAATGTAAAATCTGTCCTGAAGCAAAACCAGTTGAGAACCACTGAGTTAAAGATACAGACAGGAGCAGTATATGTTAATTATTAATGATCATAGGACATTACTTTAAAAACCTTCAGCTTATCGCAGCCCCTCTCATTATATTGGGTCCAACTTTGGCATATCGCAGCCCTGTTAAGTGGCCACTGGGGGCAGTGTTTCGAATTTCATAAGCACAAACCGATTTTAGCTAAAGAAAAGTGAACATACTGTTTCCGATTTTACAGTGAGAACAGTCTGTGTAGTATGAGAAGTGGCTTTGATGTGGCTTTGGCTCTCTGTAAATTAAAAGAGGTCAATCAGTCAGCATGATTGTTTGTCGGTTTTGGAGCCTGTGGTATTGTTTCCTTTTATTGTGATTCCTGTGTAAAACATTTATGCCACTTTGTTTCTGCTAAAAAAAGCTACATAAACACACCTTTCCTTGGTGTTTATCTATATGCCAATACATATGGGGAGAACTCCCCCAACCCCGAAAGCCATTGATAATTGGCTAAATGCCTTTATATTTATGAAGCTATCTGTATGCATACATGGAATGATGGAATTAATGAGCTGTGCACTATCACAATGTTGTTAGACTTGTAGTAAGCACCAGTGGGAAACTGATTTCAGTTTGTCAATTTCAGGAAGATTTATGGCAGAAACTAAGTGGTATTTATAATAATTGTGAATGTTGACTGTCCAGTTTAGTTTATGTGCATTTGTGTAATGTTGATAAAGAATAGCAAATCTCACAAAGACATTTATTGCTTCAAAGCCTTAAATGATCTAAAATTTGTTGCCCTTTCGATTTACATATCAGTACAACATGGTGCAGAACTCTTCCGTCACACAAGAAAAACTCAGTAATGGAGGAGACTGATAAATATTTTGATGTTTTGTGCTGCAGTCACTGATTTTTGACATCATCGTTGTGTGTCGCATTAAGAGTGACGCAAAAGACCATTTGAAATCCGAATTCAGCTGCCAGAGCGTCCGGACTGAGACGTATCTGAAAAAATCCCGTTATGGTTTGAATCAGATTCTGAAAAATCCGATTTCATGTGTTTTTTTGCTGTCCAGACTATCAAAAACTGATATGGATACAATCTGGATATGCAAAAAATCAGATTTTTAGTGGCAGTCTGAACAAGGCCTTAGACATTTGTGTGTGTGTTATGTTCATTACATAGATATTATTGCCATTAGTGTACTGTAAATAAGGATTAACTTATTAATCAGGGGCATTTTTTAATTAATTAATAACTCTGGTAATTGTTATAGACTAATCTAGAATATTTTCAGTTCACTAAATAGCAAGCTCATAATTCTTGGTTTATAGAAAAGGTTAATTTGCCTGATGCAATTTTAAAATGTTAGGTGTCTACAAAATCATTGTTAAGATTTTGGCTGGCCAGTCTAAGATGGGTTGTGTAATGGGTGGAAAGTGTAAATGATGTTGTATCTTAGTTTATATTACACTTGACAAGCTCCAGATGCATACAATTTACAGAGGCTGTGACCATCCGATCTGAAATCACACAGTGCGCATTTTCATTCATGATGGTTGCAGAGATTCAGAAATTAATTGTAATTCAGAATATGTACATTTTTCGTTTATTCTTGTGTTTCTTGGATTATTAGTCAAACAAATATTTTTTATATTATTGGGATGAATGTGTTATTCATTTTGAAGCCATTATTCGTGCCTTTCCGAACAAGGTATTTGGTTTTGGACACATCCCTAATATTTTCTAAATATTATCATGTAAATTAGCCTAATTTTGTACCTAAAAAGGTTTTCACATGTGTGCTCCTGCTCTAGTGATGCATTGCTGTAGCATGGTACTTTGGTATAGAAGCATTACAGTACATATGGAATGAAATATGTAACATTGGGACTTGAGCTTGAATTTTAAGACTTGAATTTGAACATGTTAACATGAAATAGAATTTGTAGTTTTGAACTTGAACTACATTAAACTTCAAGTGTTTCTGGCACGAATTCTGGTTGTTAAATTCAGATTAAACATTTTTATTACACTGATTCAGGTTTTTTGTTCAGATTCAGGTAAATTTGACAAAGACATCATCCGGAGTACTCAGACCGTCTGATCTCACATAAAAATCAGCAAGTGTGTGCCGATTTTCCTTTAGCCGAAATAGGTATACGTTGACCAAATTTGAATACACTGCCTCCAGAGGCTTAAGCGGTAAGTGTTTCAGAGCATATAAACAAGTGTGACATCCATTTGAATACAGGAGAGATCGTCAGTTGTAAAAAAGGATGGTTTTCAGCTGAACAGGGTGTAAAACAGTGAAGCTTATTTTATTTAATCTACCCCCAACCAAAACCCAAATCTAACCCTAACCACCCTAAAGACAAAATACAATATAAGGGACAAAAATTCAGCCTCCATATCACTCTTGTGATTGTTTAAACAAACATGATATTTCTTTGTTTGATTGGGGATTGAACTGTGTCTCCCATGCCACTGATGCAACGAGCTACCAGTCGAGCCACAAGGGAAATTATTTTGGTTGAGCCGTTCCAAATATGTCAGATGGGAGATAGGGCATGCCAGTGAGTCGGCATACTGTTGCCAAACCTAGGGTAATGGAACTTTCGGAAACAGCATGCCGACTTCCTGTGTGATCATGTTGACTCAGAAAGAGAGAAAACGAGCTTGTATGTGATCAAACTTCTTCTTTTTTTTTTTTTTTTTACCAGTGGTTCAATCAATGTTTTCAGAATTTAAATGATAGGTGTGGGTGAGAACCAGATAAATATTTAAGTTCTTTCAGTTAATCCCCACTTTAACTTTGACTTTCACATTCTTCTTGTGTTTTTGGTGATTTACATTCTTCATGCATACCACCCCTTACTGGACAGGGAGAAGAATTTCTAGCAAAAAAAAAAGGACTTAAATATTGATCTGTTTCTCACCTACACCTATCATATCTGAGAATATTGATTGCAATCCTAGAGTTGGATGTATTATTTTTATGATGCCTTTTTGTGCTTTTTGGAGCGTCAAAATTTGGCACTCATTCACTTTCAATGCATGGACCCACAGAGCTGAAATATTCTTCTAAAAATCTTCATTTGTGTTCTGCAGAAGGAAGTCATAAACATCTGGGATGGAATGAGGGTGAGTAAATGATGAGAGAATTTTCATTTCTGGGTGAATTATTCCTTTAATCTAAACAGCATCTTAGACATAGACACCTAGTTCCATAGACACTGAGGATGCACAAATACAGATAAATCCCCTGTTGGTATTGTTGCAATCAAGCTAAATTGTTGTCTAGAAACAGAACCCATGTAATTTGGAAAGCTTTTAGTTGAGACTAGGAATCAAATAGCATCAGATTGTAAGAGAAAAATCAAGCTGTGTAATATATTGCTTATATCACTTTATAGTTTACCATTTAGCTATATAACCGCATGAGTAAGCATACTATGACTTTAGAGAACTGTGTTGTAAACACACAGATTTCACAGCGGCATGTGTGTACATGCAATCTGTAGGCTACAGACATATCCACCTATAAATCATTACGTGAAGAAATGGTATATGTTTTTTAGTGTCAGACAGCACCGGAAGACCTTTCTCGACACTGCTCCAGATCTTAAAATATCTTGCACAACCCGGTGTTAACAAAGGAGTACAAAGACACACAGCTTCATTTACATGCCGCAGCTGCCTGCCTCAAGCTCACAAAACAACCAGGCCCACTGAAAAGGATTTTGGTAAATATGAGGCTGGCATTGAGTCAGTCAGAATGCTTCTGAATGGAAGATCTCTCTCGTTCCCTCTCTTGATCAATTACACACACACACCCCATGCTGAGAAGATTTCAGTGCCCAATAGCGCCGCATTACTTTGAATGCAATGTTCGCAAAGTAGCCATTATGCTTTGAGTTGAGCTGTGTGGCTTTTTGTTTTAATTGCATGGCTTTTATGTTCATCCGATTTGAACAATAAGCAATATAGGACATCTAAGCTTGCCACACTGTGGTCTGCACTTTGAATAATCAGAGATGAAAACTGCTCATTTGTAACTGTTAGCCTTTTACCCAACGTGTTTCATTAACATAATCACAATCCATTTGAAAACATTCCCTTTGTATTGTCAAGCCTGAATAAACCCCAAACCTGGAACCCCATGGATTTAAAGAATTAAACAATATTTCAAGCCAAACACCTTTCATATCTTTAAACACAGGAATGCAGACTCAGTAGGAGGTATAGATGTGAAGAAAAACTTTGTAGGCACTTTTTACACATATTCCCTAAAGGGAATACATACAAAACTGATTGAGATTCTTACTCTTTAAGTTTAGCGTTGTTAATGAGGTAAGCTAAATAAAGCCTTTTTCCTTATTCTTTCACCTAAAAATCTATTTTTTAAGAAGCTTTAAAATAACGGCAGCCTGAAATGATTGTGAGGTATCGTAAAAATCCACATGATGATCTGGGGGTGATCCAAACAACTTTCCTAATTCGTTTAAGGAGTTATTTGTTCCAGGTTCATTTTTACATTAGATTAATTTAAAAAGATGTTTTTATTCATTTTCTCCATTAAACAAAAAAAAAGAGCCTGTTCTTTTTAAAAAAGACTTGGTATTTTTTTGTTTTAAAAAGTATTCTAATTTGCTGGTGCATGAAGTTTCCAATGAAAACTTTTCAATGTTTCAAAACATTCACTTTTTTTTTTACTTCAGTATGTAAAAATAGCAGATATAGCAAATGCTTTCAAACAGCTACTGAGCACACATATGCCTCTGTTCGGACACTGCACTGTTTAAGCTAGAGAACTGATTTCAGTTACATTTTTCAGTAGCAAGTTGACAAATGGACAAAATGTAAAACACTCGACCAGCCCAACTCAGAAACATTGGCTAAACCAATGGCATGAGTTTGGGGAGGGCTATCTGTTTTTGGTCTGCCCATGTTAGACCTGTTTGAAAATGTAATTTTTTTCAATTAAGTTTGGAGACACTCATGGCCAACAAACAACACAATTCATCTTTAGTAACTTTGAACACATTCTTTGGGGAAAATGTTAAATTGTAAAGATAGAGCGCAGGAACAGGAACTTATTATGAATACGTATATAAAGAAATGAAGAATTTTATTTGCCTTGTTCAAAATTTTTGGAAATATAAAGAACAGAGAAATACTCCATGGATTTCCCAAAGAGAGTAATGAGAAACTCTCTTGCCTTTACGTAATTACTATGTATTATGTCTCTCTCTTTTTTATCTCAACTGGTTGCTACAATTTTCTCTTCAATTGTGGAAGAATAATCCACAAGTAATTATCAGAGCTCCAGAAATATGCTTGTTCTTATCATAACACTCCCTTCCTCCCAATTCTCTTGGTCTTGATAGAATTAAGCAATGAATTTTAAGAGGAAATTATATGTCAGTGTTGAAAAGAGTGAGGCATCATGGAGCCAAACCACAATAATATGGCAAGAAGAGACAATATGTAAGATGATGGATCATTAAAATAACATTTTGCATTAAATCATGACCATCTTTTGCGGATAGTACATCATTCTAAGACTGCTTGCATGGGTCATAAAATTTCACAGCATGGAAACATGAGATGTTTAGTGGGTGCTGGGTTGGGCTCGTTTTTGAAAGACACCCAAACTGGAATTTAAAGTTGGCTGAAGATAAATGCTTGCATTTAAAAGAACAATGTTGAATTAGAACCCATTGTAGTCCTTTTGATGTGCATACATACTGTATTTCTTGTTGTGACATTCTCCAAATTCTTTGTATATTCTTCCATATTTGTCATATATATATATATATATATACCATTTTGTTAAAGAAACCCCACAGAGCTAACATGTTATTTTTTTTAGAAAACTGCGCTTCACATTTGACAAAATTGTTTTTTTGCAAAGACTGAATGGTCCTGTTCTAAAGGAAATACTTTGTTTGTTTACATATGAAAAATCTGTTAGAGAGGGCATGGGTTACACCTTGAATACAATTGTAGGGGAACCATAATGCAACTGAGTCACATAAAATCTTTCAAATCCTTTTTTCAAGTTGCCTCAGTACATGCCATTTGATTATTTTTTATAAATTCTTGTGAATCATACATCAGTGTTTATCATGTATTTATACATGTATACATTTCTCAATGGCACATATTGTTCCCAAAATAATTATGTCACAAATGCTCATCGTTGTACCTGAAATGAATTGCAGCAGCTCTCTCCACACAGTCTCCAGATTTTCCCACTATCTTATCTTCCCATTTTACTTATTAGGAAGAAGGGTTTTCCAGCCCATTGTCTGCTAGTAAGGCTAATTATTTTATCACACAAATTTTAATTAGCTGCATCTAGAGCAGTGCTTGGTAATGAAATTCTTTAACACAAGTGTTGATGGATGTCACTTGTGACATACTCAGAATCATTTATTCATTACCCGTAGGTTAGTTGATGGAGAGATACTTTACAAATGCAGAACAGATGGTTGTGATCGAACATTGACAACCTGTGCAGATGGCTAAATAAATGTTACTGTGCACCGTGAACTGTTTTTGTTCTTCTTTTACACTTTAGAAAATGGTGCACTCATTTATTCATAATTCAAGATGTTATGATTGGGAGAAAATTGTTGGCAAGCTTTAATGTTCAATTGTTAAGGTAATATTGAATCAAATAACATGTTATCAATTCTATGAACAATATGTTGCCATTGTGAGTCAGTAAATAAATCCGATAAATGGCCATATATGATCATAAAACTTAAATGTATAGTTCATATGTGCACATATATAGTAAGTATGTGAGAATTTAGTCAGAGAAGAGAGAGAGGGATTGTCCAGGCTGGTCTTTTAACCCCTTCGGTTTGTTCACACCCCAAAGAGTCTCTAAGCCAATCAGAGTCTAAGCCTAAGGTTTGTCAGTTTCCCACTCAAAAAGAGTACATTTTAATCATGAATTTCATAAAAAATTATAACTGCAAATGAACACAAATATACTTCACACTATCATTCTGGATTATAATAGACAATCAATTACATACCAAAACTTGTACTTTCTTCTTAGCATCTTAATTACTGTTATAATTCAGTTATAATGCATGATAAAACATTCTACTAATTCATTTGTTTGTTTTAAACATGGATGATACATTACAGGTTATGAGAAACATACTTGTCAGGGTTATCGTCTGCATAAGATGCATTTGTCAATTTTTGGTAAAATCCTACACACGGCTGTATTTTTAGATAGTAGCGAAATAAGAAACGTCCAAAGTCCATGTCAAATGTTCATGAATTAAGCTGTGAGATGGTAAGCCAGAGGGGTAGTGGGTTTTGTTGTCCATTCTGCAAAACGCTGTGGCTCACGTTTTGCGGCCGGCCGACCCACCCGACCGCTCATTTCTCCCGATGGCCAGTCCGCCCATGACTGGCCCCAAAGTGCGTCGGCCCACTGTGAAAATGCCCGGTATGCCAGATTACCACTCCAGCACTGATGATCTACATCAAATTCAGGTGGGCCTTATGGAGATAACTAAGGTCAAGGTTTAATGACTACGATGAAAATAAATAATTAACACGTCAAACCTTGAGGCAGATGGGCTACAATAGCAGAATATCACGTCGGGTTCAAGAACAAGAACAGAAAGCTGAGGCTACAGTGGGCACAGGCTCACAAAAAGTAGACAGTTAAAGACTGGAAAAACATTGCCTGGTCTGATGAATCTTGATTTCTGCTGAGGCACACAGATAGTAAGCCCACTGCAGCCTCAGCTTGCTGTTCTTGTATGACAGAAGTGGAACCTGATGTGATCTGCATTTGTAGCACATCCACCTCAAGGTTCAACATGTTGTGCATTCTGAAATGCTACTTTGTTCACTACAATTGTACAGAGTGGTTATCTGAGTTACCGTAGCCTTTCTGTCAGCTCAAACAAGTCTGGCCATTCTCTGTTGACCTCTCTCATCAACAAGGCATTTCTATCTGCAGTACTGCCACTCACTGGATTTTTGTTTTGTTTTTGGCACCATTCCGAGTAAGTTCTAGAGACTGTTGTGTGTGAAAATCCCAGGAGATCAGAAGTTACAGAAATACTCAAACCAGCCTGTCTGGCACCAACAATCATGCTACTATCAGCTCCCATACACTGGTGTATTCCACTTCCATACAATGCTTGAAATTGAGATTTCATACAAAGTTGTACACTACAGTTTTCAAATACAAAGGACAACTGGCTCTAACAAGGACAGAAAGAAATGTGGAAGGCCCAGATACAACTAAACAAAAGGATAAGTACATCAGTGTCTCTAGTTTAAGAAATAGAGCCTTACATATTATCAAGCTGAGAGCTTCATTTAATTCTACCTGCTTAACACCAGTTTCATGTACAACAGTAAAGAGAAGACTCACAGGTTTTAATGCCATTTATAGATCTTAACACCACTGAGCTTTTGTGGGATCAGCTAGACTGTAAGGTGTGTGAGAAGTGCTCGACAAAAGACAGCCACATCTATGGCAAGTGCTACAGAAAGTGTGGGGTGAAATGTCACCATGAGTAGCAGTAATATATTCTAAATACTTTGGTTTACTTCTGCAGCACTGGTAGATTTTTTCACTTGTTCTGACTGTAAAACTCTGCCAGTACAGTATGACAAAACACACATGTTAAAAATACATTCTCTGAAAAACCTAAATATCTTATGCAGTGTCGTTTCTAAAACAAGATCAGTCTAATTGATCTTGTTTTAAGGATTTGTTTTATATTTTTACAGGAAAACAATACAAACATTATTATCAAGAATACATTTTTTGTACTAATATCAAAGGTCTTACTGGAAAAAAAGAAATTATGATCCAACGTGAATTTTCTTGATAAAAGAATATGATCGTGCCTGGTAACACGTGCATGTAAAATGGCTAGAAATAGCACTTTGCTTAGCGTAAAGCTGACAATTTACACAAGGTTTATTTCTATTTCTTCTGCTCCAATTTTACTTCAAACGTACTTCTCTGTCTGCTCGTATGAATGTAACACATCATAAGAAAGTGTTTCACCGCTGTTCAAATGCACTTTGAATCGCATCATTTATATGTATAAATGTCTTCCATCTGAAAGGACTAAATATTAAATGAAACAAATTACAATAAATTGCAAAGTAATCTCTTCAGTAATCAAAATACTTTTTGAATGTAACTGTATTCTAATTACCAATGATTTCAATTGTAACTGTAGTGGAATACAGTTACATATATTTTGTCATTTAAATACATATTCCCGCTACATGTATTCCATTACTCCCCAACCCTGTGTATATCCTCCTGTGACCCGAGCTGACTGCTTTTTCATGACTGCTTTTGAGTTGTAACTTGTAGCCTGTAATAAACATGCAAAACATTTTTTTCCTCCAAAAAACGGGACAGAGGGACTATTTTAAATAATACCAAGCTATAAAAAGTCAGATTTTTTTTTTATCAAATTGTTTATTATGTTTCCAGGAGGGTTTATTTAAATATTTATCAGGACTGTTATTTATTGAAGCAAAAACGTTATCCAATAACAACTGGGCCTGTGTAAACTAGTATTTGCCTCTTTGTAACTAAATCCACAAATCTATGAAACTGCATTCATAACTGGGTTCAGCTGGACTAGACACACCCAGGCCTGATTACTGCTAGCCCTGTTAAATAAAATCAACACCTAAATAGAACTTTTTCAGCAGCATGAAGCTGGTCAAAATGTCACCCAGTAGCACACTATGCCAAGGTCAAAAGAAATTTCAGAAATAATGAGAAAAAGGTGATTGAAATCCATCAGTCTGGGAAGGGTAACACATCTTTTTCAAAGGCTCTGGGACACCAAAGAACCACAGTGAGAGCCATTATCTCAAAATGGAGAAAACTTGGCACAGCAGTGAACCTTCCCAGAAGTGGCCGACCTTACAAAATTACTCCAAGAGCACAGCGACAACTTATCCAGGAAGTCACAAAAAATTAAAGGTCGACATCCACGGAACTGCAGGCCTCTCTCACATCAAAAAGTTCACTGTTCATGACTCCACTATCAGGATGACACCGGCCAAAAATGCCATCCATAGAACAGTGGTGAGGCGAAATCCACTGATAACCCAGATTAAGGCTCATCTGAATTTTGCCAAAACACACCTTGATTAAATTTTTGGAGTGGCCGTGTCAAAGTCTGGACTTGAACCTGATTGAGATGCTGTAGCAGGACCTTTAACGGACAGTTTATGCTCAAAAACCCTCCAATGTGGCTGAACTATAGCAGTTCTACAAAGAAGAGTGGGCCAACATGGCACTCTTGTCAGGGTTATAAAAGACTGATCTCCAGTTATCGGAAGTGTTTGGTTGCAGATGTTGCTGCTAAAGGTGGCACAACCAGCTATTAAATTAAAGGGGGCAGTTAGTTTTAAAATGGATGGCATAGGTTTTAGATAAATATATATTTAATTAAGCAAAAAAGTTATTAAACTGTAAATTGCATAAACCGTATTTGGGGTTAACTCAGGTTGCCTTTGTTTTATTTTATATCTCGTTTACAGATCTAAAAATATTTGTGTGAAAAAATACACAAAAATAGAAGAAATCAGGATGGGAAAAATGCTTGTGTGTGTGTGTATATATATATTTAGGCACTATCACACAAGCAAGAGTGCGATATGGCCTTACATCAGCACTGCTGTGATCCGGCTGATTAAGGTCAATAACACTGTGGCTTCAAAAGTGGCTTTTTCTTTGCAATTCTTCCCATAAGGCCTGCAATCCTGAGTCTTCTCTTTACTGTTGTACATGATACTGGTGTTGAGTGGGTAGAATTCAATGAAGCTGTCAGCTGGGGACATGTGAGGTGTCTATTTCTCAAACTAGAGACTCTGATGTACTTATCCTATTGTTTTGTTGTACATCTGGCCTTCCACATCTCTTTCTGTCCTTGTTAGAGCCAATTGTCCTTTGACTTTGAAGACTGTAGTGTACACCTTTATATGAAATATTCCGTTTTTTTGGCAATTTCAAGCACAGTATAGCCTTCATTCATCAAAATAATGATTGACTGATGAGTTTCTAGAGAAAGCTGTTTCTGACCTAATATTGACCTAAAGACATTCCAGTCTATTGCATACTGTGGCAACTTAAAAACAAAGACAATGCTAAGCTTCATTTAACCAACCAAATAGCTTTCAACTGTGTTTGATATAATGGCAAGTGATTTTCTAGTACCAAATTAGCAATTTAGCATGATTAGTCAAGGATAAGGTGTTGGAGTAATGGCTGCTGGAAATGGGCCCTGTCTAGATATGAAAAAGTAATGGTGCTGTTTTTTACATAAGTAATATATGTAATGACTATACTTTGTGATTGCCACTCTGGTGAATTATAGTACCAATTTCTTTCCATAAGAGCAAAATTTTGGTGTTTTCTTTGTCTTGCTTGGTTCTGAGTATATTGTGCTGTTTCGAGCCCTAGTCCCTGGAATTCTTGTCCTAAAATGTGGTTGTTGCAATGTTTTTGTTTTTACAATATATCATGTTGCACCTTTCACATATCACTTTAGGTTAAATGTCCACTGAGTGGCGCTAATAGCAAGATAACAGATGAGGCTTTTAAAGTTAATGTGCTATTTTGTTTTAAATGCACAAAACCTACCTAACTCCCTACCCTAAACCCTAAGCCTAAACCTTACCAATAGTGTCAAAAATGCAAATCTGAGATGAAAAATGCACATGCTAAAGCAACAATGCCATTTTGTGATGATTCAATAACACTTTTAACTCATGTGTCGACTTAAGTGTTCCTCAGGTGAAGAACACATATCCTGTTCTTTCACTTGAACATCCTTTTAAATGTAGTTGTTTATGTAATGCAAACATTATAATTAGGGCTGTCAAATAATTATAATATTACATCGCGTTTAATCACATCATTTTTGTGGTTAATCATGATTAATCACATTATCTTTATAAACATGAGTGGACAAAATATTCTTCATCCAAATATATTTTTCAGTCATCCACACCAAACCTACCCCACCAACAGAGTTGAACAATGGAAAATGAACACAATAAATTATGTACAAAATATGGTAGTTGTAATTCTATTATGACAGGATTTATTTGCTTCTTTTATGGAGTTTTGACAGACATAATCTTTCCAGGAGCACAGTGGAATTAAAAAGCTCTGGTCATGTGACTATTTTCACCACTCATGCAAAAAATCTGCACTGTCATTTACAATTGACAGCTCTGTGCAAAATACATCAAAAACTCCTTTTAGACCTTGGTCACAATTGTTACCAGTGGGATTAAATAGGTTTGACTGCAGTGTTCCAACAATGATTCCAACTTCTGCATTGGCTAGTGCACTATCAAACAGAGACAGCAGCAGGGTTTCTGTTAGCCGGTAATCAGTACTGTCGCTCCCTATACACATATTAGGGACTGCGTAGGGCCCCAACTCCCTAGGGAAGCACCAGAAACTCCACCGGCTGCCTTTACTGGCACGTTATACATTATTCAAGGATCCAGTAGAAGTCACGGAACACAGACGATCACCTCGTGCTCAAACTTTCACGTAGCGCTCGATCTGCGCCTCGCAGCTTTCATACCGCACCTCGCAGTGCAAGGCAGGTGTTCAAATGTCAGCTGTCTTGCTGCTGCAATCGTTTTACAAAGTTCTGAGTTCTATCTGTACTTTGCTGGCATGTTCCACTGCTTTGCTACATTTATAAAATGCTTTGCACAGGTATCAGCATAATGTCTCCCACCATCTGTTTTCCTGATGGTCAATGCATGTGACATTAGCGGCATTTGTGCTAATTGACTCGCTTCTCATGCACCACGGTTTATCAAAAGGGTCACATTACGCGTTAATGCGTTAAAAACTTTTGTGGTGTTAAAAGAATTTTGCGTCAACATCGTTATCGTGTTAACTTTGACATCACTAGTTAAAATATGTTGCCTGCATTAAAGTAAAAGTGTTTTGAGGTCATAAGAGAGCATTGTGCGTGGCACAAGGGAAAAGTGTTTACTACATGATAATCTGCCCTTTTGTAGGTATAGTCACCTCTTCTTATGTGGTCCATTAGTATGTTGTTTTATTTCACTTGTTTCAGCCATTCGCTACACTTCCTTCAAAAGTTGATCTGATGGACGCATCAGGGGGGGCGGGGGTAAGCTTAATATTCAGACACGTCAACTTTGAAGGTTCAGCAGCAGTACTGTTTCATCATCTTTGTCATTGTTATTTAGAAAATAGAGTAACTTGTTTAACTATTGAATCATACATCCACTTTCTTAAAACTGACCTCCAAACAACCACATCTGCCGCAGCCATATGCCCTTTCATGGCAGTGTTTCGGCCTCTCTTGAGGAATGCCAATACTTTCAGATGCATCTGGTCTCTTATCCATATGGTGAGGACAGTTGCTTGTGGGATATTTATATAGAAAGAGATAACGGCCTAGAGCAGCCGATGGCCCAGTGGTTGGTACAGTGTTCAAAGGAAAAGAACGAACGGCCCAGAGGATTCATGTGGGATTGGACCATTGTCTCTGAAAAACAGAAGCACTGCTGGGGAAGAAACGCCTTGATTTAAAATTCGCTTAAAAATCCAACCATGGCACAGGCGAACACCACAAGAGCACTGAAAAGCAGACTGGGGATAAAATGAAACATTCGCGTAAAATCTCATTTAAAGGGATAGTTCCTACAAAAATGAAAATTATATCATCATTTACTCACCCTTGTGTTGTATCAAACCTGTATGACTTTCTTCAGTGGAACACAAAAGATAGCCTCAGTCCCCATTCACTTTCTTTGCATCTTGTTTAAATACAATTAAAGTAAATGGTGACTGAGGCTGCCATTCTGCATAACATCTCTTTTTGTGTACTGTGAAAGAAATTAAATCATAAGGGTTTGGAATAATATGAGGGTAAGTAAGTGATGACAGAATTTTCATTTTTGGGTTAGCAATCTCTTTAATACCTTTCTTTCTGCATTTGTTTCAAGTGCTAAATTTAGCAAGATGAGGGTGGTGTTAGGTAAGAGGTAGGAGGGTAAAACAACAAGATATCTCCAGAAGATACAATGTTATGATTGTAGGTGCAGGTTATTTGCTGTGGGCATTTGGGACTGACTTAATAAGAAAAAAAAGAACATGTTGAAAACTAAATCAATTTTCACTGGATACAGCAAAACAACCCAGTTATTTATTTACATATTTATGGAGTCAAAATTTGTTTTCTGTATGTTTCATTCAAACACAAATAGAATACATTTCACAATACATACCACAATAAATTCTTCCTTGGAGTAAAAAATTACACGATTAGATCAGCTATGTTTGTTTTGCATAATCATTTTTACAGATTAAGGAACTGTGAATAAACTCTAGGTGCTCCAGAGATTATTCTCACTTTCAGAAATTGACCTATTTGGCATGAACCCATATTTTGAGAAAGCGATTTGCTTAAAAAAAAATGCCAAATACAAAGAAATCCCTTCTGCTTAAAAAGCTTATTATAACATTTGAAAGGAGATAAGTCTACAAAGAAAGATGCTGTTTATTCTGAGTAATAATTAACAATTATACAGTATGCCTAAACCCAGGATAATCATAGTTTTGTGTAGAATATGGAGAGTATTTGTTCTTCATGCAAGCTTAACTCTCATGTTAGGTTGAAATTTAGTGTTGCTGTTTTTTATGTTTGGGGTCCAAGAGACCCTAATGTCTTAAAAGTTTATTTATGTTTTTTCAAAAGTAACCCCACATTTTTACTTTTATATTTGTTTAAAGGGTTAATTCATGCAAAAATGAAAAAATCTCTCATCAATTACTCTCATGCCAGCCCAGGTGTGAGTGACTTTCCTTCTTCAGCTGAACACATTTGAAGAAATAAATTGAAAAATACCTCAGCTCAGTAGGTCCTTAAAATGCAAGTGGATGGCAATCAGACATTTGAAGCTCCAACAATCACAGACAGTCAGCATGAACATCCTCCATATTACTCCAGAAGTTAAATGAAAGTCTTCTAAAGCAATATGATCGCTTTTGGTGCGAAACAGATAAATATTTAAGCACACAAATGCACCATTGTGAAAAACATACAGATACAAATATATATCTAAACCAAAACCAAAGCCAATGAAGCTTGTGTACTTTCGTACCATCCTATACTATTAGTAGATTTGGCTTAGACGTTTGTGGGCTGTGAAATGGTCCTTGATATGCTTCAAGGGACTGCGATGCCTCAAGTGTGAGTGGGTGAAGCGGAACAAAGACGCCACATGCCAGAATCGCTCATGGGCACCATAGCATCTTGACAGAGAAAATGAAGCTGCATCACTGCTGCCCTAATGCTGCCGCCGGACGACAAACATGTAAATGTCAACTCTTCAAAAGATGTGAAAAAGATCCTGTCAGTTATTTTTTTTTTTCCAAAGGAATGCTCCAAGTGTTGCTCAATTCAGCATAGAGTTAGGTAGTAATGCGCTACCTTTACTCCATTACATTTACTTGAGTAACTTTTTGGAAAAATGAAATACTTTGAGTAGGTTTAAAAGTGGGTACTTTTTACTCTCACTCAAGTACACTTTGAATTGTTTTACTTTTTCTTTATTACAATGGGCGGCATACCTGTTACATTCTAGGGTTTCGTTTGAATTAATGCTTAATTTATCGAGAGATTATTGAATGGGAATTTTATGACAGCAGATGTTCACAACTGCACATGCTGTCACATAATGTCACTCAAGCCGACTCCATCACTACTGCAGCATAATTATCTTCAAACATAGTGAAACAATTTCTTTGCTTTGCACAGTGAAAATAATAATGGTTTTGTTATGCAATGCCTTCATTTAATACCAAGACAAGCAGATATTTCAAGATTAAAAATGCAGCTCCAACTTATGGCAGCACGTTGAGGTAAATTGTGGCTCTAATGATAACACAGGCTTTTCTGTCATGCAATAGTCATTTTCAGGTTGATTCTCTAAAAATGGGTTCTTATGATATCGGTTTTTAAATGTAAATTTTTAAATCAGTGCATCCCTTGTCCCGCATGTCATAAGCCGTATTTATGCATTTACCAAACTGGTAACTATCACAGCTACTTTGAGCTGATTAAGGCAGGGAAACATGCTTACAGGTGGATTAAACTGCCTACTGTATACACCATGTAAACATCCATGTTAAGTGTAAATGCCTTTTGCGCTGCCGAACACATGATTGACAACTGGAGCGTGAACTGACAGCATATGTGGGTGTTCACATCAAGGTGCGCATGTGAGAGATGTTTAGGGAGCAGTGTAACTCTTGTACAGAACTAATGATCTAAATTCTTTCGACACTGAAAACTGAAACTACACTTAACTAAGAATCCAAGCAGGACTTTAAAAGCTATGAAATAGCGAAAGTAGGCATTAATAAAGCATTATCTTGCTTTGGTTTATAATTCAGCATTATATATTATATCCCTGTGGGACATTGTTCATATTTTCACTGTACTAATTATTAGAAAGTTTTCCAAACCTCTCTTCTTATTGATAAATTCATCCAGATCTGACAAGAGCCCTTAAAGTTATAGCTCAGCCATAATTTAATATTCAGTCATCATTTCCCTACCCTCATGTTGTTTCAAACCCATGAGACCTTCTGTATTCTGTGGAGCACAAACGATGTTAGACAGAATGTTAGGGACTGATAGACTCATCACCTTTCACTTTCATAATATGGAGAAAAAAAAACACATTCACTGGAAGTAATTGGTGACTGAGGCTAAGATTCTGTCTGAAATCTCCGTATTGTGTTACATGGAAGAAAGAAAGTCATTCAGGTTTGGAACAACATGATGGTGAATGATGACAGAATTTCATTTAATAATAATAATTCTGTAAAACATTTTATGTGTATTATGTTATGGAATTAAGGGGAGTTCACATGCATTATGTCATTTACGAAAGTAACGAGTTACTCACTCCTTGAGTAATCTTTTAATTGGATACTTTATTTCTCTTTCTCAAGTAATTATTTACTTCAGTACTTTTAGTTCTACTTGAGTAATAATTGTTTTATTGTGCCTTAGCAAGAAAAGCTTAAGTTTCACAGCAAACATGTGCCATGCTATGAGTTGTTCATACATGTTTTGTTTTTTACATGAAGGATTAACAAAGTGTAAAAATACAAAATGTAATATGTGTATAAGAACATAGTTGCTTGAGTACATGTTTATTGCCTTCTTTAATAGTACATACTGTATTTATAGTACAGTAATTGCAGTTCAGTTTAAAAAAAAAAAATCCTCAACAATTAACCTCACTGCGGAATATATCTTGGATGTACTGTATGTGAGTCATATCTTGAGTAACCAAGCTTATGAGCAGCAACACTGCTCATAGTCTGTAACTAAATTACAGACTCATTCTTAAGTGAGCCAATAAAATGAGAGGGAAAAGCACATTAAAAAAAAGCGACAGTAAACACAATCACAGTATAACACAACTGCAATAAAAAATTAACAGAAGATAACAGAAAAATTATCTTCTAAACAGTAACTGGCACAGTAAGATACATCCACATGACACCAGCTCAACCATCTGCCAGAATTGTATCAGTCATGATATTTCATTTGCAGCCAGAGGAAACTGCTCACTGATGCTTAATGGTTCCCTCAATGGGCCTCCAGTAATGTGGAGCAGTATTCCACTCCTAGTTTTGGAGAAGAGGGCAAACAATCACTCTAGTCCATAAAGTTTGCCTCATACTAAATTCTGATACAACCCTTCTCGTTCTACGCCTGTGCTTCCGGCAGTTCAGCCTTTGCCATGAAACAGACAGACAAAGTTTTTCTTGGCAGAATCCCACACTGTGTAATTGATTATGTAGATCTATTCATGTCTCAAAAGCATGTGAGGGATTCACCAATTAATTCAACCACACTGAATAATAGCTGCTGGTTCATCTCGGGGATAGCAGTGGGCTGAAACAATAACATTGGCAAATATGAAGTAAAGTAATAAGAAGTTGGACTTCTTAAAAATGCCAACACTGGAATGTTAGCTTAGCTCCCTGAATTGGCTGTAAAATATTGCAAGTTAGCAACAAAATATACTGTTTGCATAGTGGCAACTATACTACATAATTTTGTAGTGCAAGTACGATTAGTATTTTCTGAAAATGCTACAAAAAGAAGCACACTTTGAGTACCCAGATTATGCACTTCTTCAACTAAATAACAGAGTGTGAAATGCTGGACAATTCATGTACTTAACATTCAGGGATTTCCATATGTAGCGGAAGGGACAGGGTTACCTGGCTGAGATGCTTGCCTGACAAATAATTGTAATAAATGGTGAAAGTGATAAATGTATCAAGGTTTAAAAATTATGTATTTTTTAATATTGATTGAGCAACATATTTTGTGTGGAAAAAAATAATAATGGAAGTTTGTTTCAATTAAAATTCAGTTTTTAGTAAAAGGTGGCTCACATGGGTTAAAAGGCCCCTATGGTGTTTAAAGTGATATTGTCACATCTTCTGCTGTCTTTTCTCCCATCCGGTTCACACGATCTTCATCCCCTGAATACTAAATCCCTCACTGAACTACAACTCCCATCATGCATTGCCTCCCGCCATTTTCTCTCACACCTGTTCATTATTTGCTCATTATCTGTGTATTTAAGCCCTGAGGTTCCACCATTCAGTGCGAAGTCTTGCCAGTTCTGTCTCAGTCGGCAGTTCTAAGTGTGTTGTCCTGTGTTGTCCTGTGTTGTCCTGTGTTGTCCTGTGTTGTCCTGTGTTGTCCTGTGTTGTCCTGTGTTGTCCTGTGTTGTCCTGTGTTGTCCTGTGTTGTCCTGTGTTGTCCTGTGTTGTCCTGTGTTGTCCTGTGTTGTCCTGTGTTGTCCTGTGTTGTCCTGTGTTGTCCTGTGTTGTCCTGTGCCTGATTAACGTGTATATTGCCTCAGTGTTTTCCCTGTTGGATTTGTCTGCCTTGCTATACTGTTTTCTGGATTTTTGACCCTCTGCCTGCTTGACTACTCTATTAAATCTGCATATGGATCCTACATCTGCCTCTCAGTCTGGTCTGTCACAGAAGACTTCGCCTCCAATGGATCCAGCAGATCTGTCTCCTTTGCACAAGGCTTTCAGCGATCAGTCAGAACTACTAGCCTCTCACCACCATCGGCTAGAACGCTGCCTGGTTTGGGACTTGCACCGTTTCGGACCGCAAAGCCCTGCAGAGGATAGTGAGGACAGCTGAGAAGATCATTGGGGTCTCTCTTCCCTCCATCAAAGACATTTACAAAAAACACTGTATCCGCAAAGCAACCAGCATTGTGGACGACCCCACACACCCCTCACACAAACTCTTTACCCTCCTCCCGTCTGGCAAGAGGTACCGACGCATTCGGGCCCTCACGGCCAGACTGTGTAACAGCTTCTTCCCCAAGCCATCAGACTCCTCAATACTCAGAGACTGGTTTGACACACACGTGTCCTGAGTTGCACTTTAATTACTGTCACTTTATAACTGTCTGCTACCTCAATAACTGCTATGTGCATAGAACATTATCTCATAGTATGTTATGTTTACATTTTTAGAAACTGTCATCTTTTTGCACTACTGAGAACTGGTCGGCGCTGCACTGTCTATTGTCCTGTTCATTGTCAGTAATTTGTTGTACTCTCCTGTACTTTTTGCACATGTTTGCACGTGCACTTTATATAGGTGTGTATATATAGGTAGTTTATATAGGTATTTTCTTTCGTTGAGTAGTCTCATGTGGTCCTGTGTTGGTCCTTTTGTTGTTTTTATGTAGCACCATGGTCCTGGAGGAACGTTGTCTCGTTTTGCTGTGTACTGTACTAACTGTATATGGTTGAAACGACAAAAACCACTTGACTTGACTTGAATTTACTGTGAAGTCACAGTGCTGCACCTCATCCCGCTGTTAGGACAACCCCTTCAACCATGACTCCTCCAGAGCCCATGCAATTGGGCCATTCAAGACTAACTAGAGCAGAGCGGCAGCGACGTATTAATGATTGCCTGTGTCTGTACTGTGGAGAGCCAGGCCACTTCCTCTCCTCCTGTCCGACTTGCCCTAAAAACTTGGTGAGAGAAAATATTGTATTCCCTCTAGAAAGTAGAAGTTTATGTGTTGAAGTTCTAATCAGTTCCGGTGCTAACTCTATTTCTGTCAGGGCTCTCATTGACTCATGAGCTGCTGGAAATTTCATTGATTCTGACATTTGTGATCTACTCTCTATAGTGACTGTCCCCTGTGTACCTTCAGTGTCTGTTACTGCGCTAGATGGACGACCGCTGTACACCGGTGCCACTCAACTCCTAACCCAACCTATTTCTCTACATGTAGGAAGCCTACATCAAGAACAGCTACAATTTTTGGTCACCAACACACCCTCCAATCCCGTCGTTCTGGGCTACCCTTGGTTAGCTAAACATAATCCCCAAATTTCCTGGGTAAATGGAGAAATCACTAAGTGGGGAGCATCCTGCTTTTCTTCGTGCCTCAGAACCATCCAACCCGTAGAACTCAACATGACTAAAGTCACCCCCGTGCCAGTACCAGAACCCTCATCAAATCCCGCATGCTACCACGACTTCTCAGTGTTCAGCAAGACCAAAGCCACCCAACTACTGCCTCGTCGCTTGGTTGGCTGTGCAATAGACCTCCTTCCAGGCACTATTCCACCTAAAAGCCGCGTATACCCCCCTATCCAACCCTGAGACCAAGGCCATAGAGGAGTATGTAGAAGAAGCCCTTCACTGTGGGCATATTCGTCCTTCCACCTCTCCTGCTGCAGCGGGTTTCTTCTTCGTTGAGAAAAAAGATGGAGGTCTTCGCCCTTGCATTGATTACCGTGGACTAAATGCAATTACCATTAAGTTCCCCTATCCTCTTCCTCTGGTTCCCGTTGCCCTAGATCAGCTACGTGAGGCTAAAATATTCACCAAACTGGACATGCGTCACGCCTATAACCTCATTCGTATCAAAGAGGGGGATGAATGGAAGACTGCCTTCATCACACACTCAGGTCACTATGAATATTGTGTCATGCTGTATGGCCTTTCTAACTCACCCTCAGTATTTCAAGCTTTTATGAATGAAATCTTCAGAGACCTGTTGAATCATTGTGTCATTGTTTACATTGATGATATCCTCATCTATTCCCCCTCTCTGGAAGCCCATAAGAAAGACGTCTGGGAAGTCCTGCTTCGCCTCAGGAACAATCACTTGTTCGTCAAAGCAGAGAAATGGGAGTTCAATGTCTCCACTACTACATTCCTGGGGTATGTGATCAGTCCGGAAGGGGCGCATATGGACAATGCCAAAGTCAAAGCCGTCAGGAACTGGCCTCGCCCCAATACCGTTAAGGAGCTCCAAAGGTTTCTGGGTTTTGCAAACTTCTATCGAAGGTTCATTCACAACTTCAGTTCCATCGCAACCCCACTCACCTCTCTTCTCAAGGGTGAGCCTAAAGCTCTAGTCTGGACTTCCCAAGCCTCCTCTGCTTTTCAATCACTTAAACAAGACTTTACTACAGCCCCCATACTCCGACATCCTGATCCCTCACTGCCCTTCATAGTAGAAGTTGATGCCTCAAATATTGGAGTCGGAGCAGTTCTTTCCCAGCGTCATGGTAATCCTGCCAAAATGTATCCATGTGCCTTTTTCTCACACAAACTAACTCCGGCAGAACAAAATTATGATGTGGGAAACCGTGAACTCTTGGCAATAAAAGCTGCTCTTGAGGAGTGGTGGCATTGGTTAGAGGGCGCACACCATCCCTTTACTGTCTTGACTGATCACCACAATTTTGAGTATCTGAAGTCTGCCAAAAGGTTGAATCCAAGACCGGCCCTTTTCTTCTCTGTTACCTACCGTCCCGGTTCCAAAAATTCTAAAGCTGAAGCCCTATCACGAATCTATCCCTCAGTGTCAGTGGAGCCTACACAAACTATACTTCCCAACTCAATCATTGTGGCCTCGGTTCAATGGAATATTATGAGACATCGAACAAGCTGCCCTAAGTGAGCCATCTCCTCCCAGTTGTCCTTGCGGCCGCACCTACGTGCCCACTGACCTTCACCCCCAAGTCATTCACTGGGTTCACTCTTCCTTGTCCTCCAGACACCCAGGTGAGAATCGCACCATACAGTTGGTCCGAAACAGATTTTGGTGGCCTACTCTGATCCACGATGTCACACAATATGTAAAGGGTTGCTCTGTGCACAAACCAAGTCTTCTAGACTTCTCCCCGCAGGACTTCTTCACCTGTCCCTCAACGACCCTGGTCACACTTAGCAATTGACTTCCTCACGGACTTCCCTCCCTCACAAGGTCACACCACCATTATGGTGACCGTAGACCAGTTCTCTAAGGCTTGCCACCTCATTCCTCTCCCTAAGTTGCCCTCTGCTCTAGAAATGGCAGAGGCCCTCTTTCATCAGGTATTCAGACTCTATGGCCTGCCTGAGGACATTATCTCAGACCGAGGTCCACAGTTTACCTCAAGGGTGTGGAGAGAATTCTGCAGACTCCTCAATGTCAACATCAGCCTCACCTCCGGATATCATCCACAGTCGAACGGCCAGACAGTGCGCCTAAATCAGGAGGTGAGCCGCTTCCTTCGCACTTACTGCCTCAGTAACCAGTACGATTGGTGTCGGTTTCTGAGTATGCACAGACCTCCTTACGTAGTTCCTCAACTGGTATGACTCCTTTCCAGTGCATCCTAGGCTATCAACCGCCCCTCTTTCCTTGGTCAGGAGAACCCACAGAATTACCCTCTGTCCCACACTGGATGCAGCGAAGTGACCAGGTTTGGGAATCCACTCATGTTCACCTTCAAAGGGTGGTACTTCGGCAGAAACTACAAACTGACAGACACCGTAGACCTTTTCCTACTCTCCGACCAGGTCAACGTGTGTGGTTGTCTACTCTGGACCTCCACCTACGCCTTCCTTGCAAGAAACTTTCACCCTGGTACGTTGGTCCATTCAAAGTCATCAAACAGATTAACCCAGTCTGTTACAAGCTCCAACTGCCGCCTGACTACCATATTTCTCCCACTTTCCATGTCTCCCTCCTCAAACCCCTGGTTGAGTCACCTGGAAGCCTCTCCAACAGTCCTCCACCTCCTTTGCACCTTGATGGAGACACTGCATATAGAGTAAATACTCTTAACTCTTGACAGCGTGGGGGCCAACTTCAGTACTTGGTAGACTGGGAGGGCTACGGGCCCGAAGAACGTTCCTGGGTACCTGCAGGGGACATTTTGGACCCTTCTCTCATGGCGGAATATCACCTTGCTCATCCTAATCATCCCGCTCCCAGACCTAGAGGCAGACCACCAGCACACCCTAAGAGGGGCCCTAAAAGGGGGGGTACTGTCACATCTTCTGCTGTCTCTTCTCCCATCCGGTTCACATGATCTCCATCCCCTGAATACTAAATCCCTCACTGGACTACAACTCTCCATGCATTGCCTCCCACCATTTTCTCTCACACCTGTTCATTATTTGCTCATTATCTGTGTATTTAATCCCTTAGGTTCCACCATTCAGTTCGAAGT
Organism: Xyrauchen texanus; assembly: GCF_025860055.1. Lineage (NCBI taxonomy): Eukaryota > Metazoa > Chordata > Actinopteri > Cypriniformes > Catostomidae > Xyrauchen > Xyrauchen texanus. The sequence continues at coordinate 9,182,753 of NC_068299.1, read as the reverse complement.
CTTGCCAGTTCTGTCTCAGTCTGCAATTCTAAGCGTTTATCCTGTTTTTGCCTTTTTGGATTTTGACCTTTGCCTGATTAACGTGTATATTGCCTCAGTGTTTTCCCTGTTGGATTTGTCTGCCTTGCTATACTGTTTTCTGGATTTTTGACCCTCTGCCTGCTTGACTACTCCATTAAATCTGCATATGGCTCCTACATCTGCCTCTCAGTCTGGTCTGTCACAGATATAGCATAGATATAGGGGCAATAGTACAAAATTTGTCAACTAATGTAACAAATTTTGAGACACAAAGATACTTTTTTTGAGTAATAAATTAAGATGACGCTTACTCAAAACAACTACTTCCGAAAAAAAAAAAATCAACCATTTCGTGTTCATTTCAAACACATCTGACATCTTATTACACCTCAAGTATTCTATAATGAGTCAATGTGAGCCCACTTTGAAACATTTTCATAAATCCATTCACCCCACTGGTCAGTTATATATATATATATATATATATATATATACAAAAAAAAATATATGACCTGAAGCAGACCTGAAGCAAAACTGAAAATGATAAATAATTATTTTCTCAAAATAAATGTGATAATTTCCAGAATATTCATTAGCTACATAAATTAAAAATAGACATAAAAAAATAGATCTGTATAATATGAAAGATTATGTCTGTTACTATAGACTGTATTGTTACGGTAGACTGCGTAATCTGCATATAGATAGCAACGGAACAAACTCTGTACATAGCATAAATACTAGGTGTAAAGTGGTTAAGATGGTCAAGGAAGAGGTGAAAACTGGTTTGACAATATAAATAAAGTTTAATGATAAACAAATACACACAAACATAAACACATACAGGGCCGCTGCACATGGTTGCCATCTCCGGTCGTCTTTATCCCCTGCTCGCCTCATCAGACTGATTGGGGTCCGGGGTGTGCCTTGCACCCTGCCTGCCAGTGGGTCATCCCCGCCTTCTTTGACCTGGGAGGAGAAAGGAGGGGAAAAACAAAACAATAACAAAAAAAAGGCGAGGGAAAGGCCAACATGGAGCGAGAGAGAGAGGAGAGAGAGAAAAGAGAAACTCACTCACTGATTTTCTGATGTGCTGTTGGTGGTCCTCAATCACTCCTCCACCCTCTCAGGAGGATGATATCCACTCCTCCCCGGGGGAGTCAAACCTCCGACACCCAGCAGTCAGAACGCCCCTCCGCATTATTGGCGGCATGTGGGGACACTCCTCCGCCCCTGGCAGTGGCCCTACAGCTCCAGGCAATCGGGGAGTCGATACCCTCCTCCCCTCGTGGATGGCAGTCTTCTATTGACCCCTCCGCGTTTCTGGCAGCCAGCAGGGCACTCCTCCGCCCCTGGAAGTGGCTCCATCGCTCCAGGCAGTCGGGGAGTCCAGTCCCTCCTTGCCTCGCGGACGGCAGCAGTTCCCCGCATCCAGGCGGTTGGGGTACTCCGTCCCCCGGCGGATGGCAGCAGCACTCCTCTGGGTGGTCGGCAGTGTGGAGGACTGTACAACGTGCATCCCTCCTCCCTCCCGAGTTTCGGCACCAGTGTAAAGGGGTTAAGATGGGCAAGGAGGAGGCGAGAACCGGCTTGACAATATAAATAAAGTTGAATTATAAACTTAAACAAAAACACACAAACATCAACACATACAGGGCAGCTGCCCATAGTTCTCTCACTTTCTCTCGAACTGCCATCTCCGGTCGCCTTTATCGCTCATGTCGCTTCATGTTTCATCATTATAGGGACATGTTAAAGATTGCATTAGTCATACTGGTCAAGCTAAATTACTTAAAATGTCCATCCAGTTAACTGGGCAGTGTCTGGATGAGAGAGAAAAAACAACTAGCCACTACATGGTCTAAGATTGATTTCTAGGAAACATATTTGTAAACTAATATTTATAATTTTAACATAAATACTGTATTTTGAAATTTGTTTTAAATTATATTAATTTCCCATGTATCTTCCCATAACAGGGTGGACATGTTATGCTTGACCACATATGACTAACACCATAAAATAACATAAATAAAAAAATACAGTTATAAACTTCAAATAACTCAAAGTACTTTTTCAGAATGGCTGATGTCCACCTCCAGTGTGTGATGACATTTCCTAGCATATATCTTCAATGAATGGTCATAGTATGACATAACAAGGTGGACAATAAATCAAGAAACACACAAAACCCTCCAGTATCAGTGTTAAAATTAAACATTTACCACAAATGAATACATGTTAGTGAGATAATGTAATACAAAACTCTTAATTGAATGGGGAACAGTTTGACGTGCAGTTTTGGGGTCATGAGGAAATCACACAGTGCAAAATATTTCAATTATTTACAATGTAACTTTTAAGCCAAAAGAAATGTGTAACATTACAAAATCTATTTATTCTTTTTAACAAGCCTATCAAAATTGTAACTAAGTTAAATTAAACTGTAAATACTATACACTTGTAATGGGGACTTGTAATTGTAGGAATGACCCATATTTACAGACGTTCCTGCATAAGATGCTACTTTACACTGAAAAACAGTGCAGAAGGATGCAAAAACGTGTTCAGTGTAAACGTCCCCTACCACACTTAAAATGAAAAACACCTTTATCCAAGAACAGGAAGAAGAGAGAAAGGGAGAGAAAAGGCTTAACATGAAAATAGTGTATTTCTCCTTGGATTAGTTTTGTTGTTTTGGCAGTAAATAGTGTTTATCATAAGGGAACTGTAAGAAAATCACGTTAATTGTACTACTGTACTTTTATTTTGAATTACTGCAGTAATGCAATTTTTTTTACCTCTCTCTCTTCCAGAACAAGCTCTGACATCCATCCATCCATCCATCCATCTTCAACCGCTTCAATCGCGGGGGCAGCTGCTCCAGCAGGGGGTCCCAAACTTCCCTATCCCGAGCCACATTAAACAGCTCTGACTGGGGGACCCCAAGGCGTTCCCAGGCCAGTGTGGAGATGTAAACTCTCCACCTAATCCTGGGTCTTCCCCGAGGCCTCCTCCCAGCTGGACGTGCCTGAAACACCTCCCTAGGGAGGCGGCCAGAATAATCCTTACCAGATGCCCAAACCACCTCAACTGACTCCTTTCGACGCAAAGGAGCAGCGGCTCTACTCCGAGATCCTCACGGATGACTGAGCTCCTCACCATATCTCTAAGGGAGAAGCCCGCCACCCTTCTGAGGAAGCCCGTTTCGGCCGCTTGTACTCGTGACCTAGTTCTTTCGGTCATGACCCAGCCTTCATGACCATAGGTCATGAAGGCTGTAGGAACAAAAATTGACCGGTAGACCGAGAGCTTTGCCTTTCGGCTCAGCTCTCTTTTCGTGACAACGGTGCGATAGAGCGAGTGCAATACCGCCCCCGCTGCCCCAGTTCTCCGGCCAACCTCCCGCTCCATTGTCCCCTCACTCATGAACAAGACCCCGAGGTACTTGAACTCCTTCACTTGGGGCAATACCTCCTTCCCTACCTGGAGTACGCACTCCACATAGCTCTGACATATGCAATAAAATGTAATGGCATGAATATGTTTGTTTACTGGTGTTCCCAGTGGTTAAACAATTAACATGCACTCAAATGCTATATATTGACAGAAAACACAACAGAAGACGTGCGCTGATTGTCACTGATCTTTCCTCCAGCTGTTTCTGCCAAGTGTAGAGTCCATGTAAAGCAAAAGCCGATATCTCCCACAACTCACGTGAAAGGTTTCAGGTCCATTTCTCTCGATTTGTTAAACATTCTCAGCAGTTTGGGTGTGTGACGCTAAATTACGGGACAAATGGCTTCGTGGATGGATTTCATACGGAACGCATTTTTTTCCCTTAATTACGGGACGATTCCTTATTTTACTGTATGTTTGGCATATTTTGCTAATTCATTTGACCTAATACTGCTTTAGTATGAGGGTGACTGTCTCTCCACTCACAGTCATAAATTCTCTCAGTTGATGACAGAGGTGACAGCAGTTGACAGAGGTGGGGAATGATAGAATTCAAGTGATCATGCACCAATTACAACAAAGAATCTTCAGTTTCACAAAACAGCATCCAATACAGTTAAAGGGAAACTAATACAACACTAGATTATGGGCTTCTGAAGCAGCAAAACAAGTGGGGATAACGAGGGTATATGCAAATATTGATCTTTAAATGTCCTGATACGCAATCAGCCCTGGGAAAAAAGATCTACCAGGGTGGCATGTGGTGGCAATGCCACCCTAAGAAAAAGCATCGTCACCCCAGCATAGGTATCCAAATATAAATGTAAGTATATTTGACACTGTAGGGGTTTATTCATGTCAAACTGCCTAAAATTTCACACTCATAGCTTGATTGATTGCAGCAACAATTTGTTGTTGATTGTTGTCAGCAGCAGCCAATCACTGCACCGACCAATTGCCTAACTGCTATAACAGCGCGTGTACAGAGTTTGGGCTCTCGAGGGTTGATGAGCTCAACAACAATGACCACAAATACGTGGAATAAAAGAGGTAAAAGATTAATTTCTCAGTTGTTTCCAAGTATTCACTGAATGATTATTAGATACATCGCTGACAGTTATGGGTTGAGATGGGTGGGATGTGTCCTTACCACTTTTTGCAATAGCTTTTGTGAGGTATGTGTATAATCCAGATAAAACATCTCCAGTTCTTGATTAGGAGTTTCTAATTCATCCGTGTGTGTTTTGACTGGTGATCTGGTGCTGGAATGTGTTATTTTGAATGATATGATAAGTGTTAGTTGTGGCTGTTACCAGTGGAGTTTAATGTCGGTGCTTAGTAGTGATGTCCAGTTGAACGAATCATTCTTTTGAACCAGTTCTTTTTAGTGAATGAGTTGAACCAGTTCAACAAATTGGACTGAATCATTTGAAAGAGTTTGCATCTTGAGTCAACTCTGCTCCACAAGTTACTCTATCTTAACCTGTCTCTCGGATGTGCCTGACACTCCAACTCGAAGTGAGCCGATAACAGAGAGTAATATGATTCTAGAACTGGTCATATCTGCTTTTGTATGTTTCAGATATATTTTCCTGAACAACAGAAATTGTAATAAATAAAACATACTGAAAATATGTTTATGACTTGATTTTATTACCGTTTTTTCAATGTATAATGATCCGGAAGCAACAGTTCTCGAGTCAACAGTACACTCACTGATCCGGGGACAGCACAGCAGGTCTCGAGTCAACAGTGAGTTGCTCACAGCAGTTTTTGAGTCAACAGTACACTGAACTGAGAATCGCCTCTTTCGGAGGTGTTTGGCATACTGAGAACTGATGAGCTGTTGACATTGAACATGCGTGTGATTAAGGGGCAAAATATATGTTTCAGGTGTATTTCGCTGAACAACAAAAAATTAAACAAATAAATATACTGGAAATATGTTTATGAATTGATTGTATTACCGTTATCACCCATTAAATCGTATCAACATATGAAGATTGATCCAGTCTAAAACTCTCAAGTCAACAGTACATTGAGTCATTCGCAGCAGTTCTCAAGTCAACGTTACAACGATCTGAGGACAGCAGCTCTTGCATCAACAGTAAATTGAGTCAATCACAGCAGTGTGTGAGTCACTATAACACTGAACTGAGAATCGGCTCTTTTGGACATAATTGTGCAAAGTGAGCAGCTGATGAGCATGAGTGAACCAAGGACTTGGTTGAAATATTTCAGTCAAGAGATGTAATCGAATTTTACTATTGAGTATTGTGCATGCAGAATATATATGTGAAGTTTTGATGAGCTGGATCATGGTTTCTGTAAAAAAGTGAGTTGATTGTGACTAGTGTAATCACTGTATATGGTTTAGATGTGTAGAACATCCACATTTGTATATCAGTGTCAGTAGTGGGTGCTTTACACATGACTGTTTACACATCTGTTTAACAGTCATTAAGGCAATGCTATTCACACATCTTAATTTTGGACTGGACTGCTCTGCATTTTACGATTAATTCTTGAAAGAGAAGCACACATTGAGAAAAATTGCAGCCAGTGAAAATTACAAGGTGACAACAGTTACAGATGCGGATGCACCTTCTACTTCACATTGATCTGAAAAATTGAAAACATGTATTTGGGGGAGAGAAAAAAGCTTGCAGTTGCTTTGATAGCAGAAAGTAATAAAATGACTCGTTTATGTTTAGGTCTAAGCGTTTTATTGGTAAATTAGTTAAATAACTGGGGTCTCTGATATTGGTAAACAATAAGGTAATATTAAATTAAAAGAACTTATGAGACATTCAATGTCTCTTCACAAATTTGGACAGTTTTTAAATATTTCTTGTTGCTTAGTACTCTCAAGGACATTATTGGTGAAGCAAAAACGTGTGTATGAAAAAATACTTTGGTGTAAAGTGATGTCACTTCATAGACTTCAATGTATTCTGGAAATGTGAAAGACCCTAAACGCGTATAAATATCAGTCTTTTTTGCACATAAATCAAAGTGATTATGCTTTCTAAACTGCAAATATTTCCGAAAGGTGAGGAATTTTGATCCCTGAATATTTTATTTTTTCATGCATTTATTTATTTTGTAGAATTTTATAATTTTCCAGGGCACACCTGACAATCATCATGCCACACTACTGTGCCACAGAACAGTGGTTGAGAAACACTGCACTAGTGCACAGTGTGTTTCCTCCCTACATAAACTGAGTTTTTCATGGCTGGGTTGTGCAATGGAAGAGACTGTTGTTTGTGAGCTGTGTCATGATTTTCAGGGGATCTCAGGCGCATTTTTTTTTCTGGGTTCCTGCTGCTGGAGCGGAGGTTTGTGGTTGTCTCTGTCTGAATTTTGGAGTTTGCTGTTTTTTCATATTCAGAACTGTCAATAAATATGTCTGTATTTTTGCTACTCCGTAATGAAATTAGAAATTAAATTACCATATTATGTTAAATATTTAATGGGTGCTTTGATCGATCAATAAGAATGACTGTTGATCAAAACAGGTAATTTAAAAGAATCTTTTACTGTGCATAACATAATTAATATTCATGAGTGTTGCAGTACTGCCCCCCCACCGAACACTTTTCTGTACAGTTTACTTTTATTTAGACCTAACTTTGTGTTAATCTTCACTTTCAAATTGATTATTCCAGCTGTTACAAAGGTAAAAGGCCTTCAGGACATTATTAGCAGAATAACATGGCATATGCATGCATTTTCCATCCATGGGTACACTTAAAAAAGGTTGTGAATTTTAGTCCAGTTTGCCGGTTCTAAATGTCAAGCTAAGGACAATTTATTGACGTGTTTAATAGTCAATGTCTTGGTGCCCTGGAGATACTCATTTTGTTACTTAATTTTATTATGCAAAAAAATTATAATATATAGATATATATTTTTCATGTTGGCAAATCAGTAGCAAAATGGTTACTATGTGGTTCCTGTGGAAATGCAGTTGTGTTGCAAATTCATGGGCATTTGTAATTTGATTGGTGACTCCAATTCATGCACGTGCACACAGAGACATTAAAGGGGGCTTGAGCACCTGCCCTTTTTCTTCCGTGAGAGAAAGTGCCCTTTTTTAGGATTTTTTTAATGAAAATATATATATTCCTGTTTGCGCACAGCTTCCCTGTCAATCAAATATATTTATTGAATAAAAAATCGAAATATCTTGTCAGGAGATAAGACTGTGTCAAGTTCCGATGCCATCCCTCCCTCTGCGTCTCCGTGGAGCAGTGCAGCACACATCAGCACATTAGACATACAGACAGGCAGACAGGCAGGCAGCAGCCTCTCCCAGCTCCTATCCCAGTTGGGTTTTTCTTGTCTTGGGTGGAGGTGAGTGGTGCTCAACAAAAGACTAAGCTACCAGTGCCTTGACTTTACAGCTAATTAGTCAAGAGCCAAAAGAAAAATAAAGTTAACTTGTGTCTTGCTAACATGCATGACTCATGAGCTACTAGCTAATGTAACAAGTTAGCTAAACTTGTTAAAAAGCAATGTATCATGGCCATACTGGCTAATGTACTGTACTTAATGGAGACACTACAGGTGAATACAGTACAATTTGTGTCTAATAACGGCATCTAAATCACCACATTATTATTCAAATTAGACGTTAACTAATTAAAATATGCTAATTTACATACATTTGACAAGGCACTGCAGGTGAATAGGATATAAAGGCAAAATAACTATATTATTTCAAAGTTCAATACTTTTTTTTTATAATTTCAGTTAAATTGCTGTAGTTTTAGATTTTGTCAATAATTTTTTGCTGTGTTTTTTCATTATTTTTCATATAGTTTTTTCATTATTTTCATTATTTAGAGTTGTGTTAATATATTTAACGTTTTGTAAAAAAATTAAATAATAATCATTTTGAGAAGTGCCCTTTTTTTCCCCACTTGAGCCCCTGCCCCCAAAATGTCTGTGCACGTCCCTGCTCCAATTAATGAACTTGTTGCAATGAAGCTTAGTACCTTAATCCATAAGAACTATGCATGGGCACTTGCTTTGGTGTTGCCACTCCTCATAATCTGCATGCCACTCCATAAAACTATTTCTAGATCCGCCCCTGCGTGCATATGGCCCCGACTACACCACTGAACTGAAGTTGGCTGAAGTGCTAATGCTAGCAGCAACACATTGTGTGCATTTGAAATGTCACCACCGGTAGCTGAAAAAATGGCAAATGGTTCCACGTAGTCAAAAAAAGGCTATTTTCCCTCTTGAGACAATACTACACTTGAAAATTCATCCACTAGATGGAAAAGTGACTAGTGTAGTGTAAGTGCACAGTGCATAGTGCATCATTTGGGACACAACTAATAAATTAGTAACTGTGGCTTTTGTAAGTGGTTGATTCCAAGCTAACAAAAGCAACCGCATTTGTGGTATTTTGGCCACAAAAGACTTTCCTATTGTTGTGAATGTTTTGTTGTTGTTGTTTGTACAACCCTATGTCCATTTAAAATACTGTTTGTTTGCCACAATTTTAATCAAAGCCATGAACTTAAATTAATTTTAAATATTAATATACTAAAAATAGGAAATTAAGAGGCTTGTTTTCTCATTTGGAGTTGTGTTTTTTAATTTAATTTAATCTCAATTTCTCCCCTGACTCAGTTGTTTCAAGATGTCTTGTGGGAGGAATTTACTGTCTCATGTAAACAATATTCAGAGGCAAAGCATTTCCGTTTTGTGTGTGTGTGTGTGTGTGTTAATCTGGTTGGGAGAGTAGGGGAAGTGTAGATTGGAGATCACAGTCATATATTTGGATATCCATATGACATTTGTAAACCGTGCTGAAAATGTATAAAACAGTAATTCTATCAATGCTTTCTCACAATGACATCATAAAGATTTCACATTCCTTTTGCAAGGGCAAACACAGCCATTGGGGAGGAGAGTACACGAGCGTGACATAGCTGAGAAAGACGCCTGATATTTGGCCCCTGTTCCGTACAGGAGACATCCCTCTTAGTGAATTCGTGTTTCAATAAGGCTTTGAATAGATCTCCCCCATCACAGCTCACTGAGCTGAAAGCTCCCAAAGCTCCTAGCTCTTCATTATGGCCGCTGTATGTGGGACGCCTCCAGGTCACTCCTGATGTTCCTCTGGCCGCCTGAGGAGGATTTTTGATGCAGCACTCATAACCCATGCCAGAGCAACCAAAGGCAGGGGAATGCAATCTGTCAAGCAAGATCACTGATTTTTAATGAACGAGAAAGGGTGATTGAGATTAGGGACTTTTTTGGGGGGTGGGATTGAAAGATATTCCATTACATTTGCAGTTTGATTGTAGACCGCCAGTGTAGCCTCCTTCCATTTGTTTGAGCAATTAATATTTTTCATTCTTATGTCTGATGCGCATGCAAAAGGCTTTTGAGTAATGGAATAGAAGTTCTTTTGTTAAATTTCAGGAACCTTGGGGCACAATGTGACATTCAGTTGAGGAAAGTTTGTGTTGGAGTTCTTACAACAAACAGCCAGAAAGAGAGAAAGAAAGTCTATTTGAGGTGTCATGAGTGGCGCTCAAGGCTTTAAAAGTTCTTGTATTCATTTCAGGTCAAGTTTTATCATGACTACATATCTGAAAGGGAAGAAATGAAGTTATGCATACCAAAACAATGTGTTCTTGATTTACAAAGGTCAGATGAGGAAGGATGCCACCACTAATATAATGTACATGGATGTAAGCAACCTGAACACATGTAAATATGTGTACTTTATTATTAATTAACTCTACAGGTTTGTAGGCTTGGTATCAATGCAGTTTCCAAAAATAAGAAACAATTATTTTCTATGAAAGTATGCACACCGCTGCCATCACTGTTATAAAAGGACGTAGTTTATTTGCTCTAGCCATCACTGGATAATTTATTTTGTAGATGCATCTTTCATATGCATACACAGTGTATTTTTAGTTACAAGTAATTTTTTTGGTTGAAAGCTTGAATGAAATCTATTCAAGGCTACATACGGATAAACTGCATAATAAAAATCGCCATATATAATCATTGAGTTTGCGCAATTACACCAGTTTCATACACTAACCTGCAAACTCATCAATGTCATTATTTCATTCTTAAAGAGTACAAAAACCTTTGTAACTTTTTATTTGTATGGTGACTAGATTCACAACTTTGGACTACCACCTGCACAGCCTCAATGTGTCCTGTGTGTGAAACCTGTGCCTTGTCCCGGTGTGAAGCTTCTCATCTGTTGTGCGGCTTCAGTAAATGTTATATCACCCCCTTTTGGTCTCTCAAAGCTGTTATGCCAGACTACATTAAACGGAAGGCCAACTGATATTTGGAAAGCACAAAAAGTAGGCTTGTCATGTAAAGATCGGCTAATGTTAATTTATCTATGCCTCAAAAACAAATTGAATGCCTATCAATGTATCAATATATTATGACATTCATACTATTTTGTTTTTAATGATTGCATTTGTAATAGTCAAAATACAAGATATGTTTAACCACTCAATTCACCATTTCAAAAAATGTGTGACATGCTCTTGCATGATCTTGGTTACTTGTTTGGTAAGTGAGTTGTTGTCTTTGGGGATGGATGATCGTTGATTAAATTAAGGGTTACATTTTTTAATCTATGAAGTATACTGTATACTGCATGGAAAGATGCATTAAGAATAATTGCTTACATTTAAGATATGCTTATCAGAAGTAAAATCATAGTTAACAGTGAATTTAGATTTTTGCTTGGGTTGTTGAATGGGTTGTAGCCAGGTGTTTAGTTCTTATCTTTTTAAGTCATCCTATACACTACATGACAAGTAAGTCTATTTTGTCTTTGTTTAGTTGGAGTATTATTTCAGTACTGGTTCTTATTGAGTGCACTCCTTGACAGATTGCTACTGCCATATATCTTTGTATGAACTTTATAAATGACAACAGTAACTGTGTCCTCTCTGTAAATGTGTAGTACACCTCCCGGTGGTTTTGAAAACACTTCAGCTTACTGTCAATTATCCAGTTTGGTGCTTATAAAACAAGTCTGCTGCATGCTGTGTGGAAAACCTCACTCATTTAACCAAACAAATGAGACCCTCTCATTGAAAGGTTTATGTAATGAATAATTTTTCCTAAAAATTTTTTTTTTGGTTTTCTATATAAGCTTTTAGACAACAATCATCACTGGCTTTTACATCAATAGTTTTAGGTATTTTAATACAATATTTGTATTAGTGATTCTTTGCCATTGAATGTCACATCAAAGAATTTCACAGCATTGCAATAAGAGACACATTGTAAGATCTGTTACTATTTTGTATTTAGATATACCCCTGCAAATAACCTACTTAATTTGAAAAATGTTGCATTTGGATCCACTAATGGACAATATTCATAAGTAAGCAGGGCATAGCAACAATTATAACTGAGGAGCACATGCCCTCTTCATATTCAGAAACTAAGTATTTTTTATTTCATAATTTCTGTAATTTGTGTAACCGCATCTGTGACACGTTATACCTGAGAATGATGTAACAAATCAAAGAATTACTACAACATAAAACCACTCGCCAGTGGATTAACCCTGTGCCCTGTTAGATTTGTTCATTCACAGTGAGGACATAAATAGAGCAGGTCTTTGGACACTTTTTTATTTTTAATTTGCACGTTCAACACAATAAAACAGATTTACACAACAACATAAGGACAGTTACCAAGGTAAAGCCCATAAAGCCTATAATAATGGAAGCTACTCCTCGAGGTCAAAGGAACGATGGATATGCCAGCATCATCCAAGTCATTTTACATTTAAGCCATGCTGCTTTTGTTTATCGGGCTGAAATAGCCTAAAGCCTCTAGAGATCAAAGTTGAGCTGTGGTCAGCTTCCCTCTAAATAAGTTAGTTTGATGTTGTAATGACCTTGTCATAGGCTAAATACACAGGACAAAGCCTTGATTAGTGTTCATGAGATGGAGCCATTGTACCTCCGGCCAAGCAGTGCACTACAGCAGTAACTCAGTAATTATATGAATCATTCAAATCATTTAAATATTACTGAGGGTTGTTCATACTGTATCTATTATTTAAACATATGTAAGGTCTACCTTAAAAGCCGTGAGCTATTTAATAAGTTATAACATAATGATCAAGGACATTCTTACTAATAAGAACACAAATATGGGCTGTACATATAGGGTAATGATGACCCAATATGAACTTAAACGACTAAAAGGTGGCACATCCTACCTCTTCATTATTGTTTTGAAGTCATGCACTTTTGAATCGCATTTTAAAAAAGAGAAAATACAACAGAACATTCTCAGCATCTTCCCGACAGTGAAAATAACACTTCTCACAATATCCTTGCGCATGAAAGTGTGTGTGTGTGCGGGTGCGGGTGGGGGCGCTTATTTTTTAGAACGCATCTATATTTCATTGTTTTTTGACGTGCAGCACCGAGAGCTTTTCCAATCACTGTAGCATGATGTACGATCAAACCAGCTTTATGACACGCCTACCGGCCCAAAGTCATCCGACTGCAACGTGAACATCTGTTCAGAGACCTCCATCCATCTCCAACTCTTCGAATCCTCTGCATGCGCGAAACTGGGGCATCGGATGCAGAAAGGCGCGACACTGGACAGTTAATTCGTGTAAACCACGTTTGGCGCACCAGTCAATAATTCCATTGCTTCTTCATCCGAAGCGGCTATTTGCTCTTTGCTCGATTTTAAATTCCGTGAATCCACGAATGAGCCAGAATTTTCTTCTTGCAAATAAACATTTAATCTATTGAATGCCTTATGATCTCTGGGAAATACAGGGGCACACAATCTCATTCAAGACGACTCGTGCACATTTCACAAAGTAGTCCTTTGTTTTCCATTCGGTATTTGGAAAACAGTCTACTTTAAAAGGTCCAATGGCCGTTGTGAGTTTATGCATCTACTGAGTAGTTTGTATAACTTACCGAGTTCATGGACAGCTCAAATGAAAACCCGAGTTGAAAAAAAGTAGCTCCCAAATCTGTTTAGTCCACCACGATATGATCACAAGTTCAAAGTAAAAAAGACATAAATATAAAAAAATATATATTAATAATTAAATACATAAATAATACCCTCCCCCATTTATGTCACTAATGTGCACAATTTTAAAATTATCATTGGCTACAAGCTTTTGACAAATTATTTATACAGGATTTTATTTTTTCTCGTACCAAACAATTCCTTATGATGGTGGAATATGGAAAAAAAGGAGAGAAAACAACCTCACACGACGTGCAAAAAAAAAAAAAAAATATTCCCATGACTTCGTTCGCTTGCGTTAAAATAGTCCATTTAAAACTGAACCTTCGGCTCGCGGAAAAGACACCGTGCCGCTTGTTCCAGTCCGAGGGACATTCCTCTGCCTTGATTTTCCAACAAAAAGAGTTTCTATGTTATCCAAGGGAAGGAGGGTGCAATGGTGAGAGACGCAACTCGAGACGTCCATACGTGCCTTATCTTAGTGGCAGTGACGTGATATTGCAGCTCCAGTCCTGAGGCTCGGCGAGAAAGCGCTTTCCATCTCACTCCACAGCGAGTCGGCAGCATCCTCCATCCGTCAAGGATTGCGCTCTATACCTCCTGCTACCCAAACTGAGTACTATCTCTTGAGGGAAGGGCAGACAACGACTGATGGTCAGTACGCGATTCGCATTTATTTCGCAGACAACATTTTTAGCCCTCGTTCCGGCGTATTAAAGCATCGCTGCTCACTTCTGTTGCTCTCTCTCGTCACTTGGTTTCATTGAGGTGGGAAGAAAAGGAGCGAGATGATGATCCAGCCTGGAGTCTAACGCATTTTTGCTCATTGACCATCTTGTTGCTCTCGACTTCTATCATCGGCGATGGGAGATATTGATTCGCAAGGGAGCGACACGTTTCATTTCTAAAGGATGTTTCCAAGTATGCGGGGAAAATAGCCATAGCTTTCAGAGTGCAAGGTAAGTCCCATTTATTATTATTAATATTATAATTATTATTAGTGCTATGAATGGTAGATGGATAGATAGATTGTGGGTTTGTACGACAATGACATGGCCCTTGCCCAAGTTTATTCCTCTTAAATGCTTCTGAGTTAAAGAGCCGAGTTCCATAGTTCGTTGTATCTATCTCTGATTAAACAAATGCAAAAACGTCAATATTTCAGAGGACTCGAACGTCACACCAGGACCGGTGCGAAGTTAAACGAGGACTGGCAAAAAGACAGATCTTATGGAGTTTTGGCGCCGACTGTGTACCATTATTCTTTTTTTTGTTGTGTGGTTTACTTTGACCACGTTCACATTTGCCCCCTGAGGACTGGCAATCACGGTCGACTTATTGGGTTTTATAAGAGAGTTTAGATACGAAAACACGTCACTACAGGGTTTTCTAAATCTGTCTATATTCAACGCTGCTAGCGACGTGACAATTTGAAACGCTCCCGTGAAAAGCAACATAGCTGCCAACACTGCAAGCGCGCGACGCGACATCGTGGATGGGGAGTGCAAGGAAAGTAGCGCGCGATGGTATTGTCGTGTCCAATATATTTATATTATAAACTCTCTGTAGGCCTATAGCTATCGTGGTGCGTATTGTGATGTCGTACAAGTAGTGCCGCATTTTAAGTGATCCAGGCATGACAATTAAAAACGTCTCTCTCTCTCTCTCTCTCTCTCTCTCTCGCGCGCTTCACAGCCTTCCTTTCAGACTTCTAGAATATTTGGGAATGCAATACACTTGCACACGGCTTACATGATAAAATGCATAACCGATCATTGCAGAAACAGACCCGCCAATTTAAAATAAAAGTGTTGCCTTATAAAAAACAGAGATTGCATTCTGGAGCCTAATGCTGCTTTCATCTTAAATCGATCACGATAATGCAATCCAACCAGACAATCGCATGATCTCCGCTCGATGACGATGACAAAAGTTGATCTCAAAGACCTACATTTTGTAAATAAATAAATAAATAAATAAATAATATATATATATATATATATATATATATATATATATATATATATATATATATATATATATATATATATATATATATATATATATATATATATATATATGCGCTGTATTTTATTCTTCTTCACCAAACCAAATCGAAATCCCAACAGATTCTGAGCAGACTGAGATATGTAGATGGGATTATGCGGTCAGACATCATGTAGATCACTGCAGAATTTTCGACCCCATAGCTGTCGACTGAATAAAACACGTTTATGGGTGTCCCTGCTTTAAAAATACATTTTGTGGGTGACATCTAATCTCAGCCCTTGTTATCCTCTCAAATGAACGAGTGCCGATTTAATAAAGCTTAATGACCAAAAAGCCTTTCCATGTGACTGATAACTGTGTCCGACACTCACATTCATTAAAACAATGATATTAAAATTATTAAATGCATAATCATGGTAAAACAATACAAAAATAAAAAAGATGATCTGATCAACAAATATTATGATGATGTTTTATCCTGCCCACGCAGATGCCCAAAGTTATTACCCCCAATTTATTAAACACCACAAGGTGGCAATGTTTATCCGAAATGTGTTAAAGTCCCATGGTAAGAATAATTTGAATCTCTATAAAATTGAGATGGCGACTTATCTATAGTTCATGATTAAATCAAGCAGCAGAAATGAACAGAACAGGTAAGTGTTTGATTTATCCAAATGCTTTGACAAAGCATCACTACACATCATTTACAAACAATAAGGGTAGAATATCTGGTTCTCTTTCAGGCCAAATGACATAGGATGAAGGCTGTTCGTAATCTGTTGATTTATATATTTTCCACCTATCTCCTGGTTATGTTTGGATATACTGGTGCCCAAGATTTCTGGTGTTCCACACTGGTAAAAGGAGTTATCTATGGATCTTACTCGATAAATGAAATGTTTCCCAAGAACTTCACAAACTGCACGTGGACATTGGAGAACCCAGATCCAACCAAATACAGCATCTACCTAAAACTATACAAGCGCGAAATAAGTTGTTCCGAATTTTCTCTGCTGGCTTACCAGTTTGATCACTTCTCCCGCGAGAAGATCAACAATCTGTTGAGGATCAACGAATCCATCGTGCACCTGTGTGATGATGCCAAGAACCTTTATGTATTTTTGCATTATGACAAAAATTTTGTGCAGCTCCGGCGGGTGTTTCCTTACGAGTATAACGGATTGACGATAAAGAAGCCAGAGGAAGAGGAAAGATCTGTGGTGGAGTTTGTGGTTTTAAACAAGGCCAGTCCGAGTCAGTTTGGATGTCAAGTGTTATGCACATGGTTGGAAAACTGCTTGAAGGGAGAGAAAGCTGAATCGTGTGGAATAGTCTACGCTAAATGCACCTGCCCGCAGCATTTAGGCGATGGGGATTCGGATAGTGTGCTGATGCTCAGTAACGTGGTGTTGCCTTTGAATCCCCAAACCGAAGGATGCCTGACTCCTCAGGTGCGCTCGGCGCAGGTGTGCAATCTGAGCGCGGAGGTGCGACGCCCATCCAAGGAGGGTGAGTATGACAGCTGCAGGCCTTTAACGCTGGGGATAATTTCACTGCTTAATTATACTGTGGGTTTAGGATGCCCCCTTTTATGCCTCCACCCTTCCATATAAAGAGAACATCACTACAGCTCTGCCACTGATATCTACGATGTCTTTGTTCAGTTTTAAATAGATTTCTGGGATATCAGGGTGTACCAAACAATAAAGTTCCCACATGAGGTATTTTATGTTCTTATGTGATCTGATATGCCAGAAGTGTATACTACCTGGATTTTCTTGGATGGTAGCTAATTAATCAATTAATCACTTGGATGGTACTTAATAGGGGTACTCAGTGTAATGTTTTTTTACTTAACGCATTATGTTTTATTTATAACATACTGTAGCTATGCTGTTCACCAGAAAAAAACAGCAGATACATGCAATTAATATTTCAGCCCTTCACTATTTAGATTGCACACCAATGAAAAATAAAGATGGATTTGTGTATCCAAATAGAAATAAAAAAAAAGTCTAATTTACAGTTTGAATCCCCAAAATATGTTCTGGAACTGAAAGGCGTAATACTGTTTTAATATTTGGGGAATTGTGCAATGTACAGGGTCAATTTACCATAGTTGAAATGCCATACTTATCCTTTTGGCATTTAAATTGAATTGTTATGCTGTTGTCAGCCTCCAACAATGACAAGCGTCTTGTCACACGTCCATCAGCTGCTCAGCTTTTACTCACCACGGAGCAGCAACAGATTGCCACACATGCCTTTGCAGGATTTCATTCTGAATCACATGATGGGGGAATGATGCATAATGGACTTGTATTGGGGTCACAGACATTACCACTAATTAGCATCTGTAACATTTCAAAACTGCCATCAGATAGAGATCAACTGGAGGCAGGAATGACCCAGCATACTGTGAGAGGACAAAAGCTCACAGAGATGTTTGGCTGAAAATGGATGCAGACACTTTTACTTAAATTCCAGCATGGTGATTCAAAAATAATGAATTATGTGGTGGCGAGAGAGAGAGAGAAAGAGAGAGAATAACCCTCCTGTGGCATTCCATTTTCACTTGCTGAAAATAATAACCCCCTAGGGAGAAAGTGGCAGCTTTCCCGATCAAGTGGAACACAGTGCTTTAGTATTATCAAGGTTCAGTTGAGTTAAGTAGGCCCCCAATGTAGTTTTTCATTCCTCTTTCAAATTAGCTTTACATTCCATTCCAAATGATGTCATATTCCATTTATGATCTGGGAGCTGAGAGTGATATAAATTTTATTGTAGACTCCTTGTGATGTTTATAATATGAATCAAGCCTGAAATGAAGATTCAGCCATTGATTTTTTTGTTCCCCAGTTATTGTGTGAGTATTTTATTGTTGCATGTGAAACGGGAGCCAGTTGGTATGTGATAGCTGTGTGGTATGGGCAAAACTCACTCCCCTCGCTTTAAAAGGCGCACTAGCGACTGACGCTAGAGGCTGTAAACTTTGGCATCCTTGTTAGCGAGCCTGCCTCCCAAGCTGGAGACACCAGTTCAAATCGCGTTTGGATCAGGCTGAGCGAGACCGTTTACACAAACTCTTTAATTGCAGTAATTTCACTCTCTCTGTATAAATTGTACATTGAACTCCCACTTAACAACATTTTTGTATGAATTTAGCATTATCAGCATTTGAAATACAGCTTCACTATTAAAAAATAATGTTTCACGTTTTAACCGAACATGCATTCAACTTTTAGCTATCTGCATGTTTTGAGAAGCTTAAATGCACCAGCTTAATTTTTTCCCCTTCAAAGATTACACTGAAAGCTTCTATTTATAGAGCAAAGGCTTTAGTGGATTGCTTTCACAGGTTTATAAGAGCCCACAACACCACTATAGTGTCAGAATGGAGTTTCTGTCCTCCTGGATGAGCATTCAATGGTGTAAGTCTTCAAACAACTACAACAACAACAACAAAAAAATTATCTGTGCAGAGTTGGTCCTAAATAAATAGTCATCTTTGATATCCCTTAATGGCAACAAAGCATGGCTTTTGAATGGGGATGACATCACAATACATGCCAAGATAGCTATACAGAGAGTTTATAATAGAAATGAGAGGATCATGAAAAAGTGGTTTTATGGCTCATTGCACTCTTCGGGATGATATCCAACTAGCCAGCAAAAATATGAGCTTGTTATTATACTTCATGATAACACAAGTGTTTAAAATGCTGCCTCGCCGAGGAAGAAAGTAAAGTGATTTGAAATGTAAAAACATGTTAGACTTGCATAATGGATAATTAAAATGCTGGTGGACATTTAATGCACTTGAGCAGGCATTAGGTGATTGCAGTGATATTGCAGTTACTGTTTGGATTTATGGTTTTGTTGCTGTATTAACACGAAGGGTTTCTGGAACGTGGGTATCAAAAAGGATGATATATTTGATAAAACTAACTACATAATTTCAGCAAACAAGTTTGAATTAAAACAACAAAATAGTAATTTGTGTGATGATACATCTTTTATCAATACTATTATAACTAGTGTTTTAAGCAAAGGCTTTTCTACTTTTAGTATGCTTGAAACATTTAAATACATTTAAGATGAACTCATTACTTGATGGAAAGGACTCCAAAACAATTAACTTATTCAAATGGATTCATTTAAAAAATTTGGATTTTTTGGCTAAATGTTTGACAAGAAAGTGTGAGCAACATAAACATCAGTGAAATCAATCAACTTTCAAGCTAGTGATTTCTGTAGAAATGTCAGTGTTGTCCATGAAACCACAGTTGGGATAACCTGGATGCTAAGGTTAGTTTCTCACCAAAGTAGGGCTGCAATGGGGCGGCTGTGGCTCAGGTGGTAGAGTGGACTGCCAATCGCAGGATTGGCGGTTCGATTCACGGCCCACATGCCAAAGTGTCCTTGGGAAAGACACTGAACCCCAAGTTTCTCCCAGTGGCAGGCTAGCACCTTTCATGGCAGCTCTGCCGCCATTGGTGCATGAGTCTGAGTGTGAATGTGTGTGTGAATGGGTGATTGGGACACAGTGTAAAGCGCTTTGGTAACCTCTAAGGTTAAAAAAAAGTGCTATAAAAGTGCAGACCATTTACCAACTAACGATTATTTTGATTATCTATTAATCTAATGATTATTAGAATGATTATTCAACTATACAGTGATTATTGCAACAATTAATCATTAGCCCTTAGCCGATTATTCAGCTTGTGCCCCGACATAAAAGGTTGTATTAAACATGCTAACTAACACTAAAGAGGACAAAATCATCTTTTAAATGACATTCAGTGAATTAAAAGAAAAAAAATACTTTTTATGAAGTTTAATTCAGTAAAGAAATTCACTACAAAAAATTGTATTGTTATCAAGTGTTTTTGTCTTGTTTTCCATTTAAAATGGTCTAAAAATCCTAAAAATCTCACCTTTCAGTCCACTTCAATCCATATTTAACTCACCAAAAAAACAAACTCTCTCTTATTCATAAAGCTGTGTATTGCCAATTTTCTTCAAGATAAGAAATGCACAGTTAAATATATTATGATTCAATAAGTTGCAAGCTATCATGTTATAATCTAGCTAAAGCAAGCATGCATGCTCGAGGGACAAGCATCGCCACAACAGAGTGTACATCAGCTGGGTGGCATTTCAGTCTCTCCCCTTTATATCACGTCACTTCACGTGACTCATAGAAGAGGTGCTGACCAAACAGAGAAATGCCAGTTTCAGAGATTTTAGTTATTTACATGACCTGCTTCCGTATAATTTTAACTTTATTAAGACGCTCGGGGCAGCTCCAGCTCCAGCTCCAATTAGTCCACTACGTCTACATCACCTGAAGTTGTTTGGAAAGTTTAGATTGCATCTGGACTGTGAGCTGTGTAAACCTTCCTCTCCTCAGTCAGGCACGAGCTGTAGTGCTGTTTTTTGCAGTGCTGAGTTTAATGTGATCTCATGTTAGGTTAAATGAGATCAACGACTATTTGCAACGAAAAGTTTTGTCGACAATTTGTCGATAACATCGACTAATCGTATCAACCCTACACCAAAGGTAGTTTATTAAAGAGGCTGCCACAATTTATTCACAGTTCCAGTATTCAATTCATATGATTTTGTTTTCAGATAGTTTAAGGTTATGTTTTATGGGGATACTGTATGTTTGGTGACTAGATTAGGTAATTAGTGTAGCTCAACAGATGGAGCATGGTGCTGGCAATGCCAAGGTTGTGGGTTTGATTAGGTTAATGCATAGACAGATAAGATGTCCCTGAATGCAAGTATGTGTCTGCCAAATGAATAAATGAGGTAGAATTATAGCCATTTAATATGTTATTTTCACTCTAATGTTGTTGATGAGCATTTTTGACATCCATATTTTGTATGTCTTGGAGTTATTTTGGTGCAAAATATATCTACACCCTTTTACCAATCTCAAGATCTCTGTCAGGCACCGATTAACATTCAAATACTCTTTTAAATACCTTTATAAACACTTAGATATCATGTTCATCTTGCTGTAGTTAAAATGATTGTTAATGGAATAATTTAAAGGAATACTTCACCCAGAAATGATAAATCATCATTCATGTTGTTCCAAGCCCATATGACTTTATATCTTCTGCGGAATGCTAAAAGAGATATTTGGCAGAATATTAGCTTCAGTCACCATTCACTTTAATTACATCTTTTGTCATATGAAAGTGACTGAAGCTAACATTCTGCCTAACATGTCTCTTTGGAAGATGGAAAGTCTTATGTGTTTGGAACAAGATAGTGAGTCAATGTTGACAGAAAAAAAAATTTTGTGTTATTTTTTATGCCATAGGAAGATTATGAAGTATTTTTATGGATGATCTTTTTAGGAATTGTCTCCATAATGTTCCCTGTTCTTGTATGATGGCCATAAATGGAACACAGCAAGGAATCCCTCATTCTTATCATTATGAGTGCTCTTTCTTCTCTGTATCTCTGTACCATCACCTCTCCAGGCATAGTGACACTTGATGTGATAGCTCAAAGTCAGATGCTCAGAATTGTGTCTCCTAAATTAGTCACAAATGAAGCCCTGCTGGAGAAGATGAGTAACATCTCAGGGCGGTTTCTCATTATTCTCTGTCTCTCTCTCCACCACCAGTCTGCCCTAAGACAGCAGTGGCTATTTGCACTTTTACCTGACCGTTAGGAAGAAACTTGCCTGGCTGCACTGCGGGGTCCAGGCCCTTGCACTCGGATCTGTGAGATGACTGATCTGTCACTTTGTGCAAATGACCCTTGTCAGCCCCAGGACTCCAGAGTGTGTTGCGGAGCAAGAAAGGGGGATTTGGCTGATGCTAATGAAGTGCACATCCACAGACTGTCAGTTTCTGCTGAGTCATGCACATGTGATAATATCCGCCCACTGGAATTTAAAATGTCAGATTTTGGAGAAACGTGAATGGTTACAAATGAGAATGAAGAATGAGATGATTTATTTAGCATTAGGGCCCTTTAAGACCCAATTCATTTTTTTGGTAAAAAAGTGCAGTGCAACGAATAGAATGGTAAATGGTCTGCACTTATATAGCACTTTTTTTTTAACCTTAGATGTTACCAAAGCGCTTTGCACTGTGTCCCAATCACCCATTCACACACACATTCACAGTCGCACTCATACACCAATGGCGGCATTGAGAATAGAACGCAGGTGTCTATAAACACGTTTTTCTTTTTTGTATTTACACATCTTAAAAATTTTTGGTGCAACATTCAAAGACATCATTCTAGTGCATGTGTACATAGAAAATTAATTGAAAAACAAAGCAGGAGTTTCGGAAAACACATTCCGTGTGAATGGCCCCTTATTTAACAGTTAGTTCTAGTGCTCTAATCTGCACTGGAAAAGCAGCATTCCAAGAGTGCTGGTATTTATGCTGCAGTCATGTCTATGGAAGTGCTTAAATTATGAAATAACAACTCTTGAGATATTACTGAGAGCTTTTCATGTCCTTGGACCTAGGACATTATTTGTCTAACTCTCATTATACCAAAATTACAAGTTTTTACAAGTTATGGTAATTTAAATAATTCTGTGAACACACCATTAGTATAACAGTACTGGGGTTCTTCATTGACTCCACTTGTCTGTGTTCCAGACTGTTAGTCTTTGCGTTCTTGGCACAGCTGATCCAGCTTTGGCTTTGTTCTGATTTGTTTTCAGAAGCAGAGGAAAAATAGACAAAAATAACTGGCCATATTGTGTTAACATTTTAAGTTACTTGATATGAAATTCTTGTTTGTAGAACATTTGAATAAAAGCAATATCACACAAGGATGAGTGCTGTTGTACTGAATATCGGAAACGGCTGTAAATGCATAAGACCGAATCACAACCGATTTTAGCACAACATTGCTTTTGCTTATGTGATATTGCTGCTTCATTCTCTGGCTTGTATGTTTTATAAAGCATCACTGTGCTGAAAAGTGTATACAAGATATGCTGATGAATTATTGGTGGACTTGAATTATTGGTAGATCTTTTAAACATTATCTTTACATTTTTGCAGATAAATTTGTCTTGGACAAACTTTCTTGTTCAATTGTTGTAGTCAAAAGAATCATCAGTACATTTAAAATAACACTGGTTGTTTAAGGCAATATATAAGAGTGAGGCGCCATTACTGATGCCAGGGCCTAACAGAAAGCTCTGCATCTCCACTGCATAGTGCATCCTTTTATTCACTTTGAATCTTGCTTAAGTTGATCAGTAGTCACAGCGCATCATGTTCATCACCATTGTTCCCTCAACTTAGAGGCCGTCTTGAGTTCTAGTCATTTCTCGAGGGGAGAATACTTGCGTCAATCATTGTTGTCTTTCTTGTTGTCTTTGCTCTTATGCAGTGAAATGTCAAATGTTATGGCTGTGCCTGAAGGGTCTTTGGCTCTACGGCAAACGTCTTTTAAAGTCAATGTGAAAAACAGTTTGCAACCCATTTTACTTCAGTAATCTGAATGATTTCCAAACGCAACTCTAAATGGGAACAAAATGTAGGACCGGATTTTATGCATCATGAATTGATTGGATTGTGAAAAGTGGGTGTTGCATACCAGAATGGCTCCAGATGGCTAAAGGGGACGGGTTGAAAAGGTAAGAGTAATTTGTGTCATCATCTGAAAAGAAGTAGTTTCAATGGCAGAGCAAGGTATTACATTTTGAAAGATTACGAACGCATTCATCTTTTATTTGGAGTAACATGCATCAATGGATTGAGCAGAATAAGACCAGGAATGTGCATTAAAAAGGGTACTTTTGATTTGGTGTTATACTCCCTTGTAAGGAGTGGTTTTTAACACATCCATTAGAATTGCTTTTTCCAATGGGATGCAAAACCTCCGTGGTGGATGGATTATTTATGAAGCCCATATAAATCAAATTCATACAAATAAGACTTCCTCTAAAGCCTCTCATAATGATACCTGTGTTAGTTTTTGCAAAGCCAGCATATTTCTTCAAGCATTGACCAAAAAAAAAAAAAAACTTTAATAGGCAATGGTAGCCTTTCTGTGTGTTCAGCCTTTAAACATGATACATTTGAGCAATTTCTGAATATCAGACAATATCTGAATAGTACAGTATTGTTCAGACATACATCAGACAATAGCAACAACACAACAATAGCAAATGAGAGTGTTCTATTCATAGGTGGAGTTTCACTTTTGTCAAACATTATTTGGAAATGAATGTGAAGTGTATATACTAATCATTCCGCATAATGTTTTTACTTCTCTTATTAAACAACTAATTTTTCATTTCAGACTCTAATTATAGCGTTCCCAAAAAGAATGAAATGTCACGCCAAACTTGTTGAAGATTAGTGGCAAGCCAAACAATTTGTTATGTGATGAACTGTTCCCGCACAAAAGCAGTTCATTCAGTGTGCTGATGCATCTCTTCAACTGACTTCCATTCAAATAGTAAAGCCTCTGGGATTCTTTCGTTTTATGCATTTTTAGCAGAGTATGAAGGGTCCCCATGGGGGAGGGGCTGTGATAAAGATCCAGAGTAAGAAGTGTCAAATTTGGTGTGACACTTAAGGTGCCTATGCAAAAGCAAAACTATGAGAGTATTGTGTAGGTTAGCAATCAGATTTTAGTTTAGTTATAAATTCACCATTCTAGCGTTCAATAATACTGAATACTAATATATTGTATTTGTTTCATTCACAAACTGTCACCAAATATTTGAGGTAGGACCCAAGATGCAGGAGGGCAATGAAAGGTGTTTTATTGAAACTAAACACAAACAAAACTCATGAGGGAGAAACAAAACAAAGCAAGGCAAAAATAGAAAAAAAAAACTAAGAAACTGAACAAAACAGAAAACAAAACTCCCACAAGGGAGAAACCAATAACAAGACAAAAGGAATTAAGAACACAAGGATCTAACCGGGAAGACAAGACAAAGGAGAGAATATAAAGAGAAAGGGAAGATTGAACACAAGTTCTGCCAATAATCACAAGCAGCATGGGTCAGCATTGCCATGACAACGCTGACTGCGGTGCTGAGCAGCACCTGTGGGAAACACGAGGGAAGGAGGAAAACAAAAGCACATGGACATCCTGAGAGAGAGGTGGAGGAAACTGTCACAATCTTGCCACATAACGAATAAAACCAGACCAAAATGGCAGGATCATGACACACACAAACAATGATTTTGGGCTCTGTCCTCTTGGTGCCTAAACTCCACCCTTGCCTTTACTCTTAAAAATGTCAAGAACAGCTCTGTGCCTTTCAGAATTTACAGAAGGTGATTACTTGATGTTGTGTCTTGGATAGAAATGTTTGCAAAAAGAAACCACACTTCTCGGCGTATACTGTATACTATTTGTACGATTATATGCCGAATATGTGTGGCTTTAGCAAACTGTTATGAAACCTGACACCAAATAATGCTGTGTTGGCCTATGCACATATATGTCATATTTGCACTATCTGTTTACACGTAATCTACTGGCCCGTTATAGTCTCTGAACGGAAAGAATGTGTGCAACAGCTATCAATAATTTGTGAACGTCTAGTTGGTGTTGGATGCCAGAAGACAAAATGGATAGCAATTCCGCAAGTGCTACACTGCACAAAAATGAGATCTTCTTGTACTACCTCTCGAGCCCTCATCTGTGCAGTTAATCTGCTATGTAACACTTTTGAATATCCACTTCACATTTGAATATTTCAAAATTGTGACTACTTTGACTGTATTCATATTGAAGCAATATATTTCAACACTATTCAAAAATCCATAAATGCTTGTTTTCCTCTCTGCAATTGCAATTTCTTCCAACAAATCTATTTCATTTCAGGTTGTCTTATGGCACCAAAATGATTTCATCTGCACATTTTTTCCTTTTGAATGGAAATGCAATCATTTAGTGCATTGAATTCAATTTTAGTCTACAAAATTGAAAAACATGAATGGAGTGTATTAGAAAATGTTAGCCCTGAGCATTCTGCCTTGTAATTATATTTGGGTTGTAGATTCTACTGTGTATACAAAGTCAAATGGGATAAATTGCTGTAATTTGATCACATGGACAAACAAAAATCTCAAGGCTCCACTTTATCTGAAATATTATGTATATTCTAATAAGTGAATACTGAAACGTATATATTCAAAATGCTGGGAGGCCAATTTGGCCTGTATAATACTGTTTTGATTTGAGCATATTTATTTGAGCGATAGCTAAAAATACATGAAATGGATTTCAGTCTAACTGCATCTTCTCTTTTTTTGGTGTATATTATGTATCATATTACCAAAAAAAAAAAAACTTCACCATATTTAGTTATAATTGATTGACATGTGGTAATATTTATGCAAAATTGAATTTGTATAACCAAAATAATTTATTTCTCATTTATTTTCTTTGATAGGCTCAAATCCTTCTCCCCACAATTGTTTGCCTAGCAAGTTTATTGTTGCTTAGATTTCTAGGGAGGTCCCTGACTGCTGAATGACCATATGGTCCAGTTACTAGCATTGTCATCAAAACTATGCTCTCATGCAGTTTAGGGAAATTGATGGCCTCTGATTGTAGGATCACGCCTTGAAATGGTCATTCAATCAGCTTTTAAGCACAGTGACTGGGTCATCAATAAGCAAAAGTGCTGAGATCTGTGTGAGAGAAGAACACTCAGGAGTCTGATTCAAGTTGTTGGTGTTTTTGTGAATTTGTTAGAGTAAGCAAACTGTCATCCTCATGTTCACAGTGCCTATGTATTGGACTATATAGCAATTCATGTGCATTTCTTAAACCCATATGCAACCCATTGAAACAAAAATCAATAATTTTAAAGGGACAGTTACTAAAAAAAATTATATTTGCCATAATTTACTCTCCCTCATGTTGGTCCAAACGTAATTTTGCTTACGTGGAAAATAAAAGGAGATATTTTATTAAATGGAAGAAAAAAAATCAATATTGAATGAATGTGAATGTTGACTGAGGCTAACATTCTGTTTGACATTTCCTTTTTCGGTTGCACAAAAGAAAGGATTCCTTAGTTATTTAACAAGATTATGTGGATTGTCAGAACATTGATGTGGGATTATTAATATCCCTTCATTTTTATGTGGCTTGTGCTGTATGTCTCAGAATATTTCTTTCCTGGAAGAACTTTATAGTGAAAATTACTGTATATGGAATAACTGTGTAGTGAAATTACTGTTACCGGCTAATTTTCACAGTAAGAATGGCTCTTTGTGGAGTCTTTGTGAGGGGTTTCTCATGTGACACATTAGGCTGTAGAGTTTTAAAACTCTCATTGATTCATTATGTTTTGGGATGACCTTATTCGGAGGCCATCCTGACCCAGCGTTTGTCATTGTCTTATTAAAAGTGAACACAGATAACAACAGCCACTGGACCTGCAGAAATAAATATTACATAAATGTGCTTAATTAAAGAATTCCCTGTTTGGAACCAGTGAGGTTATCCTTTGAATCTTTAATTATCTGCTAAAAACAATTATTACAGCTCAGTATTTTACCTTATTTTAAGTTGTTTTGGTAATGAGTATCAACCTTAATCTCAAGCTTAAATTTGATCAATTTAGAAGATAACAAACAGTGTAACATCTGTACAGTATGACTCTCTTTAGATAATTCAACAATGCAGTGCAATTAAGTGCAGTATAAGTGAAAAAATAATACGGGGGACTTAGAGTAACATTTAGGATTATTTGTTAATGCATTATCATGTACTAACTATGGAAAATAACATAATTTGTAAAAGCTGTATTTTATATAAAAAAATAAAACAATCATTATATTAATTTATATTATAAAATACTATTTATTTATTTTGGTGAATGTTAATTCATAATTATACTCATAACATTTTTTTTGAATAATTAATTGTATATGTTGAAATGAACATTAACCAAGATCAGAAATGCTGTAAAAGTACTGTTCATTAATCATTAGTTAATGTTAACTGCTGGGTTAACTAATGTTTGGTATACAACCTTATTTTAAAGTGTTACCAGTAAGATTTACATTAATATTATGATAACACTACAACAAGGTTCTTTGGGGTAATGCATTAGATATTACGAACTAACAATGAACAGTATATTTTTACATTATTTATTATTTATTTATCTAGGTTTATGTTAATTTATCAAAACACTTTTTTTTTTGTTCGTGTTAGTTCATAATGCGTAGTTAACATATCCAACTTTTAATGTTAAAAATCTATTAGTACTGCATATGTTGAAATTAACATTAAGCAATATTAATAAGTGCTGTGAAAGTATTATACATTATGCATTGTTAGTTCATGTTAACTAATGTAACTGACTTACATTAATGAAAACAACCTTATTGTAAACTGTTACTAATTGTTTATATGTCCATTGGCATTGTGGCTATAGTACAGTATTATGTGCTCTATGTATTATATTTGTTAGTATTATATGTATTATATTTGTTAGTATAGTTTATCATGGTATTCCATACAATATATAAGGCTATCATATCATTAAGCTGTTGTTGTATATACTATAAAAGATTTTGTATGATATTTTTGCAACACTATGCAATCATGTCAGGACTTGAGGTATTGTGATTTGGTGCAATTGAAGTGAGATTAAAAATGGCCTGTATTTAAAACTGTCAGGCAGCTAAATGTGCAGTGTGCAACTTTCCTTGATTTGCATCATGTGAAATGACTCTAGTTTTTCACAGAAATTATGATGTCGGCCACACTGAGCTTTACAAACACAATTGCAGTGATATTTCTTTTCTTCCAGCCTCATTAAAGGTTATTCATGAATGCCTTGTTGTCTCTTTATAGAGAAGTGCGTTGGCAGTTCGTTTATTGACGTCCCGACTTTAGCAGCCAAGTGGGTGGAGCAAAATTGCAGACAATAATTACGCAGAGTTTTATGTTATTTAAATTATTTAGACTTTTTGAGGGTTCTCAGCATGGCAGAAATTAAGCCCACATTATTATAGGCTGATGATAAATCCTCCATTAATATTCATTTACCTCTATTTATCTGAAGCAGAAATAATGAGCACATCCTCCATTTGACATTACTGGGGAGTTCAGTTCTGGCATCTCTTGGGAGGTCCTTATGCATCTAGTTGGCACAGTTATACAGCAAGGAAATGCGAATTGGATGGCTCAAGGCATTGATTCTCTTCATACACTTTCAAAGTGTGATTCAGAAAGTTATTTAGCTGATTAAAAAAAACACACAAAAAAAAAACTGGCAGTTCATGCCAGTCCAACATGCATTTGATTTAGATTTTATGTGAATAGCTGGCAATAAGCCGTTCCAAGTGTGAAATGAGCTGAATTGATTTGTACGGACAGAGGATGGGTTTGAGGCTTTGAGCTGGATAATTCATGACTGCCTCACACACTTTGTAATAATAATAGCAACATCTGCCAGGTTCTTATATCCTTCTGAAGGAGGATAAAAAAGATTTTTTTTATCATTATTTGCACATATAAAGATCCCCATGAAATCCAGACTAGTGCAGTTTTCTGCCATGTTGACATATTTCCTATTAAAACAGGAAATTTGGGTGGAACATATTAAAGGGCTCAACTTTTTTCAGTAAATAGCCAAAAAACTTTAGTTTTGTCACAGCCATTAACCATGATGTGCTATTTGCCGGTTTGTTGCAGAGGAAGGGACATTTTCATTCTAGAAAGTGTGTGATTGGACAAATATCTGTGAAGTGCAGCATGAGTTATCAATATTTTTTTGTCTGTTTTTCCAGAAGAGAATAGGTTTGCTCTGATACCAGAATTTTGACTTCGGTACGATACCAGCCCTGGTACCTCAGTATTGATGCTTTTTTTATAAAATTGCACAGAAAACTACTTGATTAAAAGAACTGCATAAAGTCTTGCGATTACAAATTCTGCGTTTTTTTGGATTACATGTTTTAATGTTTAAATTCAATGTTTTCATCAATATGGTTTTTAATCAAAATAATTCATAAAGGTGTAATAAATATTAAATCAAATATATTATATTAACATGCTATTTGTTTATGTGTGTGCATGAAGTAGATGACAGAGAGCAAAGCAGCACATCTCGCTCCATTCTGAAGTGTGCAGCGCATGCAGACTGTATATTATTTAATTCAATCATCCTTCAGCTGTTGAATGAAAACACTTGGCCATTTCGAGATTTTAGTCACATTGTCATAGATATCATCTCAAAAATGTCACATCAGTAAAATTTTGCTTATAGCAATATACTGTTGTACGGTACCGAAATTACCAAAAAGACAATATTGGACCATTGTAAAAACCATTGTTTTTTGGTATAGTGATAATTCGTTAGTAGCAGTATGTTTTGCAACTCTAGAAGAGAAATAATACTTTTTTATTTTTGTTTTTTGCATATATACAGTGCTTGAAGTGATCCGGTATGCACCGTTACACTGTACTGACAGCTTATTTTGCACACTGTCAGCTCTTATAAAGTGTTTGTATGGTGTGCTGTTCACATAAAACCAAATATTACATTTATTATACAAAATTCAATAAAAACATACAAATAGGAAATGTTGCATTCTGGTGATAAGGGCTTCATTTCCCAAAAGCATTGCAAGCTTAAGTTCATTGTAGAGACCATTGGTGCAAATGGTTTCTATGATCTACTTAGGCCTACGGTGCTTTTGGAAAAAGCAGCCCAGACTGTTAATCGGCAAAGCAAACACATTAAATTCTCAAAATGGCCAAATATCAGCCAAATAGTTGGTCTGGTTGATGGGCAGCACGATGGCTCAGCCTCACAACAAGAAGGTCCTGGGTTCGCGTCCCGGCTCAACTAGGGTCTTTCTGTTGTTGCATGTTCTCCCTGTGTTTGCATGGGTTTGCTCCCGTTTCCCCCACACAGGGGCGGTGTTTGCGTATGGCAGAGTATGGCCATTGCCATACCCTAGCAGTCAGAGTTTAGATAAAACATCAGCTGATGATGATGCTCGTTAAAGATTTTAGGAGGGCTTTTTAACCCCCTAAATTTCCACCCTTCCACCCTCCCGCGTTTCGTGATCGCTCAGTCAGTCACTTTTAAAAGTCATATGAAACCGGCTCCTCCCAGTATTATCTCCGCAGCGTCAGCGTCAGAAAAAAAGCAGATGACAACCAACGTGCGTGCATTTATTGATAAATCGTTGATATTATATATCTGTGTAGTTCTTTGTTTGTCATAAATGCAGTTTACATTATATGATGCTGGAGAAATTCAACACGGTTTCCCACTGTAAAATCTGGGCTTATTTATGATAAATAAATTCCTTTCATTCAAACGACATGAGACTTTGTGACTTTTCCTACTATTGCTATACTTCATACCTTATTCCTACTTCAGTGCAATAAAGTTGCTTAAAAAAATGGATTCATTTATTCATTTGATAATAAATCCGAAGGCAAAACACGTGATAAGTGACCACTCACGATGAGCGCTGCTCTTATGATCTTAACGCCGACTTCTCTGATTGGATCAGAAAAAAACCAACGTATTTTTATTATTATTTTAACAACGTCTAAAACACAATAGCATATTTTAAATGAACACATAAATGTATGATATATGTTTAGATTATTGCAAAAGTATTATTATTATTTTTTTAAATTGTGGAGTGAGTGTGCACAGCCGCAGCTATTGCATCACTTAATCACGCGTCTTTTTGATTAGCCTGTCAGTCATACGGAGTAAACATGAAAAGAAACAGGCCGATTCAATCCTCCTTGGATGTTTTTTATTGAAGAAATTAAATAAAAAAAACGAGGACTGTAGTGCTGTCAGTGTCAGCGAAACGTCATCTGGGCCTTCAGTTTCTGATGCAAATCCTACATCAGAGATGCCACCAGCCAGCATTAGCTGCAACACGGTGGAAGATATTAGCAAAACTAAAAATTAAGCACAGAGGCAACCGCAGCTTTTAAACTTTCCAATCCGAAATGGGAGACGATTTTCGTCACAGCTTTACAAAATTCATGAATGGATAGAATATTCCATTTCAGACAATGCTGTTTTTTGCTATGCCTGTCGACATTTTGCCGGTTTGTCACTTGGGCCAGGAGAAAGAAGTGGAGCTCGGCCATTCATAGAGAGAGGTTTTACCTGCTGGAAGAACATGCATTCACAGTTAAGGGAACACACCGAGCGGCCTCGACACAGAGATGCAGTGAAGGCATGGGCAGATTACAAGGATGTATGTGCAGGTAAAAAGCCATCAATAGCAACAGCCATTACAAACAACAGATCTGCCGAGGTGAATGAAAATCAAGCTCAAGTGAAAACTTTGCTACGCTGCACATGTTGATGAAGTCATCCTTGAGTCCCAGGCCAGCTCTGCGAGGATTTTTTTAAAATGTGATGAGAAACCAACCAATGACAACACTATCTTGTCAGATTTAATTCAGTTGCAGTCTCTACCTGTGGCCTACAGTGAGTTAATAAAACTATTTCAAATCGTGCTGACCCTACCGATCACAACAGCTTCGAACGAACGTTTTTTTTCTGTCCTTAAACAAGTAAAAACTTATCTGAGGACAACAATGGGTGATGAGAGACTAAGCCACTTAATGCTCATCTCTGTGGAGAAAGAGTTGGTGAAATGTTTTGATCTGGATGAGCTTGTCACCGACTTCGCACTGCTCCGACCTCGCCGCTATCCACTTATGCAATAAAAACTGCACTGCAACAAAAAGGTAAGACATGTGTTTTTATATTTAATGCTGTTCACTGTGAGTTTTAATTAATAGTGTATTAGAGTTTGTAACGAGTGGAAATAAGGTGTGGCCCCTTTAAGAGCTGCGCAGCACCCTGTTGAACTTTCTGCACTCTGTATGGTATTGTATGTACCGTGCGCTTGAATCCCCATGTATGCGGGTAATCTCTGTTTGGTGCTCATTTTATTTTATCTGGTTTTGTTTGTTTGATAACGCTGTGGAAAGACAGTTGCCCCGAGTTCGACTGCGTGAATAAAACGCGAAGTTGTTGTGATGCCAATCGCCTCCGTGATTCTGTCTGGCCTAATAACTTCAGCTGTGAGCTATCCCTATTTTCTTTCCCTCCTGAGTCCTGACACAACGCATTACAAGTTAATAGTGCATTTTGTTTGGTATAATGTGTGAGGTATATCGTTCGGTAATGTCGTTGTTCTATGTATGCCAGAGGGAATGCCATACTCTAGGTTTTTGTGAAACGACGCCACTGCCCCCACAAGTCCAAAAACATGCAGATTAAGTGAATTGTAGACTCTAAATTGCCCCGTGTGAGTGAGAGTCCCCCAGCAACTGGGGATTGTGTCAGGAAGGGCATCTGGTGTAAAACTTGTGCCAAAACAAATATATATGCAGACTATCACGAAATGGACCCTGCACCTGCAGAAAGAGAGAGAGAGAGAGTTGGCCTGGTTGATAAATCGATAAATTGTATAAGGTAGATCTCTAGATATATATTGTCCTTAGATTAATAATTAATGTTGAACAGTTAACAATTTCTAATACTAAAACAATCCACTGCAAATGCAACAATGCAACAATGCATTTTGTATTCTTTTGTGACTATGACCATTGTTTTAGTATTATTCAATGCAGTAACTGAATAGATCAAAAGAATCACGTTGACATTGACAATGCTATGTTCATGTTTACTCGGTTGTATTTGTGATAAAGAGTCTCTTAAGGAATAGGTGATGAGTGAGGCCATCACATCAAAGCAAGAGTCGAATGCGCTAGTGTTGTCCTTCATACTTCAAACACACTGCCGTATGAATATGTGTTCTGGCAGCAATATGTCTGTGAAGACATGGAAGCTTGCTTCATTACTTTTAGTGTATACAGTGTATGCATATTTGCCTTTACTGTGCATTATTTCTACACAGGTGTCAATTCGTAGAAAATTATACAAAATAGTCATGTCATGCCAAGAATGTCTAAGGTTTAAACCATTTAATACAGTTGTTTTCTAGTTAGCTTTACTCATGTAAAGATGTTTTTCTTCTGTTTAGTGCAGCTTAGCACATCATTGCATGACAATTACATTGAGCAGAAAATAATATTTTCAATTAACATTGAACCTGTATTCAAACCAAATGAGACTGTCAGTCACAAAAGCTGTTAGAGCTGCTCTTTGTAATATACTGTACCTGAACAGAGCTGAAGGAGGTTTCCACTGGGTGTTCATTTAGCACTTTTGGACAAAGTACTATAAGTGCCAGTGAACAACTCTTCATTTTCAGATTTCTGAATTGAGAATTTATCATGCTGTAGTGTAAAAATCCTACAAGGTTATGCCAAGCTGTGAGAGATATTCCTCTGAGATTGGCTACTTGGGTTCAGACTGTACAGATGCTGATACTCTTTTGTACATAAGTTGGATTGTTATGGTGATGATAATTGGGGCCTTTTCACCATCACTTAACCTGCTTTGTATAACTAGTATTCTGATTGTAAACTATGAGGAAACGATATTGAAGACTACTCAAAAGGCATTTTCCATAAAGAGGGTAAAAAGGCCTAAAAACTCAGGGTTGAACGAAGCAGGGTTGCATATTAAGCCCAAGAATGAGCTTAAATGTTGGTTTGTAGTTATTGATTAACTTGTGTTTCCCATAAAGGAAAGAACAAAAATTATTGTTTTGTAAGTGTTTTTTGACCTCGAATAATGCAAAGAAAACATATTCATTTTTAAACAACACTAATACAATAATAATATTTTATCTTAGGAAGGGTTCAGAAATCAATATTTGCTGAGAAAACCCAGATTTTCAATCACAGCTTTAATGCATCTTGGCATGCTCTCTACAAGTCTTTCACATTGCTGTTGGGTGACTTTACTGGCGCAA
The DNA here is from genome assembly GCF_025860055.1 of Xyrauchen texanus. Taxonomy (NCBI): domain Eukaryota; kingdom Metazoa; phylum Chordata; class Actinopteri; order Cypriniformes; family Catostomidae; genus Xyrauchen; species Xyrauchen texanus. The sequence continues at coordinate 9,147,360 of NC_068299.1, read as the reverse complement.
AAATTCAAGCAGCTCAGTTTTCTTCCAGGATAACCTTGTACTTGACTTGATTTATGCGTCCATTGCAAAGACGAATCTGCCCGATTCCAGCCTTGCTGAAGCACCCTCAGATCATCACTGGTGATTTGGGGCTGGAAGTGAGATTTGTCTTTGTGAGTATATATATATATATATATATATATATATACTGTATATTGTAATTAAAATGTGTTAATTATAGACAGGTGTTTATACAATGAATTCTAATGAATTTACTACAATTAAATTATTATGTTAATTATTACATTATTATGTGATTTTTAAGTGGGGGTGAGGGGGAGTGGGGGGTATACTGTATACACACACACACACACATATATATATATATATATATATAGGTAAAGTAAAAAGGTGAAAAAAACTTGCTGTGAAGGGCAATACAGTAGCTACAACAAGGACATGAATAATTTACTTTCCAATTCACAACCACAGACTGTTGTGAAAGACCGAAAGTAAACAAATTGAAAAGAGATTTAATTAGTCCAATAAAGCATTAAAATAGAAAAGAGGGTTATTTCCCACCCTCATTATAACATAAGCAACAAGCATAGGCTCACGAATAAAATTCACCCACCAAGAGAGAGAACTCTTCAAAGAATGAGCAATGAGATTAACTGGCCTATTATTAATGTTGCATCCATAAAACAGTGATGCGATAGGACAAACAGCAGAGATGAGTGTGTTTCTCAAGGATGAGTCAATGGAGGGTTGGACATTCAGGGTGAGCTGACGAACACTCAGACTGACACAACCTTAGTTGTGCAAGGCTGCACATTAAAGTCACCCTGGGAGGCCACGTGGAGGGCTCCAAAATATCAATAGGGGTCAAGATGGAAGTTTGTCAAGAATGGTCCACAGAGCTATTTGAGGGCCAAGGCATGAGATAATGTGCAATTACCTTCACGTTACATGTTAAGCTTTACACTTAAAATAGAAAGAGCAATTGTGTTTCACTTGAAAATTTAAATAGTTTCAACTGTCATATGCAGAGAGGGAAATTGAGAAAGCAATTATAGGTTTGTGCAGCAGTCACTGCAAGTGCACTCCAAGTGTCTGTAGATTTCCATAAGAGAACTTGGCAATTAAAATTCCTCTTCTAAATGTGTGTGTGTCACACAAGCTGTAATCAAACCATATCTCTATAATAGGCTGTTGCACAAAAGTTCCTTTATAGAGGTTTGTAAATATTTTTTACAAAACACAGAGTTTGTCAGATCTCACAGCATAATTTTGCTGTGTATTCCTGTAACTTTTACATAAATTGAAGAGCTTGTCACTTTTGGCATCAAAATGTCATCAAAAGATTTTCAGCTCTGTATCATTTATAAAAGATTTGTAAACTTCATTTAAGGTCAGAACTGGTTGCATATTTTATCTGAGAAGTTTCAGACTTTTTTTGCCCTGAATACATTTTATTACTTAATCATAATTGATTTCCTAGACAGTCTGTCTCATTTCGCTGTCATTGTTTAAAACATGACATATAGGACAAAGCTCAGTAAGATGTGTTGGTATTGGCATGAAGCATGGAAACTGGATCTTTTTTAACAGGTTATATTGATCTACTTCAAAACACAGTGATGCTCACTAAGAAGCCCATCTGCCTCAAGGTATGATGTGTTATGCATTCTGAGATGCTATTCTGCTCACTTCAATTATTCAGAGTGGTTATCTGAGTTACCGTAGACTTTCTGTCAGCTCGAACCAGTCTGGCCATTTTCCGTTGACCTCTCTCATCAGCAAGATTTTTCCGTCAGCAGAACTGCCGCTCACTGGATGTTTTTTTGTTTTTACCACGATTCTGAGTAAACTCGAGAGACTGATGTGTGTGAAAATACCAGGAGATCATCAGTAACAGAAATACTCAAACCAGCACTGCTGCCACACAATTTGCTGATTAGATAATTGCACGAATAATTAGGTGTACAGCTGTACCTAATAAAGTAGTCACTGAGTGTGTATATACTATATATATATATATATAAAGCCTGCTTTGCATCATTGTGTTTATGTTGAAAAAAATATCTTGCATATCTTGTTGACACTCTTTCTCAAAATGTTTTTTCCCACTAGGCAAAGAAGTGAGAAGCAAAAACAATTAGAGCAGAGATGATTTTTAAAACCCCCCCCCCCCCCAAAAAATACAAAAAATGCAAGAGGAAAAAGCAGTACACACTGACCTTGTTTTGAGTTATTTTTAAAATCGTCTCTTAAGGCGTTTGGTTGTTCTGCAACGCGTCATGCTTAAAGCAAATGATCATTTCTCTTTGTTCCCACGTGATTATGTTAACAAATGCTAATTTGATTTCCACCTCATGCATAAGCAGTCTCCTCTTGCTTTTACAATTACAGTTCCTTTGATTACTACCACAAGTAACCTTGGCATTATCTATTATAATCATCTTTGATTTAATGGAAACTGGAACATGAAACAAATGTCATCAATGTTTATGGAAAGCATCCTCATTCGGTGACGTTCCCCTCTGAAATGCAAATGCCACAGTGACACTGATTCAGGAAGTTGTCAACTTTGTTTAATCCTTTTATTTTGCCATACTGCTTGGATAAATGATATCAACTGTGGCTGTTCTAAGGCTGATTGCATTCAATTAAGGGAAGCAGACCTGGAGCCATTATACATTTGCATTGTGGTGAAAGGTAGCAGGATGAGGTGTCCCAGCAAAAGTCTGGATAATTTAATTTGGCTGTTTAGCTCAATATGTAGAATGAATTAATTGTGCCAAAAGTTAATGGTTTCTCATACAGCAGGAAAGGTGGTAAGTGTCTCCCAAGGGAGCTGATTTCTTTTGTAGGACTGAGCAAAAATTAGGGATTTCCCTGCTTTCCTTGTTGCTACCAGCTCATCTGATAAAATGGTCATGTGGCCAAACAGAAATGTTATTAGAAACATTTAATTGTGTTTTGAAGGTTATTCTCAAGAAGTGTTGTAGTTATGGAATTCACCAGCAGGGGATAACTGGACCATGCTAACCAGCCAAACCTTGATCCATTGGTTATTCTATTCTAGAGCGCAGCTCAGTGCAAACTGTTCTTTATTCCATTGTTTTATAATAAATATCCACCTTGGCATTTGCACAGTTTCTATGCATTTAACATAGGTGCCACAATTATAATTTATGCAAAGAAAGTAATTTGATTCTTTTACCTTTACAATACTTCAGCTTTTTTTAATTTATACACACAATGTAAATCTTTAAAACAGATAATAAAGTAATTTCTATTGGTGCCAATCTTTCATAAATTACAATTTTCTCTTATCCTGACTGCCAGGACTTCCAGACCAAAGCTCAGAGAGACATCCAACAGCCAGACACCCCACACCTGTATATTGACTGAAACATTTTTACAATAGGTAACTTGATTACAGCATTTCAGTATTGCTTTCTGAAATTCGCCCAGATGGGTAAATCAAGTTGGATGACAATAATAACCAAAGAACAGAGAATTCAATACATTCCCTCAATAATGGGAGACCATAAAAGCTTGTGACAACTCATGCAGTATCACAGAGGAAAGTGGAAATCAAAACACACAAGTCATAATAGGATGTGACAGACAAATCAGAGCCACTCTGGAAATTGTCCCCTTACAAAGAATCAATAGGAACACCCCACCTGAGCAGCCTTTCCCTTCCCTTGCCCTCTATCGCAGTACCTCATTCTTTTAGACGACAGGAAACTGGAGACAATTTCCCCCAAATAATATTTTTTTCTTGACAAAAAGCAGGATTGAAGCGAACAGGTGGCGGCTCATCTCCAAGGATACTTCAAATGTGAAGCAACTTCTGCACCGCCAACATTACTAGATAGATTTGAAAAAATTGTGGATGTTTTTGAAATAGCACTAACATACAATTCTTGCTTTAGATTTATTTTTATCCACTTTTCTCCTAAGTTGGAATGCCCAATTCCCACTAGGTCCAATGTAATTACCTGTTAGAAATCAACTGATGTATACTGCATGCTTTTTATTTAATAATGATAATAATAATGATAAAAACATGCAGTAAAGTGTTTTTGATTAAAAATGGAAATTGCGTGGGTTTATTAATTGGCAATAATGAGCATTTTGGAGAAAAACAACACAAGATGTATTTCACGCTGAGTGGTTTTTGTTGTGGGATTTGCTGAGAGTTTTGGACCACAGCCTGAGCTCATTTCCTTGAAGGGGTGGTCAAGAAAAATGGGATTTAGCCTTGATTGCAGTTTTATGTGAGATCAAATGAGGGGTCTTAAATGAAAGTCCTTCCTCTGCAGTTGTGTAAGGACAAAACACATTTTAGGTCAAAGTTTTTCAAGTAAGACTTTCAAACATCTGTTGTAGAGATCATTGTGTTTCTGAGATATACATTTTTTATGTAAGGAGTTGCTGTCTGTACCATGTCAGTTTGTGTTGCTTCCATGGGCAAGTGTGTCATTGGATCTTGCATTATTACCTCCCTTTGTTATGTTTTAAGAATTAATCTAAGAATATGGATGAATTGAGAAAATGTTAATTATACATTTTTCAATACTGACAAAGTATCGATAATAATAGCTAATCGAATTAAAAATGTACCCAATGTGTGTGTTTTGTATTTTTACGCTACTTCGAGTATTGCAGCATTGCTTACCAAAACGCGCTAATGCCAAACTCTAATTGGAATCAATTGTGAGTGTTGAGTCTCATGTAAGCTTTGCAAGATGAGCACTATTTGTGTGTGAAGAACCATTATAATTTTTGCAACTGCAGCATTTAGATGCTGCCTTGAAAGGTAGCTGCCTATGTAGACAGTAGACTGCAAGAGAGCTCACTTGGTTTTTGAAATAAAGCTGAAGTCTACTTATTAATTTACTTAACTATAAACATAACATTTGAATCTAAACTCTTTAACAGTTAATTAAATGCAAAAATATGGGTAGAGGGGCCTATGATTGGGGTACTTGGCCCTGTGACAAGGGGTGCCTGCCATGTTCCTCTTTGGTTAAGCCTACTCATTGGGCTCAGGGGAGGGAGAGCCCACACATGAATTTAAGCGACAGCCTTGATATGTGGTTTAGTGATATTCTTTATTGGACGATGGTGAGAGAGAAAGACTGTGATTTTAGTAATCAGCCCATTTATCAGTTGTACTCTCCTACACTACACATAAGTGAATCTTTTTTTTTAACTAATCCATTTCAAAAACTTAAATTATTTTGACTCCCCAACACTACAAGTGAGGAACTTATGTGTGAGGATGTTTGATTACTCCCTCGGCTGTATTACTGTGTGTGCAATACAATGTGATTCAAGTGAATCGGGAATCATTTATTTGAACTAGTTTATTAAATATACCATCTGAACAAACTGATTCACTAAAACCAATTGAACTTCCCAGCGTTACATATAAATGAATCGTTTTTAACCTATTTATTTACATTAACTATCCAAACAAACCGATTTGCTTAAATGATTTTGACTTCTCAACACTAATAGAGACAGCAATTTAGGTTTGCACGTTTGATAATTCCCTCTGTTGTATTATTGTTTGCACAATACAGTTTGAATCAAGTGAATCAGGGTAATAAAATGTTAACAAACCAGTTAATTAATCCGAACGAACCGATTCACTAAGATCGACGAGACTTCCTAATGCTCCATATTGAAGTCATTTATTTTAAATGCACTGTAAACAAACGATTACCAGACATGAATAAATCACATGTAATGTAACAGCTTTATTGCTGCATTTGAGTTCTGCAGTGTTGAATTTTACACAAATAGAGCACACTACTGTATTGCTCCTATGTCTAACATGTTTTCCAACAGAAATAATGATTATCCATATCTTGATTATTAAAGTAGTCTGTTTCTCACTTTTAAGATACCCAGTAATAACATCACAGCAGTTTCATTTCTCCCAACCTTCAACCGAATCGAATATGTTCTTATTTTTTTACACTAGTGGTAGAGTGATTTCCTCTATGCAGAATTTTATGGATGCTGGCTGATGGATATTTCTGTCGAGCATTTTCTGCAGTTCCATGTCAAATATCTCAACCGGCCTCGTTAGTTCTATTAGCTCATCAATGGTTACTCTCTTAAGGAATCCAATCGCCATGGCAACCATTCTGAATCTGAACTGAATTAGGTGGGAAATTAGACTGAATCTGCATTTTTATTTTAACATTTATCTTATTATGGTGAAAGGGCAGTTTGATAATTAAGGTGTTTAATTGCATTGCTACTGCTCTCTGTGGCTGAACTATAGGGACAGTATGGAAATCCATAGAGTGAGCAGGCTTATGGCACTTCATAATTTAAATGGTTATTTCTGTCTGTGTTTTTTGGGGTTTTTTAGGGATTTTGAAAATAACCATTGTGCATAATTCAACTGGTTAGATGGTTAGTATATGACACTGTTCTCTTTTTTGCGGATTGATGCAATGTATTTATTTTGTGTCTGAATATGTATGACTTTAATGCCAAACTGAAAATGCACTCACACAGAGGTGTCTGCTTCAGTAGTCATGTGAACATGTGAGGTTCTTTGGTCACAGGAATTTGCAACATTCTCTTTGTACAGTATGCAGTGGAAATACATTAAGGCTGTTGTGCTGGGTTGACACTTGGATTTCAAAAATAAGATATCCTTTGGATTAATTCATACAGATTCATAAATTGTTAATTCCTACTATGCAATATATTTTATTTTCTCAATATATTGGATTAAACACTAAACTCCCAATTTCAAACACGAAAAATGTCAATTTAATTTCTTTGGTGTTTTATTCCAGGTGTTTTCTTTTTTTTAATCTAAATGTATTCTGCGGAATATTGTTTTCATTTGTATTCTTTTTTAATGTTTTTTTCTCCTTATGTTTTTAATATTACATTTCATCCTGACAGTATTTTGTGCAAATATCCCTTTAACAAAAGCCAGTTTTTATGGCATCATCCTCCCAGAAGTGACACCATTTTTGTGGGAAAATAACAGCACAAACATTAGTATTATGATGCCTTCTCATGCTATAAGAATTATCGTAAATACGAGTTCCCTACCCAGAAGTTGCACATGAACAAATCCTCAAGTCATAACTTCAACTGAGATATTCTGTTATCATTTTGATACCAGAGTGTCTGAGTTGGGAGGAGATGTAAACTTTTAACATGGCGGAGGAGAGTTTGGTTTGAATGATAGTGAATGGTAGGTTTTATTCATTTTTCTAAATACAGCTAAATGTTAGTGCTTGCCATTTCGGTCATATACATTTACAAGGTGGCTCTAGGGTTGGGCTTACCGAGCTTAAGCCCGGGATGTTTCAGGAAAAGCCCCAGATGTTTTTATAACATTGTACTAATTATCAAGTTTTTATGCGTGCTGTAAAATAAAATCCTTTACAACTGCTATTCTGAGCATCAAACAGTGTCTCCTTTTACTTTCATTCACTCCTCACAAGAGTCGCCCACTCAGACAAAAAGTACAGACTGACATGTAAACTGGCCAATCGTATATAAGAATTTACATTTGATCCAGCCATTGAGATTTGAACCTTTGGATGTATTTACCTCAATTGCTTTACAATAGACAGACGGTTCGTAGATGTGCACTTGTCTTGGGTAGGAGATTTATTAGAATATTGATATGGACATTTGAAAAAATAAGAAGTAAAACATCCTCAGTCTGCATCAGCACTTCAACAGTATGATGCGTCTGCTTCAGGTATGTGTAACTAGCATATAATGTAACTTTTTGATTGCATTGTCAGATGAGGCTAACTATCTGTCACTTAACAGTCCTGTAACTGTTAGGATAAAAAAAAAAAATTCTAGATCGAGATTTCTATGTGTGAAAAAAAAGCAACGTTTCTGAGCCCTCACACACACACACACCTTGATTATATAAATGCTCCATATATGTTTCCATGATATCTGTGTGTGGTTCATGTTAGAGGTCGACGGATAGTGCATTTTACCGATAACAAAGTTGTGCAGCACCTGCCGATAACCGATTAATCGACTGAAAATAAACAGTACTGACTGAACCATGAAAATATATTGTAATTTTTAAAATGAAATACATTTATAAATATGAACTAATATAAAAATTTTAACGTCAGCTGATTTTTAAATTAACGTTAGTTAATTTAATTCCTTAGTCCACAAGAGGGCACAATAAATACCTAAAACATTCATTACCATTATATTATTATATTATTGCATAGAACATTCCTATCCTCGCTGTTAAAAAGAGCAGTTCATTTTCAACTAATGTGCATAAAATAAATAAATAATTGTTTTAGTTTGTATTCTCAAATGTTAAGTCAAAAGTAAAATGAGGGGGGAAAACATTTCAATACACAGTTCACATGGTGTTACACTTGCACTTCTCAAGTTTCATAATAACAGTGAAAAACACAGTTTTTTATTCAATACAGTTCTATGTAGAGTAGCAATATTCATAGATAGCAGTGGTATTCGGCTGAACTCGATGGTGAAGCAGCTCAGACTGTGAGCCCAGGCCAGGGGCTGTTCAAACAGACAGTACACAACAGATGGGAACCGAACGCTTGGATCTCTAGACACATTTCCAAGTTGAACATGTTTCCTGATAAAAGCATTTAAACAACACATTGCTTAATCTGAGAAACGCTTATAAGAGAGCAAGACGCAATGACCAAAAACCTCCACCAATTGTAAGGGGCTGTTCACAACAAACACTTTTGCAAACATCCGTTTGTTTTTCTATGTAAACGCATATTAAACTAACGTCTTTTTTCCCCTTAGTTTTTGTTTATTCAGCGTCTCCTGCAGGAGCGATGTTTTTTTAGATTCTGTGTCTAGAATTTTTTAGCACAAGAATGTGATCGATCTGAACTCATCATCTTACAGTGAGGATAAAACATTTTGCGTATCTAATTTGTTTATACGTTTCTCTCGGCTGCATGAAGCTATTAATTTGCTTTCTCACATCACTAGCTTTAAACATCCAACTTAGCTGGCTAACAAATGCATAAACATGACCAGCTGGATATAACTAATGCAAATAGATGGAAATAAATGGTAACAATCGTGACATTTATACATTTAGGTAGGACTTGTGTGTATTTTTGTCACATTGTTCTGAGCGCTTGAGGTTAGCTTCAATGTTAGTGTCCTCTCAGCCTTGTCAGCGAACATACTGCTGTTCTCTACTAATGCAGCATCTAGTCAACAAATTAATTACTTCATAATGATATGACAACGTGTACTGTAGTGTACTGTATACATACCTTTTCGTTGGTAATGTTTTAAATCCGCATCTGAAGTGTTCTGCTCCAGGCAGAATGTAGTCTCACGCGTCAAAACAAACACCACAAGGCATCAGTGAAGTGATCGTTTTATTTCACCTCTCGAGGCTGTGTCTTATACTGTATAAAGACACAGACCCTTCCCAGCCACTCCAGCACCAGATGCAATGGGATCAGTGTGGATTTTTGCCAATAACCGATAGCTCCAGAAATCTGTTATTGGTGCAGATTAATCGGCAAAACCTCTAGTTCACGTAGCCTGTAACAGGCTTTCACTTGATCTGGTCTGGATGCATTATATTTTTTTCTCTGTTTAATTATAATTGGCTTCAATGTGTATGTGTTTGTGTGTAGTAAGAATAGATTATATAAAATGTAATATGTCATAGGCCAGTGGTTCTCAATTTTTTTAAACAAGAATATAAACATAAACTTTATATAAATGGACCTTTCTGGCATCATTTACTCACTATGGTCGTTCAAAACCAGTATTACTTATTTCATCCGTAAAACACAAGATTGAGGGATGAGAGGATCATGTTTGTGGCTTTCCAAGCTCCGAAAGCACACATAAAAGCATCATTAGAGTCGTCCATAACACTCATGCCTTTGATTAAAATTCTTCCGAAGCCATACGATAGTGTTGTAAGACTGTAATTTAAGTGTTAATTCACCACTAAATCGTCACTAATTTGAAACTGGCACGCATGCAAGAGTGACCTTGTTTACATGAGCGCACCTGACATCAACGCTTTGGGCTGTCAAGAGCTGCACGTGCATGATGCATTTCAAAAGATGTTTAAAAAATATCAAAATTAACTTCAAATTGACAGCCTCATGTAAGCTTCCATTTAGTAAATAATTAAGTTAAAATTAATACATTTTAAGTGCCTGAACATGATCAGAGCATCAAAAAAAAAAAGAGATATGCTCTTCGCTCTCTCTCTCTCTCTCTCTCTCTCTCTCTCTATATATATATATATATATATATATATATATATATATATTACAACTTTGTAATGCAGCACTTTTCACGTTACTGTCTTCTTTAGATTAATCGCTTGTTTTCTCTCATTTTGTAAGTCACTTTGGATAAAAGTGTATGCTGAATGAATAAATGCAAATATACATTAAAAACAAAAGCATATTATTTTTATTTAAAAAGTTCAAAACTTTTACATTTTTTATTTTTATTTTAAGGGGTCAAAAGGTACTGCATAATTGGAATGACCCCAATAATTTTTATTTTATTTTATTATAATTATTATTCAAATCCATGTAGCATAGATATAATTGGAGCACATTTGTGTACTATGCTTGTTTTTTCTCTCTCTATGTTAGATAGCAGCTCTCAAGCCGAACAGATGCTTGTCCCTATCAGGGAATTTGTTTCCTCAAGTCCACGAGAGCACTTCACTGCATCTTTTATGCTCATCAGATCAGTGGAGAAGACTTTGGCTGTCATCAGCATGTTGCCTCAACACTGAGGTGCTGTGATTGCAGCTTCCTTTTCTGATTAGTAGTGATAAATTAGAGAAAGAAAACAGTGAGTAGGATCAGCAAACTCTGTTTGTGAATATTTTACCATTTGGCTGTATAAACATTTTTTGCCTTTGAAATATTGATATCATTAGTGCACAGACTGTTTTAAATTTTTGTGTCTGCTTGTTGCTCTCAAAAGCTGCTATTTAAACTATTCTTCAATCAGAAAAATTACTTTAAGGAAATTAAATCTGGTCAAGCACCAGGCCTTGCAAGTTCACACTTTATAACATCAGGATTATTAAGCCTTTCCAGTCTGAATATTCTGCGCACTTCCTGGTGCTGGTCCGAGCTTTTGTCATTTCAAGACTGGACTACTGCAGTGCTCTGTTGACCAACCTGCCAATTAACCCAATTTAGATGCTTCAAAAGACAAACCAAAGAGGGCTTAAGTGAGCCTCTTGATTTCACTCCACTGGCTACCCTTAGCTTCCCGATCAAATTCAAGGCTTTGATTTTGTCCTTCAGGATAGCCAATGGAACAGCACCCACTCAACTCACTCACTTCTCCAGGTCTCTGTTTCGGTATGTTCCTCACACAATACTATAATAAGACTTCTTGAAGCACTAGTTATGTGGATAACTTTTAACTACTGCTATGGCGATTTTGCATCCTTGAATGAGGCTTGACATCTCCAGTCACCATTTATTGCCACTACATGGGACAGATTGACCAATACATTCTTATTCTCATAATAATTTTCTTTTTTCAACATTACTTTCTTTTTTTCCATGGAACACAAAAGGACATTCGGTCACCATTCACTTTAATTTGAGCTTTTTTTCAACACAATGAAAGTAAATGGCGACAGAGGCATTCTTCTATTCCACAGAAGAAAGAAAAATCATATAAATTTGGAACAAAATGAGGTTGAGTAAATGTTGTCAGAATAAAATTTTTTGGGTGAACTGTCCCTTTAAAGCAATTGCAATCTATTTCCATCAATGCCTTGTTGTGATGCTGAGGGTTTAGATTCATTAGCAACAAAAATGCTTTATTAAACACTGTGTGTGATTATGATAACACTGCGATTTTGGTTAGTGTTGCTTGTCAGAATGGTCAAGTGTAACCGGCTAATCAGTGCTGTTTTCACTCCGCTTGAGTGTTGTTCACAGCTGTTCCTGAATCAACCCCCCACGGCTGCGTATGGATCACACCTTTGACCCCCACTGCAAAATTCCCAAGTGCAGGAGTCCCACCAGCCGAGAGCTATTTTGTTCATGATCAGATAGCTGCTGCATTCTCTGACCCAGGTGTCAGGGCTGCGGGTGGGTGCCACGGTAGGCTAAATTACCGATTTAATCAGTGATTGCTCACTCTTCTGTCCAGGCTTATCACAACGGGGCCTGCCAGAGGGCTGCACACTTGCACAGACCTTTTATACGGAGTGGCTATATATGTGGGATCTCTGTAGTATCCTTAAGTTAAATTTACCCTCCATTTCCCCTCCACACTGCATGTCCCCTCCAGTACATCTCACACTGTCTATAATGTTCACAGTTTATGGATGATGGATGAAAAAAAGCTTTATTTGAGTTAGGTGATCATGACATATCCTGACAGAGAGTTGTCAAGCAAGTTGTCTTTGGATGTAAATTATGTAATAGTCAGCTGGAATACATATTTTATTAACCATACGCCCAAACTCCAACCCTAAACCTAACCGTCAGTGGAGTTAAAAGTAGTCTTAGATGGAAAATGTAACCTTAGAATCTTGCTAATCATTGATTGTGAATGCAATTGCTTCCCAGTTTTCATGGGACCAGAACCCATGTGTCTTTGAGGTTGCAACTTCAAAATGATTTTATCATGTCACTTTTGTCTGTGGCATATTTAGTAAGTATTTTGACAAATCACACTTGCATCTAATTTATCCCTTCTCAAACATAAATAATTACAAACCTGGGTACATCATATGTGTGCCAAAGCATATTTCACATCTAGATTGTCCCAGCTCACAGATTTTGAGCCTTTGAAATATAACCGCTTTTGTTGAATGGTCTGTTTAAAGTGCATGAAGATATTAGTATACAATTGATCCTCTCATCCCTCAATCTTGTGTTTTACGGATGAAATAAGTAATACTGGTTTTGAACGACGTGTAAATGATGCCAGAAAGGTCCATTTATATAAAGTTTATTGCCCAATGGACCTTATGGCTGCCACATTTTCAGCGTATTCTGAATCATGCCGAATTGTACTCCCTGTTTCTCTCCTGTCTGACAGAAATGAAGCTTTCTTTGTTTGACTCTTTCTCTCTCTCGCTCTCTCTCTCTCTCTCTCTGTTCTTTTACCTACACTTTATTTGATTAGGGATGGTTGGATTGATCTTGAAGTATTATATATATATAAAAATAAGCAATATCACATGAGCAAGAGTGCGATATGTAATCACAGCAGTGGTGATTTAGCATGATTGCGAGTTAGAAAAAATGAGGGAAAACTTAGTCACAAAAAACGCATTTGTGCATAGGACTACTTTTTTACGTGACAGATCAGTATCTGCCATTGCTAGTTCAAATCAAATAATACGTCAAAACCTTCATTACAAATAAAAAAATGTCACTTTAGAAAAAAGTAAGTGAACCCTTTGATTTAATAAGTGGTCAATCCTAATTTGGTAGCAATATCCTCAACTAAGCGTTTCCAGTAGCTGCGAATTAGACCTGCACAACATTCAGAAGGAATTTTGGACCATTCTTCCTGACAGAACTGCTTCAGCTCAGCCATTTTGCTAGATGTGAACAGCTCTCTTAAGGTCACTCCACTCTGCAGCGTCACTTTTAGGTTCACATACATTTTCCAACCTACACTGTGAATGTTTGAGTGATGTATTCAATATGTACAAGAACAATATTGTAATTTGTGTGTTATTAGTTAAAACAGATTGTGTTCAGAAATGTAACTTAAGGCGTCTTTACTCAGATGATATAATCATTCTCTGTTCCTGCTTAAAATTCTGAGTAAAGATGCAAAACATTAATCTCATATTATGTATGCAATTGTAATTTCTGTGTAAATGCATTTATGCCTACTCTGAGCAGCATTAAAAATGCTGTGTAAATTAATCTACATGCCAGTTTAAATACAGCAAAGTGCCACCTTGGTAGTGTGAAGATCCAACCAGAGTTTAAGATAAATTAACACATAAATGTTGGTAATTCCAAAGGGTTCACATAATTTTTTCTTGCCACTGTATGCCCAAACTGGCCCAACTAATCATCCCAATAGTGTGTGCCTGGCTCCTGAGGCCATACATGACAAAAAGGAGAATTGATGAAGAATGCTCTAAAACTTAATGCTCTGCAAAACTTTGTAACATTCATTTTGTGCTATTAGAATATGTAGGCCTCCTGTGAGTGAGTGAGTGGAGAGTGTCAGCTGAAGCAAAGTCTGTCTTTGAACGTTGTCTTTCTGCTCCAAAAAGGACAAAAAAGTTTCCATTCAATTATTGAACAACTCAGCATTAAGTGGCCAAAATTGAAAGTTACTCAAGTTTGCAATTCTACAGGGACACGGGACATCGACCAATTCTATCAATTTTTATTTGTGTTAGACCACAATGGTGAAAACTTTAGTTGACAGTCTTTGAATTCATGTAGAGCCACTATGCTGCATTGCACATAACAAAGACAAAGTAGGACATGTTCCAAGATCAACATCTTTTGTTGTTCCAGGAAAGGCATTCCTTTTATCCAATCCCTACATTAAGATTTCAAGGTTACGTAGGTTGGGGTTAGGGCTACGGTTGTGATTGGTTGATTAAATGTTACTTCAAGGTGTTGGCCCTGTACAATATCCCACTTGTGTATTTCACTGTTACAGGGATAGTTTACCCAAAATTGATTATTCATAATTTACTCACCCTCATGTTGTTTCAAAGCCTTATTCTTTAACACTATAGTTCAACCATTCTCTAACAATCTCTCTTGTCTAATAACAACTAAGCAATTTCAAGTTAAGTTTGTAAAAGTTCTGTCTTTCTGCAATAATTTAATTACTTATTTCAACACTCTGAAAAGTTTGTCTTTGCAGCAGTGTATAAATGATTAAAAGCAATAAATTTTAATGTTCATTTGGTCTGCAATGTCAGATTTCTATTATTGCTGGCGAGGATGACGCAGCAATCAAAAATATGCTCCAAATCAAAAGAGCTATTTAAATTTTTTTAATTGTTAAGAGATTCTGTCTTACCAATTATGTTACTGGGTTTATTGCGCTTGTGTTATGGAAGAGCCAGCATGCAAACATTTCTCCCTCCACCTTTTAGCATATGCACTAGACGTTAATGTTTAGTTGCGTTTCATTCCTTAGATGAATTGCACAGCTGAGATAACTTGTTGGATTTTTTTCCCCCTCGTTCATTTTTTCAAATAATGAATTATGAATCATGGTATGGGATGACATATGTGCCATTGGGACTTGAAATTGAATTAGCCGTTTAAACTTGAATTACATCAAACTTTGAAATTGAACTTTAGGACTTGAATTTGAACATGTTTACTTGAACTTGAATTTGCAGTTTTGAACTTGAATTACATCAAACTTGAAATTCAAATGTATGTGGCACAAATTCAGATTATTAAATTCAGATAATTTTTTTTAGGTATATTCAGATTTGTGTAAATTTGATGAAGACATCCAGGTTACTCAAAAAGAGTAATCAAGCCTGTATGTAACCAAACTCCTTTTTGACCAATCACAACGTAGCTCACAGTTCACATTTGGAAGAGGAAGGGTCCGCTGAGAAAAAGTGCCACCATGGGATCATGGCTGAACTATGAATTAAAAAATAAATATATATATATATATATATATATATATATATATATATATATATATATATATATATATATATATATATATATATTATATAAATTCTGTGGCAAACATTGATCTGATAAACATTTATTTATTGCATCTAACAGCTTTTTACCAATCACAATAATTATGTCTGGAGTTTACATCAGGGCAGAACAAGTAACTTTAGCTAGATGTGGTGGCTCTTGTTCAGCCATGATCCCTTGTTGGTCAAGAAGGTCAAGAAAGAGTTTGATTACGTACAATTTTATTAACATAAAATTCAAGTTAAGTCCCAATGGCACATCTTTCATTCCATATCATAGTGCATGCAGAGATGAAAGCAATGTAAGGGCATGATTCCACTCTTCCGGATGAGTGATATTGGCTGCCCTTTCTGCTTTGTGTGTGCTTAGTGATGATGATGCATTAACAATAATTATAATAACCATGTGAAATCAGATTATCAGCTTATCCAAGAAGAACTATGAGACAATAATGCGAAAAGAATGTGGCACTTGCAGACATTGGCAGCCAGATCATTTGATAACTGTAAATTTCCTCATTTGCAGTGCTGTGGGTTGAAATGCATCAGCAAACCATTTCATTATTTTATATTCTGAGTTCGGAGTGAAAATATTTGCCCCAAAATGTTTTGCATTATAGTTCTATCCTAACCCCTGAACTTAAAGGTGCACTCAGTGACTTTTTGTTCATGACATATTGGACTTACAGCAACTCCTAGTGGTGTGGATGCTGCATCATTTAAAATCAATCGTTTTCAGTTACAGATGCCAATCAGCCATAATTATTTTAATCCAAGAGTGAAAGTGTCCAATAAAAATAGCGTTACTGAGATTAAGCGAATAGTCCTTATCTCATCTGAGTAGTCATGTGTTTCAAAATTGCAATTAATTTCTTTAGGAGTAAATCTTTTTTAATTGGGGGAAAATTACTGAGTGCACCTTTGATGGTCCTTGATGGTCATTCCCATGATACCAGGTTGTCTAAATGCACATTAAATATAATAACAAACACTGACATGCATAGAATGGGGCCCCTTTCATTCGCAAATCTAAAGGGATCAAATCACAAATGGAATGGTGCCCTTTTAAGCAGAGATGCCTTTAAGTGCACAGAAATTTAAACAGAGGTATTTTACTACAGCATCAGCCTCACCCCCCAACAACTCATGACAGCAGATTGCTCTTCATACTCAGTCCATGTCCTTTCGCCCCTGCTAAGGTCTTTGCACTTCACTGCTAACAAATGTTAGAAAACTGGTTCTCAACAGGTTTTACTTCAGGACCCAGAATATACATTGAACATCAAGTGGCAAGCCAGCACAGTTCCAAATTGTTTACTGTACAAAGTAAAAAAAAAAAAAAATCTTGAAATTGTCCTTTGAAATATATTTGTTTTACCATAAATTTGCATCAGAGTTTGATTGGATGCATATCCTTCGATGTCAACACAATAATATATGGGAAGCAAGTAAATTGGCATTCTAAATCTGATTGATTTGCTGGTTAGTTGCGTTTCATTATTAGCATTTAGCATTGTTGTTTTTATTTTTTTTTTATGATGTCCATGACCCTATCAAAACAGACAAGCAACCCATTTTTGGGTTTCACCCACCAGTTGAGAACCACCATGTTAAACCTTCACAGACAAGCTTATAATCTCACTCACCACATTCATCAGGCTTCGTCAAAGTAATACACTCAAATAGTTCACATTTTATCTATATGTTTGTGGCGTAGTCATTTATGAATTATATATTGTGAAAAATTTAAGATCTGAACAAGGAACTGTTCTAGTCTTCTCTAAGATGTATAACAGAACTCCTTAATAAAGCTAAACTGATATCACAGTGCAGAAAAATTAATGAACACATTATAAATTATAACTACTTTCCTTTAGGCAAAACTAAATATAAAAGCATTTCTGCAGAGTCTGTCACCTAAGGTTTTGTTCATTATTATCTTATTCCAAGGTTGCATTCACCTCCAAATGTCATACCTAGAATATTAAATACTTTATAGACTTAATATTGGTAGATTTAATAATAGTAGATTTCCATTAAGAGTTCTGTTTTGCATTTTCATTGCAAAGTAAACGCAACAGACATATCTTGACCTAGATTTGGTTGCCATAAATTTTGTTCTGAAAATGAATGCGCATTCATGCAGATGAAAGACTTGCTATAAATGTTGTTGCAATATTCTTTTGGGACTAAACAGAACTGCTTTGTAGTGTAACAGCGTTGCAATTTTGAATTGTATAATCAATATATATGTAGCTGAAGTGTGTGTAATTTCGCAACCTACTGATAACACTAATGAAATCAATCTATTAATGGGTTACTTACAGATGTCTCTGCACGTTAAACTAAGTATTGCAACATAGTAAAATGTCACTTGTTTCAGTGAAGAGGCATACAGTTAATATGCCACTCTGCATCATTTATTTGCGCATGGCCTGATCTTATGTAAGAGTGAATGTCTACTAATATCTGTATTCTTGCCAACGGTCCTAACAGTTGCATGCATACTAACTTGTCCATCCTTGATTAGAGCAAACACCATATGGAGCCCAATATAACATCAAACAGAGATTTCCACTGGTTATGATGGACAGTATGTAAACATGACCTCTGCTAAACACAGAACATTTAGACTTAACATGTGTTTTTAATGTGTAATAACTTTTTCAATATTCTCCACAAATAACAGGTCTAAAAAAAATTTTAAGAGTGCCTTGCAAAATACCGTTAATGTATTTACTGAATTATCAATCTTACTAATAAATACATTTTGTATGTGATATTTTTATTTTTAGCCACTGAAATGTTATCATTTGAATGTGATATTGTATGTTAGAAAATATACTTGTTTGCTTAAAAGTGTCCATCATCTTTATTGCAGAAACTCTTCATTTACAAAGACAAAAAGATTGCCCTAACGAGAACACAATTGCCTGAAATTGGCTTCTACCTGTGAATCATCACAATACCTATCTAATTTTCTGGATACGAATCCTACAGTTAAAAGTTTTTTATCTGAATGACTGCTATGAAAATGAAGACTAAAAAACGTTTAAAAAACATTAAAGTACAACAAATGTACGAAATAGGTAAAGGGTACCAAACAATATCAATGTGCTAAGATGTCCCACTGGGCACTGTTGGTTCAATTATGAGCAAGCTGAAGCAACATCAAAGCACAGCGACACCTGTGTAAAGAAGGTAATCTCTCAAAACTCTCTGTGTGAACAAGATGGAGACTTGTGAGAGAATCCACAGCGAGCTCAACAATCACTTTGAATGAGCTACAGAGTTCAAAAATTGAGAACAGAGTGAAGGTGCATTAGGAAACTAAATCAAATGAGGTTTTTAATATCTGTAGAGAGTGCGCTAACTGTTAGCATTCACATTCATCTCAATGACAGTTTCTTAGTTGGTGCATCCCCCTTCCCTGGGCAAAATATGTATTATAATATGTCCCCCTGTCCCACAATATTTGCAATTAATTTGCTGCTTGCAAAGAATTTTATTTTGTCAGAATACACAGCAATTTTTTAATGGCAGTCAAAGGAGAAAATATGCGTTTTACACTCTTAATGGTGTAGTTACACGATCTACCAGCATTGCAGCAAACGTTACTTAAAAATATCCATGTAAAAGTATGTCTGAGGCTTGGCAAAAAGCCTAATAGTGACCCAGTTGGAATGTGGGAACATATTTGGTCATGATGGGAGCAGGATGGAACCTTTCAGGGGAAATTTCAGTATGAGTCAAATATCATGCCTACAGTGAAATATGGTAGTGATAAAATCATGCAGCTTTTCATTAGCAGCCACGAGGCATCTTGATAAAATCAAAGTAAGAATGGATAGTGCAAATAAACTCCTTCAGCCTGCTGAAATACTAGAGCTTGGGAGAAAGTCTTTCGGCCGAATGAACACAAGGCCAAATTAACTTTGGAGTGGCTCAAGTACGAAAAGATAAATGTTCTACCTTTTGATATCAAAGCCTGGAAATCAATCTAATTGTTAAGCTGTGGCACTGTTTGAAGATTGTGCTACACTAGTATTTGACTAACCTGAACAACCAGGAGCAAATCTGTCTGCACTGTTAAAAGTGAAAAATGTACTGTTATTTCTACTTGATCTGACCCTGAAAAATGGCTTTTATTGATGTAATCTAATGCAGTCAGTTTGATCCAGTCATACATGCCTTTTTAACTTGAATTGAACAAGTTAAAAGTGTGCAATTTCTGCACCACTAGAGTCAATAAATGACAGTTTCCAAACATGCCCCCATCCTCCATTAGTTAGCCTTATGTAAACACAAAGTGTATAAGCATTTATCTTGTGAAGGTAAAGAGTTCAGATAAAAGGTGTCACCTCCAAATTTCAGTTGTTTCCAAACTCTGCACCATAATCCATTTAAGCTCAAAAACTGTTCTGGAATATACTATAGTCAATTTAAACCTAGCATAAAACATTTGGACCAGACACATCATTGTCCCTAATTATGAAATGAGGGGGACTGAATGATGTTATGGTGTGTGAAAAAGGAAGTAATCAGCCGTAGTGGCTTATTTTTTAGCAGACGCTCATTTTATTCCTGAAGGATGAGGTGGGATGCAATGAGGTGTGAATGAAACATTTGGATGCATCAAGTATAATTAATTATTAGTTAAGTGTAGCCCATGGCATGGAGTTAAAGATTATCTTAACTCTTAGCTGTTTGAAAGATGTGCAAATATCAGCAGTTGATATCTTGACATTTAAGTTCTCATTTTTGAGAGCAGCTGTACTCTGGAGGATGAGTTGGAGGAAATGTTGGTTTAAACCAACAAGCAATTAAAATCGTTGACAAAGATTGATCTTCAGAGTCTTCGGAAGAAGTTTTCAATACACTTAAAGAAGGAAGAAGAATAACATATACAGTATAAACCAACAATATCCAGCAGTTACTATGATTAGGTACTCCTGTTGCTGGGTAAAAAACTTGGCTTCGAGCAATACTCTTCACTGACTCAGTGGCGATAGTGACAGAGTGAAAAATGCAATCTGTAACCGAAGAGACTTCCTTAAATTCTCAGGATTTAGAACCAAATTTTGCCAGTCCTGTGTGAATGGAACCAACTGGACAACTAGTTGTCAGTCACATCATATGCGATATCGGAAATGCGATAGCCACTCTAATCTGCAGAAACTCTCATCATACAATATGTATGTGCTATTTTTCCATATGGAGTATTGGTAATTTACAACAAAAGAGAACTCAGCTGTGTGTCATCTTGTAGTTTGGGTGTGATCCATCCAAACATGGCACTCTACACTTTCAACGCTGCTTTTGAGTGCAGTTAATTAGTTTGGTTAATTATGATTTGACAGGTGAGCTTGTCTGTCGACTGTACTTATTAATGTCAATTGTGATACAATTTTCTGGTGTTATGAACGTTACCAGCTTTGATATGTACATTAGTCATGTCACTATGTTTTCAGACATCATTTGCAGCTGAAATGAGAAAAGAGTTTATCTACTCTATCCACTTTTAATATTCTGTTTTATGAACATGACAATTCAAGAGTCACATCTGTAACTTAGTACATACAGTTTTCAATCCCTCATACTGTCTGTTTGAACATAGCCAGAAACAACTGGTTGTCTACCATTTATCAAATATGTTGCTCTCCTATACTAGTCTGTATCTGAAATTGCATCGGCCACAAAATTCCATCTTGCATAGATCTGGCAATAATAAGTCATCAACATTTCCTGGTTTCCCTCCTTTTGCTATAATTAGCATGTCCCCTGGTGTGTCGTTGAAGTCATCCTGACATCGCAAAGCCTTCATTTTGCTGCTCTGACTCTTTCATACCCACACCTGAGTCACCACCGGGCTCTGACTCCCCATTGGCTAGGCTGTCACAGGGCTTCCACCACATTACCAAAGATATTTGAAGAGGAAGATGCCTCCAGCTCAGCCGAGAGGTGCCACCTGGTCCTGCAGGACTCTGACCTTGTGTCGCTCCACAGGGAGGTGCAGTACACCGCAGACATTTTTACAAGATAGAAAAGCAATTTGCAGTCATGGGGTGTTTATTTATAGCAAGAAAGGAGAGTAGTGAATTGGAAATGAAGCATTTATGTCAAACGAGGTGTGGGCCGAGCCAGAGCAGTTTATGTGTGAGGGCTGTATTCCGCATTATGCAAACGCAAGAGGTAATTATTTAGATAAGCTTAGCTTTAAGGCTTGTTAGCACCAGTCATGTGTGAGATGTAATATTAGCACAGCTGTTTACAGATAGAAAAATATTTTTAAACTCTGTTAGAGTTCCATGACAAAAGCTAAATTCTCATTTTAAATTCTCATTTTTAACGTGTACATTGTAATTTTGCTTAATGTTGTCAAAACGAAATGTAGTGTCATTAGTTATTTTACCGTCCGATCAGTTTACCACCTTATTTACTGGTCTGTTTTTGAGTATTTATAACAGATACATTGAATATTAGTATGTTCTGTACTCTTGAATTCTTTTTTTTTTTTTCATTAAAGGACACTTCTAGGTGCTAATGTCGGGTCTAATTTACTAATAATAGTGTACAAGTGTTATTACTTGGATTATTACTTATGTGTGTGTCTATATTACTTGTGTGTGTCTACTTACAGTATATATGGTAACACTTTACAATACAGGTGCATTAATATGCATTAATTCATGCTTAATTAATGCACAGATAATATTGAGTTAATGTATGACTAATGATTAACCAAGTCATTCATTAATGATTGCCACATCAGCAACTAAAAAAGTCTGTCTGATTAATATATTAAGTCATATATTAATTGCTATTAATTAAATGTGTAATTGTGGATGAATTCCCTAACAACTTATTACATTAACTAATAGTGATAATTAATGGGTTAATTACCACAAAGAGCTGAATCAATGTATTTGAACGTCCACCCAATACGGATGCACTAATATGCATTAATACATGCTAAATTACTGCATTATTACTGTAAATTCTGTGTTAATTACAACAATTAAAAAAAAAAGATGTACAAAATATCACATATATGTTATTTATATATTTTTTATCTCTGCATCCCACTTTTATTTTTCTTTAGTGAGGCAATGTTTTTGGAAACCTCTGTTAAATTAACAGCTTTTATAAAGTCCAATGATGGTCATTAATGATAAATGAGTTCTCAAGTCATGACTTTTTAAGGCAGTACTCTGGCTGTATCAGCATTTGTTTAAATTAATTATGAACTAGTGGTTTGTAAAGATATCATTATGTTATGACTTTACTTGTTGAGGCACATGACTATTAACTCATCATTAAGTAATTATTGTAATTAACATATTTATTTTAAGTAATAATGCAGTAATTAAGCATTTATTAATAAATATTTTTGTACCCATATTGGGTGGAAGTTCAAATACATGGCTTCGGCTCATTGTGGTAATTAACACATTGATTAACACTATTAGTTCATGTAATAAGTTGTTAGGGAATTAATCCACGATGACACATTTAATTAATAGCAATTCATATATGACTTAATATATTAATCAGACAGACTCTTTATTAGTTGCTGATGTGGCAATCATTAATGAATGGCTTAGCTAATCGTGAGTCATATATTAACGTAGTATTATCTGTGCATTAGTTAAGCATGAATTAATGCTTATTAATGCACCCATATTGTAAATATATTATTATTATTATTATTATTATTATATATTTTTTAAGTTACAAAATAAGAAGAATATTGTAGTTAAGAAAAAGTTATTGTATGTTATTAAATTTTATTGTATTATTATGGTAATCTGGCCCCAGTCTTTAATTCTAGAATAAGTGTGGTTTGTGTTGGTTCTAAATTGTATTCTAAATGTAGGGGGGATAAAATGCAAACATATTGATTATTAAAAATTTCTGTGTGAACAAATTCACACACGTCTTGCCAATAAGCGATATAGAATCCAAGATATCTGACTTACCCAGAATGTTTGGTGAGACTATTCAAAGTCAGTAAACAAAATCACTAAAACTGCTACTTTACCCTTTTGCAAAAGTGTTTATTGAGGTGTTTTGTACCTGTAAATATACATTGTCACATTTGATCCTTGTGCCTTAAGTGGCCATTGTTTCTTTGAATAAATAAGCATGCAAGCTACAATTAATAATTTTCATCATAATATTTACACTTAACTGCCCTCATGGCTGCCATTTTTCCTTTCACAACTATATTACTCACATATGGAGCACTGGCAGCCTCATGCACAAAAATAGATACATAAATACATATTACTTCATCCTTAGAAATATGTACCATTTTGCTGAAACATCTAGGTTACCAAGAGCAAAGTGAATTGATTTTCCTCTGAGGACACTGAGTTACCAGTACAGTAAAATAAAATAGGTTTATAATTGTTTTAGCCCATTTTTTTCATCACACTTAAAGTTCTTAAGTTGCTGGAAGTTTTCGTTTTTTTAAGGTCAGATATTTAAAGGTAAATAATAATAATAATAATAATAATAATAATAATAAAACACAAGTGATTGTTCTACTCTACATAATGTGACAAAATTTTCCAGGAATTTGACAGGACTTGTGATTTATTGTGCTAATAATTTAACAATGCCAACAATGTCACAATTTAATGTCTCATTTATGTATAATATTTGCTTTTAAATGTGTATACTGTTGTAAGATGAAGTATCAGTTGTATAAAAGCACCATAAAAATATATTCATACACTCAAAAAATAGCAAAACATTTTGTATCTTGCTGTAGGATTTCACAATGTTCTTTGACATTTGACATTGGCATCCATCCAATGTTTTTTTTTTGCAACAAAAGATGTAGTGCATCAAAACGTTTACTGCTATAGCTGATGGAAATGCAAATTATCCCAAAAAGTTACCACATAATATTTTTCCGTTTAACCCTACAGCATAAACTCTCTGAATGTTGATACTTCATATGTTGCGAAAAACTGGGTTGGAAACACTTTTTATTGAGAAAATTGTCATTAATGCAAAAATGTAGTGTCAGATGATTGAATTTTCCCCAATCGTTAGCCTGTGTTAATCATGACGACGAGGTATACATCCTTGAAAGCCAATTTATTGTACGTGAAGCATTACTCGCACTGTTATGGATTGGTCTTAATGGCAAACCTGCACAGCTCCGATGCTGCAAACCATCTGTGTCATGACACTTCCAGGAGTGCTAACACAAATATCTTGTATGTATCATGCACCTGTCATCGACAAGTGCACAGAGAACAAATGAAAGGCCACTCTTTATGATTAATTTAATCGCGGTAGCAATCCATTTATTTATTAAAGTTTCTTTTCCACACCATTCAAAATAACAGACGGCAGTCATGGAATTAGCCCAGAATACAACATTTGCATTTCTGTGCAAAAATATGTTTTAAATAAAAAATAATTAAAAATAAATACACAATGCAAGGAGAAATGCATCAGTGTGCTTTTTTAGAAAACTCAATTCTATAAAATTGTAGTTTAGATTACTTTTGAAAGAATGCTGGCAGAATTCCCTCTATTAAATTAAATAAATTACCAAATGAATAAAGCAGGCCTATATACTTGCCTTTTCTTTACACAAACTTAAATTACACTTACCGTGTTTTGTAGACAAAAAAAAAAAAAAGTCAGCTGAATGACATTCTCAGAATGTTCTACACTTTTTTCAAGACAGAAGTATTTGTCCAATGCTGAGTTCACTTTCAGAAAACTAGCTTTTGAATATTTTAAAACTTTTAAATGTTTAAATCTAACCCTCTTCACCTCATCTGGGAGGCAACAGGTACACAATTAGCGATATACACACATTTCTGTTAAGAGCAGCTTTCTTTTGTGATAAAACAAAACTTATGCTTTTTTTTTTTTTTAAAGCATGACATCATCACACACACTTTTTGGAGATTTGAATGGAAACAGGCAGAAAATGGCATACTTTGCAAACATTTTCACTTTGTCGATAACAAAACAGCGTGAAAAGTGGATGGAAACTAGGTTATTGTGTTCCTTTAGTCTTATTTTGGGCAGGTCATATCTAATGGCTCATCACCTTTGTTTTTGAAGGCTTTAATTGACATCACAGCCATGAACCAAGAATGAGACTACTTAGTTACAGGTGGCATTAAGGGGAGGGATATTTGATTGGATAAAAGTGTGTGCAGTTCAGGATGAGTTTTCAATATTTTTTCCTCTGTTCTGCCAGGAGAGAAAGTAATTTTTAATACATAAATCTGATAAAAGTGAATTTAGTCAATATTTTAGGAATACACAAGCATATAGATACCTCAAGGCTAAAAGATATAGACTAAAAGCAACAATCCTCAAACCTTTATTCAGTATAAGTCCCTGCTTATCAGTTTAACACTAGAATGTGGTAATGTTTGTTGTCTTTGAAATGTAAAGAGTGGGTGGGGGGGGTATAAGTGGTTACGAGGACTTTTTTTTAGGTTACAAACTGGTAATCACAAGGGTATTATGCTATAAATGTGGTTTATGAGGCCATTTCTAGTGTTCCCATAATATAAATTGCTTAAAAAACCTACTAAACAAATATTTTATTGAAAATGTAAAAATTTTCAATAAAGTCACATTTCTTTTTAGGGTTAAGTTTAGGGGTAGGGTTAGGGTATCAAATCTATAGTTTGTACAGTATAAAAATAATTATGTCTATGGAGAGTCCTCATAATGATAGCTGCACCAACACAGTCTGTGTGTGTGTGTGTGTGTGTGTGTGTGTGTGTGTGTGTGTGTGTGTGTGTGAGTGTGTGTGTGAGTGTGTGTGTGTGTGTGTGTGTGTGTGTGTGTGTGTGTGTGTGTGTGTTTTGTGTGTGTGTGTGTGTGTGTGTGTGTGTGTGTGTTTTATGCAGTCTAAATTAATCACGGCTCTCTTTCCTCATGAGTTGTCATACAGATCTTAAGGGCTTGATCACCAATAATTTCAAATCAATTGTAGTCTCATTCCAACCACTTTGATTACCCTTTGTATTTTTAGGCAGTAGTGTAGTCTAAAGCATACGCAGGCGTGCACTATAAATTAAATGTGTATACTGTATATATATTCAAATTTAACTTGTGCAGTTGAACTTTGTGAAAATACTGCCTGTCATTGAACCCCTGCTAGTTTTTTGTTTTTGCCTTTTACAGCTGTCAGTGGTGCCTTTTTCTAATGTTTCAAACCCTAAATAGGGAAACAATTTCACTATAAACAGAAAAGAACATAATAGTACACAAATAAAACAAATAACCATTCATTTTTATGTAGGCTATATATGGTAATACAAGACAAAATGTGAACATGAACATTACTACACTCACATTAGCTAAAATACTAAACAGTTTTTTGCATATTATGAATTAGTTTATTAGTTAGAGTAATAATAAAGTATTAACAATTTTCATAATAGCCTAATAAAAAGAACATTAATGACACCTATTAATTTATATACATATTCATCATCAAGTTACCATGTCTAATCCTAACTGGTCTTTCATAAAATCACAGTATGCCCACCTCTTCGGACACTACTACACCACTGCTTTTAGGCGTTTACTCATGTCAGTGTTAGGAGATGGGTGGAAATGGATGGTGTCCTCTGGAGCATACATCACATTTGAGCTTCAATGTTTTGACACTTTGTCAGCGCACTAATTTGGATTAATGGTTTGAAGAGGGGCTGCAGGCGATCTACCGGCTGACGTTTATGTTTACAGGCCATCACAGCAGAGTAGTGTGTGCCTCCAAAAAGAAGGCAAAACCCTGTGAAAATGCATGAAATGGGAAGCCATAAAAAATGTTATGCTTGAGCCTGCACAGTGAGAAGTTTATCCAGTAATAGGATGGAGAACGTCGGGGTATAGCTGTGCTTGACGACTGCATCATTTAGATGTGTTTCTTGTCTAGGTGATCTTTCATGCAGAGAGCTGTCAGTAGTTTGAAGGGGTTGGTGGCATTGTCAGGAATCTCCCTTATTCAATGGAAACAAACTCGACAGATTGGAGTGCACATATTTTTACACACTCAATGCTTTTGTTGAAAGGGGTGGAATTTTTTAATTTATTTGCCCTTTTATCCCCACAAGCAAATTAAAATCTTGCGGATTACAAGGATGCTTTGTAGCTTTGTAAAGTGAACTCGTGAGAAGAATATAAGAATGAAAAATCCTGGCAATAGACTTTTTAATTTAATGAAGAACAATGTGATCATATTAGTATTTGTAAGTATCTCTTTTGTAATTTTTGTACATTTGCATAGATACCTTAAATTAAGTTATTGTAAGGCATTTACAGTGGGGTCAGTGAATGGGGTCAGTGCATAAATAGGGAAATACTCAAAAATGTAGCCACATTATTAAAACATTAAACATGTTAACATGATTTTAGTGTAATATAAACAGAGATTCATCAGCATTACTACATTTACCAAATTACAGGGTTCATTGCTGTTGTGTTGTCATGACAACAAAGTTGTAATACTGGATATAACCTTACATAGAAGGTTAGTATGCTATTTAACTAAAAAACACTAAAACTATGTTAACGTATGTTTAATTAGTATGTCTGTTTCAAACAATGTGTATTTTAATGTTTATGGACTGGCCCCATTCAATCCATGAGTGAGTGTGTACTTTAAAGGTATATTTCACCCAAAATTAAAATTCTGTCATCATTTACTCACCCTCATGTCATCCTAGATGTGCATGATTTTCTTTCTTCTGCAGAACACAAACAAATATTTTTTAAAGAATATCTCAGCTCTGTAGGCCCTTAGAATGTAAGTGAATGGTAAGACCTTTGTTGCTCCAAAAATCACATAAATAAACATAAAAATAATCCATACGACTCCAGTGTTTATCTCCATATATTCAGAAGTGATATGATAGGTGTGGGTGAGAAACAGAACATTATTTTAGTCCTTTTTTTACTCTAAATCTCCACTTTCATATTCACTTTCATTTGTGAAACAAACAGGTACCACATTTCACTTTCAGATGTAAAAGTGAAAGTGGATATTTAGAGTAAATAAATGACTTAACAATGCACACTTTGTGCACGGACCCATATGATATGAATGTGATCACCCTGGACAGGAAAACAATTCACAATAATTGATTTAGCTTTTTCTCCATGCTTTATTTGTGCATTTCTATTTTACACATTTACGTCAATGAATGCCTTGTTCTGTGTTGTGGTGGGGGTCTAAAACTCAGTCAATAACTATTCAGTTCAAGGAAAAGTGACTCAACCCTCTGTCACGCCACTGTAGTAAATTCTGCAGGTTTGCTTCTACTGTAGCATTGTCTCCTTTTTGTGTGTGTGTATTTCAGCCCTCCACCCATTCACATTGCATTCTTTTTTCTTTTTATGCATTATTTTTTGTCTCTCTGTCTTTGTGTAGCTTCTCCATCTATCTCAAAAGCATTTATGGCCTGGTCCATTCAATCCAGCTACTCTCCATTCTGGTCACAACCCCTCCTCCTGTGGTAGGATGTCGCCCCTCAGTCGAATAAGCACTCTCTTCGAAAAAAACAACTCTCTTTCACGCCCTGATCTGCAGCTTCGGTTCTGACTCAAACTGCCCTTCATAAACAAGCAAACTTGACAAGGAACCTCCTTTCTTTTAAGAGCATTCGGGTCAGAATGTACATTCTTCGCCTAGAATCCGGTTGCCTAGTAATGATTAAATGTGGGGAGAAGGGAGAAAAAACAGTCTTTGTCGATTCACTTTACTTTTATGTGTCTGTTTTTGTCTATTGGATACATAGATAATTCTTTTCATCTTTTAACTTAGACTTCATATGATCTTTCAAAATAGGATGCATTTATACAAAGACATGTTTATATTTGTGTTTTATGTTTAAATGGTCCTTGGTGTACCGGCTTGAAGAAAAGATGTTGTTTGGTGTTGTGGATTGATTTTTATGTTGATGATAATTTGGTGATATCTTACTGATGCATTTTCTATGTTGTAATGGCTAGGTTTTCCAACATCTTTAAGACTCAATGAATAGATCTAGGGAACAATCATTTTGAAGCAACAAGAGAAGACAGTATGAATAGCCACACTGACTCAATACACTGCAATATGAATTATTTGGAAATCTGTTAGGACTGTAATACTAAATGTTCAATGTACTTCATATTAGAAATGCTTAAAAAATTGTTTTAAAATAATGTCAACAAATGCATATATGTGCAGTCCCAGGCAGAAACTATGTTTGTGTAACAGTGGCCAGCTGATAGATAGCTTTGCAATGCATATAAACCTAACTCTCCTGACCTCAAGAGGTGCACTAGCGACTGATGCTAGAGGCTGTAGCCTTTAGCCTCCTTGATAGCGCACCCACCTCCCACAATGGAGACGCCAGTTCGAGTACCGTACGGAGTGGTTAGAACAGGAACATCATAATGGTGCCATGACCCGGATGGGAGTGAGGTTTAGGGGGGTGTGAGTGTAATGCTGGCCAGCTTATAGATTGCTGTGCAATGTGTATAAACCTCACTCTCCTCACCTCAAGAGGTGCACTAGCGACTGATGCTAGAGGCTGTAGCCTTTAGCCTCCTTGTTAGCGCACACACCTCCCACAATGGAGACGACAGTTTGAGTCCCGTACAGAGCAGTTAGAACAGGAACGTCATAATGGTGCCGTGACCTGGATGGGAGTGAGGTTTAGGGGGTGTGAGTGTAATGCTGGCCAGCTGATAGATTGTTGTGCAATGTGTATAAACCTCACTCTCCTGATCTCAAGAGGTGCACTAGCGACTGATGCTAGAGCCTGTAGCCTTTAGCCTCCTTGTTAGCGCACCCAACTCCCACAATGGAGACGCCGGTTCGAGTCCCGTACGGAGCGGTTAGAACAGGAACGTCATAATTGTGCTGTGACCCGGATGGGAGTGGGGTTAAGGGGGGTGAGTGTAATGCTGGCCAGCTGATAGATTGCTGTGCAATGTGTATAAACCTCACACTCCTGACCTCAAGAGGTGCACTAGCGACTGATGTTAGAGGCTGAAGCCTTTAGCCTCGCCGGTTCGCATCCCATATGGAGTGGGTAGAACAGGAGAGTCACCTTTTTTATCACAAAATATCAAACCATCTGCAAACTAATTTCACTTTTCTAAGCCATTTAGCAATTACTTTAACTGAATGGGCCATATTTTAAACAGTATATCTATTGCTTTAAGATTTTAACAAACTTGAAATGTTTTGCCTGCTAAGTGCTCTTTTGCTATTCAGGGGTGTCAATTGGGTATGGCAGCTGCCACACCTTGTCTGCCTGTCAATGCAAAGGAATATATTTTAATTAAAGGATTAACAGAGTTTTAAATATTTAGTTATTAAATAAATTGATTCATTGATTGCTTTTCAAAATAAAAGAAATTAAGATCATCATAAGGGAAGACTTGCCTTTATTGTTATTTTTTTGTTCATTCTTATAACAGCAACTTTCTAATTTGCTGGGTTATGAGCAAAGCTATGTAATTTATCTTCAGACATGTGTGCGTCGTATTTTAAGGCTGGTGCCGTTCATATTTTTGTTAACATTATCTTTTACATCTGCTTGCATTTAAATTTTTCATATGGCTTTGGTTTGTACAGTACAAGTAGCCTATGTATTTTAATGAGTCATATAAAGCTGTTTTCAATAGAGTAGTGTGTAAATAGGTGCTTCAATGTGATATTTGAGGATGATAATTTTCAAGAATTAATTAAAATATTTTGGACCTCATTTGAAGCTGTCACGTGATTAAGTAAGTTTGGATGATGTCATCGGAACTTGCCATACCTTGGCTCTAGGTGAATTGTATTTGTTTATTATAGTCCAACTACCTTTTGGTACTATTGTAGGTGTAATGGCTGCAATTTAATCTGTGTGATTGGACTATGGTATAAATGTAACTTTACATACAAAGCACTTATATTGTAACATTATAACACAGCTACAGTGCTGTAAGCATTATAGAGTAAATGTTTATATTGCACCAAACAAAAGGGAATTGGAAATGGAATTAGGGACAGTTTAATGGCAAGAAAATAATATGATACGATTTCAGGGATGCTCATTTTGGAAAAATGGTCAAGAATGTACTGTGGTTCTGCTCTCTTTCGCATTAGAACATTCATTTCAGATATTAAGGCATAGCAGATGCGACTTGATCCTTGCTCCCAGCTGCTTATTAATCATTCAAACCACTAAACCAGCGTGGAAATGGAAGAGAGATGAACTGGGCAACAGGGACTGTGTAAAGCACTGAAGAGAGGAAAGAGAAGGCAGTACAAGAGTAGAAAGACAGAGAGAGAGAGAGAGAGATGAACTACACACAGACCTCCACCATATTATCAGACTAAAGTACCTACCTAGAACAGTAGGAAAATGAATCCAAAACACAAAGTAGACTATAAATTCCCTGTAAAGAGATTATAAATTGGCTGAATATTTTGTAAAGTATATACCATATTTTATATTATTTTGTTTTATTTTATTTTAAAACTAAAATGCAAAATTAAATGCAATAGCTACCTAAAAAGAGACCATAAATAGGCTGAATATATTGTATATACCACATTTTATATATAAATTCATCATATTTTCCTTCATATCCTACGTTTGTTTCTATATTAACTTCATCGTATTTATTTTCAGTATTTTCTATTTTGGTACTTACTTTAGCGGATATTGTATATGTTGTAAAATTATGCCAATAAAGCCTTTTTGACTCTGACTCTGATGGAGAGAGAAAGGGGAACAGGGGAAACTTGGATTAATTTATCTTCAGCTGAAACTCCCTAAGGATATTCTTTAATGTGTCGATGAAAGCTGTGTGTTTATGGGGTGGATGTAGATGTATAGAGGGCTTTGTTGACATGTTTATTTGCTGGATGGGTGTGTGTCATTCATTCATCTTTGATCGTCTCTTTCTGAGAGCAACGACAAAAAAAATAATAATAAGAGATGGCAATCATTTTAAGTTCTGCAAGGGTCAATGTCGTGCAAGATGAATTATTAATAAGATATATGATGAATATTTCCACAGCGATGTGCCTGGGGTCCACAGAAATGACTTGAAATGAAAGAACTAGATTTTGCATTAACTTATGAATTAAATGTCATGTGAGTCTGTCTTGGCTCATTAGTTGTGACTGAGATTTTTATATTGAGAAAAAAAAAACTGAAACACAGTTAGCTGCCCTTAAAAGCTAAAAAAGTGTTTATTCACCACTAGCATCTCCAAAAAGAATTGCAAAAAAACGTTTCCCGAATCACGCCGCTCATCTTTCATTGGTCGGATATACAGGTTGTCCCACCCCAAACTCACACCATTGGTTGAGTAAATGTTGATTTGTGATTCTTGTATAGCTACCTCATCCATTCAGAAATTATATGCACATTTGTTTGGTTTCTAAAAGTCCTTTTAACATTTATTGACGTGAATTTATGAGATCTGAGTGCCGTTACTCATATCCATTGTGTAAACAGC
This sequence comes from Xyrauchen texanus, assembly GCF_025860055.1. Classification (NCBI taxonomy): domain Eukaryota; kingdom Metazoa; phylum Chordata; class Actinopteri; order Cypriniformes; family Catostomidae; genus Xyrauchen; species Xyrauchen texanus. The sequence goes on along the minus strand of NC_068299.1, from coordinate 9,114,155 downwards.
CATTGTGTGGCTATTTCGAGACCTGTCTGTGTCTAATGACTTCACCTAGCGGATCTCCTCTGCCACGGAGACCTACTTAAACTGGTTAATATGTTTAGATGTGACTGAAATGTAAAACTAGTCGACTACGGGACTCATTCCCTCTTCCTGCTTGACCTACTTACTTAAAATAGGTCTTAAATATGTACTTATTGCTTTTGTATGGACGTAAATTCTGACTACAAAGTCTGCATATATTTTCTAGTCATTTCTTTGGACATCTAAACAACTGTTTTTGAACACAGCTGCACCATTATTTAAACAAATTACCACATTGTTTCACAGCTACCTATTATTGATGTAACATTGATTTCAGATTTACCCACCTCTAAATGTCATGTAAAAAAAATTGAACTTAGTTTGGTCATTTTAAATGTTTTCTGTCTAAGTGTGGGGCTCTCACCAAGAATAAGCTGCAAAATGGACAAGATTTTACGCAGATTGCCAAAATTCTAGCTCTGCAAGACTAAGAAATTTCTATCAACATGATGGAGAGTGCGTATGCAACAGATGGAGTAAAAGTGGCTGGGCCTACAGTATGGTGGATTTTGCATATTGCATGCAGAAACAAAAGCCTGGACTAGCAGTGTTAGTTTTGGTTTGTCCTGTTGGGATCTTGCAGCACAGATATACAATAGCCTCTCTACGACATATAATCTTAGAAATCATTTGTCTACAATAAATTATGCAAATGTGCAAGTGTAAATAATAATTTATGGGTGACAAATATGTGCAAAGTCATGTTAGCCAATCAAAGTCAGCGAATCAAAGCACATGAGAGCCAGAAACTGTTATTTACTGTTCTTGAAATGGCTATTTTCTATTTTATTTTTGCAGTTTATAGAGCTTACGGCTGTCACAGAGACAGGTGTGATTTTCTCAGGACACCTATTTGAGTGATATCTGTCAGACAGTAGGGACATTTTCTGCATATATCAGAAAAATACAAAAGATTCTGTCTGGACCTGTGCATAAGTAAAATGAGGTTACATACAGGTTAGCTGAAACGTTTGTCTGATAAGTATGTTTAGACTGTTATATTAATTGTTGGTGTTCAGCATGTGTGATGAGATTATTGCCAGCTCTGTTAAAAATGACAAAAATAAAAATGATAATAATAATATAAAGTAGTTTCAAATAAACAAAATAACTAATAAGTACTTAATACAAAGTTGATCAGATTCATGTTCATTTATTTAGGAAATCATTTTTCGTATGATTACACAAACATGAGATTGTGTATCCCGACAGACTATTTGACTTCTCAGGACCCAGAGAAAGAAGACAAATTGCCCTCATGTTATGTCCTTCAACTTGTGCAGTTTAATAAATTCTAATTAGATTAAAAGGGGCAATCTTCCAAGGACACAGTCTTCTTACACGTTACCGATTAGTGTGAAAAATATATGCAAACTGCTTCAACACAGAGGCCTTCTTAATCTCTCCATGAAACTGAGATGGGACTGAGCTGTGGACCGCAAATATCACACTGAATCTGCCATTTTCACATCTGTTAGAGACATGTCTCTGTAGCCCTTGAGTGGCTTCATCCCCATATTAAATAAATAAATAAAGATCTTTGTTTAGGATCATTAAGATTTTATTTCTGCATTGTGACAATTGTTCAACTCTTTCCTAACTCCCCCAATTCTCATTCCTAGAATACAAAATATATTCATAATGATAGTATTTAATTGATCATTCTATATCATTTATACAGATTTAAAAAAAAAAAAAAATAAAATATAATATATATATATATATATAGTATTACAGTAAAAATGTAATCACCATTAAGAATAATGGGAATTTAAAAAAAAAAAAACTCTTATTAGACGTCTATATGCATTACAGTAATACGAATTTTGGATGGAAATGTATTTAATTGTCATGAAAACAAGGCCTATAAAAAACATATTTTAAACTGGACATCACACTGAGACCTTGTTTTTAAGAGAATCGCTTGCTTTTGTTTAAGATTAAACAAATGGCCATATCCAATCAAGCAATGCAAATGTATTGATTCTTTAATGATCTGAAAGCTGTTATGTGCAGCCAGCGAGGATTAAATAGAGGGTGCATGTTCGCAAAAAAATAAAGAAAAAACATTCTGTTATTTGTAAACCATATGCACACAATCAATCTTATGGCCTAATACCACCTTGTCTTAGGTAAAGATAGCCATCATTGATGCCATAGATGCAGGAAGCAATTAGGCTTGACACACTCACACGATTAGTGGTCCTGTTGTTTTCTGCCACTTGCTTTAAGCAGCCGCGGCCAGTGCATTTTAAGTCTAGGCCTTCAGTGCGATTAATGCCATTAAGAAAACACAGTTTCACAATGAATAAGACACCGTATGCCATACATGCCGTGGCAGTCAAATAATAATACCAATTGAAATGTTAAAAACACGTCCATGCACTAAAGCCAGAACCAAGGAGGTCTAATAGCAAGAAAAATCTCTCTAATAATATTTGCAATTTAAATTTAGCTTGCAATACATTACTTTTCAAAACTTGATGAGACACTGAATGCTCAAGCAGTCTAATTTAAACTTACAAAACTCCTGATGTTACTATAACAATGCAAAAAGCACTAACCAATTTACTTGAGGTGAAAATCAGCCCTCCTTTCCTGTTTAATCAATCAATCGCACGATCATGAAGAACATCTCAGGTTTTACATCCATAAGGAAATCTTTCTCAATGGCAATACCAGCAGTAATGACAGTCGACTCGTCAGCAAGATGCATTCTTCACTTTCATATTACATACATCTCTTAAAGTGTGATTGCATCTCTCAAGGCCAACTAGAAGACCTGGACTGGGATATATCCTTAAGACCACACCCACATGAATGACTGAGGAATCTGACAATCTGACTTCAAATGCTCATTCACTTACACTGTTGAGGGATTCTGTGGAAATTCTGAAGGCCTGACGGGGTGGAGCTCAGACTCACACGCTGCTTCGGCTAAGGAGCATGGCTTCGGGCTTGCGATTTGTGAAGAAGTTGTCACACTGCTTGTAAGCATTGAGGAATAAATTCTGATTGGATACATTTTTTGTTTTTTTGCTACTCGTTTGTAGCATAATTAAGAGTGGGAAGCGATTTAAAATGCATAGGCAAAAAGGTCAATGAGAATGAAAGGATGAAAAACTATAAATTTTTTATACATGTTACGCCAGCAGCGAAGGCTTTGCTGGCCCTAAGAAATCGCCACTGGCTTTAAGTGGTCGTGCCCTGTTATAGTACATTTCGTACACAAAATACATTTTAAGTGCTTTACATATAAATGATAAAAAGATGGGTCATTCCTACCATGCAATGTCCCCATTACAAATGTCTAAATATGAGGAAGACAAAATATAAAATTTACAAATTTAAACATGAAGAACATTTAGCTCTCTTTTTACACAATATAACAATCAAAGGAATAGTTAATCATTTACTCACCCTCATGCCATCCAAGGTGTGTATGACTGATTTTAAATGAATTTTAGAAGAATCTTTCAGCTCTGTAGGCCCATAAGTGCAAGTGAATACCGTCATTTTGAAGCTCCTAAAGCACATAGAAGCAGCATAAAAGTAATCCATACAATTCCGTTGGTTTTATCCATGTCTTCAGAAGCAAGGAAAAGTGTGGGTGAGAAACAGATCAATATTTAAGGGCTTTTTTACTATCAGCCTCCACTTTCATTTTCACATTCTTCTTCTTTTGTTTTTGGCAATTCACATTCTTCTTCCATATCACCACCTACTGGGCAGGGAGGAGAATTTATAGTAAACAAACTTTTAGGCTGCCTTTGTGTGCCTTTTTGGAACTTCAACATTTTGGTTCCCATTCACTTGCACTGTGAGGATCTACAGAGCTGAAATATTTTCCTATAAATCTTTCTTTGTATTAGGAAAGGATAATAGAATTTTCATTTTTGGGTGAACTATCCCTTTAAGTGTAGAATCTAAATTTACTAAGCAATGTTTCAAATGTTTTTGAATTTTTTCCATTCTATAATTGAAATGTTTCAAACAAAACATGTTTTTTTGGAATGTTGTTATAATTGGTACCGTAATGAATTCATACATTTTTCCATTTGTCCTCAACATGACTTTCCACCCTCTTTAACAAAAGCCAGTTCCTTAATGAGATCACCCTCCAGGAAGTGGCATCATTTTTAGAAGTAAACAACAGCACAACATCAGTCAGTAATAGCAATGCATTTGATTAATTATCTGATGTTTTATGGTATTATTTGGTTTGTCTTACTCATCTATTCCATCCTATTTAAGAAAATTACACATATCAAAATTTTAAAATGTGGTTAAAAATATCAAAATTAACTTTAAATTGAAACACTTGTGTAACTGACACTCAACTATTTCTGAGCAATGGATTTACAGTAGCTCTTTATTTCCATCCTGTAAAATTCCATCCTGTTAAAATCATTATCCATTGTGACATAATTTACTATTATGTAATAATAATAAATTACTAATAAATTGTGTTCATAATAACTAAGTATCTGAACTTGACTTGAGTATTTTTCTGAAAATTTGGTGTACCCTTTTGGAAAAATGCCTCTGTACTTATAGCCAAACAAACATATTCAGTGGTGAACGTTAGAGAGCTCAAAAGGAAATTGCATAAGATGAATGGCCCCACTGATGTTGTCTCTGATTTTCTATAAGGAAAAAAAGAATAGGTTTGGCAGCATCCTCTTTTCAAGAAGGTGTTCTAGGTAGTCTATTGAGTGGGAGACATGGGGGATTTGAGAGAATGTCGGACAGGGTCTCTGGGAGTAATGCAGCCCAGCTGACAGGAGGTCAGTCAGGCTATTTAAAAGCTGTTATTGAGGATCTGGGGAGTCGATGGGTCTAAAAGGCCCTTCCACTTTTCTCTCTCCATGGTTTTCTTTCACTTGGCTGCTTCAGCATCTCTAGCTGCCTAGGAGAATGGCACACATTGTGCTGGCAGATAATTCACTTCAATCTTCCTTAATGTTGCAGCGGATGGCACCGCTCTGAAAGTGAGCTAAAGAGACTTTTTTTCTAATGCCCTCTGACTTTAACAATTCAGAGGAAATATTAAAAGTTTGAACATTATGGGTGAAAAAAGTGTTCATATTACAGTATGTATTTACATAATTTTTTTTAGGCCATTTCAGTTTTTGCAGCATAATGGAATACAGACAGGGGAGCTGCAACTATACTAGTGTAACAGAACCACAGACTCGAAGATAGTGTTGAACCCGGAGGTATAGTTTATTGCAGGGAAAAGGGGAGTAGGAGAAACTGAGTGCACAATGACGTGCAACGGAGTGAGTATCAGAGGAGGTTGATGAAGGGGCGATGAAGTAATGAGCCTTGACACACCTGAGTGTTGGAGTGGAGAACTTGGTAGTAAGTCGCTGGGATGAATGAGCGAGGAGCCCGGAATGGCGATCACTGGAACGTAATGCAGAGGCACTTGACAATGGAGCGTTGAAACACGCCGGAGCGTTGGAGAGGAGAATATCGTCGAACGTAACTGGAACGAAGGAGCAATGAGCGTTAGAAGGAAGCCAGGAAACCTCTTGGAGAAGGAGCAGGTAAGTGAGTCTATGTTTCACGTATGAGATCAGACAAAGAGTGAACGGAGAGTGGAGCTTTTATGTTGTGACGCAGATTGATGAGGGAACAGGTTTCAGGTGCGGGTGATTAGTACTCTGGAGAGAGGGAACGTGGAGTGAAAGTGCTGGGAGTGTCCGGCTGAACTGTTACAACTAGCCTATCTACTTTTTTTATATTTGTATATTTATATCTTTCTTACACTTGAAAATGTAAGCATATCAGTATTGAGCAAAATCTTCCTTAATCTGCTTAAATTGTTTTTATTATTATTATTACTCTTTTTATTAAAGGCAAATGTAAACATTATAGTTCTGTTCCAAAAACATTATCAATAATCAACATTTTGATCTGTTACCTTCTAAGCAACTTGATCATACAGGAAGTCGGCATGCTGTTTCAGAAGGTTCCTGTACCCTAGAATCGGCAACAGTATGCCGACTCACTGACATACCCTTTCTCCCATCTGACATATTTGCAATGGCTCCACAACAGTTATTTTCCCTCAAAGCTTGCGGCTGGTAGTGCATTGCTTCAGTTGTACTGGAGACCACAGTTCAATCCCCAATCATATTTGTATAAACAATCACAAGCGTGATAAGGAGGTTGCATTTTTATCCCTAACATTGCATTTTGTCTCTGCTAATGGTCAGGGTTAGATTTGGGTTTTGGTTGGGGGGTAGATTAAATAAAATAAGCATTTCTCTTCACTGTTTTATACACTGTACAGCTGAAAACAATCATCCTTAAAACGGGCTTCTGGTGACCTCTCCTGGATATAATTGGATTTCACAATTGTTTACATGTTCTAAAACACTTACCGTTTTAGCCTCTAGGGGCAGTGTTTTGACATATGGTTAAAGTATACCGATTTTGGCGAATGAAAAATCGGCACTTGTTTACCGATTTTTTATTTGAGATCAGGCTGTTCTAAGATATACTTCTTTTGGATAAATTCAAAGGCATCATTGAATGTATCTTTCGCAAAGAAGGCAAAATCATAATAAATTACGAAAAGCTCAGAAAAAAAAATCCATTCGAGATGACAGACATGAGATGTGTTTATTGTAAATATTATTCATTCAATACTAGGAAATATTAATAATAATAGTAAAACAAAAATATACTTTTACTCAATATTTGTGTGTGCTATGTATTTTTGTGCTTACTAGAGATCAATGCGCCAAAGCCGTTTTCAATTCAAATCAATTGTGAGTCTAGTTTCCCATGCACTGGTCTTTTATTTGTTTTCCCTGCAATTTGAGTTGCTGTTCATATAGTGTTAGAAATTGATCACTTATGAGTTTCCATTATGATGGTGCATTTAGGATGCTCCTTGTGTTGTAGACAGTATGGGGGAGAGCAGATAGGGTGTTGTGCAGGCACTCTAAATTTGATCCATTTCTCATGTCACATCAAAACATAACAGGGTGTGTCGAGTGAAAAGCAGTTCCATACATTTCAGTAACTGGTTGAGACCAGCTGAGAATGTCGGATGCTTAATTGCACCCATTAATGAGGCTTAACTTTGCGGTGGTAGGCGTCGGCGACATGCGCATTAAGAAACAATTAATTTCCAATTCTGCCGCTATTCTTGGCTGCCTCTGTGGTTCTTTAGAACAAGGAGTCCATCATTGATAAGCCATTTCATGCTTCATTTACACGAGCCACACTAACAGCAATACTGGACTGCGTGCCAACGGGGATGCTTGGAAAACAATCAGAAAGCAACGTTTTAATTTTTTATTTTGCTTTATATGCTTCGTTGAGCTGTCATATAATTTTTTTTAAGTGGACACTTTAGAAGATTATTTTGGTCCATGTACAGAGACTTTCAAAAGACTGTGTCCATTGTGAAAATTCTTCTCTTTTGCTTTTTTTCTCATTACAGTTGTACAACATATATTGTCAGCATAACAAATTTTGTGAAAATTTGAATTGAAATGATATTTTATTAATTTATTTTAATATGGTTTGTGGAAAACCTGATGATCAGTGATTATGACAGCATGTTTAGAATGTGCCAAATAACATCTTGTGTGCTTAAATGGAAGCAATGAAATCTTGTCTTTTGTAAAAAGAAGTTAACATGGTCAATGTCACAAATATTTGATTAGTGACCTAGAAATAGTGCAGAATCTTTCTTTCAGAAATATATCTTGTTAATTTTACACCATCATTTTTCTTTGCTTTAAACTTTTCAAAATCCTAAAATGTTTAGTCCATTTCCAGGTTTAAATTACATTTGAAATTACAAATTTTCATTGTGGACTTTTTAACCCGCTGTACATCATTCATCAGGGGCCTGTAGCTCATATGATGGTTATGGGTGCTTTGACACGGTCAGGCAGATTATAAGTGTCTGAGAATGACCGCCTGGAGAGTATTCCTCATCAGCAGTGACCTATTTAAGGAAACGGGCAGCATTGTGTGCCGTCTGTCCTGCTCGACCAGCTGTCTGTGTGAGCAGGACGTTCAGTACCCAGTGTCAGGGTCAGGGTGTCAGATCCTTATTTGGATACATAATTACATGCCTGATGTTTCTGCATTTATGTGGTCTATGTGAAACACAATAGGACAAATTCACTAAAAAGTAAACAGTGGCACATTTGCATGCAGTATTTTTATTTCGTATTCACTGACAACCCGCAATTCCAGTCTGATCTCTTGACAATTATCAGACTGTGGTGACATTTTTGCAAAATATTATGTGGTTCCTTACAAATATTATAGGAGTTTTGAGTTGAAATGTCCATTGTGTGGCACAAAAAGCAAGTTAACGTTCTCCCTGAACCTTATATCTAAACTGATAACATCATAAAAAAGCAAATGTAAGATGAAAAACGCTGAAGCAGCCACGTCAATTTGTGGTGCATCAGTGGCACTTGTCGACTCATGTGCTCTTCAAGATTTGTACCCCGATCGTTTAAATCACAATTGGCTGCATTATTAGTTGAGCTGCCATACATTTTCATCAAACAAGGCATGCGCTATAGTAAAAGTGTTCATGATATCCGAGGTGTGTATGACTTTCTTTCTTCACCAGAACACATTTGAAGTAGAAAAATATTTTAGCTCAGTAGGTCGTTAAAAAGTGAGTGAATGAAGATTTCTCTTTTGAAGCTCTAAAAATCACAGACAGTTAGCATAAACGTCATCGATACAACTCCAGCGGTTAAACTAATGTCTTCTAAAGTGATACGAAAACGTTTGGTGTGAATAATGGTCAATACTTAAGTACTTTTTAACTAATCTACTGTACAGCATTTTACCTTTTCACTTGCAAACAGCACTGCTTTTCCTGCTGTGAAGCACTTGCGTCAGTTCTCTCGTGTTTCAAATGCCAATGTGATTACATCATATGTGCATTCCGCTGCAGAACGGCAGCATGATTTTCGAGTTAAAAAAGTACTTAAAAATTTAGCTTTTTCGCACCAAAAGCTATCTTGCCACTTTAGAAGACATCAATTCAACAACTGATGTCATATGAATGACGTTTATGCTGACTGTCTGTGATTTTGGAAATCTCCATTTACTTGCATTTTAAGGACCTACTGAGCGAAGACATTTTTCTATTTTTTTCAAAAGTGTTCTGGTGAAGAAAGACAGTCATACACACCTGGGATATCATGAGGGTGAGAAATAATGAGAGAATTTTCTTTTTTAGGTGAACTATCCCTTTAAATTTAATAAAAGTCATTGTTGTTGTAAAGCCTCTAGTGTTCATTTCAACCAGAAAAGGCAGCGATTTGTACAAGTCGTGCAAAGAATTTTAGCAAAAATGTAAGAATAGTAATACCATTCTATAAGACCAGGCTGCTCAATCCAGTTTAATCAGGCACTATCCATAATTGTATAGCACTGCGCTGTGCATATTAAATTTACACTGGTGTCATTCTTTTAAGCAAAAAGATGCCTTGCTGTGAAAATTAGGCTTATTGTAGGTTCCAGCACTTTTTGCCTGACACAATTAACAGAATTTTACTGCCTGAGGGGAATATATGTGTACATTTTCTGTTGATTATAGCCGCAGTAATTGATCAAATGATGATCAAACGATAAAGCATTTAAATCATGAATAAATACAAACATGTGATATAGTTGAGTGTATTTTTAAAAGAGCCAAAACCTGCAAGATGGTTAATTGCAGTGTTATATTTGTGTTCAACACACACACACACACACACACATATATATTCTTTTTTTTTTTATGCATCAGAATCAGAATGAGCTTTATTGCCAAGTATGCTTACACGTACAAATAATTTGACTTGGTGACAGAAGCTGCCAGTGCACAAACAATAGAACAACAAGACTATAAAGATAACAATAAAGAATAAAGATAAGTGAATAGAATATACATTTTATATAAAAATACACAGTAAGACACAAAAATATACATATATAAAGATAGTGCAAAGGAATGTAATGTCCAGAAGAGGTAGGATAAGTTAAATACATATAATTGACTAAGCTTGTTATTGCAAATAATTATTGCTCAATGGGGCAGTTTTAACTCTTCATGAGGTGGATAGCTTGAGGGAAAAACTGTTCTTGTGCCTGGCTGTTCTGGTGCTCAGTGCTCTGTAGCGCCGGGCAGAAGGCAACAGTTAAAAGAGGTAGTGTTCTGGGTGAGTGGGGTCCTGTGAGATAGTTGAGTAGTGCTGTTGAGAATGGGGGGGAGGGGGTCGTTTGCAAACTTCAGGAGCTTGACAGAGGCGATGCAGTCATTGGTGTACAGGGAGAAGAATTGTGGGGAGAGAACACACCCCTGGTGGGCACCAGTGTTGATCGTACAGGTGCTGGAAGTGAGATTTCCCCAGTCTCAATAGCTGCTGCCTGTCCGTCAGAAAGCTGGTGATCCACTGACAGATAGAGATGGGAACTGAGAATTGGTTTAATTTAGTCTGGAGAATAGCTGGGGTAATGGTGTTGAAAGCCACAAAAAGGATCCTTGCATATGTCCCTGGTCTGTGCAGATGTTGCAGGATATGATGCAATCCCATGTGACTGCATCATCCACAGACCTGTTTGCTTAATAAGCAAATTGAAGGGGATCCAGAAAGGGTCCAGTGATGTCCTTCAGGTGGGCCAACACCAGTCTCTCAAATGACTTCATGACCATAGATGTCAGAGCAATGGGTCTGTAGTCATTATGTCCTTTGATGTTGGGTTTCTTTTGGATGGGGATGATGGTGGAGCATCACATGATTTACATAATTCATTTAGTGAATTTGGATACAAAAACAACGCAGACAGCACATGTACAGCACATGCAAGAACACATCGCTACCAGCAACCACAATTCATTCTTAGTGAATTCCACCCCACATTCACAGTATAACCCCAGGGATTCTTGTATCCATGAATGTCATGTGCTGATCTGTCACCTCCATTGAGATCACACATGCATCTCTACAGCCATATTCAATAGCAAGATGAGTCACAATATATTGAGTAGACACTGTAGGTTATCCATTATGGAATTGCAAATTCTCTTTCACGCGTTACCTTATTTGCAGATCATAGAAATCTGTCCTAGAAAGTTTAAGAAGCCACATAGTGAATATTTTATGTCCTGCTGAATCGTGAGGTATGCATGTCTGTCTGTGTGTGTCTGTTTGGGGTAGGAGTGGATGCAGCACTGATAGAATTTTAATAACTCCAGAGTATTGCTACTTGACTACTAAGACAAGCTTCATGGTTCATAGTGACTACATGATTCACTATGTGTCTGTCCATACAGCTTATGAATACATAGAGACCTCAACTATCAGCACTACTAACATGGAAATTTCAAATATAAATAATTGCTCCCAGGCAAATATACTTTACTTTTGTACTAATTTCTGCTGCCTTGTTGCAACATGTGACATATATGCATAGGGTTTGCATACAGTTTATAAAAACTAGGGGTAGGAATCAGCAGGGACCTGGCAATGCAAAATCATATTGATTTCTGGGTTGATAATACTATATTACAATAATTTTCCACTCTTCATATTTAGTTACTTGTTATTTGGAACTGTGATATATTGCAAACTTTAACTCGCTTGTTTCTCATTCATCTTTATTGGTCTTCAATGTTTTGCACAAGTACTACATTTCATATTATACTACAACATAGAGCCATAAAAGTGGCATAGACATGTTGTCATCCAAAAATATGAATGAAAAAAATAAATACAGGCTAGCTAAATTTATAGATTTTTGGCCTTGAAATATTTATACTATGACGTAAAATATCACAATTCTTTGAAATGTTTTTCTTTCCACCTCCAACAAATATTTGTTATTTTCCTCAGCTGGCTTAAATGCTAAGGCTTGGTGCCAACAACACCAAGGTCATAAGCTTGATTCCCAGGGAATGCATACGCATTAAAAAAAATAAAAAAATAAATACATTTCACACACACACACACACACACACACACACACACACACACACATACACATGTTGTGTTTCCATGTTTTATGGGGACTTTCCATAGACATAATGGTTTTTATACTGTACAAACTTTATATTCTATCCCCTAAACCTAACCCTCACAGAAAACATTCTGCATTTTTACATTTTCAAAAAACATAATTTAGTATGATTTATAAGCTGTTTTCCTCATGGGGACCAACAAAATGTCCCCACAAGGTCAAAACTTTCGGGTTTTACTATCCTTATGGGGACATTTGGTCCCCACAAAGTGATAAATACACGCTCACACACACACACACACACACACACACACACACACACACACACACACACACACACACACATATATATTATTTTTTTTTTATTATTATTTATTTATTTATTTATTTTTATGTTTCGTTGTTTATTTATTTGCTCATGGAAGTAATGATCCGGATAACATACTGTGAAACATGCTGTTTTTAATGTTGCTTTTTTTGATTGGCGCACAGGTAGGATATGATTCAGTTGTTTCCAGCGAAAGATTATGTTAATAACTCTAATGTTAACTTACCATTAGTTTCCTTCAACCAAACAAATATTAACCAAGCATGGCACAGGCAATCAGAGTTGAGCATAATTAGCGAAAGTAGTAAAGCATTTCTTGATTGCACTACAAAATAAAAAAAGACCAATTTGGCCACAAATAATGAGCTGTGCATTGTTGAGCTTATTCAAATTCATGCAATTTCAAGATGCAAGATATAATTGTCTCATAACCAGCTTCTACAGTTATAGTCCCACAATAATATTCCCTCTGTGTTGAGTTCTCATTGATTCAGTGTAAAGTTTCGAATGAACAAAAACAGTAGTGAAGTAATGTCAGGAAGCATATTCTCAGCACAATGCTTAGTTAGTATAATAGGAAGTGTTTCTTCTTTTACAGCAACTGCTTTTGAAAATTCAGTGTCCTATTCATTTAAATAGGATTTGAAAAATGTAAGCTTCTTTATTACAGTGTACTAATAATATTTTGTTAATCAGTATGTCTGTATATATATTTGTCTGTAAGGATAAAGAAATTTGGTAACACTTTACAATAAGTTTTCATCTTAACATTAGTGAGCAACATTAATTAATATGAACTAACAATGAACAATACATTTACAGCATTTTTTTATCTTGATTAATGTTCTTTTCAAAATATACCAATACAATTTAAAAATCAAAAGTCGTATTTGGTAACATTAGTTAATGCACTATGAACTAACATGAACTAACAATGAACAATTTGATTTTTATGAACTAACATTAACATAGATTAATATATGCTGTAAACATTTTTATTGTTAATTGTTTGTTTATGAGTGTTACCGGAACTTTTAATGGATGCAAAACAGAAATGGAACAGAAATAGTGGTTATAAAAATATGCAAATATATTGAAAGTATGTAAAATTAGACCATAGAGCATGCATATTTAGATATTATTGCACATTGTAATAAACTGAAGTATTATTCTCTCTTAACTGGAGAAACCTCATATGTTATTTACCAATGGGGCATATTTCAATACCATTTCAATTAATTATTCAGATTTTTAGGTAAATCTAAGTAATCTTTAGAGAAATATTTAAGCTGAATGTCTGAACAAGTCATAAATGTAATGTTTAAATTAAAGCAATATGCCATGATGTAGCATCTTGCCACATTAATATACAGTAGAATGTGCAGTCAAATGTGTGCAATTATAGTTATATTACAGTGGCTTCAAAAGTGGCTCATCCAATTTGAATTTGTTGTTGGAACTATACGTTTTATAATCAGTGATAAAAAAAAGTTTGATGACCTTGTTTTTTTTATCCTTAAGTGTGCCCACTATAATGAATTTGCATCAATATATTCTGCACATTATGGCCAGGAAGGCTCTCGCGGCTGTCTTCCCAATGTTCTCTGCCCTTGTCTCCTGCGTCTCTTTAAATTATGGATTGAGTACAGAGTATTTGCTTTAACATGAGCTTCATCAATGAGCCTAGGGAAGTCTGGCACTGGACATCTTCCACATGGATGCCTTGTGCATATGACAAAGTGTTCTCCAGGTCTCCTATATCAAGAACGGTGGTCAGCGTGTGATGTAATGCAAGTGACAGTAGCAGCACTGCAGTTGGAATATGAATTATGAGAGTTTCATCACCAGCGTGCTTGAGGAATTGTGCTCTTTTAATAGTGTGTGGCCATTACAGAACCCTGGGTCCTGAGAACTCAAGCCAGGTCCATTAAAGCAAGGCTTTATGTCTGTCCACTCTATAGGCGATCCCTCGCTTTCTTTGTCTTCTAACAGCTGCATCTTCAGATCTGTACATGCATGTTCATAACTAAAAGCCTTGATGGATGTTTCGGAATGTTTAAATGTCAACATTGAAGTTGCAAGAAAGTGTGGCATCTTTTTCCACATGACAGCTGCAGCTCTAGGCATGGATTCGGCAGTGGCCATTAAGGAATATTAAAGACATGAAATGGTTGATTCATTGGTGGCTTTTGCCAGGTTTCTACAGCCATTCCTTCAAAGCAGAAGACAGCACAGATTCCTTGATGTGTCAATCATAAGACCTGTTTGTGCTAGAAAACAAAACAACCTCATTATTAATTCTGTAGTGGTCCCCAAATAGAATATAAATTTTTTTTCTAGCATAAATTAAGAGAAACTATATGTTTGTAAAATGAATGCACAAATGTGATGGTTAACCGTTTTAACATGTGCTGTACATGTCTTTGGCCATCCTAGTCATTCTAACTTATAAATAAAAGGTTATTTAAATTCTGTCTGATTTGTTTGCTATCGAGACATTTCCCAGAATGCACTATAAAAACCAGTGGGCAATGGACACTAACTATATCAAAAAAAGTTTTTTTTTTGTTTTGGATTCAAAATGTATTCACTACAAAGTATTCTAAAATTACTTTTCTGTTTACTTCAATTTAAAAATAATCACATTAATACATTTTATGAAAGTTACTTTTCAAAGAACAAATTCATTGTCGCACAAAAGTCACACCCTCACACATTTCTCCCTTACAATGATTTACTGGTTAGTGTATGCCCTACAGATGTCATAGAAAGGCAAAGAGGCAGACATATGAACATAATTCATGTTTTAAATTCAACAGAAATAAGTATTTCTAAAAAGATCTTGAAATACAGTATATACATAACCTAAGTAATGTACTTAAAATGTACTTTATTGAAAATCAGGAACTTTAATGTGATTACTAGACTTTAAAATGTAATTTTTGCACCACTTTTTACCTAAATGTAACTAGAATACAGTAACTAATTACTTTGAAATCAGATTACACCCATCACTTATATATACAAAGTATAACAAATCCCACATTAAATAATACATAGTATATATGCAAATAATATAAATGATAATGAATGGGCATCACACAGATATTATGTCCTCAAACTGTGTTATGTCATTGTTTTGAACATGACATTTTTTAAAGGAAAATGCACTTCACTGATTTGTTTCTGTTATTAGGAAAATATTATATTTACCAGACAAAGCGGAGTGGTTGAAAACACAATGTCACCCATTTCCAGACTGCCACAACGAAAACAACAGTGAAAACAAATGATACCAGAAGTAAATCGGTCTTGGGCATGTTATACTATGTTGTTGTAGTAATTAATTGAGTCATCCATTGAGTGACCCAGTGTTTAGTAGATCAAGGCCCCTTGCTTGTGACCGAATTCATGTCTGTGATATATTCTGATTACCTCTTTGGGGACTAGGAACTAGGACACAGCTGAATAAAGAGAAGGTTGCGATGTATTCCTCATCAGTGTAGACTAAAGTTATGCATGGGGGCAGCCGACCAGAAAATATGCATGTAAAATTCTCAAGATCGATTGTGAATTAAGTAGTAATCAGCTGTTAAGTTAAATGATCCATGCATGCTAACTCTTGTTGCCAAGTTCAAGTTACACCGATCAAATACTTATACTGTACATCTCCTGGACTTTGAGATTAGTTTTGAGGAATGGTCTAGCATCACTTGTTTGCAGATGTCACTTGGTTTGATATTTTAATATTATCCAGTTTTAAGTGTGGCTTAAGTGTCAAACACTTTTTGGCGCCACGTCACATAATACATATGGGCGTATTATATATGGTTCAATTTTGGGGTTTAACCATATGAAATCATTGGTAATCAGCAAAAACTCTAAATCTTGAGTCAGGCCCCTGTGAACCTATCTTAAGAACATGCATATCACTCAACTTTGAGTTATTAGTAATGATATACTGTCACAGAATTTTATATATTCAGTCAGTGCATTGGGAAAGCATTCTTCCTATCAGATGAAGCCTTCATTTGGTGAGCAAAACAGTGTCACAGCTGATCAGATTCTGTGGGAGGTTCTGAAGCTGCAGGTCGCATCTGTGAATGCCCTCACAGAACTGTTACCCATGATGTACCATTTTGCATCTCAGAAACTAACTGTGAAAATAGGTTGTACAATATTACCTCTCAAGAGGGGTAGGTGGCAATTTTGTTAGTCAATGAGAATAGCAAGATTTCCTAAATAAGGCACTGAACTCTAAGGCCCCCATTTACACCTTGCATTAACATATGGGATAGTGCTTGACCATATTAAATTACAGGTGTAAATGCACACAAGACGCATTGTGATTGGATCACTGAAACCATATTTGGAGGAGGTCAGGGAAGGATTACCACATTCGAAGAAGTTGTAAATGCAAATGGATTTCCATTATCCGGGTATAACTACGTGAGTAATTCATTATGTGATGAAGTTAGTCATCCGTTGTTAAAGTGCTTAGTTTCTTGCCTTTTTCAGTTTATTCTGCCATTGCAATGTGAAGAAAATGTCTCGGGTTACATGTGTAACCCTTGTTCCCTGAAAAAGGCGGAACGAGATGTTGCGCTGCTAAGCGCTACGGGGAACAGCTTTAGCTGTGAGCCGAGCTGAATAATGTGTGGAACACGTCAATGAACATTGACCGGAATTTATAGCCTCGGCTGATGTAATCATTAGATGCACCTGAGGCCAGGCTATAAATGGATACGTCACCAGGTGTCGTCAGATACTTCTTTTTGAAGAGCAGTCCTGGGACGTCCCAGTGCGGCAAAGCAGCGCAACATCTCGTTCCGCCTTTTTCAGGGAACAAGGGTTACACATGTAACTCGAGACGTTCCCTTTACAAAAGGCTTCACTACGATGTTGCGCTTCTAAGCGCTACGGGGATCGCAATACCCACGCCGCCACACTTGGGGCTGTCCGGACCCCTACGGTTGTGCAGTGTACTCACAAAAACTCGAGAGGTCTCAGACATGAGCTTCAGATGTCGACTCAAGGGCATAAGAGCCCGGAGTAGCATAAACATCTAAACCATTCAATATTGATGAATGTGTGCGGAGAGGACCAGCCTGCCGCATCACAAACTTGTTCAGGCATGAGCTGAGATGTCGACTCAAGGGCATAAGAGCCCGGAGTAGCAAAGCATCTAACCCATAAAGTTCGATGAATGTGTGCGAAGAGAACCCTGTCGCAACACAAACTTGCCATAAAAACTGATGAATGTGAGCGGAGAGGACCAGCCTGCTGCATCACGAACTTGTTCAGGCATGAGCTGAGATGTCGACTCAAGGGCATAAGAGCCCGGAGTAGCAAAGCATCTAACCCATAAAGTTCGATGAATGTGTGCGAAGAGAACCCTATCGCACCACAAACTTGTCATAAAAACTGATGAATGTGAGCGGAGAGGACCAGCCTGCCGCATCACAAACTTGTTCAGGTATGAGCTGAGATGTCGACTCAAGGGCATAAGAGCCCGGAGTGCAGAACATCCAAACTAAAAAAGTCCAATGAATGTGTGCGGAGAGGACAACCTGCCACATCACACACTTGTTTAGGCATGGGCTGAGATGCCGACTCAAGGGCATAAGAGCCCGGAGTAGCAAAGCATCTAGCCCATAAAGTTCGATGAATGTGTGCGAAGAGAACCCTATCGCAACACAAACTTGTCATAAAAACTGATGAATGTGAGCGGAGAGGACAAGCCTGCCGCATCACAAACTTGTTCAGGCATGAGCTGAGATGTCGACTCAAGGGCATAAGAGTCCGGAGTAGCAAAGCATCTAGCCCATAAAGTTCGATGAATGTGTGTGAAGAGAACCCTATTGCAACACAAACTTGTCATAAAAACTGATGAATGTGAGCAGAGAGGACCAGCCTGCCGCATCACAAACTTGTCCAGACATGAGCTTGAGATGTCGACTCAAGGGCATAAGAGCCCGGAGTGGCAAAACATCCAAACTATAAAAATCCAATGAATGTGTGCAGAGAGGACAACCTGCCGCATCACAAACTTGCTGCAGAGGGAGACCTCTAGCCAAGGTTTTAGAGGAGGAGAGCCCTCTGGTAGAGTGCGCCCTGAAACCTACTGGTGAAGCTTGACCGCGCGCCTCGTAGGCCCGGGCAATAATGAGGATGCCTCTTTGAGGGCACCCCGCCCACCAAGCTGTGGCAAACCGCAGTGGCCACATAGAACCTGGCAGTGGCGAGGCAAGTGCCCGCTGACAGTTCTTTCTACAGACAATCCAGAACTGAAACAAACTGGTAGTTAGCTGGTTCTGTAATAAGAACTTTAGTAGAAGGAAACGCATGCAGGCGCATTTGCGTTACTACGTTCAGCCCCTCCCAAGGGGGGGGGGGGGACTGGGCGACTCGGGGAGAAGTAGAGGAGACATTGCGCTATCAACAGAGGCGAAGAGGTCCTCTTCTGCCCTGTAAAATCTACCCAGATCAGTTCCAAGTGGAGGGAGCCCTAGCACTTGAAATGGTCTCAATAATCTCAAGAGAAAACCCTGTGAACCACATTTGGTACCCTTAGGGGCCAGACATGAAAGGTTTCACAATTCGGGCCAAGGACGAGAAGGTCCTCCCTGTCCGGAATCGCCCAAGGCGAGCCGTCGAGGAGAGGAATTAGCTCCGAGAAACATATCCTGTCCGGCCAGCGGGCGCCATTAATAGGAGGAAAGACCCTTGCTGGTGAACATCGCCAAGACTCCGGGAGCAGAGAAACCGGGAAAGAAATACATACAGACGCATTCTGGGTCATGTATGTGTCTTAACGTCCAGACCCAAGGGGGCTGGGTGATTTCAGGGAGAAGTAGAGGAGACATTGCGCTATCCATAGAGGCGAAGAGGTCCTCTTCTGCCCTAAGATCTCACCCAAACTTGTTCCAAGTGGAAAAAGGCTGGCATTAAAAAGGTCTCGATAACCTCAGGAGAAAGCCCTGTGTCCCTCAGTTGGTACCCTTAGGGGCCAAACATGAAAGATTCCACAATTCGGGGCAGGGATGAAATATTGCCCTGTGCCTGAGATAGAAGATCCTTCCTCTTCGGAATCGCCCAAGGTGAGTCGTCAAGAACCAAGCCCTGTTCGGCCAGCGCGGTGCTATCAGTAAGAGGCAAAAACCCTTGCTGGCGAACTCTGGGCAACTACTATCTTAGGGTGGAGTTCTTAACTCCCACGTTGGTATTTCCTGTCTGGACCGTAAATCTGCTCCCGTATACGGGCATCCAGGGATATAACTGACCTGAGTGACAGGAGCTTACCCTGGGCCCTAAGGAGAATCCGACGTGTCAGAAATACAGCTGACAAGAACGTGGGTCTCCTTGAAGATTTATGTAAGAGGCTACTGCTGCATTGTCCACCCGCACCAAGACATGGCAGCCTCAGGAGGAGGTATTTCATGGCCAGAAATACAGCCATCAACCCGAGACAGTGACTGTGACAACCGAGCTGATGACCCTCCTATCCCCTTAAGCTGGACGACCACTTAAGGCCGCTACCCCGCCCGTCAGGGAGGCGTCTGTCGTTAGCAGTGTGCGACAACAAGACACACCTAGAGTGGGACCCAAGGCAGAAAACCGGGGTCTGAACCACATAGAAAGGGAGCGAAGCCTGAGGCGCATAACCCTATTTAGCCCAGGGGTTTTGGCCCTTGGAAGAAATCCCCTGGCTTTTGGCCACAACAAAAACGGTCTCATGAGCAGAAGGTCCAGAGGGATCACCGTGGACGCGTTCGCCCTGAGACCTGGAAATCGTTGATACTGATAACAGTGCAACCTTGACCTAGCCTGACTTTGCTCAGGGTGATCTGAATGGACTCAATCCTAGCGGGAGACAGTTGTGCCCGCATTGTGATTGAAGTCCATACGATGCCCTGATAGACAGTGTTCTGAGTGGGAGAGAGGACGCTTTTCTTGGCGTTGAGCCTCAACCCCAGAGAAACAGATGAGCTAAGACGATGTCCCTGTGCTGAACTGCCAGTTCCTGGAACTGCGCTAGGATCAGCCAGTCGTCTACGTAATTCAGAATGCAGATGCCCCGGAGTCGCAAGGAGCCAGCGCTACATCATGCATTGTGAATGTGCGGGTAAAAAGGGCTAGGCTGAGTGAAAGAACCTGACCCTGGAAGACTTCGCCCCAGAAGTGAACCTCAGGAACTTTCCATGTTGTGGCAGAACTTCTAAATGAAGTATAGAAGTGCGTCATAAGATCGATGGTGACCAGCCAAACGAGTTGTAGGGCTTGAGACACGACCGTCTTGACAGGCATCATCTTGGACTTGAACACCCACGGGTAGTTCAAGCTTTAAGATCTAAGCCAGACACCACCCCTCACCCTCCATGGGAAACGGGAAGTATTTAGTGTAATAACCTAACTCTCTCTCTGGAAGAGGAACACATACTATGGCCCCTTTAACCAGGAGATTGAGGTTTTTTTTTTTTTTTTTACAAAAAAAAGAAATCTGGTTTACGGTAGTGAGAACACGCCGTTGAAACACGGAAAAGCGGCGAGAGAATTAAATCCTGACGCCCTTATAAGACCCACAGAACAGAATATATCCGGCAGAACTTTCCACGCTGCCAGGATCTCTGAGATGGGTATTATATTTTAACACTTCCTGTTGAGGGGTTGTCGGGTGTTTCGCGTCCTGAATAAAATGCAGGAACAGCGAAAACACCCAATTTTGACGGAAGCCTCTGCAACCCGAAACACCAAGAGGTGGCGGGAATGGAGGGGCTTCGAGGGCCGTACCGGGAGGGGTGAAGTGAAGCACGCGCCCCCGTCCCGAGGGGTGCTACCCCCTAATCTAAGCACAAGACCGTCAGGGTTTTTTCTTACTAGAATTTATAGTCCTGAGGTCTTGCTTCGGGGGCTGGCGAGGGCAGCGAGACTGTCCCCAATCCCTGGGAGGAGGAGCACGACTCGCCACGCTTTGCTTTTGAGCCTCCCTTCAGTCAGGACCGAGGTGGGTCTGAGGCTTGCTCGTCAAGCGCAGAACCCACACTCAGGTCGTCCAGGAGGTCAGCCTGGTACGCCTGAAAAACAGCATAGTGTGCAGAGCAGCACCAGCCTGACCTGCTGCTTGATAAGCCCTTCCCACTAAAGTGGAGGTTGTCCTACAAGGCTTTGAGGGAGAGAGGGCTTTAAGTGACGATGCCGAGCCCGGCGAGAGATAGCCCGCAAGCGTCTCTTCGACCGGCGGCATCACTGAATACCCCCGTGCCTCAGCACCAACGATAGTCGAATATAATGACGTCAAGGGTATGTGAACACGGGAAGAAAATATATATATATATTTTTTATATCTATATTTTATTTATTTTTTATTTTTTTTAGGGGTTCTCCATGAGCGAAAAAGCTCTTCATGGAGGTTATCAAAGAAAGGGAAGGGACCCATGAGGCGTTCCCTTTCTTAGACTGGAAGATAAAATCTATCCCCTAATTGGTGCGTTTGGGGTCTCTTTTTCGCGTGGCCAGTCCAATCTGGCAACCGCACGAGTAACAACATCGAGCAATTCCTCCGTGAGATTTTTTATCGCGGACGGAAAGCTCGGAGGCGGGAAGAGAATAGCGATCCACCTCATGATCTGAAGAAGCGTCGGACGCAGCCGAGATCATGTGAAGGACCAGCTGGGTTTGGGGAGAGAGTGAGAGAAAGGGATCAACCCGTCTCTTGCTCCTCAGCCAAATCCATGCACGCAGCCCCACGAACGATCTTTTGCGTGAGTGCTGACTCCGAAGCAAGCGAGGCGAGCACGACGCACTCTGCCTGTTAAAGCAAATTGCAGTGCTCGCACCGCCCTGCTGCAACGCCAGAGCAGCGTGCTCTACCCCCAAACAAACAGCAAAAACTGATGTGTGCCGTCTTCAGCTATAGAGCGAGAAGAGGGAACACGCACCGCTTGCTTTCAGTCATTCTCTCTCTCTTTTTTTTTCTTTTTTTTAGAAATATTTATATATAATATTTTCTAAACAGAAGAGAAAAATAGAACAACGTTCACTGCACACTGCCCAACAGAATCTATCTCCTAACAGAGGAAAGAAAGTTTTGACAGGGTGTGTGAAACACCCAGAAACAGAGTTTCTGACGACACCTGGTGACGTATCCATTTATAGCCTGGCCTCAGGTGCATCTAATGATTACATCAGCCGAGGCTATAAATTCCGGTCAATGTTCATTGACGTGTTCCACACATTATTCAGCTCGGCTCACAGCTAAAGCTGTTCCCCGTAGCGCTTAGCAGCGCAACATCGTAGTGAAGCCTTTTGTAAAGGGAACAACAGACACTGCCATCTTGCAAACTTGTCTCCCAAACAATGAACAATATCCTATGAAATATTACATTGGAATACGCTTGGAATATCGCGTCTCTCTCCTCAAATTTTTCTAATCACTTTGTTGCTCGGGTGACACTTATGTGAAACCAGGCTTCACTTGGGCATTTCCGGTGAGAAGCATGTTTAGCTTTTGCAAAGTGCTGAATGGTTGATGAATATCAATAAAGTTGTTCATCGCTGTGACCACCCGAAAATTTGCATTGGCGGCCACCAAAAAATTACTGTCAAAGTGATTGAAAATGCTTGAAGTTTTCATCAGTGTTTTTAAAATTCGCTAAAAGACAGAGCAATTTTTAGATAGCATAGCCTCTGATGTATTATGTAAGTAGCGTTTTCAATTTTGTGCGGTTAACTTTGTTTTGGTCTCTAGCCGATCAGAGTGGAGACGCATTTGACTGCAATGTGTAAATGCAATCCTGCTAAAGAATATCCAAATAATATCCAGATATGAATGCCATGTTAATGCAATATGTAAATGGGGCCTAAGATTGCAAAGCCCCAAAATTCAATGAACTTCGCTGATGCAATAAAGATTGTAGAAACGTCTTTTCATGCATTCCATACCTATAGCTCAATTGGTAGGTGTGGCAGTTGATACGCCAAGGTCAAGGGTTCAATTCCCAGGGAACACACATAACAATGAAATGTTTTCTATTACAAGCCTATCTCGCAAGGTTATGTGTTCCTCAACATCAACAACTGCTGACAACACAATGCATCCAACCTCTCAAAAAAAAAAAAAAAACAGACCAATACAGCACAGTAAGAACACATCTTAAATGGTTTTACAATTAATATTGCCACTTGAATTTGATATATGATATAAGTGGGAAAAATGTACAGTATTATTGTGTTTACAGTAATAACGAACAGATGATGTGACTGCAACTATAAGAAAAGCTTTGAGACTTCATGCTGATGTGTTGTTCCTAAACTATCAATGTCACTATGGGAACAAATTTCTTTGGGTGGTGGATATATGTGCTGGCATTGATTATCAATGACACTTTATGGACAACATCTCAAGGTTATGACATTTAAAACATTGTACCCCAGTACACTGCATTAGAGTACTCTCATCTTTTGCAGTTTTGTCCACTATTTTCTTTTTTTCTATTGGAATGAAACAGAATCTAGTATATTTTAAATAATTAGTTGTTAACGTGATATGCGGGTGCATATTGGAAGTTGGATGAAAACTATTTCATGAGAATTTACCGACTAGGCATACATAATGGTATCATGACATTTGCAATAAATGTAATCTGAAGCATACATACTGTACAGTATGCAGTGCTTTATCTCTGCCATTGTGTTTCATGAGCTCTGTATCTAATAAATCTGTCTGATTTATTTTGTTCAAATATTTTTGGCACCTAAGTAAGGAGAAATGAAAATACTAAAATGCTTGGACGTGCATTAGGCTGTAAGTACCAGTGGGTTGAATTCAAATGCACATGTTTATTTTGTGGGAGAAACAGATTCGGGCCACGGCGCTCCCAGGCAGGCAGTTGGTGATGGAACTGGCATTGGGCGGTCTGAACTGTGTGTGTGTGTGTGTGTGTGTGTGTGTGTTCAAGATCATGCATGTGTCTCAGCAACAGGGCTCCCTCAGCAGCACTGCTTAGACAACTTGAGAGCGCCATCTAGGTGCTGTATGCAGTACTTCAAGATGAGGTCATTGTGAATTTCTAAGCAGGCTGAAATATCTATATGCACCTCAAACTGAAAAGTACATTTCTTAAAATTACCACTTTCAAAAGAGCCAAATATTGAATGTTTTCCTTAATAATGACAGTTGTTTTTTCATAGAAAATTTAATGTTCAGCATAAACTTTTTAGTAAACAGGTGAATTTCTTAGTGTTTTGGTATGTGGCCCTTTTATTTTAATGACAGCATGCACACAAGTTGGCAATAACTTCACAAGTTTATGCCAAGCCTAACGATCCATGTTAATCTATCATAATTTGAGAATGTTGCAAAGAGCATCTTGTGTGCTTCAATGTAAGCAATAATGTCTGACCTTTCATACAAAGGAGTTTACATTGTCAATGCCAAAATTTGGCTAACATTTTGTTAGTGACCTGCAATAGGTTGACATATTTCTTATTGATTTTACATTGTAACTTTCTTTGTTCTGAACTGTTCAAAATCCTAAAAATATTTCCAGGTTTAAATTAGATTTTGTTTACCAGATATTCAATGTGGACTTTTGTTCCCCACTGTATTATTCCCTGATTTTTTAATTCATTCATTCATTCATTCATCTGATTGTTTACAGTCAAGTGTTTTACATCAGGATGATGTATCAATGTTATTTAGAATAATTTTAGTGAATTATTTGGAGATACATGGCAATACAGAAACAAAACAAAGCCACGTACTCTGACAAGACAACAAAACACCCAAATGGCATGAGCGCAAATCGCCAAGACAATAGGGCAATATAAGCCCATGCCAATCGACAAACAAGATTGCAATGCCAACTAAGCAATGCCACGCATTCTCACACTAAAAGAAACCTGAGAAAACATGCAACAGCGACAAAACAAGGCAGGACACCTGTGCGAGACCGAACCTCAGCACAACATGAAGACAGCTCGTGACCCTGGCATGCAACGCAACATGAGCACGAGGCGCACCCTTGTTTGTGAGAGACAGACAAACTATTGATTCAAATTAGGAACTTTTGCTGTAGCACAAAACCTCTCACAAGCCACATGCTGGACAGAGTTCTGAGATGAGATGACTAACTCAGATCAGGGTTGTCAGAGAATGAGGTGGGTGGGCATGATAGAGGAGACTCATTTCAAGCAAGGTTCTATGCATCAGCCAGTAAGACGGTCTGCTTCCTTGAGTATGCAAGCACTCATTTAGTGTGTCTCACTCCTGGAGAGATAGTCAGATAAAGTTCTGTCTCAAGTGCTGTATGTATGTGAAGTAGGTTCTAGGAGTACAGAACAACACACTTTACCATTTATGGTTGAACAATCAAAGTTTACCAGTTACAGTCAACCAGTCACAGTGACTGAAACCATTAAAGCAACAGTTTACCCAAAAATGGTTTGTCATTATTTACTGTACTTACCCTCATTGCGTTCCAAACCCATTTGAGTTTCATTCATCTGTGGAACGTGAAATGAGATATTTTAAAGAATGTTGTGGTAGCTGATTTCCATACATGTGCTATTTATAGTGACTAGTGACTCACTTTAAATCTTATGACAGATAAAGGGTGTATTCAGAAAGCTGTTTGAACACAATGTTTATTTTTGCAATTCTGTTTGGTTGTTTTAAATGCACAGAAATCACACACTTCAAAATTAAGCTATAAGCGATCGTGACTTATGTTCTTCTTGTGTTGCATAGAAGAACCTTTAATTCACCACACATGTTTGCCAGAAGTTTGCAGCTCTTCAATGCTAGTGGTGAACCTGCGGCAAAACTTTGGCAACAATGGACAATTTGCTCATTTGCATGTGAAAATGTTTAGTGGTTAATTTGCAGTGAACACTGCAAAACACTTAGCAATATGCTAACAACAAACGTTATCAAAATTAGTTGTGAGTAGAGTCTCCTGTGCGTATGAAGTGCTCTATGTTTCTGTCTATGTAGGCCATTCCAAATCGCTCGTGCATATGTGTACGCATTAGATAGTAAAGTGTATTGAAGTGTGGGTGTATTCTTTAAAAAAAAATTTTTTAAAGACTTTGTGCTTGGAGGTATCTGTGCCAATGTTTTATTAACAATATGAGGACACAGGGTTTGTTGACTGACAGGCCATTTGTCATCTGAATCTCATGATATTGCCTCCTCTCCTCAACAGAAGGTCTGTGATCTGTGTCCATATGCTTTATTACTGTTATTATAATTTGGTGAATTGGTAACAGTACGTAATGGATCATTGCATGGTAGTCCTTCAGATTACAATTAATAAAGCGTGTTGTGCTGCTTCAGTTCTTTTTTTTCTTTTTCAGAATTGTCATGTACCAAAATATTCTGGATAGTGATGCCTAGAGAAATCTTTTGAGCAACCATGAACCTCATCTCCTCATCACAGCGGTTTGTAACGATCATATTTCAGCCCGCTTATTTGGCTTAAATACCGTGTCCCCAGCATGGAGCATCGGCTCCATACAGCAGGCATTTAGGCTGAATTGAACGTGATTGCAAACAGCGAGAGAAGTGGGCAGACAGTTATAGTTGAAAAAAAAAACATCCTCCCACCTTATGCTGTCACCTCTTAGAAAGTTATTTTGAAAATAATTTTCCACTCAAATCGAGGCCGAACACGTTTGCTCACCGCAACACCGCCTAAAATCTTTCACAAAATTTGTGTAAAATGAAAGTATAATGGAAAAATAAGAAATGAAGGAAATGTGAAGCTTAATTTTTTAAAGAGTACTTTTTGCAGTGATTCAGGGGCTGTGGTGATCCTTCATGCAAACACGAAGGGGTGCCCTTCTCATATAATAATCAGTTCACACAGAGATTATGGTCTTCTTTAGTATTCACAAGGTTTATCTCAAGAGCAGGCAACAGCAAAGGAAAATATGCCACAATGTGCATGTTTTCTATGGTACTAATTTCAAGAATATATTTAGAATAAATGACTGCACCAAGAAGAGGGACATAGTTTCTAGACATGGTGTTATTGGAATACATAACACTTCAAATTCAACAAAAATCTTCACACTAAATTGAAAAAGGCTGTTGCTGCTATTTTGTTAATTTTACAGGAAAAAACACTGTAATTGTCACGATCCCCTGTTGTCTGCCCCGTGTTTCACTTGTCATAAACTACACTTCCCATAATTCCCTGCCCTCATCACTGCCTATGCACTTCATTTTTCTCACCTGTGGTTAATTTGATCATCATTATCCCTCTGTATTTAAACCCTGGTTGTTTGGTCAGTCGTTGTATGTTCAAATGTTAATGTCTTGGATATTCTGGTCTGTGTTCCTGCCTGAGCCCATCGTGGATGTTTTCCCTTGTTTATATCTTTTGTTTCCCATCGTGGATGTTTTGTTTGTTCACCTTATTGTTTTATTCTGAGTTACCCTGTTCACCATTTGTTAAAGAAGCCTCATCTACGTAGATCCCCACTCCTCGTCTGCTTTCGTAACAAAACGACCGACCACGATGGATCTAGCGGTTCAACAGGCGAACTATAGACTTCTCTGCCTCAAACAAGAGGACCGACCAACGAAGGATCACATTCGCGACTTTCTGGAGCTGGCGAATGTAGCGGACTTCCCAGAATACTCGCTGGTTGTGTTCTTCAGGGCTAATCTCCACAGTTTGTTAAAGGAGCTGTTGCCACAGGCGACTCGCCGCTGGACGCTCCTCGACTTTGTGGAGGAGACACTACAAGTTTGCGGCTTGCCGTTCACTGTGGGCGTAGAAGAGGGTTTTACCTCTCCTCCCACAGTGGTCACCCCCCCAGCCTTCCATGGCTCGTCCCTTCACGCCAGCCATGGCCAGCGAGCCCACGCCTGCCACGGCCAATGAGCCAGCGTTGCCAGCTTCGTCTGCCCGGAGGAGGAAGAGAAGAATAGGAAAGGCTTCTGCCCCCCTCACTCCTTGGACGTTTTTGTTTTTTTGTGTATTTTTTTTTGTTCTCTTTTAGGAGCGTTTGGAATCCGCACCTCAGAGGGGGTGTTATGTTACGATCCCTGATTGTCTGCCCCGTGTTTCTCGTGTCGCCTTCACGGACTCTAATTACCATGATTCCCGACCCTCATCACAGTGTCATTGTTCTCACCTGATTGTCGTTTTGTTATCATCATGTCTCTGTGTATTTAAACCCCGCTGTTCCTCCATTCCCTTGTCGATCGTTGATGTTTGCTCATGTTGAGAAGTTGACGTCTTGCCTTGAATCCATCCTGTTAGTGTGCCCCTGATGTTTTCATGTTTTAGTTTCGGTTTTCCCATCGTGGATGTTTCGTTTGTTCCTGTTTTTCTTGTGTTCACTCTGTTCAATAAAACCTGCGCGTAGATCCTCACTCCTCGTCTGCCTCCACCTGCCAAACATTACAGTAATATAGTTATTTTGTTTTTCCTATTCACCTGCAGTGCCTTGTCAAATGTATGCATATTAGCACATTTGAATTAGTTAATGACTAATTTGCATATCAATGTGGCAATTGTGATGCTGTTTAAGACACTAATTTTACTATATTCACCTGTAGTGTCTCCATTAAGTCCAGTACATTAGCATGTATGGCCATGATATATTGCTTTAGCTAAACTTTAGCTAGCTTATTATTTTAGCTAGTAGATCATGAGTCATGCATGTTAGTAAGACACAAGTTAACTATATTTGTCTTTTGGCTAATTGGCTGTCAAGGCACTGGTAGCTTAGTGTTTTGTTCACCTCCACACGCCAAGAAAAACACAACTGGGATAAGAGCCTGTCTGTGTGTCTGATGTGCCAATGTGCACTACACTGCTGCACAGAGACACAGAGGGAGGGAGGCCATCGGAACTCGACAAAGTCTCATCTCATCTGACCTGACATTTTTATTTTCTATTCAATAAATATATTTGTTTGACAGGGATGCCTGTTATGTTGTTTAACGAAATGGCATCCTCAGTCATCCTTCACATTGTATGGAAAAAGATGCAATGAAAGTAAATGGCCACTAAGAGTGAGTGATGAATGGTCACTGAGAGAGTTTGGATCAACATGAGGGTGAGTAAATGCCTGAATTAAAATATTTGGGTGAACTATCCTTTTTACAAGTCAGTAGTGAGTCTTTGAGGTTTGGTTCTTTCCACCCTGTTTTTCATCTAAGCTTTTGTACGAAAAAGGTGAGGTGGTTGTTCCACGATACAAGATTTCTGACTGGGTGTGTTAGATAGCGAGATCGAGACAAAGAGACCCAAGAGCAGAAGAACTGTTCAAAGGATTTATTAACAATAAATATTAACTGAAGACTGAGGATCTCGGCACCAGCTGCGGTTGCGGGGAGGAGTTTGAGGATGTGTGCACGCCATGGCCGCGCAGTGGGCAAATCCGTGAAGAGTGTTTTCGTAGGCAAGTGTGTGCATTGTGGAAGTCAGGATCAGATTCGTAGGAATCCTCTGTTGAAGCGTAGTGAGATGCAGAGAATAACGGCCAGCAGACTGGAAGGCAATCAATCTCCCGACATGCAGGGAGAGACGAGGAATCCTCCGTTGACTCGTGAGACTCAGAGAACAAGCGTACAGCAAACTGGAAGGCAAACATACTGCTGAAACATGGAGCAACCAAACAGATAAACAAGACAGGACTAACTAGGCAAAGAGAGTGAGGTAAGTTACTTCACATCAAACAACAATCTAGCAAAGATACTGAGAACACGAAGGGCTTAAGAAAGGAGAGAATTAGTGGAGAATAAGTTGTTGCTTGCTCGCTAATTAGTGGCGTGATCAACATTCCACTGGGAACAGTCAATGCATGCCGGCAGCGCCTGCGAGACATGAGGGAGAGAAAATAACAAAACACACAGAACAAACCGACAAAATCACCAGAGCCATGACAGGGTGGGAGGGTAAATTGCTTGTCTTGAACTGAAAGTGATGTACAAGGCAAAGCTCTGAAAGGTTCTTTAAGCTCCCATCTGGCTGCTTTTAATCTGAGTTAGATACTCAAGCACAGTTTCCCTTTCTGTGCGTCAACAGGCCAGTTTACTTGAGAATCGGTGAGAACTGACTAACATATAATCTTCAGTACACTGTGCTAGACAAAACGGTTCCATTAGAGAGAGGTTTATTTTTGCAGTAGGCCATTAAAAATGGATAAAACCAAAAGCAAGACCTACCACCCAGACAGTGGGTTATTGGTGGTATTTCTGATGGGAAGAAGGTTTGATTATGCACAAGGCCGTAGATACATACTAAGAAGTGGAATCTTAGCATTCATTTTTCAGCATTTTCTGTGACCAATCAGCACTTTCTAAATTGCTGAAATTTGTGAGGAATCCCATCCTTCTATAATGTGTTTTTTTTTTTTTTTTTTTTCAGTTACAATGGAATGAAATAGGGCTGGGTGGTATGACAAAAATCTTGTAGGACCTATCATAGAATGAGCATCGTGCACAGTATCAGTAAATGTTACAATATCGTTATTTTAGCTTGAAACTAATTTTATAATGGTTTATATATATATATATATATATATATATATATATATATATATATATAAAAAAAACTTGTAGTAATTACTATTTTTGTATAATCCAGTCAATAAATATGATTCAATAAGAACTATATACTGTATGTGCAATATAGGTATATGCAAAAAACTTGTATCTGCGTGTTACATCTTTTATATTGTTAGTAGCTTATATTGCAATTGATGTTATTGTGCAATGTAAATAAACTTATGGAGTGACAATTTACACCCCGTTGTAAATAGCATCTGCCACACAGTGCAGCTATTGCACCTCAATAGTCTGGAGGAACCACAGGAATATATGACAAACTAGAAAAGAGATGTCGCTGTAGTGGCGTGGAGTGTTAAGGCTGTGTATGATAATGTGTAGTGTCGTCCTAGCCATTTGTCTCACATTTGTTTTACCATCTGCTTTTCTGTTTCTATTCTCAATATTTCACCGCAGTGATTTGTTCTCAGTGAACATCGGGGAATGCAGAGAAGGGTTTGATCTGGTGGTTGGGTCTGTAGATTGCACTCGCATCCTTCCTCTTACTCCTGCGTCTCACAGATTCTTGTGTGTAGATCACAGTATTACTATAGTAATATTGTAAAAGACAATTATTTTTGGCAGAAACCATAGTTTTATTTTTTGTGGTTACTATTATTTTACTACAAAATGCCATGGTAAAACTATGGTCACTTTAGTATAACCGAGGCTATTTTTTTCTGAAGGAAGGTAAGGATTAGGTTTAGGGTTAGGGGTTGTTGTAAGGTGTCTGTGAGACTCTAAATAAACACAATACAATTGCTGCAGTGATGTCCGTATACTGTATGTTAGTATTTTAATATGAGTGGAAATAGTATCTGCCACTATTTGCATGAGGCTGTAAATAGCATTTACCATTATTTGAATCAGGGTAAAAATGGCATCTGCCATAAAACTATTATAACTACATTTAGCTGTTACATGTTTCATATTGCTTATAACTGTTTTAAAGAAGCACTTTCTACAGATCTTACAAGATGCTCCATACCACCCTTAGATCTGAAACCTACCATAATGTCTTACATCATCAACAATTGGCAAACAGAACTGAATCGATGCATTAACAACAAATTGCATGAAATCAACCCTGTAAAGGGTTGCAAAAGACGAATTTTAATTTCATTAATCTTTGGGATCAGATCATTTACACCTGTTGCCGAATAGGAAATTCCAGACTCACACATACGTTTTTAATATCGGATGAAGATGAAGTCAGCAGCCATATCACCCTGCAGATCTGGCCTGTTTATCCATTGAAGCAGGACTAATGAGTAAACAGGATTGAGCATGGACAGTTTGAGCTGGGAGACCTCCTGGGGGAAACTAAAGTTGCTGCTGGAAGAGGTGTTAGCGAGGCTAGCAGGGGGTGCTAGTGTGTGGGTCCGAACACCCCAGTATATTTAAGGGGACACTATAATGTATAAAGGCACTGTCTTTCGGATGAGATGCTAAACCAAGGTCCTGACTCTCATTGGTCAATAAAAATCCCAGGGCACTTCTTCTAAAAGTGGCCTTGACAAATTCCCACAATTGGCCTGTGGCAGGGCGGAGGGTGGGGCCGGGTCGTGATTCTACACACCCGGTCCCTTATCAGGCTAATCAAGCCTCCGAAAGGGATCAAGGCCGACTGCGGAGGATTGTGCGGGAGAGAGAGAACATTTACGGACATGTCCGTCATGTGTGTGTTTGTGTCTTTTGTTTCAGTTTATAATTAAAATATAATTTATATTGTCAAGCCGGTTCTCGCCTCCTCCTTTCCATTGAACGTTACACTGATAAGGGACCGGGTGTGTAGAATCACGACCCGCCCCGCCCTCCGCCCTGCCACATGGCCCTTATCAATCATGGCCAGTGGCGTCTGCTGCTGTATGGCTCTATGCACTGTGCATACCATGAGCGTTCTGACTGATATGAGAAATATTTACTCTCAGAATATTTAGCTAATCATGAAATGTGTCCCGTATTTCTGTTGGCTGTTTAAAAGAACTAACAATGCCCAATTTGTGAATGAATCATTATTTTGAGTTAGTTCTTTTCATTGAATTGGCACAACAGGCTTGCAAAAAGGTTTGAATCGATTCGTGATTCAGGACAATTCGTTCAGAGTGCTCTCGTTCTGAATTGTTTGGAGCAGTTTCTCACATGGTAAAACAGTATCAGGATATTTACGAATACAGAAAACAAACAGTGCTGGATACAGTGGAAACTTACCTACTATCAACTGAAACAAAATGCTGTCTTTTTGAGAGGTAACTTTGAGAAACTTCAGCCAGTGCTGTGTCAAGGGGCTGTTCAAACTGTAAGTGTTTTTGTGTCCGCTCGTGCTGTTTTTCAATTGTTTTCCATGTAAACATTCGCTAGATGGATATCTTTTGACATCTGCGTCACATTTCACTGTGTTTTCAGCATCTCTGTCAGGAGCGCTGCATTTTTAGATGCTGTGTCAAGTTAAAAGCACTTCTTAAACTGATAAAAACGTTTGAGACACCTGGGTTCTGCTCTATCCGTTGTGGTGCATTTTATCTTTTTTTGCGCAAAAACATGTCTGTCTGAAACGTTAATGGAAGAAATGTTTTAACCAATAGTTACATGAATGCTACTTATAAATGCTTATCTCAAAGTCACCAGAAATGAATGCTTTGGTGTTGTTTTTTTCAACAACAAAAAGATTCTCATGGGGAATCATGCCCCCGGACCCCCCTACATATAAGGTTTATTAGACTTGTTTCTGTGCATAGTCTCACATGAAATCCTGCAGGTGCCCTTGATCATGGCCTCCTAATAATCTCCATCCATTAATTGTCTCTATAATCATTAATTGCCTCTCCACCAACAGCTGGTGTGTGGTGAGCGTACTGGCGCACTATGGCTGCCGTTGCAAGGTGGATGCTGCACACTGGTGATTGTTGAGGAGTGTCCCCTGTTCACAGTGTAAAGCGCTTTGAATGTAGTGTCAGAACAGCTCTATAAATGCAACATTCATTCATTCAATATCCACCATTATGCATTGCACCATCAATTCACCATATTTGAAGCATATTTTTTTGGATTGTGCTGTTTTTTTTGTTTTTTTAGGAAATTATTTTACTCAGCAAACACAGCAAACTAAGTTCAATGACACTGATTACAATATGTCTGAACATGCAATACTGTTACATTTTTATTTGTATAGCGCCTTTCACAACACACATCGTTTCAAAGCAGGTTACAGAAAATCATGCATAAACAGAAAATCAAACTAATCATTTTGTAGTTTGATAAAATATGATTGTGTATTGTGTTTAAAAACAACTACTTAAATAATAATTTTATTTAGAAACCCAGTGAGCAAGCCGAAAGGCAACTGTGGCCTTATTAAACTCAATAAGATTTTGGTTTATAGGAGAAAAATAACCTTGGGAGAAACCAGACTCACTGTGGGGGCCAGTTCCCCTCTGGCAAACATCATGAATATAATGCCAATATTACTTATGTATTGTGCAAGCCATGACTTAAAATTATTAAACTAAGCAAGTGTTAATGGTCAGTGTTTAAATAAAGATTTTGAATGAACTGTAGTATGAAGTCCATCCTGGATTAACTGCAGAAGTTCACATAGTTAAATTGTCCCTGTTATTTGGCTGATGATGGGTGTTGTGGGTAAATAATTCATAGTCTATGTATTCAATTATAAGAGTGTAATCCATCATTAGACTGAGGTGCATCGCAGTTCAACCGGCCAGTAATTTCGTTGAGGTCTATCCTAAATCCAAGGTTCAGGCAAATGGTGTAATGATGTCTTATGTTGCAGTTGGCATCAGATAATCCTTTGAAGTCCATTGTAATAGACTGAAGTGAATTTTGGCTGGCATCGGCTGCTATTAGTCATCATCACTCAGAGACATGTAGCAGTGAATTCCAAAACGAAGCAGGAATGGTGCTGGATCCAGCCGGGTCTGGTGTCCTCAGGATAGGAGTCAGGGCTCGAGGTTGAGACAGGGAAACAAATATAATAATATTAGCATAGATGCCATTCAATTTATTGCAGAGTTATAAATCATGATCAATGTTTCTGGTTTCTGATTCCGGCAGACTAAACTAAAGCAGCCTAATTACGAGTTGATTGATACATTTGGTGTATGCCTGGCTAAAAGGATGAGTCTTTAGTCTAGACTTAAACTGAGTGAGTGTCTCTGCATCTCGAACAGTGTTAGGGAGACTATTCCATAGTTTAGGAGCCAAATATGAAAAGGATCTACCTCCTGTTGTGGATTTTGATATTCTGGGAACTATTAACAAGCCTGAAGTTTTGAATCGTATTGAACGTGATGTAATATAGCGTGGTAGAAGGTCACTTAAGTACTGCGAAGCTAGACCATTCAAAGCTTTGTACATAGTTAACAGAATTTGAAAATGTATATGAAATTTAACAGGTAGCCAATGTAACGATGGTAAAATGGGGCTAATACGATCATATTTCTTGGTTCTAGTTAGCATTCTGGCTGCTGCATTTTGAACCAACTGCAGTTTATTTATTCATCTTGCTGGACATCCTCCCAGTAACATAACAACTGTTCCCTGTGACACTCCATACTTTACTTTTGTTTGGTTTGACAATTCCTCATTTACATAGACAAAGTGGTAGCGGTCTGCTAAATAGGACCTAAACCATGCTAATATAAGTCCACAAATGCCAACATAATTCTCTAGCCTATTCAAGAGAATGTCATGATCTATCATGTCAAATGCAGCACTAAGATCTAAAAGCATTAGAAGTTAAATGTAGCCGTGATCAGATGATAAGAGCAAGTCATTTGTAACTCTTATAAGTGCAGTCTCTGTACTGTTATGGGGCCGAAATTCTGACTGAAATTGTTCATATATACTATTATAATGAAAGTAGTTGGGAGGATACAGAATTTCTAGTATTTTAGACATAAATGGGAGATTTGAAATCAGTCTATAATTAGCCAGTTCTCCAGGATCAAGTTCTCGCTTCTTAATAAGCGGTTTGATTACTGCCATTTTAAAGTTACTTTAATTCCTATGATGGAATCGTCCGATCTGACAGTGTTGGGGAAGCTGCTTTGAAACTGTAGTTTGAAAAGCTACAAGCTACTCATAATTTAAAGGGGTCATGACATGGGTTTTTTTATTGTATTATTATGTTCCCTTAGGTGCAATTATAGTATTAATATATTTTTTTTTAAGAAAAACTTTTAAAATCTAGTGATTTATGACCTTTTCCCACCCTGTTTCTCATCCTCTGATTCAAACAGTCTGTTTTGGGGGCGTTTTCCATTTAAGACTTCAGTGTTAACGCCCACTGTTATGATTGGCTAACGTCAGTGCCTATGTATCAATTATTGACGCTCCCAGCCAGAACAATATGCAAGTAAACTAAGTAAAAACACTGTGATTATTCATAATGAATGAAATTGCGCTTTAAAAAGTAGTTTAAAGTTTAAAATAGATTACTTACAGTTTGCGTCGTCGTTGTTCCCAGAATAGTCGGCACGGACTTATCTTTGAGCAACAGTTTTCTGGCAAAGCCAGCATCATATTGAGATTTGTTCTCAAAACAGTCATCCTTAAAATGTACAGAACAAACGCTTAAGTTAACACTGCCGTGACTGGGACGTCCGCAAAAAATAAACTGCATCCATTTTTCCCTGACGTCTGGATCTTTCGGCAGCTTATACAGAGGTTTTGTTTGACCACAGCCAGGAACAGCACATCTGTGTGGCATCGTAATTTTCCTGTGCACAAGTAGTCTCTGTCAGAGCTCGCTGTCCATCGACTGAACACTTGTGAGGCGCACGGCGATACTGAAATGAGCGTAGTTGTCTTGCGCTTAAAGCGTAGTTATCTTGTGCTGGAGGCGGTCATATGCAAACGCTGGTACGTCACTTCTAACCGTCACGTCACTTCTAACCATGAATCCAGAACGAGCTGTATTTTGAGCTTGATTAAATAAATGATTCGTTTAGAATGGGGAGGACGTCTTAAAATATTAAACTTGCAGGACGTTTTAATGATACAAAGACCTCTTATATACCAAAAGATCAAGGCAAATTTGGTTTCTCATGTCATGACCCCTTTAAACTAGTAAAGCTACAGTTAAGCTACTCATTTGAAAAAGTAGTTAACTACACTACAAGTTACTTTCCAAATGTAGCAAGCTACATTTAAGCTACTAAATGAGGCAATATGTTTTTACATTGTTAATATCAAACCAATAATAATAATTTATTAAACACAAATACAATTTATTAATTAATAAATATATTAATTAAAACATTACATTTATTTAATACTTTTAATGAATAGAAAAATTTACACATTTAATAAAGGTCATAAAATGGAATAAATCAACATAAAATAAAAACAGAAAAGACACCATTAAAAATATATTTGTTTTACTATACTTCACACTTTTCAATCCTCCTGCTGTGCCCAGGTGTAGCCTAAAACCCTAAAAACAGGGTTGGGAGGGTTACTTTTGAAATGTCCACTACAGATTACAGAATACATGCTGTAAAATGTAATTTGTAACATA
The DNA here is from genome assembly GCF_025860055.1 of Xyrauchen texanus. Lineage (NCBI taxonomy): Eukaryota > Metazoa > Chordata > Actinopteri > Cypriniformes > Catostomidae > Xyrauchen > Xyrauchen texanus. Next base: position 9,076,646 of record NC_068299.1, on the reverse strand, counting down.
TTCCGTTAGATTACTCAAGGTCAGTAACATATTCTAAATACTAGATTTGTTTCACTTGTTTTGACTATACAAACTCTGCCAGTACAGTAAGACAAAATACACATGTTAAAAATACATTCTCTGAAAAACCTAAATATCTTAAGCAGTGTTGTTTTTAAAACAAGATAAATCAATTTGATCTTGTTTTAAGGATTTTTAGATATTTTTTACAGGAAAACAATACAAAAATAATTTTCAAGAATATGATTTTTGCCCTAATATCAAAGGTCTTACTAGGAAAACGTCATGGCTACTGTTGTAACCTCCGTTCTCCGAGGGAAGGAACGAGACAATGTGTCGAATGAAGTAACACAAGGGGTCTTCATGGGACACCAAACGTACCTCTGAACCGGAGTAAAGGCCAATGTCAAGTTGGCAGACAGAATTAGCATGCACCGCCCCGGACATACGGGTATAAAGGGAAGCGGGACAGCGAGTGCCAGTCAGGATTTTGCACTGAGGAGCCGAAAATAAGGTACGGCCGTTTACAGTAGTAGGTCTAGTGCTGTGGCAGGAGGGACGCAACATCTTGTTCCTTCCTTCGGGGAACGGAGGTTACAACAGTAACCGTTGTGTCGAATGAAGTGACACAAGGGGTCCAATATAAAAACGCCACGCACTGACCGTGTAACGCGAACTGCCGAGACAGATGCAAGCAGGCTACTGCGTGCTAGAGGCAACTGTGTCGGCTGCATGTAGCCCTCCCCAACGCACCCAAAGAGGTGTCACATACAGACCTTAGGTTCCCCGCACCCCTGAGGGTGCCCCAACCCTGTCGAGAGACGTCTATGGTCACCACAACACATCTGGACACCTGCTGCAAGAGGACTCCGTTCCGCAGAAAGCAGAGGTCTGTCCAATGGTTGAAAGTCTGATGACAAGAAGGGGTGATTGTCACACGGTATGTGCCGTGGCACCATGCCCATCTCATATGCATCAACCCGAGTGGCACGGCCACAGCTGAGGGTGCCATATGCCCTAGGAGCCTCTGGAATTGTTTTAGAGGAACCGTTGTGCCGGGCTCGAAGAGAGCAAGGCACCTGAGCACTGACTGAGCGTTCAGTGAATCGCGCAGCCGAGTTGGATGGTCCTGGCCAGCTAGCGTGACGGATTGGGAAGTGAAAGCCACACATCCAAACTCAGCGCGAGGGGCACTAACGGGACGATCGCTTTTGATGTACTGGCCGGGGCTTCGCGGCGGGGGGGGGATTAGGTAATAGCGTTGGGAGGCAGAAGAGCATCCCGAGGCTTGGGTGATGATGAGCGGCGCCCTGACAGGTAAAAACAAACATATTTTGAAAGAGTGCACGCGTGAAAACTGATGTGTATATCATAAACACAGAATGTATGATCATCCTAAATGTAAAGAGCACATCAATATGAAGATAAAATCTAATCCCAGTCATTTAAAGGTTGAAATCCTGGCCAGATGCTATTTTCCAGTTCCACAAAAAGAGGACATATCCGGGAAAAAGAGGACATATCGTCACCCTAATAGATAGAAATAGATTACATGCTAGAAATAATACATGCCATAATTTTCCATGCCACATTTCGTTTACCAATAATTGTATGTATTATACATAAACATAATAGTTAATTAAATGCGAAGAAATAGTTATGCATGATAGGAATTATTTCTCTCACTGCTCCCAATAATGCACAGATAATGAAAAACTAAATGAAAATATTCAGAACAGAATATAAATCCCTCTAAAGGCAATAATTCACTGAACTGTTTTATTTAAAAACAATAACAGTAAATATGCCGTTGTGTTTTCTATTAATAACAAAGTGTCTGAAATATTATTGGTGTTCTTTTATCATTTTCAGATTTACCTGCCTCTGTACATCTTGTAAAAGTAAACAAACTCTGGCTGGTCGATCTACATAACCAACAGACAGCCTCTTCTTATCCAAGCGAGCCACAATAAGTTTCCAGTAGATGATGGTAAAGCAATATTTCAGTTTGTGATCTGTCGTTACAAAAGAAGAAAGATGCCGCCTGATTCTTAGCAGCAACCAGAATACACTTCAAGTTCGTCAGACGCTTTTCCAGTAGAAATTTGGCTTCTTTGCAATAAAGACAGCTATTAGATATAATCTGACCAACATAATTTAGCGTTTGGTCATGCTACACCACTACTTGCTGGGAAAAAGTAGCTCGCTAGTGGAAAATCTACACCGTTTTAAAAGCAGCTGAGTTACTGTCAAGCTACTGAAAATGTTGTTAAGTTAGGAGCATCGCTACATGTAGTTAGCTACTCCCCAACACTGCAAACTGAGATGAGAAATTATGTTTTCATGATGTGATGTCTTCATCAAGAGACTGCCATGTTGTAGGACACACTGCAATGTACTTTTGCATTACTCAATGTTTCATCACAGCTCTTATGTGTAAATAGTCCTAAATGTGTAAAAATGTTGCGCAGTAAACTAAAATATTGTCATACCCCCCAGCTGTAGAAAGAAGCTACAGCTTCTAAGCCTTATTAGCATTCTGCTGATGTAAATAGACCCTATCACTAATGCTTTTTCAGTAAAAACTCAGTGAAACTTTGACCTGGTCTCACACCTCCCCCTTAGCCTCAATCCAGAGCATCTTTCTTTGAGATCTGCCAGCCAAAATCTCTAAGGGTTGTGTAATATCAGTATTGTAATGGTAGCATTGATGTTGCCCACTGCTTTTCCTCATGTATATTGGCATACAGCATTATATAATTGTAGCCAAGTGGAGAAATTTCATGTAATTTTGCTCTAATCATACATTTGACATGGCTCCATTAATAGTGTTGCACACCCACTTAATATTGTCCTTATAGGACTTTAAAGGAAAGTCCAGTTACATTTTATCACCTGTTTTCTACACCATTAATTGTAATGTGTGCAGTAATGAATGGGCCATTGTGTCATTGGCACACCAGTAATAAGCAAGTTTTACCTTGCTGATAAGGAGTTCCCTATGGTGTTGATCTGCCACTCTCATTATATACTTTGTCTGTTGCCAAACTAAAGTTTCCCAGAGGATTATTTTATTGCTCAGAGTTTGCTCTGTCATAGCTGTAGAGACTTAATGGTGTTCTCACTCATGTTATGTTTTACTGTTAACTTTTGTGCCAATTCTTTTTTTATTTAAACCACAACAGAGTCTGTACACTGTAAAATCTGCACACGTTCAAACCGACTAACACCAATATTACTGCTGGTTGGACGCTAAGTGGTACTATGGGGTAAATTTCGTTAAGCAATATCCTACACAATAACGCAAGGCAGCTTGATTTCAAACTTTGAACTAGGACTGCGACGATTAGTCAACATTATTGACAACATCGGCAATAACACATTTTCGACAAAAATGTTCGCTGTCGAATAGTCATTTAATCTCATTTAACGTAACGTGTGATCATTTGAAACCAATGATGGCTCATTAGAGGAGCACTGCAGCTTGCGCCTGATTGAGGAGAGGAAGAAAATACAGCTCACAGTCCAGATGCACTCCAAACCTTCCAAACAGCTTCAGGTGATGTACTGTAGATCGTAAAGTATGAGAGAATTATACAAAAATACAAAATAAGTAAACACAGAAGCACTCATTGTGAAATAAAGCAGCTGCCATTACGCAACACTTGCATGCTCACGTCTTTAATGGAAACACCCCGCCATTACATCTTTAATGCATCCTTTATTAAAGTTCAAATAATAAGGATGCATGTCATGTATATAAGTACACGCTCTGAAACTGGCATTTCTATGTGTTGTCAGTGTGTCGCGAGAAGTGACCCTATCTAAGGGGGAGAGGAGAGATTGAAACTGCATCCTGGCTCATGCACATTCTGGCACAGGGACACTCGTCCCTCGCGTGTTTGCTGCAACTAGATTATTATCTATGTAGTGAATCATAATGCATATGCGGTGTGTATCTTATTATGAAGAAAATCGAGGATATGCAGCTTTATTAGTAAGAGAGAGTTTGTTTATTGTGAGAAAAGATGGATCGAAGTGAACAAAAAAGTGAGAAAGGGTAGTCTTAGCCAATTATACATTGCAACAAAATACTTTTTTGATTTGTTATTGTTTTGACTTGTTTTCCAATATAATTATCTAAAACTCCTTTAAAACAACATGCATTTACTTTAGGTTCTATATTGCAGAAGAAAAATTAGTTATCTGAGAATGTTATATAATAAAAAATATATAATATAACAAAAATACATATTTTAAAGTGTACTTTAATATTTAAAGTATAAACAAATGGAAAAATACACTTATATTCAAGACATATTCTCTGAAAGTAGTTCTTAATTTATTATATGTTGCTTCTACAGTAAATATATATAGTTTTAAGGATTTTTAGACAATTTTAAATGGAAAACAAGACAAAATAGGATTTTATGCAGTGAATTTATTACTGAATTAAAATGTTTTCCCTTTTATTCAGCGAATGTCATTTTGTCCTCTTTATTGTTAGTTAGTATGCTTAATTCAATCTTTTAAATTTGTGCACATGCTGAATAGTCGGTTAAGATCTAATGATTCATTGCTGCAATAATTGCATGAATAGTCAAATAATCTTTTTAATAATCGTTCGATTTGTTGATTATCAAAATAATAGTTAGTTGCAGCCATAATTGTAACTTAATTTTTTATGTATTTTAACTAAAAATTCAAATGAAATTTGAAAAAAAGACTTTAGAAGACTGAAACAAAGATAGAGTTAGAACCCTTTACATACGCGTGTTCCACGTGACCGCACGTCTCCGAACAAACAGCGCATCAGACATGCGCATACCTGGCTTTTCTGTCATCTGTTCTCAAAAATATAATAATTGTATTCCTTCAAGTGTGTGTCTGTTTGTCTAACTGCATTTCTTGTGTCATTCCGAATCCTAGACGTCTTACAGTTACACACCATGCACATTATATTTGCTACCTGTAAGTAAATCTATGCGCTTACTTTGCTGCCTGTGTAATTTGATATGGTGGTAAAGAACATCTGGCTTTCAATGCATTATTTAGGTTAATTTATCATGGGTTGCAAACTTAATTTGGCAGCTATTCTTTATTTAAGGCTGTACTATTTGTTAGGCTATTGTATTGATATTGGAAGTTCCATTCATAGTGTTTCCCCCTTTTACTCATTATAAAATTTCACACCGGTGTTGTCACTTGTACCATGTAAAACCAGTAACATCGTACACTGTGGCAACTCTAATACTCTCAGAACTTCTCTCTGAACATGTGTGTGAACAACAAAACAACAAAAATAGTCATAAGAATTAAAACTAAATACATCTTCAAATAAGAATTATAATTTTTCCACATAAGTTCCCTTGGTTTGACCAAACTTTCATAATGTATTCATAATCTTATGGGTATTCCATACAGCCACTATTTTGTACTTGATAATTTTGAGTTAGCAGTACTCGAAGCCAAAGTTTAAAGAATGTATATAATTGAGATATGATTCCAAAATATCAGAAGAATCAGAATCAGCTTTATTGCCAAGTATGCTTACACATACAAGGAATTTGTCTAGGTGACAGGAGCTTCCAGTCAACAACAATACAAACAATACCAAAAACAGCAGCAAGACATAGGTAATTAAAAACAAAAAAGAACACAAAATAAATAATTATATATATACGTACATACACTCACCTTCATACACACCCACATACACACACGTAGTGCAAATCTAATACAATCTGTATATAAAGAACAAAAAACAGTATATTATGTACAGAGCAATGTAAGTAATGGAAGAAGTGGATATGTTGGATAATATAAATTAAAATTAAAATTAAACTGTGTATTGCACATAATTATTGCTCAATGGGGCAATTTAATTGTTCATTAGATGGATGGCCTGAGGGAAAAAACTGTTCCTGTGTCTGACGGTTCTGGTGTTCAGAGCTCTGAAGCGCCGGCCAGAAGGCAACAGTTCAAAAAGGTAGTGGGCAGGGTGAGTGGTGTCCAGAGTGATTTTACCAGCCTTTTTCCTCACTCTGGAAGTGTATAGTTCTTGAAGGGGGGGCAGGGGGCAACCAATAATCCTCTCAGCAGACCGAACTGTCCTTTGTAGTCTTCTGATGTCTGATTTCGTAGCTGCACCAAACCAGACAGTTATTGAAGTGCAGAGGACAGACTCAATAACTGCTGAGTAGAACTGTTTCAGCAGCACTGGTGGCAGGTTGAACTTCCTCAGCTGGCGAAGGAAGTACAACCTCTGCTGGGCCTTTTTCACAATGGAGTCGATGTGTATCTCCCACTTCAGGTCCTGTGAGATGGTAGTGCCCAGGAACATGAATGACTCCACTGCTGCCACAGTGCTGTTTAGAATGGTGAGGGGGACAATGTTGAGGTGTTCCTCCTAAAGTCCACAATCATCTCCACTGTTTTGAGCGTGTTCAGCTCCAGGTTGTTTTGACTGCACCAGGAAGCCAGCCGTTCAACCTCCTTTCTATATGCAGACTCATCATCATCATCTCGGATGAGACCGATGACAGTGGTGTCGTCTGCAAACTTCAGGAGCCTGACAGAGGGGTCCTTGGTGGTGCAGTCATTGGTGTACAGGGAGAAGAGAAGTGGGGAGAGCACACATCCCTGGGGGGCACCAGTGCTGATGGTGCAGGTGGTGGAAGTGAATTTTCCCTGCCTCACAAGCTGCTGCCTGTCCGTCAGAAAGCTGGTAATCCACTGACAGGTAGAGGTGGGAACAGGGAGTTGGTTTAACTTAGTCCGGAGTATATCTGGTATGATTGTGTTGAAAGCCGAGCTGAAGTCCACAAAAATGATCCTTATGTATGTCCCCGTTCTGTCCAGATGTTGCAGGATATGATGCAAACCCATGTTGACTGCATCATCCACAGACCTGTTTGCTCGATAAGCAAATTGAATGGGGGTCCAGAAAGGGTCCAGTGATGTCCTTCAGGTGGGCCAACGCCAGTCTCTCAAATGACTTCATGACCACAGATGTCAGGGCGACAGGTCTGTAGTCATTAAGTCCTGTGATTTTAGGTTTCTTACTGAGCGTTTGAAGCAGCATGGGACTTCACACTGCTCCAGTGATCTATTGAAGATCTGAGTGAAGATGGGGGCCAGTTGGTTAGCACAGGAACGAAGGCAAGCTGGTGAGATGCCATCTGGTCCTGGAGCCTTCCTTGTCCTTTGCTTCCGAAAGACACGGCACACATCGTCCTCACAGATCTTGAGTGCAGGTAGTGTAGCAGGAGGGGGGAGGAGGGGGGTTGCAGGAGGTGTTAATGGTTGTGTGAAATGAAGGTCCGAGTGCATGTGGGGTGTGAGATCGGGCCTTTCAAATCTACAGTAAAACACATTCAGGTCGTCAGCCAGTCGTTGGTCCGCCACAGGGTTGGGGGTAGGAGTCCTGTAATTAGTAAGTTGTTTCAGGCCACTCCACACTGATGCAGGGTCGTTAGCTGAAAACTTGCTTTTCAGCTTCTCAGAGTAGCTTCTTTTAGCCACTCTGATATCCTTATTCAGTGTGTTCCTGGCCTGATTATACAAGACTCTATCCCCACCCCTGTAAGCCTCCTCTTTGGCATGACGAAGCTGTCTGAGTTTCCCTGTGAACCATGGTTTATCATTGTTGAATGACAAAAATGTCCTAGTAGGGATGCACATATCCTCACAGAAACTGATGTATGATGTAACAGTATCTGTGAGCTCGTCCAGGTCTGTAGCTGCAGCTTCAAAAACACTCCAATCAGTGCAGTCAAAGCAGGCTTGTAGTTCCAGCTCTGCTTCAATAGTCCATCTCCTTATAGTCCTTACAACTGGCTTTGTTGATTTTAATTTCTGCCTGTAGGTCGGGAGAAGATGAACCAGACAGTGATCAGAGATACCCAAAGCTGCACGTGGGACAGAGCGATATGCATCCTTTAATGTTGTGTAGCAGTGATCCAATATATTCCTGTCTCTGGTGGGGCATGTAATGTGCTGTCTGTATTTGGGCAGTTCGTGTGTGAGATTTGTTTTGTTAAAGTCCCCAAGTCCACATTTCAAGTACTGTTTAACTAGGACCACTTACATGTTTTTATTAATGACAACTTTAGTGTTAAGAGAGTAATGGTAACGTAATTAAAACTAGTAAGAATAGTAAAAACTTATGCTTAAGCTGAGTAAACAAATGTGTTTTTTACCATTTGAGATAGCTATTAGTATTTACAGTGTATACACTTTTGTCAGGGAGTCAACTGCTGTGAGGTAATGTCATAATATTAAAACAGGACACGGAGCTACAGAGTTCAGCCTTCACTGTAGCCGTCAAGTGTATTATGAGTAAATATGTCTTGGTACAAGAACATCTCAGGGCAAATCTTGTAGCTGTATTTGAACCGTTGCTGTTTGTATCTGTAACCATATTGTCAGTAAATATTTCATATAAAAACGGGCTTCACTGAGTTACGCAAGGTTGTGTTTATCCCTTAGGTCTGCTGTTAAGTACCTACTGTATGAGGGATGCAATTCACATTGCATTTTCACAATACCAAGAGCTTTTTTGTGTTTTTGTAGATTACAGAGTGCAGACGCAACCTTTAAAACATCTAGTCCATATTCTGCCTCTCTCTGGATCATTATCATGTGCGAACATTCATTTTATGCAGAATTTCAAAATCATCATAATTTAAAAGCTATCTGTGCTTGTGAATATGTATGTGTATCCATCATGTATGACAGCGAGTTCTTTATGCATATAACCGTTTTCAAATACTAGGGCCTGACACTCTTAAATATATTTATACTCTGTGTATATAAGATGTTTGCAATTGTTGCAAATATATATATATATTATTATTATTTTTTTTTTTTTTATTATGCTTTTCAATTTCATAAAATTCCTTAAAATTGTCTTGTGTAATGTTTTTTTTTTTACAGTTTTAATTTAATTTAATGTTACCTTTTGTTATTAAATTGAAATGTGTAATATTAAAAATATATATATATATATATAGTTTTTTGTTTTTGAGTGTACCATGTAAATGGTAATTTACAAGTCAAGCCATTGTCTATGTGGTGTTAAAACCATTCTGTTGAAAGGGTCCAAATGATGTTATATCCTGGGTGTCTTATTAAATAAAAATAATAATAACAATAATAATAGTAATAATTGCTCTATCTATCTATCTATCTATCTATCTATCTATCTATCTATCTATCTATCTATCTATCTATCTATCTATCTATCTATCTCTTTGATGTCCTCCTCTCAGTTTGGGTGTTTCTTTTTTTTCCAGTGTAAGCCTGTACATATAATTTTACTGCTCTTTAGCCGTGGCACAGAAAGCATGCTGGAGTCTGCATCACACAGGGCAAATCTCTTTAGACAGCATGTCCCCTATTTTTCAAGTCATTGTCAGAGTAAAGAGCAGGGCTATCCATTCCCATCTAGTGTGGTTAGAGGGGCAGGGCATAGATAGCTGTCTGCCTGGACTGTAATATAGATAGTTCGGACACCATCGATCATGTGTAGCAACTATGGTAGACTGCACAAAAATATTGCTGTTCCAGTATTAGAAATGCACCCAAGACGGATTGTGATTGGATCTCTGAAACCACATTAGATAGCGGTGAAAATGTGAAAGTGTTTTTGTTATCTGTATACAACTACTTAAAGGGATAGTTCACCCAACAATGAAAATGTTTCTCATTATTGTCTTACCATCATGATATCTGAGGTGTGCATAACTTTCTTTATTCACCAGAATACATTTGAAGAAAAATAGAAAAATATCTTAGTTTGGTAGGTCCTTAAAATACAATTGAATTGAGATTTCTCTTTTTGAGCTCCAAAGACTATAGACAGTCAGTATAAATGTCATCGATATGACTGCAGTGATTAAATTACAGTTTTTCTGTGTCGCGCTGGTAGATTTCTCGAATCATTCTTAACATTTGCAAGTCTTTAGTCCATTCCTCAAAAGTAAATCATTATGTCAATGAACATATCAGTGCCAATCAGAAGAGTCCTTGTGTCATTGTTCACAAACAAGATGCTTATTAGTTTCAAAATGCTTAGTCGTGTTGTCAATATAAAAATATACACTGTTGGTATATTCTGATGTACACTATGGCTACATTTTTTATGTCTGTATGGCATTTATACATTTCAACAGTACAAAGTCACACATTCCTTTATGTGAGATTAGGATTGCATGAGATTGGACATGATTCACATTTCTGCTTTTACTTTTGGTCTTTTGGAACAAATTACTGTGTCATTGCGATTCAAAAAGAAAAAAAACACAAAATTATTTTAGAGTACACAAAACTCCTGTAAACATAGAAAAGGTTACCATAGGAAACACTTCTTAGAGAGTTCTGTATAATTAGAATGGTATGGCTTCCTGACGTTCCAGTCTGTTGGGCCAAAGATTGTCATCTACATTGCAGCGGATATCTTCTCTTGCTATGCAGCGAGGAAATAAACTTTTTGCGTGTCTTATCCAGCCTCTGCAGGCAGCGGCTGTGATGTCCTCACATGCTGCTTCCACGGCAGCCAGCAGGATAATTTGAGTATATGGCTGGCGATTGTAGACCTTCCACCTCCATGCTGAAAAGAACTCAACTGGGTTAAGGAATGGGGAATAGGGTGGGAGGAATTCCATAATCATCCTGTGGTGGGTCACAAACCATTGCCTGATGGTGTTTGAGTGATGGAAACTCACATTATCCCAAAAGTACCACATACTTTGGTAACTCATGATGAACCTGACCTCTCTCATCAGCAGGTATGAGATTCCTGTATAGGGTGTCTAAGAATGTGAGGAGACTGTGTGTTGTATGGCCCTATAAGAGGATACACATTACCTCACCATTCTCTGACAAAGCAGCACTCATAGTGATGTTTACTTCCCATTGGCCTGGCACATCCACAGTAGCTCTGTGTCCGATGACATTTGACCACGCCTTCTGATTTTGGTCAGGTTGAAGCCAGCTTCATCCAGGTATATAAAGTTGTGAGGTGGGTCACTTGATTCCAGTTCCATTATACGCTATATCCCAGAAGATGCAAAATTAGATTTATGAGTTATATGTATTTTCATTTTGGACAACATAAAGTTACATCAAATATACACATATTGCATATTCTTTTCTACAGCCAAAGCAAATGTATACAGCTCGAAAGTAATTACTGTATGCAAATATTTTACTCCTTCACTCTGTCACTATTCCATTCAAATGGTACATTCATGCACATATGGTTTCTTTTCAGCACTCTGTCAATGGTTGAGATGCTAACAGATTGGATGTTTACAAAGACATTGTTGTCTTCTATAATGGCACTCTGAATCCCCCTTAGTCTAATGGCGTTATTTTCTCTGAAAATGGTGCAAATAGCCTCCTGCTGTTGAGGTGTGAAAAGGGGCCCTCTCCCACCCCTGTGAGGTAGTTCTGCAGTCTTATGTGGGAAAATACAGTGTGGCCAAACACAAGATTAAGGAAGATTTCAGTGTAAAAAATTATGTCCTGTAGTATTACAATGCAGCGCATATTCTTGGTTTACAAACCTGTTCTGTCTGCAAAATGTTTGAATATTGAGGACATGGTTGTTCTCCCAACATTTGGCTGCACCCTTCGACCAGCCTCAGCCATTGTAAGGCCATGATTGAGAACATGGTCCACAAGAGTGGCCCTTATTTCATTGGAAACATGCCTGAATCCTCGGCCTTTTCTACCTCTTCCTCTGTTTTGCCTCCCTACCCTTCCACCACGCATCCTTAGTCCTCTTCTTCCCAGCTGTTGACCCTGTTCATTTCTTTGTTTTCCTTCCATTGTCAGAAATTGTTACACTGTGTTGTGCTCTGTCAATGTATGCTTGCCAATTAAAGGTTCATTAGATGCAACTCTGAGCTATTTTAGAGAACTGGTTAATCATTGGTAGATCTAACACTTCACACTTTCCCTTCATTAGTGAAAGTCAAGATTCACGTGAGAGCAATTAATCAATTCAGGATACATAAAAACTATAAAATACTATTTATAAAAAAAGTAAAATAGAAATGTCTAGAAAATATGCTTGACATATTATGACCACATGTTCAACCATTTTGCCTTTAATGACTTGTGCAATTAACTAATGCCTAGATGTTTTGGGGGGTAAGACTATTCAACAGAGAACCAGTATTTATTTTGATCAGCATGACATAAGCGATTGATAATGTAGTAAATAGCAGACAATTGTACATAACCAATTGCATGAATGTACCAAAGCATTGACAATTTGGTGTGCACAAGTGATTAGATGATGTGGAGGTTGAACAAGTAGTTTTGAGAATTTCAGTTGTGATATGAGAAATGTACCAAAGAGTCTTGTGACATGATCAGTTTTGCTGCAAAAAAAATATATATTTTTAAGTACTTTTTAACTATAATCCAATCCAATTCACTAGAGGGTGGAGACCAAGTGGTCTCTCGTGTGACGTATTCGTGATGCCATGTATACAGATATAATATCATGCTCTCCACTCGGATTGGACATCCAGGATGAGCACATAAACTGACATTGTAAGTAAAGAAACAGATAAATACATATCTACACCCAATCAAGCTACTGTAGAGTGTCTTTCCTTCTCACTTGTAAACAGTGTTGCTCTTGTTACTTTTTTTTATTGTCACACAACAATATGCACAAGTGCAACAGTGGGTGAAAGTCTTGTGTGCAGTTCCAAGCAACATAGCAGTCATGACAGTGATGAGACATATACCGATTTACTTCAAATTTACAAAACACAATTTACATATCTAATAATCACATAATTACACAACATAATAATAATATACAATGTACAGTAAACAATACACTCAATATAGAATACACATACAATAAAAATAGTATATCAAATATACAGTAGGTTGTATTGTGCTGTATTGACATTCAAGCTGTCGGTTGAAAGTCAGTTGCCGGTGTGTTGTTAATAGAGAATATAATTTATGATAGTCCAGTGTGAGATAATAAGATTAATAAAGTGCAGTGCTGATGTATATTGATCGTGAGAGATCAAGAGTTCAAAAGTCTGATTGCTTGGGGAAAGAAGCTGTCATGCAGTCTGCTGGTGCGGGTCCTGATGCTGCGATACCACCTGCCTGGTGGTAACAGTGAGAGCAGCACATGTCTCGGGTGGCTGGAGTCTCTGATGATCCTCTGAGCTTTTTTCACACACCGCCTGGTATATATGTCCTGGAGGGAGGGAAGCTCACCTCCGATAATGTGCCTGGTAGTTCGCACCACTCTTTGCAGGGCTTTGCGTTTGTGGGCGGTTCTGTTGCCGTACCAGGCAGTGATGCAGCCATTCAGGATGCTCTCTACAGTGCTGGTGTAGAACTGTCTGAGGATGTGGTTGTGAGTTAATGCATGTGATGTGGACACTGAGGAACTTGAAGCTGCTGACTCTCTCCACCGGTGCGCCATTGATGGTGATGGGGCTGTGTTCTCTGTCATTTCTCCTGAAGTCATCACAAGCTCCTTGGTCTTACTGACATTAAGGGAGAGGTTGTGTTCCTTACACCAGTGTGTCTGAGTGTGCACCTCCTATCTGTAGGCTGTTTCATCATTGTCAGTGATCAGACCTACCACTGTCATATCATCAGCAAACTTAATGATGGCATTGGAGCTATGTGTTGCCACACAGTCATGTGTGTACAGGGAATACAGGAGTGGGCTGAGAACACAGCCCTGCAGGGCTCCAGTGTTGAGGGTCAGTGATGTGTTGATGCTGCTGCCCATTCTAACCACCTGGCGTCTGCTTGACAGGAAGTCCAAGATCCAGCACTATGGAGGGCACTATGGTGTTGAATGCTGAGCTGTAGTCTACAAACAGCATTCTCACATGTGTTCCTTTTTCCATTTGAGAGAGAGCAGTGTGTAGCGTAAGTGCAATGGCATCATCAGTTTAGCGGTTTCTGCTGTAGGCAAACTGCAATAGGTCCGGTGAGGCAGGCAACACAGAGTAGATGTAATCTTTGATTAGCCTCTCAAAGCATTTGCTGATGATGGGGGTCAGAGCAACAGGACGGCAGTTATTTAATCAAGTGGCTTTACGGATATTCACCCGTCGGAAGGATTGGGTTACATCCGCTACAGAGACGGAGATTGAACTAACCTCTGTAGCTTCGGCCCCGAGAGCTCTCTCCACAAGGGTGGTGTTATTTCCCTCGAAACGAGCATAAAAAGTAATAAGCTCATCTGGGAGAGAGGCATGGGTTCACGGAAGAGTATTTATTCCCTTTGTAGTCAGTGATGATATTAATTCCCTGCCACATGCTTCTAGAGTCGGTGGTGTTGAACTCTCCTTCAATCTTGTCCCTGTACTGGTGTTTGGCTGCTCTGATAGATTTGTGGAGTGCATAACTGTCTTATTTATGCTCCTCCGTTTACCCCGGAGTTCTCGTGTGTTTCAAATGCCAATGTGGATATGTCACATATGTACCACTGCTCACTGGAAGGATGATTCAGAGTTAAAAGAAAAATATAAAAGTACTTAAATATTTATCTTTTTCACACCAAAAGGGATTGTGTCATTTAGAAGACGTTAATTTAACAGCTGTTGTCGTATTGATGAAGTTTATGCTGACTATCTCTGATTTTCAAAAGAGAAATCTCCATTCACTTGCATTTTAATGCACTTACATGACCTACGACATTGTTCTGTTTTTCTTCAAATGTGTCCTGGTGAAGAAAGAAAGTCATACGCCTCTGGGATATCATGACGGTGAGTAAATGATGAGAGAATTTTCATTTTTGGGTGAACTATCCCATTAAAGGCATTGTTCGTCAAAAAATTACAATTATGTTAGCAATTACTCACCCTCATTATGTTCCAAATCTTTATGCCTTTATTCAGTGGATCGCAAAGGAGATGTAAGGCAGAATTAATCACTTTGAAGATGCATTGGAATGAAAGGTGTAAATGCAATCCAGCTAAATAATATATCCAGATACTGTAGATACAAACCACATGTAAATGCATGATGTAAAGGGAACCAGAGAATGAACATTTGGGCTGTGCTTCATGCATCTATTTCATGTTTGATCACCACAGCTGCTATGGGCCTCTGGCTTTGTTCTGACGGCACCCGTACTGAACCTCAGATGAAACAAAGGACAGGGGTAGCTGCAACTGAGTTATCTTGAACCATAAATCAAGCAAAGGCTGTTTCTTTTTTTGCTTTTTTGTGCTCCAACATCTTCTCACTGTATGTCTTTTTCTTTGTAGTTCAAAAGCTCAAGAGTTTGTTTTACTACATCAAGACAAAACAACAAAAAGAATGCTATAAGGGCATACACTTAAAATCAACATGATATAAAAACAGACCTAATTACTTTATTAAATAACGTTGCTGGTCGTATTGTGTGTGATTCATTGGTGCAGTTATTCTAAAAAAAATGAAAATAAAAATCCTCTCCATATACCATTTTGGTATAATGCCCAGTTTCACAATCCAATAAATTCCCATAAGGAAAAAATCAGGACCAGCTCAACATTTTTTCTTGTTGATTATCCTGTTTTACTTGTAAATATATCAATTTATGCAAGTAATTGGTTTGAGAACAGTACTTCATGTTCACTTTAAAGGTATAGTTCACCTTTAAAAAAATGTGTGTCATCATTTACACATCTTTATGTTGTTCCACTTCCACTCATTCTCCCATGGAACACAAGAGAAGACATTTTGAACAACCTTGATGCTGGTGAATGGGAACTGAGTCTGTCAGTACCTAACATTCTGCTTCGCATCTCCTTTTGTATTTCACAGAAGAAAGTCATACAGGTTTGGAACAAATGAGGAGTAAACGATGACAGGATTTTCACTTTCCCTTTAATCACTTTAATGCTATGATTAGCTCTCTAAAAGGTGTCACATGCATTCAAACCAACAAAAGAGCTCCGTATTCTTCACAGATCTTCACACTTCAAACATTACATCTGGCATGATTAGAGTTTTCACCAGCAGATCTCATTTCAGTGCTGTTGTGGTGTTTGATGAGCTCTTCATCAGTTGGGTCTTGTATGCGAGCTCTGTGATTTCAACCCCTGACCTCAGCTTTGCTAAACACCATCCTCTCAGTTTTTTGTAGCAGCACTATGAGCTCACGTAAATGTAAGACTGTGTGTAAGACTGGGAAAAGAATGATGTAATACTGGGAAATATTGATTCACTGAGGCATCATGATTCTCAAATGATTCTAGATTGATCCACGAAAAATTCATAATCTGAATTTTTAATGTATTAACAATCATATTTATTGAAAAAGCATATGTTGGACAAAAAATGTTTGAGAGACACATCTGCAGCTGCATTTATAGCATAAAAGGGTGTACTTACAGCACACTGTGTAAACAAATATAAGCACCCTTAGGTAAGTTTAAAGGAATAGTTCACCCCTCCCCACCCCCCAAAAAAATCATAAAACACCTCATAATTGACTCACCCTATGAAAGACTTCTTTTTCAGAACACAAATGAAGATTTTTTGAAAATATATAAGATCTGTTGATCCATTAGAAGCAAATTAATGGTGGCCAGAACTTTGAAGATCCAAAAAACAAATAAAGGCAGCAGAAAAGTTATCCATACGACTCCAGTGGTTGAATCCATGTCTTCAGAAGCTATGTTATAGGAGTGGGTGAAAAACAGGTATTTTAGTCCTTTTTTTAACTATAAATTCTCTGCCCCCCAGAATGTGGCGATCTGCGTGAAGGATGCTTATCACCAAAATCAAAAGAAGAAGAAAATGTGAAAGTGAAAGTGGACATTTATAGTAAAAAAGGACTTGAATTTGTATATTTTTCTCACCCACACCTACAATATCGCTTCTGAAGACATGGATTTAACCACTGGAGTCATATGGATTACTTTTATGCTCCCCATAGGGCTTTTCACACGGAATGGAAAACGGAATCCTGGGTTATCCTGGATTAATATTGAATCCTGGGTAGTCATGTTCTGATGTTTCACAGTGTATATTCGTAAACCACAGGTTAACGTTCTTATTTGCATATTTACGGTGTTGATAACAATGACTGGATGAATGCAGCTCACAACGGACACGTAATTCAGCTTTCTGTCTTTCGTCCTCATATGCCATGAAAACGTGGAGTACTGTCTCTTCAACACTGCAGTTATCGCGTTTGCCACCATTGTTCGACACTACCTGCATTTCCCCCAGACGGAGAACGTAAACAGTGCGTGAAAGTTTCAGCGATGGGACAAAGCGCGTGAATATTTAATGATGTACTGTAAGTACTGAGTCTCTTTTGTATGTGTCCCAAATGAGTATAGTAAATATATTAACAAACTATCCAGGACTATCCAGGATTTAAAGTCTATATATAGACTTTAAATACTACTTTGTGTCTCATGAGAACTTCCACTCCAGGACTGAAGCAGAAAAAGTGAAATAATTCCTAATTTATCATTCCTGCACCCGTTCCCATATGTAACACCTTCAAATGCCACTCCAGTGTGACATTGTGTAAGTGAAATAAAATGTATTGCTTGAGACAGACCCTTGCCACACATTATCAATGTTTTTGTGACTTTTGTGTGGTAGTGTTGTGACTTTGCTGTAATGAATAAAGTAATGTTCTGTGGTCATTGACAAGGATGTGCTAGCTGAAAAGAATGCATTTTTATTATGTGTTATGCTGGAAGAAGAGGAAAGAGTGTCGGAAATGCTCTGAGCCCACCTGGGTCAAGGACAGCACCATAAACATTTGTGTATTTCCAAATGACCCTTGCAGCCCAAGGCCTGAATTATTTAATTCCTGCATTGCATTCAGCGTAGCTTATAAATACTTAGCACACATACGGTGACCTTGACCTCAAACATTTGCTTCTTGTGTATGTTTCCTGCTGCTGGAATATCAGGGTTTCTGTTTTGAGGGTAGAAATTATTACACAGAGATGAATTAGACACAATCGACAACTTTGTGCACCAATGTAATTCCCAATTAGCAATGGAAGCATGGCGGTGTTTGATTGCGTTTGATCTGTTTCAGCCCCATCTATAAAACATGTATCGAAAACAAGAGTGCAATCCCCTAAAGATAAAACAAGTGTTTTATACATGGATTGAAAAACTATCAAGAAGTTTCGAAAGGCATTTCAAAAAAGGTTTAACAATTACACCCGCAGTGAAGCTTTTCAAATCAGGACATCATATTTGTAGTGACAAATCTCTTTGATTATTAATTGATCAAGATAAGAACAAAGACAAATTAGCCATATTGTTGCGCTGAAAAGAAGTGTGCAATTAATCCAAAATGAATGATACACAGCTTAGAATACATTTGCAAGATAATTCATCTTTTAATATTCTGTTAGATATAACAGCACATAATTCCTTTACTAATTCTGGGTCTTAACTAACTAATTATTCCAAAAGCCCGGATCTGTTGCAAAACATTGTGGATCAATCTAGCATGTCCATGCCACCTCCCCTCGCCACCCTTCCCTTCCTCTGTGGCTTTCAGATGGCTTACACATTTTCCTTTTCTCTTTTTTTATCCTTTCTTTTTTGTTTTCCCTA
Source organism: Xyrauchen texanus (assembly GCF_025860055.1). Classification (NCBI taxonomy): domain Eukaryota; kingdom Metazoa; phylum Chordata; class Actinopteri; order Cypriniformes; family Catostomidae; genus Xyrauchen; species Xyrauchen texanus. The sequence goes on along the minus strand of NC_068299.1, from coordinate 9,058,055 downwards.
ATGGGGTGGGTGGGAGGGAGGGGTGGAGGTTAAATCAACGTCTTGTTAAAATCCAATGTAAGTTGATTTTGCATGTGTTTCTATGTGTCATAGCTGTGCTTCTAAGCTCAATTAATGCTCACTATCCCAGCTCACTACTGATAAACCGTTCTATGCACTGTTCTTTGCTTTCCTATAAATGAGAAAGACAAGAATGAAGAGTTAAAGTTGTCCATGTGTGATTTCCTTTTGTTTTTAAGTCATGCACTGCCAAGTGCAACCCACTCTACCTTCTACCAGAATTGTACTAAGCTCTTTTTGTTCCTTTCTGTCTCTTTCTGAAGATTTTGTACCAAAGCATAGTTTTTCATGAAACTTTATTCTGTCCCTAGAATATGGAATGATCGGAGAACATACTGTTAAAAGTCAGCGACCAAGATCAGTACATGACACAAAGGGCCAACAGGAGCGAGATGAGTCTGCTAAATTTATGGCACAAACTGGTAATACAATAGTTATGCTTCTATCCTTTCCTATGTAAACTAAACTTAATTTTCATCTTACGTCACTTGCATGCCTCTTCTTTACTGCACCTTTAAGTGACAATGTTTATTTATCATATTTATTTTTTGTCCCTCTACCACTCTATTAATACGTTGAGAAAAACAGGACAGAATTAGCTAACTTAGCATACTGACAACATATCCAATGTCCAATTGGATTTTCTGGTTTCAATTTGTTTTTTCAATGGCACGGTTAGACTTTTTTAATCCACTAAAAGCAGTAATTAGAGCCCAAATTTTGTTAAAGGAGAGATAAATTAAATGACAAACAGTCAAGGAGAGCGGCAAACAACGTCAAGTTAAAATTAAACATTTGTGCTTCTCGGCTTTTTAGTAAGACCAAGAGCCAAACTAACATTGATACTGTACCTATAAAGTGCCAAATTATAATTAAAAAAAACAAGCCTGTAGAAACCTGAAAATGAAATTGTTGCATAATAATTATTTTCCTTTGTTTAACTTTGCTTATTTTTCTTTTTTATATTCAGTTTTTCTTTTTTGTTCAAATTGACTTCTGCATGTACTGTAGATGACTTACAGCTATTTTGGGGAGGGACATTAAGCAGCCATTTTATTTTGTTTATTTTTGCACCTTTTGTATATTTGTGATATTTGTGTAGCTCTTAATATCGTTTGAGTTGCAAATCATTGTTCATACTAAACCTTAACGACCTTGTTTCCATTCCAATCAGTTTCTGTTCTTTTATGTGTTTATTTATGTATTTATTTATTTATTTGCGTTTATAGAAAATCTGAACAGAATGTCATTCATCCTGCATTTAGTTTCTCATTTTCAGATTGTCTGAGTTCTTGTCTCACTTCATCCAGAGTTGATCCACCTATCAATCAAATCTAATCTCTGAAGATGGCAGAGGAAGTTGTTATAAGGCCATATGTACAGAAGGGCATACCAATAGATTCTCTGGAATGGTTTGTGCAAACAAACCAATCTTGAGTGTATTGGCAACTAAAAAAAAAACTTTTCGGAGCATACAATCTTATTCCTGGTCAATATGATCATCAAACGTTAATTCAACAGTGTTTTAAGTGATTTGGCTGACAAAATTAAAGTTAATTACATCCATTGTATTTTGATCACTATTATCTTATTTAAAAGGCACAATTAAAACTTCAAAGGTTTGTGTCCAACATCTAACTTGTCATACTATCCCTTTATTCAGCATTGCATGGCAATTGAATTGTTCTATTGTGGATTCTGATAACATCGTCTTTTAGGGCCTGCTTATTATGTGTCTTACAGTGTCAAAATTTCTCTGGAAATTAAATGTCTTGTTAGTATTTGGTCCGGCCATGCTATTGCTCATTGGGAATTACAGCTGTTCCAGAGTTCAATATTTGATCTACAGTATATAATCTAAAGGGTTACATCAAAAAGCAACAGATGCTTTTAAACCAACAATTTAATAAGTTAATAAACCATCTAAACTTCACAAAGCAATCATGTATTGTAATACCAGCAAGCATTGCCAATGATTGAATTGAATTGAACTTTACAGTTGGTAAATTATAATATTTTCAGCTCAGGACTGTAATCAAACTGAAATTCTAAGAGCTTTGATTGTTGGATTTGACGTAGAAAGATCCTCCCCAAGTAAATTTTAAAATATGACCAATGTTATTGAAAATTGCTGTGATCTGCTGAATATGTTGGGTGAAATTCAACCCATTCCATTCATTCTTGACAATCTCCAATTCTAATTGATTTTGCCTGACATGTAGCTTTAGCATAAATCCAAGAGAAAGAATTGCAGTCTAGACTGAGGTCCATAGGTCTGTTTTGCTGTGGAACTGTAGCTAGAAGAAAACTAACTCTCATCAAAGGTCATTTTCTAACTTTTAAAAGCCATGTTGCATGCATTCTGCATAGATTTTTTAAATCATATTTTATATATTTATTTCATCTATTAGTTTTGTTTGCCGTTTTCCTTTCAGTTTATTACATCAAATTGGTTGCATGCGTTCTTTTACAATAAATATATGACGTTAAGCCTTAGCATTTTGTAAGAGGCTACAACAGTGTTAGCTCCCATTATAATATCACTTAGTGGCCTTAGAGTAAAACTGATATGATCCTGTTTGGGAGATGTACAAATATAAGAATTATTAATAAATGTTTGCAAGATTTTTGAGGCTTTCGATTGTTATCTTCTACAGTAGTAAAATCACAAATATTTCAATAGATTTGTGAGTTGTTAATACTCTTCATTAATTTACTATTCACATCAGAAATAGGCACTTTAACAAAATATTTGCTCTCCTCCAGAAGTGGGCTGCTCAGATATTCACCTTGAGGTCTTCGTTCCTGCAGAGTTTTGTTCTAACATGAATAAAACACACCTGAACCAGCTAATCAAGAACATCATACTGCTTTAATACTCTTACTGTTGCTGTATATAGTATGTATACTGCACACAGTATGCACATTTTCTCTATGCATAGCATAGAATACCTGAATAACGCACAACATTTGCCAAAATGAGCAGTATGCAGTACAGCTGATCTTAGTGCATGGAATACTGTATCCCTCAATGCAATAAACTCAAATCAACTTTCCATTTCCAGTATGATGGATAAAATTAAAGTAATATAAGCCGCAATTTTGTACATGTTTTTGTTTTACTCATTGTTTGATTGGCTTGCCGAAAGACATTTTTACCTTAAATTTGCATTGAAAATCCAAACAGCCTCTTTTATTTATTAGATGACAACTGGATGCCACTCACTGAACTAAATATGCATCATGATGAGGCCATATGACCAAACTAGTGAGGTCTTGTGACAGCAATGTAGCTTTGCTCAGTTTCAGTTTAATAAAAGCTAGTATTCCATTCCAACACAACCAAGTGCTAAATTAAGAATATCTTACTATAATACTACCCTTACAATATCTGCAGTATAGTTTTTAAATATGGGAGTAATATGGTACTTAAAAATGTCAGGCAGGTGTATCTGAGCAAGGTCTCTAAACTCAACTCTGCAGGAAAATAAATCTCCAGGAGCAGGACTGAGCACATTTGCTCGTGGACAATTGTGCCCTAAAAGTCATTCAGGCAGGATCATATCAAATATAGATGAAATGATGCTACCATTTGAGCTTGTGCCAATTAAAGTCTTTTAAGACTTGCAAAGTGAGGTCCCTACTGCTCCTACTGGCTCCACCCCCTCAGGGTGTCACATGACCATGTTACTGCTTTTAACTGGTGTCACCCTTCTTCTACAGGTGACCCTGGTGCTGAGGAGTGGTCCCAGTGGAGCTCTTGCTCAGTTACATGCGGTCAAGGGTCGCAGGTGCGAACAAGAACATGTGTCTCACCTTACGGATCACACTGCAGCGGCCCTTTAAGAGAGTCCAGGGTGTGCAATAACACTGCCCTCTGCCCAGGTAGTGTTAGCCATAGACACTGGACTGTCCTTCAGAGTGTCTAATGTATCTTTCATCTCTCAGGGCAGTGAATGTTTTTTTTTTTTTATTATTATTATTTATTTATTTTGTTCTCATTGCTTCTAATTTTGTTTTTATATCTGATGTTATGTTTATTATAATTTGTATTACTTTATTTTGTCTGCAATGATATTCACATTATCATAAGTTTTCTCATTCATATCTCATGTATCACTCTTTTCATGTCACTCTTCTCAATGTATGACTTAGCCAAGCTTTTTGTATAATTAATTTATAATTCATAAATGCAATGTGAAACTTGTTAGAAGTCTGTTAGGTTGTTCATTTGGTTGATGCAGAAGAAAAATGTAAAAGAAGAGAAGGAAAAACTAATCTATCCCAATGTGGCCAGAAAACTGGCCTGAATTAACCTCTTATAAAAAGAAAATCTTAAAAGTTTTAAAATATTTAATTACTCAATTTATCAATCATTTTTGGAGGGGTCATCTTAATGGAGTTGGGCTCAGTGATATCTCAGCCGCATTGAACTTGTTTTGTCTTCATCGTGAGCTCTAAAAATGCAGTTCAGCTCTTTAAGGACTTTTCGGTACTGATAAATTAATGCTGTTTACATGTTACCTCAGCAGCACATTGGACTTGTGTCACAGGCTAAATGGATTTTTATTTTAAGTAAAAGGGCATGAAGAGAGACTTGTTTTGTTTACTCAACATTTCAGCTGTTTTAAGACTTTTTGTATGGGTAAATCAATGCGGTTTAGCCTGCATTATGCTGTAGATGCACAGCTTTTCCATATGAATAATGTACAGAGACATATACAGGTATTTCACTGGCACATATGTTAGATACATTTGGAAGTTGGAAATTGTTATTGTGATCATCATTTTTACTTTTGGTATGTCAAGCAGCAATCCATACTGGACCATTATGTACTGTATTGCTGTATTACTATATATTACTGTCACATGCTGTATATACTGTAATAGATAGATAGACAGACAGACAGACAGACAGACAGACAGACAGACAGACAGAGAGAGAGAGAGAGAGAGAGAAGATAGATAGATAGATAGATAGATAGATAGATAGATAGATAGATAGATAGATAGATAGATAGATAGATAGATAGATAGATAGATAGATAGATAGATAGATAGATAGATAGATAGATAGATAGATAGAGCATTTTCGAGTACTTATTTTACAACCAAGATTTAAGATATTACTCACATTTTGCCATGGAGTGCAAAGATTCATTCAGTCTTTGAACAAGGAGAGCAAAAACATTCCCAAAATCTTGAAAGTAGCTCAGATCTGTCTGGTTTTGGAAAAGCTTGCAAGGCACATTTAAATGACATGAGGCTGAACTGCCCTCCCAGAGCTTAAGGGAATGAAACTAAGACCACCATGTCCCTTGAATACTCAAATAAAACCATTTCTTTTCTCTCTGGACTAGCTTGGACAACAGCCTAATTGAGAACAGTATTGCCTTTCTTTTGAGGGCAACCCTTATTTACATGCTTTTGCTGTGTAATGCAGCCAGAAAGAGATGATTAGAAATAAACAATGGGCCTGCTGACTAGGGCCTTCACACTATGTGCTTTATAGTTTTTAAATGTTCATATTGTTACATTTGGATGGATGTATGGTGGATTTTCAAATGAAGAAGTAACTCATCCCAGCTAATCTGAATTCCCCTCTGAACACCTTCTGAGACACTTAAAGCAGTGTGCTAGTTTTATAAGAGGATTAATGGTATAATTTGTTTTAAATACTAATGTATTGCCAAAGACAAGTGCCGTTTCAGTTTAGTCCAATGGTTCTCAACTGGTTTAGCTTCAGGACCCATATTTTACTTTGACATGAAGGGACAACCCAACACAGTTGTTAAATTAAGCATTGCAATATATTAACACCATAGACATTTATTAACCATGAACTGGATCGGTCTAGCAATATGCAACATTATAATGTGTTATAGCAAGTAAACCTATATGATCGTATTATCTTTTACCTAACTTTTTTTTCATGGTTTTCGATAATCAGGGATGTCAAGCAACATGTTCATGTTGGCATTTACCTATTTGAACAAGCTTCAACCAAATTACATATGAATTTGCACTTTAAAAAAAAAAACAGTAGATAGAAATAGAGTTTGATTAAATGTGCCAGTACAATTCTTTGACATCAACAAAAGATATGGGAAGCTTTTCTCGCGTTGAAAAATTGATAAGCCTTCAATTACAGTGAATGTTTCTGTATTTGCGTTTAGCATTTTTTTCTTCCATTATCCTATCAGAACCAACCTAGATGCACCTGTTGAGAACCACTCAGTATCAGTAGACCTTTCTGTGAAAATAATGACATTGAATCTATTTGGTTAAATCCCCTCTGAGATGGGAATCCAGTAGTTAAAACAGGCTTCCTGTAATGGCAAAGTTATTGAGCTTGTTTTTGGAAATGCCAGCTTTCCCTGAGTGCTTCAACGAGAGTTTGTTTTTAATTAATGCTCTTTTAGTGGGTTGCGGTTTTCATTATACAGTAAAAGCATTAGAGTGTGGGATTTGATGTTTGGAGGGGGGAACGTGCCCGGCAGTCTTGACACTGATGACTGGATTAAGTCTCAGTAAGTGCACGCGCAGAAGACACACCTGGGACTTTGATAAGTACACTAAGAGAGGCGAGACGAATCGGGCACGGCTGCAGCAGCCTTCCCGGTGCGTCTTTCATCACTCATAGACAAAAGAATGTCATCAGGCATCACATTCTGGATGGGGATGGTGTGGTATGGGATTGGGGAAGGTAAATAGTAAATAAAAGGGAAAATGATGCATTTATTTTGATTCATTGCAGTGGTGTAACAGCTGCAGTTAAACAGGCTCACTAAGTTTGTGCTGGAGGTGTTTCTCTGCTCTGTCTGAATGATGGTTTGTGTGTGGGTGTGTGCTGTATGTGTTTTAACTCTTGTCCTCTATTGGCAGTGCACGGTGTGTGGGAAGAGTGGTCTCCGTGGAGCCTGTGTTCTTTCACCTGTGGGCGGGGTCATCGCACCCGCACTCGGATGTGCACTCCGCCTCAGCATGGAGGAAGAGCGTGTGATGGACCTGAGACCCAAAGCAAACTCTGCAACATTGCTCTCTGCCCAGGTCTGTTTGCTTGAGTTGTTTTGCCTTCTCCTGTCTGGTCAAGGTCATCTCGTCATGTCTGCCTTTTTATGTAGTCTTGTCTCTACTTTATTTTTCTCTACCCTACTCTACTCTAGTCTTGTCATGTCTCTACTTGCACCTATACTTTAGCCATTGTTTTCCTTACTCTACTCTTCTGTCATATTGTCTCATCCATCTCTACACAGTGCTCCTCTGTGATTTACTCTTGTCTTGTCTTGAATCTACTTGTGTCTTTTCTCTACCATACTCTACTTATCTCTGCTCTCGCTTTGTCTCGTCTCTACTATCATCTTGTCTCTTCTCTACTCTACTCTCACCTTGTCTCTTCTCTCCTCTCCTGGCCTCTCCTCTCCTGTCTGCTGTGTCATTCTCTTTCAAATCCGATGCCTCCCTCATTCCCTCAAGCCATTTGCTTTTTTAGTAATTCTCTAACCATAGTCAATTTCACTGTAAATTGAAGACCACGCCACTAATTTGGATGTGGTTTTGGGGCACTGTCCTCTGTGATTGATTTTGTGGAAGTAGGCCTGACATTGTGGTCCCTTAACGTTTGATCCCTTCTATAAAGAATCAAAGCTCATCTTGCATTGAGGTTGCTCTGGGGAGTAAGCAGCAGCTGCCAGTGGAGGAACATTACAGGATCAATTATGGAATAGTTTATTATGCGGGCCAGAGAGGGAATGGGTGCACTCACAAGCTTTCTTGGCATGTTGAAAGCAACCACGTGTGGTGCGCAATAAAACCCACAAGGCTGAGAGAAGCACCCTTTCAGACTTAATGTAAGCACAGAACTGAAGTGAAAATTGCATAAGCACAATTGTCTGTGAATGATAGGCACTTTAGAGATGAAAGCTTCTATACACTATAAATGTTTAGCTTTGCTTGGGTATGTAACAGATTTTCCAATCTTGGGCAGTTTTGTTGGTCTGATGTTTTAAAAGTCTGTTCACATTCAGCAAAAAAAGAGACAATTAGCCCCTCTTTACACCTTTGTGTTTTGTTTTGTTGCTTCAGCTCTCCCAGGTTCTGTGTTGCCAGGTTCTGTGTTTCATATTTTTGTTAGAGGCTTTTAAAGTTGACCTCAGAGCTCGTCTGTGATGAAAAGCCTCTACCGTTTTCAACTCATTTCCTTTGGATTAAGAGCAGAAGCATTTCATAACGCATTGCAAGCTGAGAATATTCAGTTTAAGAGTAGCTTTTACTGGGCATGTTGGCTAATTAGCAGGCTATCTCAGCCACTTAGGCAGTATTATTACCTCTTTCCCCAAGTCTAATGGGGTTATTCAGGCTGATAGTAGCCCTAGTTCCAAATGTACACGTGTGTTATTTTTATATATATAATACGGTATATATATAGAGAGAGAGAGAGAGAGAGAGAGAGAGAGAGAGAGAGAGAGAGTTACTGTTAGTGTTACTGAGTTACTGTTGTCTTTATCAGTTCGAACCTGTGGCAATTCTCGGTTGACCTCACTCATTAACAAGACTGTTGTGTGTGAAAATCCCAAGGGATCAGCAGTTACAGAAATACTCGAAACAGGCCATCTGGCACCAAAAATCAAGCCATGGTCCAAATCTCTGAGATATTTGTTCCCCATTCTGATGGTTGATGTGAACATTAGCTTAAGCTCCTGACCTGTATCTGCATGATTATATGCACTGCTCTGCTGCCACATGATTGGTTGATTAGATAATCACATGGATGATTGTTGGTGCAAGACAGACTGGTTTGAGTATTTCTGTAACTGATCTCCTGGGATTTTCACACACAACAGTCTCTAGAATTTACTCAGAATGGTGCCAAAAACAAAAAACATCCAGTGAGCAGCAGTACTGCAGATAGAAATGCCTTGTTGATGAGAGAGGTCAACAGAGAATGGAAAGACTGGTTCGAACTAGCAAAGTCTATGGTAACTCAGATAACCAATAACAAGTTTAGAACAATCGTGTCATGTTCTCAGAAATGCAATCTTGGTGTCCAATTTGGTTTCATATATTTTTGAAAAAGTTTATAGCATTTTCTACAAATAAAAAAAAACAACATCAACAAAAACAAATTTAAATTGTCATGTGGTGTGAACATCAAGTAAAGTACATAATAATTTATTTGCACCTTGAATACATGAGATTATAAAAAACATAATCATTCATTTTCTAAAAGTTTTCAAACACATAATATATGAGATGACTATTTCATATAGTCTCGCACGATGTTGTTCGAATAAACTCGTATGTCTTGTTCGACTTCACATGCAAATTCCCAGATGTCTAGTGCAGAATTTAGCGCGAGTATCACGCACGAGCCATTAAGGACATACTTATTAATATTATGCTCTAACCCCTTTTCTAAACTTAACCAATCAGTAAAGTGTGTAAACATGATAGGAATCTGTTGTGTGTGACAGAAGCAATCAGGACAGTAATTGTCACATATTAGATGGAAACGGTGTCCAGAGACGTCATTGGCTATAGGGAAAGTTGTAGGAATTCAGTCGCACAATATCATATGAAATAGCCAAATTTAGAAAAGTCATACGAATCCTGACGATTTCACCATGAGAGTGTGTTGGAGATCACAGCAAATATTATTTTCACTTATCCATTTGCTCCAAGAGCAAAAGAAAAAGTCCACTATTACATTTGAATAAATTTCCAGAAGAGGAAAAAAATAGAGATCGGTGGATTAAATAAGTCAGTTGGGAGAACATGACAAATTTACTGTCACTCTCTCAGCAGCAGTAATCGAAACCGCCTCACAGCTGTGTTAATTATTTTTTTTTAAACTAATTCCAAGGTATTATATGAAAGCAAAATGTTTTAAACTTGTGGTCGATATTTAAAAACATTATCATATAAAAAGTTTGCTAGATTTACGTGCTAAATAATGCGAAAACACGGCATCACAGTCACTAATTGGGGGATTTCACCTATAGAAATCTGGCAACCCCAGACATGTCAAAATCTAATTCTGACCGTCTAATCGCCCTTATTTAAAGTCTGTTATCAAATAATAAATAAAATATATATATATATATATATATATATATATATATATATATATATATATATATATTTTTACTTTCATGATTAGTTCTAAGTAATGCGTGACACAATTGATCTAAAGGGGATGGAAAGGGGGGATGATGGTTTTACAAGGTGGATGCTGTATAGTATTTCTTGCAATAAGGGGTATGACATCCCCTTGCATCCCCCCTTAAACCGAGACCTGCCTATATCAGTGGACCACGTTTCATGAAAAATGTCAGCTTAATCAGAAGATCTGTTATGTTCCAAACTCAGCTCAGAAAAACATACTCTCTTTTCCCCACCATATTTTCTCCCCTCAACTTGGTATGCCATTTTGACGTTCTGCATGGGCGCCTGCAGTTGACGGTCAGTGGCAGGAGTGGAGTGCTTGGAGCGATTGCTCTGTGACCTGTGCCAATGGAACGCAACAGAGGAAGAGGCAGTGCTCGGCCGCTGCTCATGGGGGATCTGAGTGCAGAGGACACTGGGCGGAGAGTCGAGAGTGCTCCAACCCTGAGTGCACAGGTACCACTTCGAATTTCCTTCTCAATATTTTTAAAGATATAGTTCACCCAGAAATCATCATGTCATCATTTACTCACACTCCTATTGTTCCAAAACCATATGATTTCCATTCTTCCGTAGAACAGGAAGGGAGATGTCTGAAAGTATGTTAACCTAGCTAACGTAAGTTAGCATTCTGCCTAACATCTCAGTTTATGAGCATTTTATTGGACTAAACTTTGGATACGCCCCTGCAAAGAAGGTCATAATCATACATATATTTGTCCAATTTTCTAGGAGAGGAAAACTGTGAATTTTATATGCGTACATCTTCCAAAAAGTATTTTGTTAACTTTTAGCAGCACACTAGCTTAAAGATGGCCCTGAAATCTAACAGACATGAATTAAAGACACACCATCCTGTTTACAATGAAGTAATTTGAATCTGTTCCATATATGTCAGTCATTAGCCAGTCTGTCTGTGCTGTTGGTTGACCACAGTGGTAGGTCTCTTATGAGGGCAGATACTCAGTATGCCTGGCAGGTATTTCTTTCTAAGTAATGCGTGACACAATTGATCTACAGGGTCCCCTCAGCATGGAAACACTAGGGACCCTCAGCATGATACTTGTAAGCTGTAAAAGAAGTGGTTCATGATTATAGACAATCACTGTGAGTTTGAAGTTGCTTACATGGTGAGGCTGCTGTTTTGTTGCATCAAAGCTGAAATGGAAGGTGTGCAAAACCACAGCACATGAAATATATATGCGTGTCTAGGGCCAGAAGATATGCAGAAAAGGACTGCAAACTCCCGCACAACCCACCCTCCCCTCAACCCCCTTGGTTTTGATATAATTAACCATGGTTCGACAACAGTAATAATGTAGTTTCCATATAGTAACCATGATTATACTGTATATTGTAAACATGACAGTAAGTAATTTTGATTGAAATCAATATAGATCAATATATTCTCTATCTCACAATGAATGATTACATATCCAAACATGTTCCAGAAAAATTAAGAGATGTACAATTCTTTCTATCTATCTATCTATCTATCTATCTATCTATCTATCTATCTATCTATCTATCTATCTATCTATCTATCTATCTATCTATCTATCTATCTATCTATCTATTTATCTATCTATCTATCTATGCACAAATACAAATCTGTTATATACAGATAGTGCAAGGGAATGTAATGGCAGAAGAGGTAGGATATGTTGGATAAATATAAATAGACTAAGCTGTGTATTGCACATAATTATTGCTCAATGGGGCAGTTTTAACTGTTCATGTTATGGATAGCCTGAGGGAAAAAACTGTTCCTGTGCCTGATGGTCCTGGTGCTCAGTTCTTTGTAGAGAAGGCCAGAAGGCAACAGTTCAAAAGGTAGTGGGCTGGGTGAGTGTGGACCAGAAGGATTTTTGCTGCCCTTTTCCCCCTCTCTGAAAGTGTACAGTTATTGAAGGGAGGGCAGGGGGCAGCCAATAATCTGCTCATCAGTCTGAACTGTCCTCTGTAGTCTTCTGATGTCTGATTTTGTAGCTGAACCAAACCAGTCAGTTATTGAAGTGCAGAGGACAGACTCAATGACTTCTGAGTAGAACTGTATCAGCAGTGCCTGTGACAGGTTGAACTTCCTCAACTGGCAAAGGAAGTACAACCTCTGCTGGGCCTTTTTCACAATGGAGTCAATGTGGGTCTCCCACTTCAGGTCCGTTGAGGTGGTAGAGCCCAGGAACCTGAATTACTGCACTGCTGCCACAGCGCAGTTCAGAATGGGGACCGGGGTTGGTGTTGGGGTGTTCCTCCTAAAGTCCACTCTCATCTCCACTGTCTTGAGGGTATTCAGCTCCTGGTTTTTTTGATTGCCAGACAGCTATCTATTCAGCCTCCCTACTATATGCTGACTCACCATCATCCTGGATGAGGCAGAAGACAGTAGTGTCATCTGCAATCTTCAGGAGCTTGACAGAGTGGTCCTTGGCAGTGCAGTCATGTGTGTACATGGAGAAGAGTAGTGGGGAGAGCACATATCCCTGGGGGGCACCAGTGCTTATTGAACAGGTGCTGGAATTTCCCCAGTCTCACTAACTGCTACCTATCTGTCAGAAAGCTGGTGGTCCACTGACAGATATAGGTGGGAACAGAGAGTTGGTTTAATTTAGTCTGGAGAATAGCTGGGATGATGGTGTTAAAAGGCAAACTGAAGTACACAAAAAGGATCCTTTCATATGCCATGTTGACTGCATCATCCGCAGACCTGTTTGCTCGATAAGCAAATTAAAGGGGATCCAGAAAGGGTCCAGAGATGTCCTTCAGGTAGGCCAACACCAGTCTCTCAAATGACTTCATGACCACAGACGTCAGATCGATGGGTCTGTAGTCATTAAGTCTTGTGATTTTGGGTTTCTTTGGGACAGGAATTATGGTAGAGCATTTGAAGCAGCAGGGAAATTCACACTGCTCTATTGATCTGTTGAAGATCTGTGTGAAGATGGTGATAATACATCTGGGCCCTGAGCTTTCCATGTCTTTTGTTTTCAGAAGTCCTGGCAAACATCCTCTTCACAGATCTTAAGTGCAGGTTGAATAGCAGGAGGGAGGTCACAGGAGGTGTTGATGTTTGTGTGATGTGAAGGTCAGATTGGGAGTGGGGTGTGATTTTGGGCATTTCAAATCTAGAGTAAAACACTTTCAGGTCGTCAGACAGTTGTTAATTACCTACAGAGTTGGGGGATGGTATCTAGATGGTGTCTTTGAGGCCTCTCCCCACTGATGCATTGTCAGTAGCTTCTCAGTGTAGCTTCTTTTAGCTATTCTAATCCATTTTGTCAGTGTGTTTCTGGCCTGATTGTACAAGATTCTATCCCCACTTCTGTAAGCATCCTCTTTGGCCTGATGAAGCTGCCTGAGTTTTACTGTAAACCATGGTTTGTCATTGCTGTATGTTAAATAAGTCCTAGTAGGGATGCACATATTCTCACAGAAACTGATATTTGATGTCACAGTATCTGTGAGCTTGTCCAGATTGGTGTCTGCCGCTTCAAAAACACTCCAATCAGTGCAGTCAAAGCAGGCTTGTAGTTCCAGCTCTGCTTCATTGGTCCATCTTTTTACAGTCTTCACTACAGATTTAGCTGATTTAAGTTTCTGTCTGTAGGTCAGAAAAAGATGAACCAGACAGTGATCAGACAGTCCCAAAGCTGTTTTAGGGACAGAGCGATATGCATCCTTTAATGTTGTGTAGCAGTGATCCAGTATATTTATGTCTCTGGTGGGGCATGTAATGTTCTGTCTGTATTCTGGCAGTTCATGGGTGAGGTTGGCTCTGTTAAAATCGCCGAGAATAATAATAAGTGAGTCAGGGTATTGTTCCATATCTGTGATCTGATCAGCCAGCTGTCTCAGCGCTGTGCTCTCACACACTCTTGGAGGAATAAAAACACTCACCTGAATAAATGAGGAAAAATCCAGCGGCGAGTAGAAAGGTTTAGAGTTGATAACAAGTGCTTCCAAATTAGGACAGTACATCTGCTTTAACATTCATTGATGTAAAAGCATGTTCCATTGCCTCTCGTTTTCCCCGTTAACTCCGCAATGTGATCCACTCTGAAAAGCAAAAAGCTCGGCAGATGCAACGCACTGTCAGGAATGGCTTCACTCAGCCAGATTTCTGTGAAGCACAAGCAAAAGTTTGAAAAAAAGAGAGAGAGAGAGAAATAAAGATAACATCTATAGAATGATTAGCATTTAAATTGCAACCAGTAGTGATGATGCCATGGTAATATTTGTTTACTGAATGTGATTGGGCCTAATTTTATCTTTATTTGAACACTGAATTGTGATTGTTCTTGTCTTCCTCGCATATACAGTATTTGGATTGTATGGTCAACTTTACACTGCATAGTATTTACTGTATAATCTTGTATGCAGCTGATTGACAACAAGATGCATGCTGAATGTTATGGCAATGGCAAAGTAGGGCAGCATTTCATTTACACAGAACCAAAATCTAATTTTACCTAAAATTTATCAACTTTTTTTTGTTATTTTATTTTATCATTATTTTTTTCTCCCTCGCAAGCACATAAATTAAAATCTTCTTCAGGAAATTTAAATCTAGTTATAAAAGAAAGTAATTTTAGAGAAACCTTTTAAATATGATAATAGATAGACTGTAATTATATCAATTGTTTTCATTTCAGTGGTTAGAATATTATTTTTGCTTGATGCTTGCATGACATCAGATATTGAGCCTCTTTGAATTAGACCATTAAAACATAATCTCCTAGATGTGTTTGACACTTTTATTGAGGTTATTTGATTAAAGTCTTTTATATAAAGCAATGTAGTTCAAAGCGATGTCACATATCACCCAGTGCTTTTATACGATTTGACCCCTAATTATTTATTATTTTCAGAGTAACATTCCACCGGCCCCTGCATAGTCTATATGTTAATGTAAATGTGTCCTTGAACAGAAAGTAAATTCAGTACAGGTTAATATGCACCCTCTCACTTATGATTTCTATCACAGGTGAACATCTGCCTTTTCTATTTTGTCCCTTTCTAATGCCAAGATTCAACATTTTATGCCGTTCATTAAATGCCTGTAAAATATCCCGGAACCTTTTAAAACTTTATAATACAATGTGTTCCAGGACTGGCAAAGTGAGAACAATTATTATTCCAGTTGCAGGGCACCCTCACGCTCGTAAAGCAGAGACAAATATCTGATCATTGAAAGTATCATGGTAATAATTATATTAATTAAATCAAGGGAGAATTCTGCTCAAGGTCCTAGTTTTATAGCATCTTGGGTTGTTGTACAGCATGTCAGCACATCTTTCTATCCATCTATCTTTTAGCTAATGGACAGTGGAATGCCTGGGCACCATGGAGCGGGTGTTCTAAGTCCTGTGATGGCGGTTGGCAGAGGAGGGTACGTGTGTGCCAGGGGCTGGCGGTCACAGGGCAACCATGCGATGGTAGTGGGGAGGAGGTCCGCAGATGCAGTGAGCAGCGTTGCCCAGGTAACCCTGCAGAAAATTGAGCCCCAAGAGTCAATTATGTCAGAATGGGCAGAGAGGGGTGAATGAGAGACGGATGCAGGGATAATTATTTTTTCAGTTCAGATGCCCGTTTTTGCACTGCATCATTATTCACGTGAGAAATAATGACTGTATACTGTAGCTATATGTTCCAGTGTGGGGAGTGGAGGTGATCACCACAATTTTGGCCAGTAATGGATATTTAATGTCACATAAATTATGGCATGCTATCTCCATCCATGAGAAACAATAATAGTCTCCATGGAAACAGGGGCTGTGCTTAGAAATATTCCTACCCACATAATATATACAGTACATACAGTATAAACGTTACATGTACAATTACTCCTATATATAACAAAATGTATACACTGTATATATATATATTGATCAAAAATTGTTTTCAGCAATACACATCTGTGGTTAAAGGTGAGCTGTGTAATTTTTTAAATGTTAAAATACTTTCTCCTATCTCAACTTAATTTAGAAGTAATCCATTTGTTGGTTAATTCCCTCATAGTGGAAACACATTGGCTCTGTGGTGCTATCAAAACATTGCTCTGTTTGTTTGGTAATCCAAGCCAGTTCAACATAGCAACATTGGCTCAACCAATGGTGTGAGTTTTTGGGCAGGGCTACTGCTTTGTATGAGCAGAAGCAGATAACAAGAGTGCTCAGGAAACCTGTTTGAAAACAAGCATCATTGTTTGCCATTTTTTTAGTTTGGGTATTTTAAAGGAAATTAGCACTAAGCATAGCACTATGCCATAAGTCATAAGTGCGAAGTCTTTGGGCATGGCCATGAAGTTTTGATATTTTCGTTCTAGCATGTGCTAAGTCTAGACACAAGTGGGTTTGGCGAGATCATGCACACAATGCACTGATGGGATGGTTAAATTGCAATTTCATTTTGAGGTTCTTCTCCGGTTATTGAACCATCTGTGGCCAATTATAGAGTCCATTCCCTCAAGCAACCGCAATTTAAACAATGACAGCACATTCATAAGAAGTCAGCAGTGTAAAAGGACTGTGTACAATTATTTAGAAGAATAAAAAATATAGACATGCTCCTTTTATATTTATATGATTTGGATGTATGCTCTGTTAAATTACAAGGAATGGAAGTATTATTTATAATTTTCATCTACTGACACACAAATCATGGATATAATTAATAGTGATTGAATTGGAATGCACTTCACTGTTCTTTTTTGATTATGAAAATGTTTATGCATTTATTGAAACACGAAAAAGTAAACCAAAAATATATTACACTTCAAACGAAACGAAAATATATTTAAAATAACTAAATGTAAAATAATAATAATAATAATAATATACCAAATCCCCCAAAAATTTCCCCTCTAACTTCTTTCACCACCACCTTTTGCAGTGAATTACAGTAAAATCACTCTACGACGAAAAGTGGAAAAATACCAATACAGATCTGGCTTCTATTAAATCATAAATACAATTGTAAATATCAACATGATAATAATAATTGAAAATAAACCCTGACCTATAGATAGTATAACACAAATCTTCACTAGACAGCTATACAGCTCTGATCGTCAGGGACATCATTTGATGTTCCACTATATTATCAGAGTTTGGATGTGAACTTTATAACCACCTACTGGTGGAATTGTGATATGAAAAACACAATTCCTGAAGAAACCACTTAATTTTCCACTACTTCTATGACACTTTGGGCTCACATGTCGACATGCATGCTCCTCAGGACTCATACCCCAATCCTGTACATCGCAAGGGCAATGCTCTATCAGTTGAGCTGCCATGCAATTTGATCACAGTGGAACAAGCTAGTAAATGTAGTTGGTTATTTAATGCAAATATTAAAATGTATTGCCTTAAGGGGCGGTCACACTACACTTTGCGTTCAAGTCACTCCCATTCAAATGCATCTGAAAGTGAGAGACCGGGAAAAGTCCTTGCTGTTCCACCGATAGTGTTCATTTCACCAGGAAAACGCTGAAATACATACGACGAGTCATAAACATCATTTTGCTAAAATGTAGACATAGTAATGTGATTCTTAAGTGTATGTGTTTTTGTACCTGAACCGCAGCTCCTTATGAAATCTGCCCAGAAGACTACGCCGTGTCCATGCTGTGGAGAAGAACTCCCTCTGGGGAACTGGCCTTCAACAGGTGTCCACCCAACGCCACAGGTAAGAAACGCTACGACGATAAGCAACTAAACCACACAGGCGATCAGACACTGCACCAAAGCACACACACAATGACACACAGAAAGAATAGAATGCCATCACATTCACTTTCAAAGAAATAAAAAGAACATGACTTTTGTTTTGTTTTTTTGTTCTGCTTTTCTCTGCGTTTATTTCAGTGGTGTTAAAATTATTCATAAATTCAAAAGGCTATGATGACAAATGTTTCTGACGAGTGTGTTCATCTGCACTGAATGCTTTTAAATGGTTTATGCTGTGTGTACCTAGAGATTCTTGTAATTTGCATACCATTGAACCCTATAGCACTGTCAACAGCTTTGCGAGGCAGCTTTCTGCGGCGCAGATGAAATATTGGGGAAAACATAAAACGAGAGTGCGTTCATGCAGCAAGAAATAGTGGCTCCAGGTCTTTTTCTCTCTCTCTCTTTCCTTGGACCTGTTGTTTTTGCTGGTGTGAGCCCTACTGATTGTGGTCTGAGAATGGCAGAAGGTGCTTTATTGTTCTCAGTTGTGCTCTTCTAACCTCCTGGTATCTCAGGGCTGTGCAACCATACTCCTGTTGTGAGGATTCTCTGGCATGCTACTATAGTGTCCTTGAAAGAGAATAAAAGATGTTTGCTGAGAATAAAAGATGTGGGCAGAGGTGCCATAGACTCTGGAGATAACAGTGAGCAGCTTGGTGTAGCTGAGCAGAAGCTGATTACAAAATGTGAGTTTGTGTGTGTGTGAGAGGGATTGTGGTATCCACGCTACATAAGGGTTAGTTTACCTAAATATAAATATTCTGTCCTTGTTTATTCACCCTCATTTCATTACAAACCTGTATGATTTTATTTCTTCTTTGTTACTCAAAAGGAGATGTTAAACAGAATGTTAGGACTGACAGTCTCAGTGACCATTCACTTTCATTGAGTTGGAAATAAGATGCAATTAAAGTGAATGGTGACCGAAGCTTTCAGTTCCAAACATTAATGGGATAGTTCACCCAAAAATAAAAATTCCCTCATCATTTACTCACCCTCATGCCATCCCATATGTGTATGACTTTCTTTCTGCGGCAGAATATTTTGGAGAAAAATAGAAGCATATCTCAGCTCAATAGGTCCTTAACTCTTTCCCCGCCAAACACAGAATTTTCCGTGTTTTATGAAAAAACGCTTCCCCGCCAAACACGGAAATTTCCGTGTTTCCGTGTTTTAGGTGTTATACGGTAAGGAAGACCCCTCCGCATGTTTTGAAAGAGTACGCAACTCTTTGATCAAAGAAACAGACTGCGATCGTCTCAAACATGAAGAAGTGGAGTATTGAGAAGCTCAAAATATCAGACATAAACATGCCTTTTTATCAGCTTTTTGTCTGAAATGTTGTTTTTTGACAAAACCGACCTCTGTTCAAGTCGCAATAAAAAAAGAACAAATGAAGATAAAATAAAATCGTTTTTTTTGCCTAAAAGCAGAGGCTCAGATCTTTATTGTGATATATAGCATCTTCATATATTCATGGAAGTAAATATTCTGCGGGCCATTAAATTTAGCGAAAATCGTCAAAAACCCTGGCGGTGGCTGGCAACTTTTTTTTAAAAACGCTGGCGGGGAAAGAGTTAAAATGCAAGTGGATGGTGATCCGACATTTGAAGCTCCAAATATCACAGATAGTCAGCATAAACCTCATCCATACAACTCCAGTGGTTAAATTAATGTCTTCTAAAGAGACACGATCACTTTTGGTGCAGCAGCAGTTATACACATTCACAAGAGAGCTGAGATCACATGGTCTCTTGTGTGTTGAAATTGCGTTTGTATGTTACGGACGTAATCTCACATTTTTCTCGGTTGAGACATCAGGATAAGCACACAAACACATCATTGTAGGGCTGTCAAATACAAATTTTAATTTTGCAAATACTCATATTTGAATGCTAAAACTGTGCATTCGAATTTTGGATGTGTGCCAAGCATGCTAGGCGATGACTTCAGACCGGTTAAATTCTTGCGCTAAAGGCTAGATGAAGCGCAAAATCCAAAAACAAAATACAGATTAACAGAAACCAGGTGTCTCGAGACGCATTTTGAAGTTATTTTTAACTTGACACGACATCTAAAAAAGCATCAGATGCTGAATAAACAAAAACAAAGCAAAATAAAGACATTCATCGTAGTGTGTTTACAGAGACAAACAAATGGTAAACTAAATGGTTGCAAAAGCGTTCGGTGTGAACAGCTCTTTTCAGTAGGTGGAGGTCTTTGGCCGCTGCGTCTTGCACTCTTATCAGCATTTGTCAGATTAAGCAATGGGTTTGTCAGTAAAGGATTTCAAGTTGGAAATGTGTATCTCGAAATCCTCGCATTCTGTTCCTTTCCGTTGTGTTCCGTCTATTTGAACCGCCCCTGACCAGGGATCATGAGCTGCTTTACCACCAAGTTCAGCCGAATACCACTGCTATCTGGGAACAAACAGATACAAATACAGATCTAAACCAAAACCAACAAAGCTTCTGGACAGTGTTCCTCATGCTCATTTGTAGACAGAAATTATATTTAATTACATAATAAAATAAAAAAAAGGCAGTATGTAAAACTTTAGTAGATTTACATTTTCTAATTTCCATCTAACCCAAGTTTTAAAGCATTGGAGTGGGATCTAGTACAATGGCAGTGTTGGACAATCTTTCATTATGAGGTTGGAATTAATGCAACAACAAGCAAAATGAATAAATGCAACAACAATCACAGCTGAAAATAGTTTAAACTTTTGGGGAATGATTGATTGGAATCCGTTTTGGCAACAAAGACATTAAAAAGGGGTCATATATCATAATTAATTTAACTTTCCTTGAACTTTGGAATTCACTGTGTTATGAAAACTACTACTTTTAAACCTCAAATATATAATAAATAAATACAAATACTGAAACTAAGCTGCATGAAAGACAGCCCACATTTACACGTCAGTGATGCCAGCTCGGTCTTCATAAACTTGGTATCAGATATGCTATATAAGGTATTTTTTTAAAATGCTAGAACAAACAATTGCTAATAGTTTAATTGAAATTATACGTTAGCTAAATCTTGTGCTGTTCCTGGTGCTGTAACACCTACTGGTCCAAGTATCCTTATGAAGAAACAAGAGGCTGAAGTTTATTTTAACAATTTCAATGGAAAATTTCAACATGGATTGTTTTGCGATCATGTCACAATGCTATGTAGGCTTTGAAAGAGGCTGTTGACATACTGTATAGTGGAAGATTTTAGATCAGTTCACAGTTCACAGTGCAACTCGTTAATAGGGTGTTTCTTAAAGACATGGCAGCAAAAAAATAAAAAAATACATTATTGGGTCAGAGAAAAAGAGTAATATAGACATGAAAACTAAATAAATATAAATAATTTATGAGTGCTTTTGGTGAAAAAAATATTGTTATAATTATGAGTTAAAAAAGTATGAAATGACCCATTTAAAATCATGCTGCATTTGGCAGGAGGAAACCTCTTGGTTACTGTCATAACCTCAGTTCCCTGATGGAGGGAACAAGAAGTTGTGTCGATGTAGTGACACTAGGGGTCGCACTTGGGGGCCCCAAACACCTCACAGACCACACCATGCCCGAAGGGGAGGTAACATGTGGAGAATACGTCACATGGACTTACCGACCTGCAGTATTACAGGTGGAAGAAATCCTGCAGTAGGTCCTACCCGGACCAGGAGGAGCTTTGCAAACATGGTGACCGGAGGCAGAGGGAGTTCTGCCCAAGGAAGAAGCGGATTTACCAAAAGTGAAACTTTACCATGGAAAATACAGGCAACCAGCACATGTGGAGCACCTAACCCAGTACTGGAAACTAGCGCACATACTGAGTCAACATCAAATTTCACTGCAGAATTCGCCTGCCACAGGGCTGAGGAGGAAAGACATCCAGGGTTCACCGACTCATGAACTCGCATGGGGGAAAAAAGCATACATCTTCCCCTCTGGGAGGGGAAAGGCGCTGTACACAAACGGTACACCTGGCCAGCTGCCCTGCACACTTGCCTGTTCGTACCTGAAAACACATGCAACGAAACCATCTCAACCCCGAGATTATAAAATCCTTGGCTTTACCACCGCTGAGGACACCATATGCCCCAGGAGCCTCTGAAATGGTTTCAGTGGGACCGGCGTTCTCCGCCTGAAGACTTCAGACCCCAAGATTGGCTGCAACCCACCGCCTTTCTTTGGCACGATGAAGTAGGGGATGTAGAACCCCTTTTTCATCTCGGCTTAAAGGATAGGCTCTATTGGATCCTTCTGCAGAAGGATCGCAATCACCAAACGCAGGGCAGTGCTGTTCTCGCCCCTCACCGAGGTGAAGCAGATGCTTCCACAGGTGCACCGCAACCACCTTGTCCACCTGGGAAATCGCTGTGTACACCCTGGCCATCCCACCGTCAAGGGTGTTGATAGTGGAAAAGCTCAGAGGTCAGGTCCAGGCAGTAAAAGGTGCCTGCCATGACTCCGTAATGTTCTTGTGCTCCTGGGCGCAGCCGTGAGCGGCGCTCTGAGCCCAGGAACCAATCATCAAGCCACAACGGTTCAGGGCAGGATGGAGGGTTCCACTCAAGCTCGATGCTCATGGCATCCCAGGCAAGCATGGCCGCCAGCTCCGCGTCGGCCTCAGACTGGGCAACCACACCTGAAGGTGGGAGCCCAGTCAAGTCCTCCACGTCTTAGATTAGCCCTGGATTAACCAGCTCTCTGATGCTGCGATCAAGAGCTCATCCTGCTCTCAACCAGACGGAAAGGCATCTTTAAAAAAAAGCTCTCCGTCAGTGCCTCTCTTTTACACGAACAAGATAAACATGTACCACTTGGTCACGTAGCTTCTCCTGCAGAACATTATGCAGCTTGGTTGTTGCATGAATCTTGTATTTGAGAAGTGTCTGGCAATGGTAAACACGAACCACTTAACTTGACTTTGCTTTTAAAGGAAAATACTCTTTTAGAATATACTCTCTCTTTTTAGCTGCACTTATCCGTGCATGAGGGGGAGAAACAGCCCTGTATATCCAACATCTTATGCAGAGGTGAATGGCGGCAGTGGAATTCAATGAATGAAAACCGCTCGGCTCCGAAGAAATAAATCTGAATGAGTGGTTGCTAGCAGCTCCTTTTATACCCTCTGGGATGTGGCACGCCAATTCAACTTGCCAATTCCCATTGGCCTTTTCTCAAAGATCAGAGGTGTTTGGGGCTCCCAAGACACAACGTCGAGTGAGTGACAGATAGGGAACAATAACTTTTCTCTTTTGCCTTGTCCTATATTTGAGTGTTTACAATCGGATGAAATTTGTGTGATCTTTGTGTGTGTGTGTGTGTGTGTGTGTGTGTGTGTGAGTGTATATGAGATTAAATTTGGTTTGGCCCCTCAGTGTTGCCATGTGTTTTAATGGTGAGATCTAAGGATGGGTGCTTTCATCCAGCGCTGGATGTCGTTGCAAGGATGCCTCAGCTTGGGGGCAGGCACTCTGGCAGCAGCTGCATCTCAGGTGGGCTGAGTGTGCTTTACACTGTTGTTTGGGTAGCAGGCGGTGGAACTGTGCTTGTCTGAGAGCTGATAACAGAGACTGTAAGAGGAGTGCGTGTGGTGGATGGTTGCAGGTGGGTGTGGTGAGGTTGATCTAAAGGCAAGGAGTGCAAGATGTGATGAAATGTGTTGGATGCACTCTGATGGGTTGGAGGCGAGGAATTTTGTTTGGATTTATATACATGTGTGATCCTGTTTGCGTTTGTTTCTTTGCATTTTACACATGTGGGTTACAGTCTTGTTGATATCACAGGTTGCAAGGTTTTGTACACAGAAACCAAAAAAGTCTAATTGTTGCATGACAGACATTGTAGGCAGTCATGCAAGTGGTTCTCAGTTGGTTTTGCTTCAGATTTAATATTGGGCAACAAGAGTGCTAAAATTGTTAATGAAACACAAAAATGCCCTGAAAATCTAACATGTTTCAAATCAAAAAAATTTAATTATTTCAAATCACTGCCTGGCTTGGATCATGCATCGATAATCAGAACATTTTCCAGATGATTATCAATTTATATCAGCAATTTTAAGATGTGAATAGGGCTACTCTTTGCACAATAGTCTTTGTCTTTTAATACTTATTTCTCAACACAACTTTAGTAACACCTGAGTGGCTGGGTAAGTGAAAGGGGGTCGCACAACGGATGCATCTGGCAGACGACATAGTGCATTCTAACATTCAAAAGAATTATTTTCTATGAAGGTACACACACCGGCGTCACCATGACTCCAGAGGTTGCCAGGGAGCGCAACTGACATAGTTTTCCAATAAAGTCGACCCAAATCATTATCAGAGATCATAGATAATTTACTCACTGGATGATACAGTATATTGTGAATACTGTATGTAGTGCTGGGTGGATTACTTGTGAATTGTAATCCGTTACTGATAACAAATGACATGACAATAAATTTAATCAGTAACATAATTTCACAGATTACATTTTGGGGTAATCTAATCCAATACATTTTTTATTACTTTCAACCTAATTCTATTTTATTTTATGTCACATGCATTTGAGTAGGATAATCATTTTAACATTAAAGTACAAAGAGAAAGAAAATGTTTTCCTTTCTTTACTACTCACAAAAAGAGCCTCACAAAAAGAGCCCCTTATGACATTTATAAAAAGTGCATGAAACATCACATGAATTAAATAAACATTAATTCTAACAGCAATGACATGGCCAAAGTTTATAATTCAAAACACTGATACATCAAGTTCATTTTAATTGCATATAACAGTATCAACATTGCAAGCATACGTGAACATAAAATCAACAGCAACTTTGCTAGGTCAAAGCTTTCATCTAAAAACACTGAAACACTTTTTTTCGTACTGCTGACTGATAGTCCGTCAAATATTTCAAAAGTTACTTTTGTGTGTATGGTGACGAGATTAAAAACTTTAAACTAGATTCACAAATTTGGACTGCCACCTGCATCACATCGATGCGTCCTGTGTGTGATACCCATGCTTTGTATTACCCGTGACATTGTGCTTCTCGTCCAGTTTGTGTCCAGTTTCAGTACAGTAAAGTACAGTAAATGCTCCCAAAGATATTATGCCAGACACTGAATTGGAAAGCACACAAATTAGGCTTCTAATTGAAATTCTGGTTAATGTTAATACATCAATGCCTCAAAAGTGTATCGATAAAATAACATGCGCTATCAACAATCAATAATTTGACATTGCTAGTGCTGTGGAGAAGTTAACTAAAAGTAGCCTAACAGTAGCTCAGCTATTTTCACAATAGTGTTGCTTTTCCAGTAACGAGAACATTTTCTAACAAGTAGCGGTAGTGTGTCACAAAAAGTGACACAGGAAGTATTCAAATGGGAACATTACTCTCTGTCATGTAACACTTGGAAAAACAAATCATTTAAGTGAATTGGTTCTTTCAGACTGTTCATGTAAATTAACTGGTTAAGGTACATGATTACCTTGTGAATTCTGAACTGCTTGCAGAATTAAATAATATCAACTGATGGCTGTATATCTTAATATAATTTCTTCCTTAAATAGCTTCAGTGTTGTTGTAGTGTAGCCAACTGCTTTTTTCAATGAGTAGTTTGACTGTAGTTTAACTACTTGAAGGTATGAGTAGCTTGTAGCTTGGGAAGCTATAGTTTCAAAATAGCATATTTTCAAGTATGGCATGCAGTCTGTCCATGTTGGCATTTACCAAATTTAGCTAGCTTCTACCAAGTGAAATATGAATTTGCGCCATAATACAGTTTAATTTGACTGGACGCATGGCCTTTGACACCAACAACAAAAAATAATGAAAGTTTTCTCTTTCCATTTAAAAGTTAGTAAGCTGTTTTTCTTTTCTATCTTTTTTTTTTGCTATTCTAATCATGCACAGGTAAATGGTTAGTTGCCATTAATTATTTGCATTTAATATAACATTTTCATGACCCCTACCAAAACAGACCTGCAACACATTTTTGGGTTGCGATACACCAGTTAAGAACTAGTGCTTTAAAGAGCATAATTAGCTTCTTTTTTTTTTTTTTTTTGCCCACATGTACTGCAGTGGCACATGCACAGCGCATGTGATTTGGCAACAGCAGAATTGCGATGATGATGGCTGGTTCTTTCATCTCTGCATTCTCTCGTTGAAAAATGTGTGGGCTGGCAGGTGAAATGATAAAGGAGAAATAGACCAACAAGAACAAGTATAAATTCCTCAATCTCTCTGTCTCACTCTCTTTCTCTCGCTCCTTCTACTTTGCAGGCACCACTAGTCGACGCTGCTCACTGGATCACCGTGGGGTGGCCTATTGGGAGCAGCCCAGCTATGCTCGATGCATTGCAAATGAATACAGATACTTGCAGCAATCGGTAGGTGCAACGTCAGCTTCCTGTGCACGGCTTCTCTTTGTGACGTGCCATAAATTACCCCTGCAGTCATCTCGATCACCCAAACTATTTCCACCAATATCCCTCTGCCCCACCCCACACTCCCCTACCAGGCACCCCAGGCCACCGTGCAGGTCTCTGCAAGATTAACTGCTATCATCGAAGAGGCAAATTAAACTGCTAGTATTCCAGTGTTCGAGACTTCACAATAATGGAGGATTCTAATTTCCTATAAAGTCCCGGAAATCCAGACCAGAGCTTTTACTCTGAGCACACCTGCTCAACACAAATGCATGTTTTTTTAGTCTCTTTGTTTTCTTATTTGAGGCTTGCTTAAAGAGATAGTTCTCCCCCTCCCCCTTAGCACACACGCACACAAAAACACTGTTCTATCTGCAGCCTTTTTCTTTGGGTTAGTGAGCATAACATTATACCAGTGTGATTTATGTTTGTTTGTTCACTGGTATGTTCCATATATAAAAGTTGTGTATCTTTTAGATTTTAAAGGGATAGTTCACCCAAGAATAAAAATCATATTTTCACCATAAATGATCTTCCAAACCTTTATGTATTTATTTCTTCTGTGGATCACAAAAGGAGATGTTAGACTCAATGACAGCCCCAGTCACCATTTACTTTAATTGTATGGAATAAAAGATGCAATGAAAGTAAATGGTGGCTGAGGTTAACATTCATCCAAATAACTCCTTTTGTGTTCCATGGAAGAAATGGCCTATTGGGAGCAGCCCAGCTATGCTCGATGCATTGCAAATGAATACAGATACTTGCAGCAATCGGTAGGTGCAACGTCAGCTTCCTGTGCACGGCTTCTCTTTGTGACGTGCCATAAATTACCCCTGCAGTCATCTCGATCACCCAAACTATTTCCACCAATCCCAGTCACCATTTACTTTAATTGTATGGAATAAAAGATGCAATGAAAGTAAATGGTGGCTGAGGTTAACATTCAGCCAAATAACTCCTTTTGTGTTCCATGGAAGAAATAAAGCGATATGGAAAGTGAACACAATGTTTTTTGCCATTTTTGGGTGCCACTAGTGGCGTAGAAACTGCACAATTCACCTTTTTTTATATCCCCTTTTCTCCCAATTTGGAATGCCCCAATTCCCGTCTTCATGGTGGCGTGGTTACTCACCTCAATCTGGGTGGCGGAGGACAAGTCTCAGGTGCCTCCGCTTCTGAGATAGTCAATCCGCGCATCTTATCAGGTGGCATTACACCACGGACACTCCGCACGTGGAGGCTAGTGCTACTCTCTGCGATTTATGCACAACTTACCATATGCCCCATTGAGAGCGAGAATCACTAATCGTGACCTAGCAACCAGGCCAATTTGGTTGCTTATGAGACCTGACTGGAGTTACTCAGCACATCCTGGATTTGAACTCATGACTCCAGGGGTGGTTGTTAAACAATTCACCTTTAAGTGTTTGACATTAAAATACTACTGACAGTTTTCTTTATCACAGCATGTCTGTACCTGACATGACATGGTCTCTTAGTATAAAAGGCTTTGAAGGACACACAGAACCCAGTCTCTTTATCTGTGTCTATTTCCAGGTCCAGGGGCACCTTGCTAAAGGTCAGAGGAATCTGGCAGGGGATGGCATGTCCCAAGTTACGAAGGTCCTCCTGGACCTCACGCAGAGACGGAATTTCTATGCAGGTGACCTTCTCTCCTCTGTGGAGATCCTTCGGAACGTCACTGACACCTTCAAAAGGGCCAGCTACGAACCCTCATCTGATGACGTGCAGGTAATATAGAATAACTATGGTTTCTTTTGTTTATTTCAGGTGCTGAATGTTGGTTAATGCAGGTTGTAAATACTTGATTTTCTATGACTACAGATAATTGTGCTATAAATTATGTTTTTGGGACACTCTGTGCCGATATATTCATTAAGTCTATCTCATTCACAATCTCAAAGCATTGTCATAACCTTCACAATTCACCAGATCACAAACCGTTTGAGAAAATATGGTATTTAGAATATGGAATATAGGTATTTTTTATATAATACAGAGCATAATGTGTTAATGTGTATGTTTGTGTGTTGGATTGGTGTGGGAAGTTTTATCAAAGCCCTGATGTGAACTGTAGCGGCCCCTCTTTCCCACGCCTGTGTACCGCGGTGGTTTGTGTGTTTTGGAATGTATTAATGCCGTGTTTAAGTGAACGCATTACCACCAGAGGGAGCATAAGCATTCAAGTAGAAAAAACAAGCATGCTGGAGCCAAGACACTGACTCTTTCCTGCCTCATATGGCACAGAGGCAGAGCAGCATACAAAAACGACAGGCACACGTCCAGCTGGATATTTTATTCAGCACAGTCAACCCGGCTTTCTTTCCAGTCTTAGAGTATGAGTCCATGAGCAGAGTCCAACATTAACATTCAGCAACACCAGCCAATGTCGAGAAAATTGAGAAAATGCTTCAGCCAGAAATATTTATTTCCTGCCTTAACATCACATTTTGTATATTTTTTAAATTAAGAAATATACTTCATTCTCATGACCATTATCCTTGCAACAGTCCCTGTCTCCATCGATCTCATCTCTCTGTGCAATCGCACCATTTTTAAAGGTATGTGAAGACCTTCTGCGATTTTGTCCCTTGCATTGATGTTTTGGTGGCTTAATGCGAGGAATATTCCTTATATCTGTTATTCTGGTGGGAAGGAAACATTCTAGAAAAACTTCTGAGGTAAAATTGCTTAAGAGACGCACACATTGCGAAAAACTGTTTACTTAGTAGATGGTTTGAATTCGTTTGATTGAACACTTACCAGCAAGGGAGACTACCCTTCTTACATTTTGACTTAATATATGTAATGTTGTAGTTCCTAATAAGGTATTCTTAGTAAATCACTTTATTTACTCGCCAAAGCCTTTGCTTGACACTTGTTATATTGGACCCTGTATGCAGCTCTTCATGATCGGCGCTCTCTGTTCTCCTTGCTTTGTTCTTCCCCACATTTAAGTGCTTAGGGAAGATCAGCCAATTCCTGAATTAAAAGTAGCAGGAAATCCCAGGTGTGTTTTTTCCGCAGATGCTGCCCGGAATGTATCCCATCATCTCTCAATAAACCCTTGCTGTGATCCTCAGCATAACTCATAGTATTTCTGTAGACATTTAAAAGGCAGGAGATATTCTTACTATTCTTATATTTAAATTATTTACATCAAACTATATACAGGATATTTACAAGCTCTCATGAAATACCTGTCTTGGGATTTGATTTTAACACCCATCATCATTCTACCACCCACATATCATTGATATTCTTTTAAATACACCTAAATATTTGTATTAGTTGTAGTGTGATCTCATGAATTAACAATTATGGTAAATATTACAAAAGTTAACCCTTTTAATGTGTTATAACTTTAGTGACACATGATGGAACATTATTATATTATATTATATTATATTATATTATATTATATTATATTATATTATATTATATATTATAAGTTATAATTGTATATTATATAGTCTAACAAAGTTCAATGGAAAGTAGTAGGTGAGAACCGGCTTGACAATATAAATAATAGTTTAATAATAAACTTAAACAAAAAGACAAACACATGGCGGGCAGCTGCCCGTAACTCTCTCTCTGTCACACTGCCATCTCTGGTCGCCTTTATCCCTCTCGGGCTTAATCCGCCCTGCCACATTCCTCCCTCGTTCTCTCAGGAGCCCCCGGCATGACGTGCACCCCCTTTCCTTCTTTTCTGCCGGCAGGTCATCCCCATCTTCCTTGATCTGGGAGGGGACAAGGGGAAGTTAATAATAATAATTAATATTTAATAATAATAATAACAAAAAAAGGTGGTACTTACACACTGTAACAGTGATAATACCAACCAAAAATACAATAATAATATTTAAAAACAGAGGGAAAGAGAAAGAGAGGAGAGAAAGAGAGAAAGAAATTCTCAGATTCGCCGTAGCCTGGTTCTCAGCCACTCCTTCACCCATCTAGTGGATGACAGCCACGCCTACCCAGGCGGATCAGAGGCAGTCCTCTGGCCCCTGGAACAACCTGCCATGTTTTCGTGGACAGAGGGGTCTCCCCGCCCCTGGAAGGGGTCCTCCCGCTTCAGGCGGTCAGCCAGGACCCCACCATGTATTAGTGGCTGGTAGGGGTCTCCTCCACCCCTGGCAGCGGCCCGACCACTCCAGGCATTCGGCTAGGAGCCCCTCCTCCCATTGCATTCGGCAGCTGATGGCCATAGCTGCTCTATGGGGTTGGATGTAGTGGCGAGGACTCTACTACGGAGCATAAATAATATTTTAATAATAGACTTAAGCAAAAAGACAAACACACACAGCTATAGGGCAGCTGCCTGTAACTCTCTGTTGCTCTGCCAACTCCAGTCACCTTTATCCCTCTTGGGCTTAATCAGCCTAATTAGGGGCCAGGTGTGCAGAATCACGGCCCGGACCCCCTCCGCCCTGCCACAATTATATTATATTATATTATATTATATTATATTATATTATATTATATTATATTATATTATATTATATACAACAGTTAGTTCTGGTCCTCAAATCTGATTGGGTCTCACACCCTCAGCACTCGCGCACTTCACTGTGTGTATCACTCTGCTTGTGTTCGTGCCATTCTAAACTAAAGTGTAAGAGCAGTGCAGATGTGTTAAGAGCTATCTGTCTCTTTACATTTAATTTTGTGACATAACATATTTTTAAGCCAGCAGGTGGAGGTAAAATACAATTTATGTGTGTAATATGAGCCATTTGGTGATGTGAGTACAGTTCATCAGCACTACATGATCACTTTTATTACAACTACTCTACTAAAGCTAGGAAATATCTTTTAACAGCTTTAAACTAACAACTTCAGCATTAAGGTTTATCACAGCTGAGAGACACAACAGACTGATTGATTGCACAAACTCAAGGCGCTTCCATGCACAAGAAAGTGGTTCCGTGCACAAATGCTTTTTTTATGACCGTATTCAGTTTTTCCAAATTTTTTAAAATGTACTTGTTCATTGAACTGTTGTATATAAGCAATATCACACTCACAATCGTGCTATTTGGCCCTAAATCAGCACTGCTGGGATTGCCTGCTGCCGAATCACAGCAATGCTGATATAGGGACATATCTCCCTCTTGCTTAAAGTTCAAATTTTTGGCTTAAATATCTCAAATCATATCATATATCATATCTCATCTCATCATCTCATAAACCTTTTGCTAATTGTATTAGTATTTATAATTATTCTATTATTCATAATTATTTTATGAAATAAGTTCCCTTCTTTATCATGGACCATTCCTATTACAGCAATGTTTTACTAATTCAATTATTTCTTTTTTTTTTACTCCCCACAGAATTTCTTTCAGATCATCAGCAATCTCTTGGAGGAGGAGAACAGGGAGAAGTGGGAGGATGCACAACAGGTGGGTCTCAGTGAATATTTGTGTGTTTTTGAAGCTTGCAGGTAAAGATTGCTTTGTTAAAGTCACATTGCAGAGAGTATATGGTGCTGTGTGTCACTCTGCAGCTGAATATTATGTGTCGAGCCCTCAGCAAATCGATTGTTTTCACCGCTGCAGATGCTTTAGGTAATTGCCAGGTCAAAGAGGTGGCTGTCTCCACAGGCAGGTCTGCGTCAAATCAAGCTCTCTCTGCCAAATACAGACCTCCCTGCTGTGCTGATTGTGGGAAGGACAGCTGCAATATCCATTGTATCCACTTGGTGGCAGCAACAATGGCAGCATATGTCCAGTGTCCAAGCTCTCCGTCAGTGATTAATGGCATTGACTTAGCTTACTCTGTGTAAGACCATATAAAAGCAGCTTCAGGGATAGGGATTCCCAGAAAACTAAATTGTTCTTTTGAAATCCAATCAAAATCTGACTCCAACTGCATTTTTGTGGCTTTGGACCAAATGTAGTGTCTTTACAAACCCCTTGAAACAAAATTTAAGTTTTGTGGCTTTAAGTCCATGTCTATTAGCTTTAAAGCCATCTATATGGTAGTGTACTCTTAATAGTTTGCACAAGTCCCTTTTAGCAGATATATGGCATTCAAATTTTACAGTCTTTCTTATCTAGGAAAATGGGCCAAAAGAATTTATCATTTTGCACTACACAAACTTTTTTCCAATCAAATGCTCTCTACAATGAGAATGCACCTTGTCCTTATTTCTGCCTTCAGTGAATGTGATTTTGCCAAGTAGCACATGTTCCTAGATCAACTTCTTTGCTGGTCCTGAAACAACATTCCTATTACTAAGATTTTAGGTTTTTATGTTTAGAAATTATAGTATTGTTAGGGGCTCATACATAATCATTTTAGGTGTAGGGGTTGGGATAGGTTTAGGACTATGTTTCTTTGACAGTAATGTTGTCTTGCTTTGTAAAATGAAAGAAAAAAGTAAAAAATGAAATAGGAAGAAAACAAAAGGGGCACTTCCATACCTTATGACCCTCCCAAACTTCCTGTTTCAATAGGGAAAACATCAACACATGAAAAGAAAACTGCATTTGTCAGTGATTTCATAGGGTCTTTAAGTCTACACTGGTAATGTCTGTTAAGCAGACTGTGGTAATGTTACTGTCAGTCAAACCTAAGCTGCTTTGGAGCTCCTTCATCTAATATGTTAGCCTGAGAGCTGTGGTGAAACATGTTTCCTTGAGCAATAAAAAGGTCCCTTGTGTCAACTGAATTAGCCCTTGAATGGAGTTTACAGTAAGACAGTGACACAAGGGTTTTATAGGAAAGTAATGTGTTTTTCAGCCTGAAGTGTGCTCGAAGATCAGATCACGTAGCCGGTCACTTGTTCGCGGAAGGTGTTTTTCATGCCTAAAACAGTCCTCGGAGCAGACGGGCAAGCGCTTTCAATTCATGCTCCTTCTCAGCTTTGTCACGGATGAATCTTCAAGGTATTTAAATCATTATTGGACATTTGAGGCAGGTTTCACCTGCTCCGGCAAATGACTGACCCTAAAAAGACCTGACTTTAAAGATATTAAGTTATTATCTCATCTGCCTATCTTGTCTTCTTCTACATAGTCTGCTTGCATGGTATTCATAGGCTGGGCTTTGATTGCTGTGGAGTTCATAGCTCAGATTCATGCCGTTCTCTGCTGTTAGGTGGGAGAGGGAAGGGAGGAAACGTCTCTGTGGAAAACAGTGTTTGTAGCTCTCCAATTCTCAACTAAAAATGAGGGAGAACACCATGTTCATTACTTTATTAACTCTGTCATGGCAAAGCAGAATGTTTTTTTTTGTTGTTGTTTCCTGAAAATCTTTTTTTTATCATTCTTGTCAGTGATAACCCAGGTTAAAATTATCCCTGGTGTAATCTGAGGTATTACTTCCATGGTAGATATCCAAAAATCATAGGGAACGCCTCTTTACATTGACATGTAGGGGATGGGGCCAATTTAAGCCACATTCCTATGGTCGATTCCATGGTACAATATCCAAAATTGTGGAAGCACCATGATATATTGTTACAAATGTGTTATTCTAAGCCTGATCTCATGAAAATTGTTTGATGGTGACTGGTGAAATTTTTGCAAAATGATATGTGGTTCATTACACATTTCGAGTTCAGAGGTGAAATGTCCGCAGTGTGGAGCTAAAAGTGAGTTATAAGTTTTCTTAAACAGATATGTTTTTTAAGGTTAATGCTCTTTCGAGTTTTAAATCAGCATAACTTACCTCCCTATCCTAAACCTTTAACCTAAACCTAACCTATAGTGTTAGAAAAGAAAATATGAGATGAAAAACACAATTGTTGAAGCAAGCATGTCATTTTGTGGTGCTTCTGACACTTTCGACTCCCATGCTCGAGATCTCTTGTCAGTTGAGCTACTGGACAATTTGATCACACTTGAACAAGCTTGTACATGTAGTTGTTTATGTAATGCAAACATTAATATGTATTGGCTGACAAGTCATACAATAATATAAAAGTGTATCATAAGATAGTATTGTGTGAGGAACAGGGTGAAAATATATTGTTTATGAACTGATTTTGTATCCATGAAACTGTCACAATACGTAAAGCAAGCCACATAAAAATCAGTAGGTCTAGAAAATGTAGGTCTCGTAACGTGATTCTTTGAGACCAGGCTGGCTATTCTCATGCCTGCTTATATATAGCAGTAAGATTAGGGATGTGCCCGAAGCCAAATATTTCAGAATTTCTTCAGAATCCCTCAACATATGAATGAATGCAAATGAATGGGCAACTAAAGTCAGATTGTCAGATTAATCAGACAATCAGATTGATTTATTTGTTCTTGGTGGGTGTGATCTTTAGTATATGTCCTAGTCCAGGCCTTCTAGCTGGCCTTGAGTGATGCAATCACGCTTAAATTGATGTACATAATTCAAGAGCGAAAAGTGCGTTATCTTGCTGACGAGTCGGCTGTCATCACCTCTGTTATTGCCGTTGAGAAAGAGATCCTTATGGATTTACAAACCGGAGATGTACTTCATGATCGTGAGCTTGATTAATTAAACAGGAAAGGAGGGCTGAATTTCATTGGTTTTTGCTTTGTTATAGCAACAGCAGGAGTTTTCTAAGTGTAAATTAGGCTGCTTGAGAATTCAGTGTCGGATCAAGTTTTGAAAAGTAGTGCTGTGTTCCATTCAACTCGGAAAGTCAGATTTTACAACCTCCTACTAGGAAAAGTGCAATGGAATGCATCTTTAAGTCAGAATTAACTAACATGTAGGCTCGTGCAGAAATTCTCAACTCCAATTTGGCCGAGATGCAGGGGCATGATGTCACACAAACATGTTTACTACACTCAGGGAGATATACAAAATAAGTGATACACATTTACTTTATTAAGTAATATCAATAAATGAGTTTGTTTCCACATTACATGATAATAAAGCTAGAAACAGGTGTATACATTTAAATATATTATAATCTCTTTTGATAATCGTACACCTGAAGCGCAAATGCTAGCGCTGCAGTATTGTTTATCAGTTGGGTTGCTAGGAGACATCTATAAAAAGAGTCAAACCCCTGCTAAGCTAACAGGAGCATTGCAGTTTTGTTTCCTTAAATGTCATCTTCCGAATATGGGATAATGGAATGCATTTTTGGTCGTAGATATCAAGTAGCAGCATAACTGTGTACTCTGATGAAACAAAATTTATTGCAAGCAAATTTGAAATCGCAAATATTATTAGATATAATTTTCCAGGTATTATAGACCTCCTTGGTAGATTCATTTGAAAAATTATGATTTTTTTATTGTCTGTTTTGGAGATGTTTATTTCACAAAACAGTCACTTTCCAGTTAAAATTAGGCTTGCTTGAGCATTTAGTGTCATTTCAAGTTCTGGCTTTTGTGTGTGGATGTGTATTTAAAATGTCAATTGGTATTACTAGTTAGGTGCGACATAATGTATGATGCCCAAATGTATAGTGTATCTTTTTCTTAAAGGCATGTATCACACTGAAGGTCTAGACTTAAAATGCATGGCCTGCCACTGTCTATTAGGAATATTCCTCCCTATGTAAAACTGAGAGACATGCTCAATCTTTTTTTCTTCTTCTTCTTTAAACTGTGCTAAATTTGAAAATTTGAAGTATTCTTGAACTGTGGTAAGGCACTATATAAATGTAACATTATTATTATTATATTATTATTATTATTATTATTATTTATCTAAATAATGGTGTCCTATCATTAAAATTCCTGATAGACTTACGGGACTTTATCCTGTTTGTAGGCTATATTGATTTTAATGTTTGAATTTGTATTTATTATTCACTTCAAAATGTGTGCTTGACATTTCACATTTTGCTTGACACCTCCTGACTCCAGAATAATGTTGTTATACGTGCACATACAAATGAAAATTCTTTTACATGCAGATATTTATATCTGAAATGAAAAACCAGGAGAAACCACAAGATATTCCACAGTTAATATAGCCTACAAATTCAGCTTCATCTGGTAAGAAAAAAAATATAAAATAATGTTTTTTTAAATAATAATTGAATAATAATAATTAATATTATTATTATTAGGCTAAAGGCATATACAAGGCATATTTTATTAATAGAAACTATAAGTGTAAGAGTAACACTTAAAAATGGGCACTTCCGTTTTAAGCCGTGTCCACACCCGGTTCTGCCCCAATACAGAGACAGATACAGATAATTCTGTTATATGAACAGATACAGATACAAATACAGATACATTCTGACTTAAAATCCTAAAAGCAGAAGTGTAACAGATATTGTTTGTAACAACATATATTGTATATAATAAACTGTGTCGTTACTGTAATCTGTATGAAACTAAACTTTATATTATCTGCATGACACAACACTGTGCAGCAGTATTGGTTCATCTAATGGCCGTCAGCCCCAGCCATTTCCCGTGCCCCTGTCTTCTCTGCACACATCAACAGCCCAGCATTGTTGCCATGGAGAGGGATGCTCTCTGTTGACCCCCGCCAGTCTGACCGAGTGGGGATGGGCCAATCTGCCTGCGTGCCCTCAGTATCTCCTTCTCCGTCTCCAGTCTGTCTGATTGGCTTGGCCCAAGACCGGCCGCTGTGCGAACACGGAGCCCGACACCTGCCAGGGGGATTATTAGTTATGTGACTCCATTGCCTTGTTTCTGAACCTTACTAAGGGTGCTAATTATGAAATGTCACTCAGTGCTATTTTTCTTCAGTGCTTCTTCTTCTTAGTTTTTTTTTTCTTTTGCAGATTGGCTGCAATGTGTTTTTGCACTGTTTGTTGTCACAGGGAGAGGGGGTTCGGGATGATGCTAATGATATGAAAGACCATAGGCTGTACAGTGTCATATGGCCTGCTATTTTGTACAGTAAAGCTGCTGGGTAAAAGGGTTAAGACCCCTCTTCCTGGAATTAGTGATGAAAAATGCTATTGATATGTTCTTTAAAAGGTTGATCACAAAAGATATTGATGCTGTTTTTTGATGTCAACATAAAATCAATATCGTCCCATTAACATTCTCAATGCACCTTGCTGGACTCACTGTGAATGTTTCATTGGTGCATGGTATTCTTAAGAAAAAATAATTTGTTTCTGTAATTCTTTGTTGATGTAATAACTTGCTCTGCCTATTTTTTAAAATAATTTTTAACCACTCCCCTCCAGCAACCTGTCTGCTTCAATCTACTTCCACCGCTTAAAATTAAAATAGCAAACCCAGCGTTGGCAAGGAGTTATTGGCCTTTCCTTAACAAAACCCGGCTTGTAATTCATAAACAAACTGGGTTATGGGCTTTCTGGTTTTATTTTTACACTTTTAAAATGGAGGAATATCCGAGAGGTTGCAGTTGTGATAGAGACAACCCTGCAACACTGTGCAGAAGTCATTTGTAATTGTAATATTATATATGAAATATACATTGTTAATAAAGTCATCAATCTCATTCAGAAATAGCAAGCATGTGAGTTACTGTATGTAATTGACCTGCTTGTAAAGCGGTTCCTTTCTGTTCTCACTTATTCAAAATGTTTGTCTCCATAATATTTGATCAAAATGTAATAACTTGTTTCGCCTCTGAAACGACTTTCTTTTATGGGTGATGTTTTGAACAGGAACTAAAAACTGGTTCAAGGAACATAAATGAAAACCAAAAACTATTTATTTATTTATTTATTTATTTATTTTTTGCAGAATGTAACTGAAAACGGGAACAAAGTGATTTTAAATTGTTCTGGAGTGAATAACTTATTTTTAAATGCTGTTAATAACAGGTTAATTTCATTCAGATTTTTTTCATGAAACCGAAGGCCAAAGGGTTTATCACAGTACATTTTTGGAACTAGACCACTTAATGTTGCCCGTAAAAATGAAACTGTGCTGAATGTGCTTTGATCCTGAAGGAAATTGCTGCATCACACATTTCTTAATTGGCCATTGTGGATGTTGCATTCTGTAAATGTTGACCTTTTTAACAACTGCGTATAATTACTACATATCCATGCGTGGCTAATCCAGATACAAGGAAAATGACAGAGGTAAAAAGTATATTTTTCAGTTGTTCCCAAGTCTTCACACTGAATTATTGTTAGATATGATGCATTAATACTGATTTGAAACTGCCGGGTTTTGGCTGAGAAGCAGATCTGTAATTAAAATTGAGCTTTACTGTTAATTAACTGTATGTTTGTTATGATTTGATAACTCCACCATACAGGAAAAAAACATTCCGATTCATGAAAATTCATACATAATATACAAGTTGTCTGTTTCATATAATGATCTTGCATGATTTTGTTTGCATAAACTCGTACGACTTCATCACTGTGTCTATTGTCCTGGTAGTCATTGTCAGTAATTTGTTGTACTGTCCCGTACTTTGCACATGTTTGCACGTGCACTTTATATAGGTATATATAGGTATTTTATACAGGTATTTTATTTCGTTGTGTTGTCTCATGTGGTCCTGTGTTGGTCCTTTGTTATTTTTATGTAGCACCATGGTCCTGGAGGAACGTTGTCTCGTTTTGCTGTGTACTGTACTAACTGTATATGGTTGAAACGACAATAAAAACCACTTGACTTGACTTGACTTAAAATTCCCAGATTTCTAATGCGGAAGCGTGAGTTTCGCGCATGAGGTGTTAAGGACATGCTTATTAATATTATGCCCTAATCCAAACCCCTTATCTAAACTTAACCGATAACTAGAGTGTTTAAACATGATAGGAAACTGTTGTGTGTAACAGAAGCAAGAAATTGTATTAATGGAAACGATGTCCAGCGACGTCATTGGCTGTAGCGAAAGTTGTAGGATTTCAAACAAGTGAAGTCGCACAATATCATACGAATTAGCCAAATTAGAAAAGTCGTACGGATCCTGACGATTTTGCTATTAGTGTTTCATCTTCCACCACTCCCCTTCAACCACCTTGTTTGTAATACCAAATTTTTCACAATCCGGTAAATTTCCGACTTCATAAAATGAAGTCCCACCCTTCATTTTTTTCTTGTTGAAAACCCTGTTTCACTATTGCAAATGGTGTTCAAGTTGACTTTAAATATTTCATAGTTAAATATTGAATTCTTGAATTGCCAGAAATCAGCCTGGAAATCGCTTGCTCTTGATTAAAGCCGTACGATTCTTTTTCCTTTCCTGTCTGCTCCTTCTAAAGATCTTTGAGGACTTTCAGAGTGAAGGCAGATGTAAATAGCTGAGTTCAGTCACCTGAAGGTCAAGGATTGGATCAGCAGACCGTGATGCTATTGATTGGAAGGGAACAGGTACTTTGACAGGCTGAGGCAGTAGAGTCGGGAGGGGGGTGACCCAGCACTAGAGCCATAGGCCTGAATTCCTCCTCCACATTTGTTCTGACACTGATGGCTGGTCCTCTAGAGAGGCTCTGATCTCTGCACAATCACTCTGCAGCATGAGTTTGTCTTTGTGAAAGACTGAATAGACAGGCTGCACAGCTCTAAAAAATGAGATGCCCTTTAAAAAGACTTTTGCAATGTATTTTCAAAATGGTTGGTCTGAGTGTGTTTTTACTAGGCTGACTGTTTTGGTGGTGTTTTGCTCTGATAACGTTGTGTTTTGTTTACATTTAACTGCCTTTATAACTGCATTTGATGTCAATTTAATTTAATTTTATTTGTTTGACAAAGCCAGCATGTATGATACAGTACAAATCTATCTATCTGTCGGTCCGTCTCGTAGCAACAATTCCTTTCATATGATTAAATTTGATTTATTAATCATTTTAATGTCAGAATGCATTTGTGCTTGATATTCTTTTTTTCCCCTCCCAGATTTATCCAGGGTCAGTGGAGCTCATGCAGGTCATTGAAGAGTTCATCCACATTGTCGGCCTGGGAATGAAGGACTTCCACAACGCCTACCTGATGACGGGAAACCTGGGTAAGACCTTCAGACAGTCCTGAGAAAGCTTCATACCTCCCACTCACTGAATAGCAGTCTCACAGACTCAACTCTGTGTGGTGTCAGTAATTGAGGATAAATGGTGCATAGAGAGGGAGGGCACACACACCACCAGTCGATAATGTTAATTAAAACCAAGCCCTTTCCCCTTAATGTGCTAAATTCTTATGCAAACAGCCTTATCTTTTTTCTGCTTGTAAAAGGGGAGACCGTATTTGAGTGTAGTTGTAACTATTGCAGCACGCATGAATCTTTCCAGAGGTATTATCATTTCGAATTTTACATTTAGTTTTTATTTTAGTTTTATTTTAAATGTATCCTTTTTATTTTAGTTTTGTTTTCATTAGTTTTAATTTTATGAATGTTATGTTTTATGACTAGTGTTTTTGGGCTGCCTAAGTCAATTGATATTTAACTGTTTACTGATATTATTTATATGTGGTTAGCAACATTACATTTCTCATGTAGTCTAGTATTATTGCTGTGTAGTGGCATTTTCATGTTTCACGAAGGTGGGTTGTAAAGGTTTCAAATTTTATAATGCCTGTATTGTGTATCAAAAACAAAAAACAGAAACAGAAATCAATTAATCATTAATTGTTCTTCAGAAATTGTATTTATTTGAGTTCAAATTGGAATTATTCAGTGTTTCTTATTATGTCATATTTAATTTTTTTGTGAACTAAATAAAAAAAATATGTAATTATAGTATTCGTTAACAATAATAACAATGAACATCTTTCTGCCTATCGTTGAAATCTAAGTGTAGCTATACTATACCTGTGACCCCTATTTCACTGCAGTGTATTAAGTAATGCTTTGAAAATATTTCAAATGCATGACCCTTGTGTTTACATATAATCCTCCCATGTCACTCAAAAGAGTCCACCTCATACCGCAACACCACTTTCCCTTACAGTCATTTCAATAGAATGAGTGTTAAATGGCAGAAATGCAATTGCTTCCAGTGGTGAGCACATTTGCTCAGTTCTCTTTGTTTAGAAGTATAGGATACTGACCCATGAAAATGCAATCTGCATGAATTGCCAAGCTCAACAGATACAAAATGACTGGATAAGGATGACCTTGCTGTCTGTCGGCAGATGCAGTACATTCTAGTGTCTATAATGTTTTGAATTGTACGTAATGCCAACTGGCATTAACGAGACAATTCCATTGAAGGGCACTTTGGTATATTTTTAATGTTAACTTATTTTATGTAGCATTCCATAATACAGACAGGATTGTCTCAAAGTGTCAAGTAGTTGAGTAAAATGTTCTTGTGATGAAGAATGTTCTTCATAAAAATGTAGACAGAAATGCTTGTTTAGTGTTTTTGCCCAGTTAAAAAAAAATCAATTGAACATTTGCACGATTTAGCTTTAATGTATAGAGGTGTTTGGGTATATGATGTTTTTTTATCATGGTAACAAAGATTTTAGTTGTAAAATTTATAAGGGAAAACATAAATTTTAGGTGCTGTTCCAGACTGATCTCACAGTGAAATTGGAATCAGTCGGTTGAGTTTTCTTTAGCTAAATCGGTCTGTGCTTACAGAAATGTGAAACAGTGCCCCCAGTGGCCAAAGGGGTGTGTTTTTGGGCATATGGACACGTGTAATGTCCATGCAATGGCGCCAAAAGCGAGTTGTGAAGCAAGTTTTTATTCAGCTTTACAGGATGTAATACAGTGAAGAGGAATGCTTATTTTATAAACTGTACCCCCCAACCTAAACCTCAAACCTAATCATAAATTGAGTAAACATTTTTTGTTAGAAGGGAAAATGCAGCCCCCGAATCATGCTTGTCGCTGATTATGCAAACGTGATTACTTCCTGGTTTCAACATGGTATCCGAATGTCGGTCTCACACAGGGAAAGGTAAACACACTGGAGCAGATGCAAACATGTCTGATAGGAGATGCCACTTGTCAGTGAGTCAGCATGATGTGGCCATTCCTAGGGTACAGGAACTCTTGGAAGCAAAATGCCGACCTTCCTTAATGATCATATTGGCTGTTCTCCACTTAAAATTACATTTCCACCTTATGTGCTTTATTTGAAATGGTCCTACAATGTTACTAATTAATTTTTAAAAGTGCAAATATTCTATTCGTAGTCTATAACATGTCATGGAAATAATTAATTAAATAAGACTGCATAATGTTTATAAAAGATTGATCAAAATGCAATTTAAAATAGTTTTAGATTAAGTATAGCCTGTCAACTGCAGGCCACATCAACCTACCAAAATTACTGTATTTCATGTCAAATACCCATTTATATTATTTTACATGCTGAGTGCCACTTTTAAACCGTAAACCTCATGTTTGCAGAGCATATTTGTGTGTCTGTGTTTTCCAAACAAGAATACATCTTCACAGAGCCAGTTCAGACATGACAACCTCAGCAAAGTGTGTTGTAGGATAAAACGCGCAGCCAGAACATGGACATCATAATGATGCTGGAGAGAGGTGCTATAAACATTTTAACATCAGCCACTGACAAGGCAAAGTAAACCAGTGATTGATCTTGTAGTCTAAAGGTTAAACGGAATGATGTTGCAGCTCATAGCTGCTGGTAACAGATGAATAAACAATCTGTTGCAATTAAATCAAGAAACCAAGAACATTATTGAGGCACATAAAAAAAATCCAAAAATGAATAAAACAAAAATAGAATGAAAAAAAAAATCCAAAAACATATTAATCAGTAATTTTTCTTGCTTTCCAGTAACTTCTCAGTAACATTTACTTGAGAAGCAAAATTGCATAAGAATTTCAGAGTAATGCTGCCCAATATAGGTTGATTTATGTTTAAAACAAGATTAAATAAATAAATACAAATTGTCAATAGGATTGGAAACTTGTTTTCCCTTTAAATTGCATATACTTTCTCAAAGTTCACTTAGGATGCTTTAAGGCTTTCAGAATTCCACAGAGATTGCATGCTTGAACTAAGGACCCGGTAATTTCTTAATGCCCAATTTTATTGGACAGTTTCAATACCAATGATTTTATAAAGGGTGCTGTCAGCCCTTCAAACACAAGGCAAAGTCTTGGACCACTCGAGTCTCTGTTTGTTAAAGCTTCATGAGGTGATATTGAGATGAAGAAACTTGTTAAAAGCTGCAAAAAGGCTTCTGCATTACAGTGTTGATTTCAGAATCCATTTGCGAATCAAGAACATACGGATGTTAAACATGGAACACATTAGTGCATTTGTGCTGATCGTGCCTTCTTCTTGAGTAGAAATTTGGCAAAGATGTGTGACTAATTGTAATTATATTGAATACGCAGTAAGCCATCTTTATGTGTGGCATATAGAGAAACATTTAAATGCATTGGATTTTGTGATATACTGTATATACAGGTACGTCTCAAAAAATTTGAATATCGTGGAAAAGTAATTCAAGAAGTGGAACTTTCATATATTCTAGATTCATTACACATAAAGTG
This sequence comes from Xyrauchen texanus, assembly GCF_025860055.1. Taxonomy (NCBI): domain Eukaryota; kingdom Metazoa; phylum Chordata; class Actinopteri; order Cypriniformes; family Catostomidae; genus Xyrauchen; species Xyrauchen texanus. The sequence continues at coordinate 9,014,296 of NC_068299.1, read as the reverse complement.
AAATATTTCAAGCCTTTTTTTTTGTTATAATCTTGATGATTACAGCTCACATCTCATGGAAATCAAAAATCCAGTCTCTCAAAATATTAGAATAAAGAATTTATAATATAGAAATGTCGATCTTCTGAAAAGTACCTTCAATGCAGTGTGGCATGGAGGCAATCAGCCTGTGGCACTGCTGAGGTGTTATGGAAGCCCAGGTTGCTTTGATAGTGACCTTCAGCTCGTCTGTATTGTTGGGTCTGGTGTCTATCATTTTCTTCTTGACACAGGTTCTCTATGGGGTTCAGGTCAGGTAAGTTGGCTGGCCAATCAAGCACAGTAATACCATGGTCAGCAAACCAGTTACTAGTAGTTTTGGCACTGTGGGCAGGTGCCAAGTCCTGCTGAAAATGGAAATCAGGAACAGGAACTCCATAAAGCTTATCAGCAGATGGAAGCATGAAGTGCTCTAAAATCTCCTGTTAGATGGCTGCATTGACTCTCGACTTGAGAAAACACAGTGGACCAACACCTGCAGATGACATGGCACCCCAAATCATCACTGAATGTGGAAACTTCACACTGGACTTCAAGCAATTTGGATTCTGTGCCTCTCCACTCTTCCTCCAGACTCTTGAACCTTGATTTCCAAATTAAATGCAAAATGAACTTTCATCTGAAAAGAGGACTTAATGTTCTTCTGCAATAATTATTTGCAGAAATTTGTGCAAAAGGAGCCAACCAAGTATTGCGTGCATAAATTAACATACTTTTCAGAAGGTCGACATTTCTGTATTATAAATTCTTTATTCTAATATTTTGAGAGACTAGATTTTTGATTTCCATGAGCTGTAAGCCGTAATCATCAAGATTACAACAATAATATTTCACTTTGTGTAATGAATCTAGACTAATTAAATTACGGAGAAAAAAAAATAATTTTCCACGATATTCAAATTGTTTATCCACAATTCAGTTGTCTCATTCCATTCATTTTTTCCCCTTAAACAATTTTAGGAGACAAACAAAGCATATATGAGATGTTCATTAAGTCTCTCTAGCTTTGAGCATCCTAACTGAGCAATACACATTTCTTCTGGGTACGCTTTTCATTAAAAAGGCAAATCCTCCGGGCTAAATTTGTAATCTGAAAGTAAATCCGCATTTATTTATTGACATCAGTTTTGTAATTTCCTTATCATTTACAGTGAGATTAAATATCTGGTAGAATCTGCTCTCTTTCATTAAACAAACAAAGAAGTGCTGCCTGCACAGGCCAAATGAAAATGATCTGTCATAGTAAGATATTGCAGCATCATTTCTTGCCAAATTTATGGCACGTTCTTGACACTACGATAAATACCCTCTGTCAGCACAGCACACTCTTCCGTCCTCTTTTAGGCAAACAACCTTGATTGCATAGACTCTTTTTCTCTGCAGCTCATCCTCCTGTAAGAATTAACAATGACTTTGTCGATGTTGCATGTCTTTAAAGCTGTAATTTGTTTTTTTTAATGTGTTTAATGGACATCGATTGGTGTGCATTGATTGCTCAGATGAGTCGAGCGACCCTGTCATCATAATTAGTCTTACTCTCACTTTTGAGTATTTAGCCAAGATTGCACCAAAATATTTGACGTGATAAGGCAGATAAAACAAACAAACCTATGATTTTACCATGGTTAAGAGGCGCTCCTGTCTTAAAATAAATGTAACACATAGACTTGAGTGGCTTGTTGCTTTTATAAATCTACCAACGTTCAGTAATCATAAAAAAATATACCAATAATAACAATTGTAATAAACAGTAAAATGGTTAATTATCCACTTTGTGGTTGCCAAGCAACGTAGCAACTTGCCACATAAGGAATGTTTCTGAATCAAAACAAGTTAAACTCAATTGACAACATCTGTGGAATAATGTTGATTACCACAAAAAATGTTTTATTTTTGACTCATCCCTCCTCGAGCAAAAAGCGAGGTTACAGTGAGGCATCTACAATGGAAGTGAAAAGGGCCAAATTTTGGAGAGTTTAAAGGTAGAAATGTGAAGCTTATAATTTAATAAAAGTACTTGCATTATCTCTTCTGTTAAAACACGTGTATTATTTGAGCTGTAGAGTTGTTTATATCATAATTTGTATGGTCATTTTAGAGTTTAAAGTGTTAGGATATCACTTCATGGCAACAAAATTGTAAAATTAGATTTAACTTTACACAGAAAGGGTTAGTAAAATCATGTTAACACACATTTTGTTTATGTCTTGTGGCTATACTTTTAAAACAGAATATTTTAATGTTTACAGATTGACCCCAACTACAACTATAAGTGCCCCACTGTCTAAATTAAGATTTGTGATAATCATAATTATTCTGTTGATTGAGCTTAACTTGTACTGAACCAGCAATGTCCCTTTAAAATAGAATGTGCACTCACAACTGTTCCTTTATAGCCATTTTCAATCGCTTCAAATGTGGCTTATCCAATCAGAATTTAGACATTTTTTAAACGTCTGTTTCTAACTGGTTTCAGCCTGTTGTTTCTCTGGAAGTACCAGTGATTAGGCTCATTAGTCACAGTTGGACGCAGGTGCCCATACCTCCTGTTTGTGTTCCCTTAGGACCATTATCCACAGAGGCATCACACCACAGTCATGAGCAAGAAAGCCACTCTGTAATCTTAGCCTACATAGTAAACATATCATAATTTTTATTTTGTTTAAATATATTATATTTATGTTTAAATAATTGTATTCATGTTATATATTTGGTATTTTACACTTTGATTGGTGTTTTTGTCAACTAAAACAAAAATAATTTTACAGCTAAAGCAAAACAACAATTATTACCAATTAAAATAGAGTAAAATTTACTAAAATGCATTAATATGACATGATGAAATATTGGTATTTTCTTTAGATAATATATATATATATATATATATATATATATATATATATATATATATATATATATATATATATATATATATATATATATATAATTAATTTTTATTGACCTGTTTCAGTGACATCACTTTTCCCTGCAGCCACCATATTTGTGTCCATCATTGGGAGGAAACAATGGCGGTGAATGGAAAAAAATCTAAAAATGCTTTTGGTCCATGCCCAGTCACAGGAAAGATTCATACAGGTCTGAAGACAGCACAGATAATGGCAAATTGAACTTTTGTGGACATTTAAAGCTATTTTACCCCTGATACATCTCCATAAACTGGCGAGTCTGATGTGTGACCGGCGAGTACACACACACCCTATGGTAGATCACTGTAAACATCGCTCATTCAGAAGTTACAAATGTTTTTGTGTTGTTATCTGGTCTGATCAATTCACAGTATACAAAAACGCCTGTGATGATCCCATCTGTATGAATGTAGGAGCTGCTTTTAACTCCTGAAGAAGGTTTTTGTCACATCCCACAGCACATCACAATGAAGAAATATGGAATATTGGTCACAAACATGGCAGTACGGTTATACGGTGACGTCACAAGAAACAGGTCAATAGGATAGTTTTGTAAAAATCTAAAATAATGACTTAAATAAAAAGCTTTAAAAATGAACACTGCTTGTGTTGTCTGATTTGTAAAAATATTAAAATTAAATGAGCTGATTTTTTATTTTACATCCGCCACCATATTCTCCTCCCTCAATGTTTGCGTGTAAACAGAGAATGTGTGCAACGGCTAAACCTGTATGTGTAGCGCATGATAATAGAGAGCTAACGGGAGACCCCCATCTGTCGACTGGCAGGGCCCAGCGAACAGTAAGCCCCGGGCCCTGGAGTACCTTAATGTGGCCCCAGTCACAGGAAGGTAGCGCTGCTATTCCGAACATCGACTTCTCTCTTCAGAACCATGTTTAGATACCTGATATTAAGATCAAGTGTTTTTAGATCTCTATGTGATAGCTTCTTTAACCACAGTTCTTCAATCATACCCCATGTGCTCCTGTGACTAATGCCCACCCCCAGCTCTGCACACACTTTATCTGGCAGCACTACCAGCCACCTCCTCCACACACACACACACACACGCCAGCTGTTAGATAATCCTTAACTAAACCTCAACTCCTATTACCTGCCTATACTCTAACCAGACCATACACACACCTTCACACACACTTACACGTTTCAGGAGAAATAACCCATAGTTGCCGTATTTAAAGTTGTCTCTCTACACATTATACTGGGATATAAGAAAATATTTAATCATAAAAAAATTACACTTCTCCTTTAAAAATGTCATATTTGCATTATCACTTACCTTTTCTGAATGCAATATACCCTCACCCTCAGAGTTCTCCCTGTGCTATAAAATAGTGATGGGTTAACTGTCATACTTCTTTCTCTCTCTCTTTTTCTTCCTTTTTTCAGTTGCAAGTATACAGAGGCTGCCTGCTGTGTCTGTGATGACTGACATTAACTTCCCAATGAAGGGACGGAAGGGGATGGTCGACTGGGCCAGAAACTCAGAGGACAAGGTCGTCATTCCAAAAGGAATCTTTGTACCCCAGACAGCAGGTACAACATATTGTCACAGAATGTTACATTGCAGAAGCTGATGATTCTGATACAGTCTTATGATCAATACATTCAAGCTAAATTAACTAGATCATCAAGGCCAAGTTTCAATTAACCCATGTTTACATAATTTTTTGTCCCAAGGAATAATAAGGCAGAATAATATAGTAGTCCGTAGCCCTGCTTTGAGAACAGTCTTTGTTGTGGTGTATTACAGTACATAAATTGACAATTTCTTATACTGTATAGTCCATTTACATTTTTAATATTTCTAATTATGGGAGTTTCTTGAGCTTTGGGAAATTTCAAGACCCATTGGTTGATTTCTATTAAAATTGATTTTAACTTTATTTGATTTTAATATTAAAACCGACTTGTACATTTTTGATATTTATTGAATGCAAATATTTATTTATTTCGTTTTTTGTTTTCGTTAGTTTTTTTAAATTACATTTTAAAATGTAATTTTGCCCCAGTAAAGGTTTGTTTTTGTTTTTCAAAAGTTAGTGTACTAGTTAACCAAGTCAACAAAAGTGTCTGTAAAGAACATACTTGAAATGAAATATGAGATATAAAAACCTGTGAAATATCACCAGAGCAGAATGTTTTAATCGGCCGTCATTTCCATTCAATTTGTAGTTTTGCCAAATTATGCAAAGAGTGTGACAATATAATTTTGTTGTGTGTATTTAGGATAAGTAAAATGTCAAATTAAATTAGCCTTATCAAGGCAAAAGAGCCATCCCAAAAAAAGTTAAAAAATCTCATTTCCATCACCGTAATTTCCAACACTGAGATTTTAACAAGACTTTCTAGAAGTCCACAGTGCTAAAAATGCCCACAGTTGAAGAAACACTCTTACATTTATACAATTATTATCATTATTCTGAATTATTATTATTATTATAATAATACAGCTCTCTGGTATAATTAATTTTGATGGTCACTTATAGCATTTTTTGTATAATGACCACACCTTTTGCCTACATACAGTAGTTGTGCTAGTTTAATGTCTCTTAAGGCCTGTTCACACCAAGTCTGTTTTTTCAATGCGATTGTTTGTTACGAATTCGGTTTTTAATGGGAACAATAGATTCCCATGGTGCTATTCACATCAGGTCCACAGACAATCTGAAGGTTTTTTAACAGAGAGTGGTCTGATTTCTTTTTCTTCGGACTGCAATGAAAACTGAGTGACCAATGAGATAAGAGCTTTTTGTCATTTTTCCAGCAGCTGCTCAACCCAGCACATTGGTGTTGCTCATCATTTTTGTCTTAATGTACATTATTTAATTAATATGTATATCACTGTGCCTGTTATATTTTCATGGCATTAAAAATGTACTAAAATTGTTTGTATTAAAATATCCCATAAAAAGAAATGTTGCATGGAATATTTTACTGTAGACTAACAAATTGCAGAACCACACTGCTATTTTTATTGCGAGGAAAATATAACACAGGATTGCAATAATTTGAATAAAGAAGACCATGAGACAGTGTTTTATTTTATATTATTTTTTAAATGACACGTTCTATTTTATACAATAGCCATCCATTATTCTTATTTTTACATTATTCCATTTGTATTTATATCACTGTACCTTGTGTTATATTATCCAGGCATTATAATATATATATATATATATATATATATATATATATATATATATATAGCAGGATGAGCTTTATTGCCAATTATGCTTACACATACAAGGAATATGTCTTGGCGACAGAAGCTTCTAGTGCAATACAATATGCAACAGTGCTCTTTACTCATCTCACTCCCATAAAAAAACTGATTATATACTCCTCAAAATGCATAAACACAATGGAAAGAACATAATGAAACAATTCTACCAAATCATGTAAATAAATGCTTTAACAGCATTCAATATATTAATCTCTAACAGCTGATGGTGTGGGCAGGAGACTGGTATAAATGTTTGTAGAACAGCAACAGCACCTCCTACTGTATAGGGGTGAAATAGTTTTTTGTTTCATTTTATTACAGACTTAGTGTGAATAGATCTTCCATCAGAGGTTCCTCTCATAAAATCATTTGGATTTGGTGTCAACAGATGTGAACGGATTTGGTGTGAACAGGCCTTCACTCTGCATTCTCTTTTTCTTGCACAATAAAATCATTTAAATTCAAATCATTAGTTCATGCCCATTTATGCATTTGGCAGTGGACGTGTAATAAGCAAGTTAGTGTACAGAGGGGTTCAGGGCTGGACTGGAAAGCGAAATTGGCTCGGGATTTTACACAGAGACTCGCCCAAAAGTTGTTTCTGTGTATCGCACGTCCGTTCTGCATAACTCGGTGGCTCATTTTAGCTTATTGCTTCCCATTCGACCTGTTTCACAGCCGACCCACCGGCCTGCTCGGATCTCCCGATGGCCAGTCCACGTAGTCACACCGGGAAAATGCCCGGTATGCCAGATTACCAGTCCAGCCCTGGAGGGGTTACATGCTGATTATCACCCTGGAGGTTCGGATTACCCTTTTGGGATTATTTTGCAGTTATACCCAGCTGACTGTATATTATTCCTCACTTGTTTATACATTTTTAAGTATAAATTATAAATGAGTTATGCTACAGACTCTTTATATTTAAACTCAACATGTTAGCATGTTATAAACAATGGCATTTTCACTTATATTGAATCATCAATGACATATCATTGATGGAGTGGTGGTGGTGTAGTGGTCTAATGCACATAACTGTTAAACTGGTAATTAGAAGGTCGCTGGTTCGATCCCCACAGCCACCACCATTGTGTCCTTGAGTAAGGCACTTAACTCCAGGTTGCTCCGGGGGGATTGTCCCTGTAATAATTGCACTGTAAGTCACTTTGGATAGAAGCGTCTGCCAAATGCATAAATGTAAATGTAAATATCAAAATTAAAAGTTTCATAATTGCATTGTGGTTTTTATAGATACCATACGATCATTAAATATCAGTTGCATGGTTAACGGGATGCCTAATGGGATACCTTTAAAATCACAGGATTATATGATCATTAATTGCCGTTTGCCTGTTTTAGAGGAGACTGCACTTGGTGGGCCACATCATTTCAGATGACACAGCATTTGCCATATCTTCTCAAACAATGATAGCCCAGAGAGCTAAGGACCAGAGTATTTACTTAATTAGAGTGATCAGTCTTATCTGAAGTATATCAGAGGGAAGTAATTGAGGATTGATTTTATACATAACTCACTCCAACTTGCCTTGAGCTACACTAGAGGGCTATACAAAACTGTTTGAACCAGGATTAGCCTTGATTCCTGTGGAGGAAGACCTTTACCTCCTAGTTATCAATAAACTTGCTAGCATAGTCTAATCTGCCACTTTATTCATTATAGGCAGGAACTTTATGATGGATTAGCTGTCTGGTTTATTTGAATATCTAATCCGAGAAATTTTACAATTATATTTAAAAGTATTTGGTGGGTTTAGAGGTTAATTAATTCCTGTAGCTTCTGAAAAAATAAATCGTTATTTTATATTTAAACTATCCCACATGGAAAAGGGAGGTGTTGAATTCAGAAAGCATTTTAATTCCTTTCTCTATGTGAACAGCACCTCTTAAGACATGAAGCAAATCTGTAGTTTGAATTACCTCATAATCCTCAATATCATCAAGTGAAATGGTTGAAAAGGAAACTTAGAAGAGCATGTCTTCTTATGAAGATGCTATATTCTGATGTGATTACATAACATGCTGATAATATAGTTTAACCAGACTACTGTCTTGCAGATTTGGATGGATCTCCAGTATTCATTCTTGGGACGGTTCTCTACAAGACTCTTGGCCTTATGCTGCCTGCTCCACGGTAAGACTGCCCATCCTGAAACCTATCAGTTTATTTACATGAAACATTACAGAGATATAATTGAGATGTTTCAAACAAGAAACTTACATCTCTTCATATTTCTGGAGCATGTTTGGATGTGTAATCATTCATTGTGACATAGAGAATATATTGGTATGATTTTTCTTCTTATAAATATAATTTATCATTTATTTTCTTAAATTATATACAGTATATATATATACACACACACACTCTCTGATTAGCCACAACATTAAAACCACTTGCCTATTATTGTGTATGTCCCCCTCGTTCCACCAAAATAGTGCCAACCCGCATCCCAGAATAGCATTCTGAGATGTTATTCTTCTCACCACAATTTTAGCATTAGACTTTATCAGTTCAAACCAGTCTGGCCAAACTCTGTTGACCTCTCTCATCAACAAGGCCTTTCTGTCCACAGATCTGCCACTCACTGGATGTTTTTTGTTTTTTGGCACCATTCAGAATAAATTGTAGAGGCTGTTGAGCGTGAAAATCCCAGGAGATCAGCAGTTACAGAAATACTCAAACCAGCCATTTTCCCAGTGGGCCGACGCACTTTGGGGCCAATCAGGGGTGGACTGGCCATCGGGAGAACCGAGCGGGCCGGTGGGTCAGCCTTGAAATGTGCAGAATGGGCCGCGATAAGCTAAAATGAGAACAGGCGTTAAGCATAATGGACAAAAAAATGGCTCCGCGATATGCAGAAAAGGACAGTTTTGGGACAGTTGCCATGTAAAATCACGGTCCGAATTATCTTCCCAGTCCAGCCCTGCCCGCAACGGCCAAGACGTGCACACACATTTTCATAGATTGCACAAGCAAATTAGTCCCCGTTATTTGGAGCTTTTAAAATCAGGGCCTAAGTGTATGTAGGAACAAAACACTTTTTGCAGTAAGTGCAAATAGTGTTAGATGATATTTGCATATATCATCTAACATGATGATATATTGTATTGCGTAAGCTAGCTTACGCTACGGGAACCCATTGTCAATGCCGTGCGTGCCAAGCATCCACTGCATGAGCCCCGGGGGTGGGGGGACCCGGGGGAGCCCTTATGAGTGGGGGAATAATATTTGGCCGGCAAGAGTGCGGGCCAGTGTGTGTGTAATACATAAGCACATAGTGGGAAGGGAAAAACAGAGCGGCGGTGCCGGTCTGTGTGGAATGTGTCCCGTCAGTGCAGCTCACCAGGAGAGCTGTAGCGTATTAAACCGCTAGTAGTTTTGCCTGCAGGGCGGGCACTTCCAGATTGTAAAATCTGACAAAGGTGGAGGGGGAAGCCCAGTCCGCTGCCACACATATGTCGTGAATGGAAATCCCGCTGGACCATGCCCACGAGGAGGCCATGCCTCTAGTGGAGTGAGCCCTAATGCCTAACGGGCATGGTAGGTCTTTTGATGCGTACGTTGCAGCAATAGCGTCCACTATCCATCTAGACAGTGTCTGTTTCGAGGCGGCGAAACCTTTGGTGCGCCCTCCGAACGAAACGAAAAGCTGCTCAGAGCGTCTGAAAAAGGCGGAGCGCGCAGTATACAATCTCAGTGCTCTGACTGGGCAAAGGAGATTGGCGTCGCGTTCGCTATCGGATGCTGGCAGCGCCGATAGGGAAATGATTTGTGCTCTGAAAGGAGTACCGATCACCTTGGGGACATAGCCGTGTCTAGGCTTTAAAATGACCTTGGAGTCACTTGGTCCAAACTCAAGACACGCAGCGCTGACAGACAGCGCGTGAAGGTCTCCCACACGTTTAACTGATGACAGGGCAGTTAGAAAAACTGTTTTGAGTGAAAGGTATTTCAAATCCACGGATTGAAGCGGTTCGAAAGGGGGGCCATCATAGCTTCGAGAACTATAGAAAGATCCCAGATAGGAACCGATGGGGGGCGTGGGGGTTCATCCTTCTAGCTCCCCTGAGGAAGCGGATGACCAGCTCATTTTTTCCCAGTGACTGGCCGTGCAAGGGTTCAGCGAACGCCGCGACGGCCGCCACGTACACTTTGAGCGTGGATGGGGATCTGCCCTTATCCAGCAGCTCTTGTAAAAACACGAGCAGCGACGACACCCCACATGTCCGTGGGTCCAGGTCTCTGTCGGTGCACCATTTTGAAAACACAGACCATTTGGACGCATAGAGTCTTCTCGTGGAAGGGGCTCTAGCGTGTATGATAGTGTTTATTACTCCTTCTGGCAAAGCGACGGGTAGTCGTTGATCACCCACGCGTGCAGCGCTCAGCGCTCTGGGTGGGAATGCCAGATCGTGCCGCGAGCTTGAGAGAGGAGATCTGCTCTCACTGGAATGGGCTGAAGCCCGGCGAGACACGTGGGTGTTTAGCCAATGCTGAAGCGGGCGCATGCACAGTAAACCCTGCTGAAGTACTGCTGCGGCTGAGGCCATGTAACCTAGCATTCTCTGAAATTTTTTCAGAGGCGTGAGGCTGTTCATCTGAAAGGACGCGGCTAGTCGCTGAACACGGCGCGCGCGCTGTGTAGATAAGCGAGCCGTCATCGCCATGGAGTCTAGTTCTATTCCAAGGAAGGAAATTGCTTGACTGGGCTGTAGTGAGCTCTTGGTCCAATTGACTGCAAGACCCAAACTGTTCAGATGACTGAGGAGAACTGTCCTGTGAGACAGAAGCTCCGTATGTGACTGTGCCAAAATCAGCCAATCGTCCAAATAGTTCAGAATTCGCAAGCCCTGACTCCGCAGGGGTGCGAGCGCCGCATCCATGCACTTCGTGAAATTACGGGGTGCTAAAGACAGGCCGAACGGAAGGACGGTGTATTGATAAACCTGGCCGTCGAAGGCGAATCTCAAGAATGGCCTGTGACGGGATTTATCTGAATCTGAAAGTAGGCATCTTTCAGATCGAGAGAAATAAACCAGTCCCCTGGCGCACATGCGCGAGGAGTTTCCTGATTGTAAGCATTTTGAACGGTCTTTTTGCGAGCACCTTGTTCAAAACCCTGAGATCTAATATTGGTCTGAGGCCGCCGTCTTTCTTGGGGACAAGAAAATAACGGCTGTAAAACCCCGACTCGCTCAGAGAAGGTGGCACTCTCTCTATGGCCCTTTTGCACAGAAGGTTTGCTATTTCTGAACGAAGCATGCAGGCTGCTTCCGTGTTCACAGTAGTTTCGAGCCGCGCTTTGAAGCAGGAGGGCGGCGATCGAACTGTAGCAAATAGCCCTGTTTTATTGTGCTTAACACCCATTTGGATATCCCTGGGATAGCTTTCCACGCTTTGAAGCGTAACGCTAGAGGGTGAATGGCCAAGTCGCCCTGATTGCCGCACACAGCGAGCTGAACAGAATGTGTGAGCGCGCTTACTGTGCTTATGCATGACTGCTCGCAGACAGCAGGGACAGGCTGTTCTGTGAGTGACTTCCCGATTGAGGTGAATGGGGAAAGAGTCACATCTGTTAAGTGATGCACGAGCATAGTCACGGGCATGGGACTTACATACAGAGAGGTGTTTGCTGGCCGTGTGACAGAGCGGGCAGAGAAGGGGCGCGCGCACGGATTCGTGGGCGCGTTTATTGACTCTAACACTCGAGCTGGCTGTGCCCGCTTTATGTGAGTGGGCTCTGATAGGGACACGGGAAGTGTAATGCTTGTGTGTAGGGGTGAACACTGGATTGTGGGCACATTTTCTACACATAAGGCATGTTTGCTTTTTACAAGATTTCTTTGGGTCGCCGTGAAAACGGCATTTGAGTGCAGGCAAGCGGGCAGTATCACCCGCAGTTCCTATCTGGGATGGCTGCTGAATCCACCACTGCAGTAGCCTGAGAGAAGGGGACTGACAGGGGGCGAAGCTTTGACGGTGGTCCGGCCGCGGCGGGACTGAGCCGTCGTTTCCTCAACAAAGCTAGGAGGACTTCGGTTGCTCAGGCTTCAGCGCAATCTTAGGCCGAGGCCCGTGGGGGGCGGCGGTCTGCGGCGGCTGTCTGAGCGCGATCTAGGGCGGCCGCCCTGTCGACGCTGAGAAGCCTGGCTTTGCTGAGCTGGGCGCTGTGAAGAGGCTCGTGCAGGAGGCTGGTCACGTGGGCGGCCTGCAGAGGAGCTAGCGCGACGAGGCAGGAAGAGATTCATGGCTTGGGTGGCTTTCTGGACTTCCGAGAAACGGTCAACAATGCCACTCACCGCGGAACCGAAGAGACCGGACGGAGAGAGCGGCGCGTTGAGGAACGTGGAGCGTTCAGCTTCTCCCATGTCGGCTAGCGTTAGCCATAGGTGTCTCTCGGTCACAGTCAGCGCGGCCATGCACTTCCCCAGGGCTTGAGCTGCAGCTTTGGTGGCGCGAAGGGCGAGATCCGTCGTGCTCCTTAGATCTGAAACAGCCTCTGGGTGCCTGCCTTTCTCATCCCACTCTCGAAGAAGGTCCGCTTGGAGGATCTGTAAAACACAGGCGGAAGTAGTTCTGCAGGCCTTAGACGGGAGCACTGGCTTAGACCGCCATCTCGCGGAGGGCGGGCAAAGGTGTGCTGCTACCGAATCCTCGACCGGGGGGATGGAAGAGTAGCCCCTCTCGGTGGCGCCGTCCACCGAAGCGAGAGAGGTGGAGACATGGGATCGGTTCCTGGCCAAGAGAGGCGCTTTCCACGATTTAGAGAGCTCGGCGTGGAGTTCCGGCAGGAAGGGAGCGGCCCGGGCCGCGGGCGCCGCGCGGCGACGGCTCTGAAGAAAGCAGCCATCAAGTCTGTTGGGAGCCTGCTCAGAGGCGGTGACCACTCGAGCCCGAGGTGGTCGACGGCCTGTGTGAGGAGGCGCGTTAGTTCTTCTTCGACTCCGGCGTGGGTCCTGCTGGATTCCTGGGCCGAGGAGGAGGCTTGGGAGCCTGACCACTCCTCGCTGTCCGAAGCCATGATGGAACAGCAGCCCTTATCCTCCTCCTCGTCATCCGAGATGGCAACAGTGCGGCCGCTTGGCCGCAACAGCGCGTCCCGGGGGGGCGGGGAGGGTGAAAGCGAGGCTCGAGGGAGAGGCTCCGGCGAGGTAGTCGCTTCTAACACCGGTTCCAGCAGCCTTTGGGAGCGGCGCTTCTTTCTGCGCGGCGAAACGAAAGGTGGTGCGGCGGCTTCGGTCTGGAGTGCTTCGAGTCGAGCCCGCAGGGTCGACATCGGAAGCTCCTCGCAGAGGTCGCATCCGCCGTCAGCGAGGGCGAGCTCTGCATGTTCCAGTCCCAGGCAGAGAGCGCAGATGAGGTGGCGGTCTCCGGCGCTGAGAGGGGGTAAATAGCATGAGGCGCAGGTGGTGCGAGGCATCTTTAAAAAGACGCTCGTTGCTCTTTTTGTGAAGTTCGCTGAGGAACTAGCTTGCTCTAAAAAGGATGCGTCGCCGGATGGCGTAGCTCGCAGGATGGCTGAAGGTGGCGAAGACGGCCGGCTTCTTCGAGCGCTGTCCAAGCTTGCTAGATGCCCCTCGAACGGCGACGCGGCTTCTGCAGTTCAGAGATGCGAAGAGCTTCGCTGAATAGATGAAAATCAGGGTTCCAGCCTACAAACTTACGCTTATATGCACTCTAGCCACGCCCATTCTGGCGGGCTTTGATACAGTGACGGCGCGAACGCCTCTCATTGGACGCGAGTTCACTCAAGTTCGTCTATAGGCTGCAGCAGTTGCCGCAGAGCAACCAATGAGCTCGCTAGCTAGCCCGCTCAAGGTATGCAGCTGCTGCACTGCGTTGACAATGGATACAAAATTAAGGATAATTTTTTGGCTTCAGTATCTCAGAAAAGATGAATCTTTCCCGTAGCGTAAGCTAGCTTACGCAATACGAGAGAACCTCTCGTAAGAGAACTATGGCTTCTGCCAAAAAACATGGTTATTACAATATTACAATAGTAAAACCATGCTTAATTTTACCAGTATCAAATCTTTCTCTTAACTCCCAGACTGTCACCGTGATCATATCACTGTATGAAATCAATATATATGTTCATTTTAATTTATTATTAAAAGTAATATTAAAGGAACTGTAAATAGTGGAAGCACAAAACAAAATAGGAAAAAGTGGGACAAAAGGCAGAAACCGGGTCAAAAAAGCTCATGCACACATTTTGTTACACTCCAGTTTGTCTTCAGTTTCAATCAAACTATTCACAGGTTCCATCAGACAGGTTTTAAAATCATTTTTGGAATAGAGCTTTGTGATTTATTGCTAGTGTCAGAGGATGATCTGATGTGTTTACAAACTATTTTCAATAATTTTACCTACCGTGTCATCATACCTGTCATGTCATATTTTACCAAAAAGCTTCAAGTTACTTTCAGTAAAGTGCATGAATCAGGGGCATGGACATTCCTGTAATGGGTGTCCATGTTCCTGATTCATTTTAGAAACTAAATGAATTTATATGATTGTCCACGGGTTAGACCAAGACCTCTGTGCTTCAGGTTTATGAATTATGGATGACTCCTGAAAGGAGTTAATCAATGGAGGGAAAGATAAATGACAAATATCCATTACAGTTAAAAAAGGTTCCATACAAAAAGTCTACAGTATAATTGCTATGACTTTATTATCTTGATTTTTACTTTATTCTCACAATATTACTACTTTAATAAGTAAGCTTACTTTATTCTCTTTCAATTTTAAAACTTAATGACTTTATTTTCAAAACTTTATGTCTTTATTCTCATAATAGGCCTTTAATAAAATTATTATCAACACATTACAGATATTTTCTGGTAATTTTATGACTCCACAAATCCTTGAAATCTCAGATTTGTTTTATGTATTTCTTTTTTGTAATGTGGCACTAAACTGTTACCCAGTCACCTGTTGTATCTGTTTTTTTTTTTTTTTTTTGGGATTGAAAATTGTAGTGTTTATTTGAGGACTTTAGAGCACATGTCTAATGCATAAATACAATATTTCATATTTATATAAAAAACTAAATCACATGGCCAGTGTGTTATAGCCTAGTGGCAAATACAGTATATACACAAAATAGAAAAATATAAATCATATTTGTGAAGACAGCTGTTCCTTTAAATCCCTTCGATTTAAACCAGTCCTAAAACACAAGGAAGTGCACCAGATTATAGTGTTTTCTCTCCCAGCCTATGTGTCAGAATGAAATTCTTGGTTATTCTTTGGAGTCTGTCTTAAAAATCAGAATCAAAACCTCCATTTGAGGACTTCCACCCAAACCTCTGGAGACAAATAGGACAGACATTTCCTGGTGTGGTTTTGAGCTGCCAATCAAATCTCAACAATCTTGAGTTGGTTTCCTCCATGGAGTTCCTACTGACATAGAGAGAGGTTCACGGAAGAACAGAAGAAGAAGGGGGTCCTCTCTTCTTGAGCTCCGTTGGATTCAGTGAACCCTGTGGGGAAATAGAGATCAGTAAAACAGTGGAAGATAAGAGAATATAAGTGCTAAAAGAAACAACAACAATGATGCACAGAGGAGGGATTTGTAAAGAAGGATTGTGTTGCTGAACATTTCATCAGAAAGGCAAAATAGTATGAGATCGTTTTGACAATCAACACATTGTGGGGGGGTTGCTTTTTCTCCCAATCCCAATCCCAATGTGCTCTAAATCCTTGTGGTGGTGTAGTGACACCTCAATCCTGGTGGTTGCCTCCGTGTCTGAGACCGTCAGCCCATGCATCTTTTCACGTGACTTGTTGAGCGCGTTACCTCGGAGATATAGCATATGTGGAGACTTCATGCCATCCACCACGCCCCACCGAGAGCGAACCACATTATGGCGATCACGAGGAGGTTACCCCGTGTGACATTACCCTCCCTAGCAACAAGGCTAATTAGGAGACCTAGCTGGAGTCACTCAGCACGCCCTGGGATTCGAACTAGTGAACTCCAGGGGTGGTAGCCAGCGTCTTTACCACTGAGCGACACAGGCCCCCAAATTAACACTTGCTAAAATGAAAGGGCCGTATTATTCAGTGATTAGGGTGAGGTGACGTTAAGAGTCTTGTGTAATTTCATGCCTTTCAGTTTATGCAGATGTTCAAAAAACCATGAAATAAAACTCAAGCTTGATTAAATCAAATACAATGGCTGGTTAATCATGCACATACGAATAATGTCTTTGATCAAATCTATGCATTCATTTAGAACCTCAGAACCAGTGATTTTAACCAGGGGTGCGCAAAGATAATATATTGTATTTTTATTACATTTTCATGACATTTCTGACTATTTGAATGAACAAACTATGATATGATAGCAAGCTAGTGATCTAATAAGCATTATTTAATGTTATATTGTTAAAGTTTTTCAATCATATTTATTATAATTAGTCATCAAGAATATATATTTTTATTTTGCATGTCTCTGTGTGGAGGTCCCTGGGTTTGTAAAGGGACAAAGCCACTCACTTACCCCTACTTACATATATAAAATTGTATTTAATTTTTTATATTAACAGATCATATATATATATATATATATATATATATATATATATATATATATAAAGATATAGAAAAAAGCAAATCCTGACAGCCATACATTTTTTTTATGAATAAATAAATATACATACATACATACATACATACATATATACAGTATATATATATGTTTTTTTTTTTTATTGTATTTTTTTTTTTTATGGCTGTCAGGATTTTTTTCTGTATATTGCTGTCATCTTCTTTAACCCAAGTTTAACAAATCAATGTCAGTTGTTACATAATTTATGTTTGGAGTGCTTCAGTGGGACCTAATAGGGTTTACATTTATTTTGTATTTTTTTCTTTGTTTTGTTTTGTTTTGTTTTTAAACATCACACCTAGTATTCACGAGCATGTAAAAATGTATGTACCTCTCTAGCTAGTTAATGGAATACAATACCTCATACTGAATAAATTGCCAATAAGGACGTCCTCACACTGATGATGTCCTAAACTGAGCCCACATTCCTCTGTGCCTAATGAGCCAGCATTCCTAAAACTGTGCAGAATGGAAAGTTCAAGCAAAATCAATACTAATGATAATGGAAGTGTTGAAATGAATTAAATTTGCATTACTCGTCCAAATGATTGTGTTTTTTCCAACCCGCAGGAATAACACTGCTGTGAATTCTAAAGTGATTGCTGTGACTGTCCGACCAGAACCCAGAGTTACAGAAGCCCAGCTGGAAATCGAATTAGCTTATCTAGCTAATGTAAGCACCAGTCAGGTCAGTCACACCAGAAGCACAATCCTGAGAGGCTAAATGACACCTATATAGAAGTAATATTCATATCGTATAACTCAGTGGTTATCAGCTGGTTTTGCTTCAGGTCCCAATGCAAATTCAGAAACCCAGATTTGACTCTGGATATTAGGGGTCGACCTGTCACTGACTCTGGGTCGTCATTTCTTTTACCTTTCATAGTGTTCTTAACAGTATCTGAGGATGAAGGAATGTCACACAACCTGTCCATGGCCTGTCCTAAGTTGGCAAGTGATAATGTACATCAAAATACCATTTGATTGGTTGTTCGGCTTTAATGTCTACAGCAAAATATATTGGTGGTTTTTTTTTTCCTCCCTTTTAAAAGCTGAAAATCCTATATACTTTTCTATCAAACTATGCATTGTTATATGGTCAGTTGCATTTTATTATTTGCATTTAGAATTTCCCCTGCCTGGAACCCTGTTAGAACAGACCTGAGAGCTATTTTTGGATCACAACCCACCAGCTGAGAACCACTGTTATAAGTCCCTTGTTTTTTAAGGAGTGTGTGAATATGCCAATGATAAAAATAGTGATAATAATGCATTTTATTATCTGCAACACTAACAAAATTGATTGATGTTCTCTCTTGTAAATTACAGTATGTAAAAAAACAAGCTCGTTAATATACTTAGAATGCAGTGCCATGACACGCCTTTTTAACAGAAACTAGAAGAAGAATTGAAGTGTATTTGAGCTAAAGTTGAAAGAAAATCTCGTCTTCTGCTTCTCCATGACATTGTAGCAACGGGTGGCACTACAATGCCGCTGTCACGTGTTTCAGGCTCATTAATCAACAAACAAAGAGCAGTAATTAGCACAGTAATTAATTTTCCATCACCTCCAGTTGTTTCCCTACTCTAGAGAGCAGATCAAGATATGAACGAGATTACAATGTGAGCTTTTTACTAGATATTGCAGTTTATCTTAAAGGTAGTTCATCCAAAACTGACATTTCTGTCATAATGTATTCAACCTCATGTTGTTTCTAAACCAGTATGACTTTCTTTCTGCTGTGGAACACAAAAGGAGATGTTAAGCAGAATGTCAAACAAACTCAGTCACCATTCACTTCCATTGTATGGAAAAAAAAAAGATGCAAAGCAAGTGAATGGTGACTGGTGATCTTGTTTGGTGTTCCACAGAATAAAGAAAGTCATACAGTTTTGGAACAACATGAGGATGAATAATAAATTACAGATTTTTTTTTATTTTTTTTTAGGGAGAACTATCCCTTTAAATCAAGAGTATTGAGATATGGGCTATTGTAGTGGTGGGCTTCTGAAAATGTCTGTTTATCGAGTTGCACTGTGATATGTTTAATCATAGTGTTGCTTTTCCAATCACAGATCAATTACATTGCATGTTTGTGTGTGCTTTTTCACAGGGAACAATGAATCCATTCTGTGCACTGTGGGACAGCTCTATTATGTAAGTGAACTTTTTAGTGTGTGTGTGTAAGTGGTATATGTGCAAGATTGTGTTCTGATTTGTGAAAATGAGCCTCTAATACAGTAACTTCATGGCCAATAATAAATATTGATGCTTGTTGAAATATACAGCAGTTGTATCCATGGAAACATGTTTCCGCTGCTTTCGAGGTGAAACACTGTAAAACACAAATAATATAATTTTGATTGTGTTATTTTCAGGGAATACATTTGATAGAAAATATTCAACTCTTGTGGTGCCGTCAGGTTCCTTTTATCCTTTCCCTTTAAAGTCAACATGAAATCAGAATTGACCCTGTTTTCTTTCTGAAACAAGATTTGTGTTGTTATTATTATTATTATTACTACAACACATAAAATTGTTCCCACTACCTAAGAGATATCACTTTAATATTATACTGAGAAAACACACTTGTGTCTGGAACAACCTTAGATTTTATTTAAAAAAAATAATAAAATCAGTAAAATGGTTTACGAGGAAGGCTTCACGTTGACGTCCTAATATTATTTTACTTTGAGAAATGCACTGAATACTGCCTCTGAGAACAGATCACTGACCAGCTAATACAACCTAAAACATAACCTTTAGCATTCTATAGGTCAAGTTCAAGGTCAATTTATATATAGAGCACATTTAGTGTGTGTTCACACTTGTAGTTATCTTGGTCCGGACCAAAAAAGAAATTGATACATTTAGTCCTGGTTCGCTTAGCGTTCACACTGGCATTTTTAACACCAAACCTAAAGATGCAAAACAAAAGGCATCAGGAAAAAGTCACAACCTGATTGGACAGCTTTTATGATGTATATTTTGCGACTGAACTTGCCGAATATCGATAAACAATGCTGGCTGCTGGGCTAAATGCTCTCATTGGATTTATGTATATGTGGTGGTATTTTTACCAGCTGAGAACAAACGAAGAGCTAATAAATTATGTAAAGGAGTCAAAACAGCACCAGGAATTCCTCCGTTGTACACACAAACGAAGATATGCTTTAAGGACGGCTGACGTCGGTTCCGACGCCTGTACTGAACAATAATGGGCAACATAGCTCCAATGATGAGAAGAACCAGGTATGCTTGAGGTCAGTATTAGGCAAATTACTTTCTGTTTTTGGTCCGTTTAGACGTCTTTGGTCCATGTTGCATCCATATATCAAACGAACCGCACCAGGGTTCTTTTGGAAGTGGACCGAGACCCACTATTCTGACGGTCTCGGTCCGCTTGTTTGGTGCGCACCAAGGTTTGGATGGCAGCGTTCACACTTGTTCAAATGAACCGCACTAACAGAGCAATCGTGCCAGAGTTCGTTTTAATCCAACCAAACTTGCCAAGTGTGAACACACCCTTAAAAACAACAAGTGTATACCAAAGTCCTGTACATGGGCATATAAAACAATGAATTAAATAAACAATACAGGAAATGACACAGCTGGTCTCAGATCAGTTTGAGGATGTAATTTCGACCAGTACCCTTTAAGTGGCTGTTTGAGAGTAATTTCTTCAGTAAAAAAAAATCCCCAAACACTGCAAGGCTGTACTGCCAGCCCAGTCGCAATCATTTTCATAGCTGGTGAAAATTAGAGGAGGGGATACATTATTATGTATACACTGTTATTATTATTATTATTATTATTATTATATTTTTATTATATATTTTTTTTCTTCGGTTTTTATTTCAACATAAATATAAACTTATTTTTATTTTGATTACTATTATTTTGAATGTGGAAAATAGTAATTATAAAGAGTGAGTAGTTGTGTCCAAAGTGTTAAGATAACATGTTAAAATTTAGTTTAATCTGTCTGGAGCACTGCAGTCAGTTTTATATTGATTGCCCAGTTAGTATATACATTACATTCTTGTGTGTGCTCTGTAGTGGGAATTTTGGTAATTAGAAGACATTCCTTATTTTTAGTGAATTCAGGGACTATTCCCCTGAGGAAAAGTGTCTTGATCAAGGGCATAACTGCAATAGTTCATGAATTACTCCTTATGGGATTTGAACCTAAAACCTTTGTGAAACCTCTAAGCTACAGTACAACCACCCTTTCTTAAAATGTATTAAAAAAAAACATTGTCACTTCCATTAAAAAGAAAGAATTGTCAGGAGAGAATGTTCTAGGGTGAATTTTGACAATGTCATATTCTCTATTATTTCTTATGTTTGTGTCTGTAGCTTGAGGACATTTTCGTAGACTTTCATCTCGTCTTTGCTCCCTCCATTTACTTTTGGCAGCCTTTTCCCCTTTTTTACTTAGCGTGCAATTAATAAAGCACACGTTTCTATTAGCTAGGCCATGAAGTGACAGGTTCTATGTAAAAGATGTTCTCTGGAAATGGCTGTCAGGTTTGACCTCAGAGATATCTTGGCCACACAGAGTGCTTTTCTTTGAATGTATTTGGTGTGATGGTTTTAGGAAATATACTGTATATGATCAAGTCATACATTATACGTAAAGGCCTCCATGTGTTTTATTTTTTAATGTTACTTTTTCAAGTTTGTGAGAAATCTCTTATGTTTTATAAGAGTGTATCCTTGTTGTTTTCACCTCTGCAAAAATATAATATGTATATACTGTATTTAAGAAAGATCAAACCAAAACAAGCCTTATTGAAATGATAAGCATGTTTACTAAGTTAATAAATTATTAACTTTTTATAAATATTTTGATAACATTTTACATTAAGTTTGAATACATTCACATGAGTTACTGTTTACTGTTTAAGTAACTGTTAACATGAACAATATTTTGAGTTGTTAACACATTAAATATTACAATAATTTCAGTAAATGCTGTAATTTCTTACAGCATTTACCAATCTTTTTTAATGTTAATTTATAAATATAAAAGTTAGTTTATTTTAGTGCATAATGGATTAGCTAATTTTAACACATTCTTTACATATATATATAAAATAGCTAAATTCAATAAAATAATATATTTTTTATTTAAATATATGTATTATATTTATGTATGTATATATATATATATATATATATATATATATATATATATATATATATATACATTACTTACTCTAGTCTAGTCTGGCCCAAGCTGTAAATTGAAAATGGCTTCTATTTAATCATAATAATCTTCAAATATGAAAATTACATGGAGCTTCAGACGCAAAATGAGTGAGTATTAGCCAGACCTCAGTGTGCAGTGACCGATAAGAACACAGGGAAAGCATATTCCCCAAATTAAATTTTCATTGAATCAAGGCCACCCGAGTCTGCCCCCTTGAGTGTAATTTGAAGCACTGGAATGGGGTTTAGCCATATGGTATAATGGTATGGTATTATCACAACCTGCTTATGAAGGAGGAATGTATAAACATGCTTCATATTTGCTGATGAAAAAAGAGACGCTCATATTGGCAAATAATGTGAATTTCATGCGTATTCATGATAGCAAATTTGCTGTTGAGTTAAGTCTCTAATCTGTTTGCATGATTATTTATGTGGACGTCTGTTCATTACTAAATTTGTTCGTTAACGTGTTTACTCTTTGCACAAAATCAAAATGGGTCTTTGCGAGCAAACGATTACAGAACACAAATGCACAACTCTATCAGCTCTGTCTGGTGTGCATATTTCCAGGCGTAATTTGAATTAGCCCCAAGAGATTTGCTCAAACAACGAGGGGAAACAGCTGCTGATTTCAGTGTCATTCATATCATGATGCTGTGTGTTTCTTTTTGGAAGTCATAATGTTCATACTGGTGGAGAAGAGCTCAGTGTGAGTCTCGCATTTTAAACCCTGGCATCTCGGACTCAGGCAGATTGAAGCATTAGTTCATCTAAAAATTTAATCATCATTTACTCATTCCCATGTGGTTATGTCAGCCGCCATATCACCCGGGAACCATTCTTTGAATGAGACGTTAAACTGAGGTCCTGACACTCTCTGGTCATTAAACATCCCAGGACACTTCTCGAAAAGAGTAGGGGTGTAACCCTGGTGTCCTGGCCAAATGACCCCCATTGACCCTTATCAATCATGGCCACGTAATAATCCCCATTCATTAATTGGCTCTATAACTCTACTCTCTCCTTTTCACCAATAGCTGGTGTGTGGTGAGCATACTGACACACTATGGCTGCCGTTGCATAATCCAGGTGGATGCTGCACACTGGTGGTGGTTGAGGAGTGTCCCCTGTTCACTGTGTAAAGCGCTTTGAGTGTAGTGTCAGAAAAGCGCTATATAAATTCATTCATTCATTCTAAACCCATATGACTTTCTCTCCTCTGTGGAACACCAAAATTGTGTTTTGAAGAATGTTCATACAGCTCTCTTTCATACAATAAAAGTGAATGGGGACCAGAGGCTGTTAGGCTTGAAAAGGACAAAAATGCATCGTAAAAGTCATCCATTTGATTAAAGCACTATATTCCAAGTCTTCTGAAGACATATGATAGCTTTTTATGATGAACAGATTTAAATTGTGTTTAATGTGGAAGTAAGCTTGAGTTCCATGCATTAAGCGTTAAGGACATGCTTTTTAATAGTATGCCCAAACCCAAACCTCTTATCTAATCTTAACCAATCAGTAGAGTGTGTAAACATGATAGGAAACTGTTGTGTGTGACAGAAGCAAGTAATTAGTAAATGGTAAATGGTCTGCACTTATATTGCGCCTTTTAACCTTAGCGGTTCTACAAAGCGCTTTACACTGTGTTTCATTCACCCATTCACACACACACTCACACACCAATGACAGCAGAGCTGCCATGCAAGGTGCTAGCCTGCCATTGGGAGAAACTTGTGGTTCAGTGTATTGGTTCAGTAATGTCACGTATTAGATGGAAACGATTTCCAGCGATGTAATTGGCTGTAGTGAAATTACTAGGAATTCAAACAAGTGCAGTTTAACGATATCGTACGAATTAGCCAAATTTAGAAAAGTTGTACAAATCCTGACGATTTCGCCATGAGAGTGTGTTAGAGCAGCTTGGACATTCGTCTATAAATAACATAAAAATATGTTAATTATTTTTGAATTTTATTTTTAAGTTAACTATTCCTTTAAGATGTGATAAGGTGCCTAATTTTCTTTTAAAAAAATGTTTGTACTATGCCTTTCCTTTGTCTCTCTTCATAATGGTTGGACAACAACCGCATAGTTAAATTGTGTCTAGGCAACCTTCAGCCGTATAGGCTTGAATGCTCATGGTAGTGTTTGTCATTATCACTTTGTAAGACCTGCAATTCCTCTTGTTGCTACACAGAGACACTGTTTCAAAAACAATTACAGTAATGAGCAACTTGAAAAAGGGAAGACATTGTGCCTTAATACTTGAAGTCATCACACCATTACAAAAACGTTTGTAAGCCTAGTTCACTTAAATGGCTTATGCTATCCTAAAACACAAGAGGGGAATGCTTTGGAAGAGCATTTTTATATAGAATCTAATTAATTTCTACGAACTTCGGCACAACCGATCAAAGTTTTCTCTAAAGTTATCTGGAAAGTCTTGTATAGATCCTTGCATTGTTAAAATGATAAGTTACCTTGATTGAAAGGTAGAATCATTGTCTCTATTATGCCAAATGTTGCTTAGCTTTGCATCGGTCATGCAGGCACTCACTTGAATTACAACTCACAAGTAACATGTTTTGCATGTAAATCACAGGACAGCCACACTTGTAAAAGGTTCCTCAGAAGTAATAGTGGTGATGATTCATTGAAATAGTGAAGGTCTTGTAAAGGATTTCTGCCAGCTGCCTTTCTAAAAGCTTTTTTTTATGTGCCTTTTTTTAATAAGTAGTTGCAGTATTGAAAAAAGTAAATAATAATCACCAAATGCTTACAAAATATAGAATAACAGAATTATAGAATATGCATTATGAAATGGGTTATACCAATAATATAACGCCAACATTGTGGTTATGTTGGTTCAAAGGTAGTTGACATGAAATACTTCTGGTAAGCTGGCATGTCCTTTAAGGTTACAAGCTATATTCATTTTAAATAGCATTTTACTCATTCTTTTATCATTATTATGCTTGCAGCTTTTTTTTCAGCTCATATCAATAACTTCATGGTATATTTGTACTTTCAAATAATAGTTTTTCACACTGCAGGTGAATTATTAAAGGCAATAAAGTTATTAAAAATGGTTAAAAACATTCAAAGACATAATATATACCTAAAATCTTGATGTTGATTTAAGTCCAAGGCAAATTTGCTGAATGCATCAATTGCTTTACAATTATTATGGTGTTATAAATGAATCACGCATGTATGGAGTTCTAATATAGTTACCTTTAAACAAAGTGTTATTCTCTTTTACATACATGTTTTTTTTTGTAACAATGCTCATAGTTGTTGCTGGATTCTTGTACTAATATACTGGGACTAAAGACTTTGTGTTTGGTAAGCATTTGATGTCATATTTTGTCAGGTGTCCAGTACCTGTTTTATAGAAACAATTAAATGAAGTACAAAGCTGAGTGGCATTGCAAAAATTATTGTAAAGAATTGATGAACACAAGGCTAATGTGAAAAATGAACAGTCCCAAAAAAACTCAAAGCAGACCTGTAGAGAGGACTGCCATAGCTCAAGCATTTCAAGCCACATAGATTCCTATAATTGAATTAATGCCAATAACCTGATATCCAAATAGTACAAGCAATGTAAAATGCACAGGTGTAGAGTTTGCTGCCTAAAGTGTCTCATTTATAGCTACCACTTCAGTCCTCAAATGTCATAATTATGGTCAGTTCTGCTTTGAATGTTATGATGCTAACCGTTAAAGGAATAGCTCACCCAAAAAGGAAAATTCTCTCATTTACTCACCTTCATTCACCCACATGAATGACTTTTTTCCATGTAACACAAAAGGAGATGTTAGGCAGCATGTTAGTGTCAGTCGCCATTCACTTACTTTGCATCATTTATGCATGCATTGAAAGTGAATGGTGACTGAGACGGAGGTGTCATTCTGCCTAACATTTCTTTTTGTGTTCCACTGAAGAAATAAAATCTATTGTGTTTGATACAATATGAGGCTGAGTAAATAATCAAAGAATTTTCATTTTTGGGTGAACTATCCCTTTAAGTGGTTCAGCACCATGGACAGCACACAAGCCCATATATTAAAACACTAGTCATTAGTTCCTCCATGTACAATCGCCTAGAAACAGAGTCTATCTTGAGCCCAGCGTAATTCATACACCCACAGACTCCTCCACAGACGGCATGTCTTTCAAATCCCACCCAGACTGGAAAAGCTAAGTGAGTAACGAGAGAATAGATGCAATGAAACTGAAAATAAATTCCTTTTTCATCCAACTCAAATAACTAAGATGGAATTACCAGAGTAATGAATGTTCACTGATTTCATTCAATTTCCAAAATGTAGCTTTCTTTTACAGAATTTATGTTGATCAAATTGAAATGAGCCCTTTACCACCTAGCATGCATGATGTTACTGTTTTGGCAATTATGATATGGTTGTGTAACTTCTATAATGTAATGACTCCTGCATTCACTGATTGGATACATTGACTGCATATTGGGTGCATCACATTAATTGTGTTTGATGACACATTAACTACAGCAATACATTCCACGACATCCTAATAAGTGCCTAGAGTCGGTCGCTATCGCCTTTCTGTCAATACGGTTAGATGGGACATGGACAGACTTTGTATTCTATGCCTGAACTAATTCCATGCTGATTTATGTTGTATACATATATGCTGCTAAATGTATTCCTAAATCAAGGTTTATTTTGTCTGCATGATATGCTCCATGTCACATGTTTAAGTAATACTTTAAAATATATTTTATTTAAAAGTCGTTTTATTAAGGGTAAGGTCACCCAAAAAGGAAAATTCTTTTTCTGTCATGTATCCACCCCCATGTACTTCCAAACCAATATGAAAAGAAGATTTTGAGCAGAATGTTTGGGAATGATAGACTGAGTCCCCATGCACTTTCATTGCATCTTTCTTTTTTCATCCATCCTTCGCTGTGTATCTGTTTGAATGTACGTGAGCTACTGATCTGTTATTACATAATATCTGTCAATGACTTGCTAATGGAAGTTAATATAAAGTCTAACCCATGTATATGAAAAAGACTGAGGTTGAAAGCGTAATTAAAAGCTTGAAAAGAGATCGTTACTGCAGTTTAATTATGGAGATGTGCAGACAGTCTTCCTCTGGGAAGGGTTTCAAAGGGTGTTACACAGAAAAAGCAGAAAAAGGCTGTATTTGTTATGCATCTTTTGGAGACACTGTAATTCAATGCTTCTTTATATACACCAGTTATATTCAAATGGTTAATTGTCACACTTTTTTTAAGTTTCTACTTCTGCATTGTTGACTAGGAATGTGTAAGCTAGAGGCATGTTTTGTTCATACAAAACATGCCTCTAGAGTTTTTGACATTTATATTTTTCACAACACAATGTCAAACATTAATCAGTTAAGCTAAGCTGAGTAAAGATGTTTATCAGCATATTTATTTACAGATATTCTCCTCTAAAATTATAAATTATTAAAGAGTGCATGTTTTGTCTGTTGATCTGATAGGACCTTTAGATGTAACTACTGCAATATCAACCAAGATATGTAAGCATTAATAAATTGGTGAGATGTGTATTCTATCATTTTGCTCGCCAGAGAAGGAGAAATTGGCTGCTACCATCAAGTCCGCTTTCACGGGGTGGTTACAACGCTTTCGCTCGCATTCTCTCCGAAGTTTACGTCTCGGAAAAGCACACTGCAAAACTGAAAAGTGTATAATCGGTTAAACTTAGGATATTCAGGGGTAAATGCTGCAATGGGTATGAACGAACAAGCTAAGGGAGTTAGTTCTGAGGCATCTCCCCCCATCTGCGCGAGCGCTAGGCGGGAGGTGAGAGAGTATCAATCTGATGCTGTCCGTCGTTTCTAGGATGAATTTTTCCCTCAGGATAGCTTCCGAAAGCCGCTAATTAGAAAAGCGAGAGGAAATAAACACCGTTAGAGAAAGAAAAACGAAACCAGAAGCAGAAATAGAGTAAAGACCAGCCACAGCTTCGGGAAAGACGCTTTATTTGCTTGTGTGGCGTGAGTGTGTGAGGAGCGAGTCGTTCAGCACCACAGCGCTGGAAAGCTCCACAGTGTCTCGCGCCTCAGTCGCGCGATCCGCACCAAAAAAAGCTTCGCGTGTACTTGTCGCTTGAGTAAGAAGTGAAGTGGATGAGATTAAGATCGAGCGCATTGTTAAGGATTTTGAGGGACGGATTGATTAAAGCGAGCTGCTGTCCGAATTAATCTTGTCTGTGTTGTTTAGGAACGATTCGTGGGGCAGCTGGAGCTCGAGAGGATGCAGAACTGTGCTCACCGATGCATCCCACACCAAATGCTTATGTGATCGGGTATCTACCTTCGCCATTTTGGCTCAACAACCCAGAGAAATAGTAAGTACTGAAATTGTCTTCACCAGATCTGATCAGCTACTGTATTGATTAAAGTGTCGCTATGGTATTCAAATGATTGCAACAGCTTTAATAATGTCATATCAGATTATGATACAGATCTACCTGCGCTCAGTTGGTGAAGCCTCTCTCTCTCTCTCTCTCTCTCTCTCTCTCTCTCTCTCTCTCTCTCTCTCTCTCTCTCTGTGTGTGTGTGTGTGTGTGTGTGTGTGTGTGTGTGTGTGTGTGTGTATGCATCGCCTATGTTTTACTATTTGCCATCAAATATTTATGAATAGACTTAAGATTTGCTATTTGCATTGATGCAATAATTATTCTGGACTATAGATTTCATGTACCATGTAAGAGTGTACATTTGCATGTACATTAAGATAACAGATAAAAAAAAAATCTTATTCTCTTCTGCCTTTACTATACATTGCCTGAACTTTAGATATCACATTTGACATATTATTCCATAAACTATGGCCTTTTCACCAATGCTGCTAAATAGGTTCAGAAGCAGGTTATGTGCTCCATAAGAATAGACGACTGTATGGCTCTATTTACAGAATATGAGGCAGCCATTTTTCTCTACCCATGTGACCAGGCATTGAATAAATGGCTCCCTTGTGAAAATGATGGTGTTGTCTTCATCTTGGTGATGCAGCAGGGCCAAAGTTTGATAACTCCTGTTATTGCAATGCACAGCTGATATGTCACAATGACAGATTGAGAGAGAGAGAGAGAGAGAGAGAGAGAGAGAGAGAGTGGTGTGTGTGTGTGTGTGTGTGTGTGTGTGTGTGTGTGTGTGTGTGTGTGGGTGTGTGGGGGGTGGGGGGTTGTCGAATGGAATTCTGGGGAAAAGGCATACATAAATGGACTAGGAGAAAGTTGGTGTGCATAGTGAGGGTTTAGATGAGGCCTGTGCACCCAATACGAGCAACAATTTAAGATGGTAGGTAGTCAAATATTTAAATGCTCAAAATCCATTCTGTGTAGTTAAGCTGGAATGCTAATTTCTTCTTTCTGTCTGAATGTTTTGAATAAACATACTAACATCCATCCATCCATCCATCTTCAACCGCTTATCCGAAGTCGGGTCACGGGGGCAGCTGCTCCATGTTACATACTAACATACTGATTATTAATATGTTATTATTGAACCTCCCCAACTGGCCAAATTCTTGTCTAAAATGATGGTCAACACCCAGTGATGGTCCTAAAATGATTAAAACAGACTGTAGATTGTTATATATAATGGTTAATGTGTGCATACCTGTTGATGATGAGCACTGTGCATTTGTATGGAAGCTAAATACATTTTATTCATGTGAAGGGGAAATTGAATGGTTAAAAAAAAATAAAAATAATTACTGGTCAAAAAGCTTGTGCTTTAATCTTCTAAATTTGGACACTATAAATGGCCCTGCTGCAGTAAGTATCCATCCTGTAATGTGCTTTGTTACAAGGCACTGAAATGTCCTTTTTGTTTTGTTGTGCAGTGGTCTGAAAATCGCTCACTGTTGCTCTTGTGTGTAATTCACAGGCTATGGAGTACTCAGGGGTTCCATCTGTGACGCTAATAGTAGGCTGTGGTCTGTCCTGCCTGGCCTTGATCACACTGACTGTGGTGTATGCTGTTCTATGGAGGTAAGCGCATAGATATTAGGTATAAAGTATATTGCAAATGCAACTGTTCTTTATATATACTTACATTTACATTTACATTTATGCATTTGGCAGATATATATACTTACTAAAACATTTCATTTGCAGGTATATCCGGTCAGAGAGATCAATAATTCTGATCAATTTCTGCCTTTCGATCATCTGCTCCAACATTTTGATACTAGTTGGACAGACGCAGACACATAATGCGGTAAATATTTTTATTTGAATTCACTTTGTATGTCTATATTTTGTGTTACCCAAACATTGCCATGCATTAGATTCAAAGATTAAGTCATCCAAGCAGCAACTGAGAATCTGAACATTGATATTATCGGATTTGCTCATATTAAGTCTGGACTCTGGATTCTTGTATGTTTTTCTAGGCTTGGTTTGTGTGTGGGCTGATTTTGTAGGCTTGTCTTGAATGGAGATACTCTGCTGTGGCGTTATGTCTATATTGTTCTCTCAGGGTTTAAAATGCATGTGTTTGCTGTGTGTCTGTTGTACTACCAGAAACACAATCTAGCTCCCAATTGCGTTTTAATTCCTCTGCTTTGGACATTGTGATTCACTAAAAGTCAAGCTGGCTAGCATCATTTTCTCTAAAGTGACCTATCTACCTATCCAGATGTTAAAGTCGTCATGTCGTGTTCTACGCATTGTGCTATATACTTGTAATGTTATGTTCTTAGAAATGGTTATGCCTGAATTGGGATCTTTTCTAGGTGAACTTTTATGTGCATGTTTTTAAGTTTGTATTTATATTCACATTCTGATTAGACCCCAAATTTGCCAAAGGAAAAGTTTGCAATCATTTCAATTTTGTCATTATAGTAAATGTAAGACAATCCAGTTTCCAGTGATGTTCTGAGCATTCTAAGCATTGTTTATCAGTCCACTGTTTCTAGATTACTGTACATTTCTAAATCTTGACTCATTGCTCAGTCAGCCAGAGGGGTTATTTTTAGCGAATGAGAATATTGTTTTGTGTCCAATGCCAAAGAGAAATGATGATGATGCCTCTATGTTCAGAGCTGCTAACTGCATTAACCTGAATGCAGCAGGCTGCGTTCTGAATTATACAATGCAAACGTAACATTGACGGACACACCCAGTGTATGACGTGGATCAGACATGAAAGATTGTGACCAGCTAAACCATAAACGGAGTAGACGTGTGGCTAGAACTTTTTTGCATCAGCAAATTAGTTAGTAATTTCATAATTTTAAATTATTAATGTTGTAACATGCCAGTTTTGATATCTCCTCTCTTCCCAAGTGATCTGCTTCCCTTTTGATGAGTCTTTCATTATTAAACAGATTTTGCCCCTCTTTTTGATTGGATTAGTGCAGGTAGCACTCAGTTAGCACATCAGGGAAGTAGAAAATGATCATTGTCTATTTTATACTCATAAATGACTTTCAAGCAATCTGCTAGAATGGCAACACATCTAAGTGTCAAGGACATTTCTGAATTAAGAAAAGCTGCCCCAATATTCAACTTATATAGTTTATTTATTGTTAAAACAAACTCACACTTGTTTATTTTGTCATTGGAAAGAGAACACTATTGAGCGACATGAAGTGGAATGTTTGGCATTGTGTTCCATATTTGTTTTAAAGATCTTCAGTAAGGATATTCAGGGGTAAATGCTGCAATGGGTATGAACGAACAAGCTAAGGGAGTTAGTTCTGAGGCATCTCCCCCCATCTGCACGAGCGCTAGTGTTTTAAAGCATTTACAATAGTGTTCTCTTGAAGCAAAGTCCCTTAGTGTTCACAGCCCAAATGGTCCAGTTATATAACAGTCTCTCTGCAATATCCGGAGCCCACGTGAATTTGAACATTTGGTTCCATTGTGAATGGCACATTTAAAGTTTAGGTTGTAGGTAGAGTGAAAGTATTTTAGCTTTTTAAAGTTTTAATTTATATTTTAAAAAGAACAAATAATCTTCCTGTTTGGTGGCTGGCAGTAGAACACTTACATTGTTATGTTTTACACGAAAGTCAATTTTAGCTCACCTTTTGGAAATGTTGTAAAATAATGAATGATGTAATAATTATGGTATGTTAGATAGTTAAACATGTATTGTGAGGACCATTTGTCAAGTTCATAGACGATTAGATATGGGAAAATCTAATTTTAGGAATGATGAAGAACAAATATTAATTATTTGCTCACTTACAAATAATACTCATTTGCCCTCATTTGAGTTAACAAAATAAAATGGACCACTTTCAAGCCTGTCAGGACTAGCACAGTTGGTGGTTTTTGGTTGTCATCAGAAGAGGGTTTACACAGAGGAGAGCGTTATTCCTATGCTGCCCACACAGATAGGTCCTCTGTGTGAGTCAACACGTTGCGGGAATAACACCTTACTCAGGCACACAGTCAGATATTTCAGTGCAGTTCTTTCTCAGGCCATCAAGCCACAAGTGTTTTAAAATTATACTAATTTAAATGAGCACTCTGGAGTTAAAGGAAGTGAAATTCAAAGGCTAAAAACACTTCCTGTGAATGTCCTGTTACCAATCATGTTCACTAGTGTCTGACACATAGTTCAAGAAAGTCTCAAGACTATTACTACAAAGTTTTAGAAGTTCTTTTTTTATTATTGTAATAGTAATTTTTCATGTAATTAATGTCCTAACTATACATTGTGATCAGATTAATGCCACTTTGGTGAATAAAAGTACCAATTTATTTCCATAAGATTAAAATTTGTACATTATTCCAAACTTTTGTCTGCCAGTGTATATATATATATATATATATATATATATATATATATATATATATATATATATATATATATATATACATACTGTATTTCTAGGTATTTCCTTTATTAGTAAGTCATAATTATCTAAAATGAAGTACATTAGGGAAACAATTTAGGGGGAACTTATTTGGGTATAAAAGTACTTTAATTGGCTAGTTTAATTGACAGACTTTAATTGGCTAGTTCACTTTTATACAATATTATTAGCCAAAGTCAAGCCATTAACAAATTAAACATAATAAAAAAAAAATTAATCAAATACACACAAGCACATTCAGAATTCTTTTTTGTTTTTTGTTTAAAGGTGCAGTATGTAAGATTCAGAAAGCCTTGTTATTAATGACACCTTTGGCCATTAAGTGAACTGCAGCCATCTACCAGTTGCTCATGCTTGGGCCGTGCACACACTCCTTGGGGACGTGACCGAGTGAGCATCGGCCAAAACAATGACGTAACGAACAAAGAGACTGAACGTGAGCCACCATCATGCTGACAAATGAGGAAATATAATTAAAATTACACAGTTATGATTGTTTTACTACAAATTTTGAGACTATACTTAAACTACTTATCAGCTAACATAGCATACACACACATACAGCTACATACTACTAAACTATACCAGACAGTTTACTGTTGCACTGCACTGTTATGTTGCACTATTGTATGTCATATGTTGTAGTATGATCAAGAAACCAGCTTAAATGAATCCTGTATACCTGAATTTTAGTATAAAGAGTTCGTAAAACTCGATAAAGATCGTTGAAATTATTTGAATTTTACGAAGCAAGGCAGCTTGCAATTCATCAGTGTTAGCAGACAAGATCAAGTTAGCTAAAATTACACAGATCAATCCTTATGGCACTATATTTCACATGCTTTGCAGTTATGTAAGCTTACTTGTCTAAAACACCAATTCAGGGTCAGTTTTGATCCCCAAAACCGAACGATGGTCCCATCTGGAATCGCGAAGCGATCATTTGTGTTCCGCAACTGCTTTCGGATCCTTGAATAACATATAACATGTGAGTAAGGGTAGCCGGTGGACTTTCTGGTGCCCGCTTTGGGTAAGATGGTGCCCCCCAAGGTAGCTGGTGCCCTACGTAGACTGCGTAGTCTGCTTATTGGGAGCAGCAGTACTGATCATTTCTGAAGTAAGGATTTTTTAGCTTGGAAGAACAAATAGGTCTTGATGAAAGCTGTGGACCAGGTACAGTCTCCTAATAATGGACAGTCTGAAGCTCTGCTCTGTCCAACATTCAGTTCAGCGTTTTAAACAGTCAGTGCATTAGTGCTACCATGACAATAAAATGGCTTTCTACTTTTGCCATATTTGTGCTTTAGTGGCAATTTAGTGTAAGTCCTGCTCCATATCACTGTTGGAAGAGTTGCCATGAATGCTTTTCTCAGAGGAACAGAGGCTACAGGTTTTGGCCTTCAGCGGAAGGTCACACATGTGATGTGATGGGCATGCGAGGGAGAGAGCTCAGCCTGTGGCCCCTCCAAATGTTGAGCTGATATGAAGGCCTGTCATTGCTGATCATGCACACTGTCATCTTTCTCTTTTAATTCTTCACCACGTCATTTTCCATTCAAAATGATGGTGGTTTCAACTTTTCCCACAATGACTGCAAATACTGTATGTATCTCCATTTGTGAGTGAAAAATGTCTGTTCCAATCCAGACGTTTGACACTGACTGTCCAATACTAACATTCGGCAAGCGGCAAAAAAGTTAAAATATGCTTTAACGAGTTCTTCACCAATGGGCTGGTAATTTTATTAGCAACTGCTTAAGAATTAGTGGTTTATGTCATTGTAAGAATGATAGTCTGGTCCTCGCTGATGAATGTGACTTTAGCAATTCAAATTAAACTGTCTACAATGACTTTTAAAATGATATGCAAAATGTATATAAGTAATTCAAAAAATACAGTTTTATGGCCAGTAAGCAATCTTTATGGTTGGTGAATTTTCTCTATTCACTCGACATTGCCAAATGTGGCAAAAAGCTAATTCTGTACTCTGACCCTGGATAA